>NC_138050.1:9749270-10419859 GCF_964194185.1 Rhinolophus hipposideros
CCTTGCTCAGGATGTCTTCCCTATAAAAGTACTGTTGATGCTCCATGCTGCCTTGGGGGTGTCCTGTTGGAGGAAGAAAAGCCAGCTCCCTTTGCACAGCCCCTAGGGAATCCTGTCTGATGGCAGCAGGAATGCTGTTGTCGACCGTCCTGCTGTGAGCGCAAGTGAGGACCACTACATGTGATTGAGGCAAAGGGCGCCAAATAGGAAATCAGAACAACTCCCATGGCGCGTCTGATTTTGGACGACTTGGGTGGCAATTTGCTCTTAGTATTGCTGATCCTGTTACTATTATAGTTTCTGCCTTATATGCCTTTCTCCTCTCCCCTTGCTGCTGTTGCTTAAACTCTACACTCAGCACATTGTGTCAGATTTAAAAGTCTAGGACGGAGCTGTTCTACTTGTACTTAAAGGGGAACATCATGGAGTTGGAAGAAGCCCTGGATTGGAAACAGAGGGAGGTGGCTCTAGCTGTGCCTTTGCTTTTTGTGCTAACTGGAACGTCTTTTAACCTCATCTCTAGGAAGAGGTATGGAGTAGATAATTCTAAATTTCCAAGACTATACTTTCAGGGATCATTTCTATAGTTCGTTACTAGAGAAGTTTCTCTGATCGTGTAGAGCACCCGAAAAGGACAAAAATCATATGATTCTATCAATTGATGCAGAAAAAGCATTTGATAAGATACAACATCCATTTATGATTAAATTTCCTTCAAGTTCTGGATACGTGATCTATATAGTTCTCTGTGGAGTAGACTCAGTTTATAACAATTATTCAATCAAAAATGTGTTGTCTGTTTTCATTCTCACAATAGCTGTATGAAACAGACAATCCCATTTTGAAGATTATAAAATGTAAGATTGGGAGAGAGTAGAACCCCAACTATTTTTTATTTGTTAAAAAAGATCGACTGGATGATATCTAAGTTTGCTTTTCTTGCTGAACATCAGTGAATCCTCAGGTTGCAAACCCTGAGCTCTGCTCCCCACACGACCATGTCATCGCTCATCACCTCCGTTTTGAAAGGAGCATCTGTCCCACTTACAGCAACTTGACATCCAGACGAACATTCGTTTTAAATATTCTGCTCTGGATGAGACAACAAGTCTGTTGTCTCGTCCAGAAAAATATGGGCTCTGCAATCCATATATCCTTTTCACGTGTTCTGAAACTACAACATTTTAAAGTAAGTCAAAGCCACTCTAGTATTGTTATGGGTGATCACTTAAACTTCATAGATTTCTTTCTTTTATTATAGTACTAAGTATTAGAGAGGACTATGTATTTGAATTTTTAGGTATCGGGAATTTGAGCACAATTTTACATAGTAGTAGATGTTCAGCTTTTCTTGTGTTTTTAATGCAATGATAAATTTAACCATTAAAAAAAATCCTAATAGGGTTATCAGATAAAATACAGGAAATATTGAATAAGACATACATATGCGTATAATAAAAAAGCTGTTTTGTTATTTATTTGAAATTCGAACTTAACTAAGCATAGTTTTATTTACTAAATCTGGCAATCCTATATAAACAGAAGCTTAATTGATGAATTAAATAATACTTTGAATTTATGGATATTAATTTGTTAGGTTTTTAAGCTTAAAACATAAATCATATCCAATCTTTACCAATTTTCCAAGATATAATATACCAATATAATATAATATGATATAATATAATATAATACAATATAATATAATTTACTAAGATATAATATGCCAAATATCTCTCTAGTTTTATTTATTAATGTTTTCGTTTATTACATTTTAAGTTAAGTGACTATCCTCAGAAATTCTCATTCTGAAGAACATAGTATTATGTTCAACTCACCTTCATATTTCCCGAAGACCCTGCTACTAAATGAAAAAAAAAAACAAAACCCAAATTTTTAACATATTTTTATTTGGAGCCAGATAAACTTGGTTTTAAAAATTGGCTCTACATCATGCTAGCCCTGATACTTCACCTCCTGGAACTTGAATTTCCTCCTTAAATGGGACTGATCATCCCATAGCAGTGCTCAGAGGCAGGTAAGGAAAGGGTCTGGCATGGCTTTACATGGCGGGCTCCCCAAGGAAATGCTGGGTTTTAAGTGAATGAAAGAATACTCTTTTTTTCCCTTCAAAAAGCTAGATAATAATAATAGTAGTCAGATAATATCAAATGAGATATATTTTAATCACATAATCCATTTTTAATATATAATTTTTAAAAAGATGTATTGGGATGGAATTCACATACCACCCATTTTGCCCCTGTGGTATATATTATTTTTATGTAAAATTTTATCTTTGAAGATAAATCGAGCTTTTAAAGGCAAACCTAAGACTGAGGAGCTTCTGGACCAGTGCTAGCCACCTCCCCTGCTTCCCATAATTCTCTCTGCTGATTGACAGGCTGTGAGCTGAAGCGAGATCAACTCAATTTAAGATCTGCTATAAAAGTATATGTGTATTTTTATTACCTGGAAATTGGCCAAAGTAACTAAATTATTCACTGTTTATTGAACTTTCTGCATCCATGGTCCTGAAAGTGACCAAGTGGCAGATTCAAAAATGAATAAGACGTCCTTGAGGAGCTTTAGTAGACCAGGAAGATTTGTATAACACAGAAGCCATTTGGAACACTGAAGGAATAAGTTGCGTATTTTCCTTATCAAATTTGAAATACACTATCTTTTCTGTTGTACGTTTTATATGGAAATATTTAATTGCACACACACACACACACACACACATCCCTTTAGCTTTACCTTTGGTGTTCTATAAAGTGCATTTATGTACCTATTCAGTCCCACTATGTATGTTTGAGGTCAAATAATGGCTGTAGAGACCATTGGTACATTCTACAACAGATTCTACCAATCCAGTTCTGTCATTAATGACATCCGCAATTCTTGCTATGTCTTACCTTTTGGTTATTGATTTAGAGGGTGAATTAATCTGACTTGTTCATTTTGCAAAGATGCCATTTTAAACTCCTTGCTGACTCATGTTTTGTTCTGACATCAAAGAGGGCATGGTGATTATTCTGAGGGTAATTCCAGTGGAGGCTTTCTGTGGGCTTGGAGGATATCTGTATGTGGCTTCTTGTTTTTGTAATGTTAGGGACTTTCAAGGGTAAATTTTCACCACATTACAGGATTTAGCTGTGAATTTGTTTGGTCACACATGATAAAAAGCCACATTGATTTTTAATTCCCACATTTAGATGGATGTATATCCCATTCTCAGGAGATCTCCAAAGGCAGTTCTGGCTCTCTTCTTTGCTATAAATGGGTTAAGAGACTGTTTCTAAGAAAACTAAAACTATTGTGATAGGTAAAGCTACACAGGTAGCTTTCAATGCAACATTAGCAACAGTGAAAACAGAACGGGTCCCCCCACTCCCCGATGGGCTTGTTTCGTCCAGGACATTTCTCCCCTACCCCATGAAGAAGGGGTTTTTCTAGTTCTAAGTCTATGCACAAAGGATGAGGTTCTGAAACTTAACAGACGCCCTTGCACAAAGAGAAAGGACATCATACTGAAGAGGATTGAATACTAAGGTTAGCTCCTGATTGTATTTTTATCTCATCCCTGTAAGAAAGATCTTTCTTTTCATTCTCTCGGGTGACAGCCAGGAGTCTGTACTAGTTCCTGGGAAGTTTGCTTTGTCCTCTTTCCTCTGGTCAAGTCCATCTTCTTCCGCCTTAGGAACCCCTTCATCTTCCCACGCGCTTCTCCCTGCCTACATCTACCAATGAGCTGCTTTGGGTTAAGGGCACATCAGCAGTTATTTATACAATGGTCATGATTTAATGAAGCCCCGAGTCTTGGGGCTGTTCCTGTTTCAAGTACTATAACTCAAAGAAATGTTCACCTCAGTGAGTAAGTGAAGCTGGCATGTTTCTTTCCTACTCCTTAATTGAGTCGCCAAATCCACCGACTATGGGAAATGCCCAGGAAAATAGGATATTTTCGCCAGGAGGGCGAAGAGATCACTGAATGGACACACTGTGCTTCTATTAGCCATGGGCAGCGACTTCAGGTTTTAGAGCCAAAGGGATGGTTCCACAGCTGGTGACTATGGCTGTCCAAGCCCCATTCCCTGATGGCAATTACAGAGCACCCATTGTTTGGACCTATGATGCATGAGAGAAGGACATGAATCCGTGGTGGGAGAATATCACGAACACATTTCATGTCACTTCATGTCTTCAAGAATATCACGTGAGCAAAAAGAGTGCCTCAAATATTTACAAAAACCACCTGCAAACCTTTCAGACACAGTTGAATTCAGTCTTTGTGAGGATCCTGTACATGGATAGTACAGGTTAGCCCTGTTTTACGGACGAGGATTGTTGGGCACAGAGAGCTTATGTGATTCTCACATAGTGGTCTCCATCATGCCGCATCCCCCAAATGGTATGGTGTGGAGGCAGCTTTCTTCCCCCTTGGGGAAGGAGTGGAGAGAGGAAGAAACTATGTGAGTGCCTGCATTGTATCAGGCACTCAATAGCAGGGAATAAGGGAAGAGCTGGGAGCCAGAGGATCTGGGCTTATGTCCCAGTACCCGGTGTGGGATATTGCTTGACTTTGCTGAACACCAATTTCTTTATCTGTGAAACAGAATTAATAATTTCCTACCAAATCACCAGGCAGTCATGAGCCTGAAGTAAAATAATATCTATGAAATCACTTTAGCAAATTAAAATACCATATCTTTACAAAAAATAATCTTACTATGCTGCATTTTGATTTTATGCTCAATTACATTTCAATGGTATGTAAAATTTAGGACATACTAATATTTTTGGCCATGTTAATGAACTACATAAACATGAAATTATCATGAAAGCAGGAAAAATAGCACGTTTATTATATCATCATTAATTTGATTGCCTTATTGAGGAACTGTCTTAAATTTATTAGCAATGGATAGTTTTGAATGCTTGCATTTCTTATTTTTAAATTGTATTAGACTGCTCTTCAATCATATTAGATGCGATAAAAAAGTCTACTAGCTTTTATCCTCCATGCAATGTCATTGTTAAAGATTTATAAAAGTAAATATGTGATATACTGAAGCATTCAAAAATTGATGCATTATCAGATGAGGATTATATACAAGGGGAACATCAAACACATAAGTATAAAAATCCTATATAATGTTAATCACACAATCAGTAAGGAACAAAAGCATTTCTGTGGTTTAAAATAAAAATGAAATAGAACTAAATATATATTTAATTACAAGCAGAGATATTCTTTGCATATATGCTCATATATCTGCATATGCAGAATTTTTAATTATGGTACATCAGAAAATGGGTATTTGTTGAATTGAATATAGGTGTGTGTGTGTGTGTGTTGTGTTGTGTGTATGTGTGTGTGTGTGTGTGTGTGTGTAAGAAATCTCAAATTGTATATTTTTATATTTCTATTGCCTATATTGTAAATCTGGAATTAGTACACAGTACTCATGAGAATAAATAAAACAATATATAATAAATGCTTTGGGACTGTTCTTGTGTTCTACATATTTCAATACTACTATATGAAAAATGGTCTGATTTATCAGAGAAACTCCCTGAACTATGGGCTTAGAGCTTGTATTGAAGCTGTGTCACTTCCTTGGTGTGACCTTGCAGTGACATACCGTGTTTCCCCTAAAATAAGACCTAACCGGACCATCAGCTTTAATGCATCTTTTGAAGCAAAAATTAATATAAGACCCAGTATTATATTATATATATTGTATAAGACTGGGTCTCATAGTAAAATAAGAACTGGTCTTATATTAATTTTTACTCCAAAAGATGCATTAGAGCTGATGGTCTGGCTAGGTCTTATTTTGGGGGAAACATGGTAGTACCCCAAGAGGCACTCTGATGGGGTACACACTCTCCCTCCTATGCTGTGACTGCAGAGGTAGAGTTTTCAAAGACTGACTTGTTTGTGGCAGCCATGTAGACTGGCTCTGGGAATTCTGGTCACCTTGTGCCCTTTTCTATGACCTAAGAGCCTGAGGGTTTTCTTTAACCTCTGTAAACATCAGTCTTTTAACCTGTAAAATAAAGATATCTGATCTACCTCTTTATAAAGTTGTCTTGACAGTCACATGAGACAATGTATACAATTGTAAAGGACTACACAAACATAGGTACTATTATTTAAATACTACATGTAGAATTTCATATTCATTAAGAAGGGTTGACCAGTACCATGTGGATCTTTGGAAGACTAAGGAATACTTTGGAAAGCTTGGGGAATAAGTTCTCATGGAGTGTTTCACAAGGTGTGGGACGCATGACCTGATGACAGTGAGAGGGTGGTTGGTGTTCAGGGAAGAAGTAGGTGCTACTCAGGTAGGCACCAAAAAAATGAAATTATGCAGTGAGGAGAGACCCCTTTTGCCAATCCGTTCACTGTTTGTCTCTCTTCCCTTTCCTTTCCCCTCCCTTCTTTCCTTTCTGAAAAAAACTTTATTATGTAGGCTCTATTATTCCATCTATACTTAATTCTCAACTAATAGCTATTATGATAATAAATGAAAGATATTAACATTATTTATTTTTTACAGATAGCATTAATTTTAATAATATATTTTATTTAACCCAGCATATCCAAAATGTGATAATTTCAACATGTAATCAAAATGAAACTTATTACTGAGATATTTTACATTTTTTGATACAAAATCTTCAAAATCTGGGATAGTTTTGTATTTACATCTTGATTCAGATTAGCCTCATTTCAAGTACTCATGGGGCTACTTGGAGAAAGAAACTATTTCAGAGATGTCATCATATAGTCTCCATTAAGTTATAAAACTATTTCAATATTATCCCATGTATGAGAGACAATTTATAATAACAAATTTATTTTTTATTATTGTTAAATGAAAATATTATGGGTACAAAAGAGTATATACAAATTAGAGTCTTTTGCCCACTTTTCTTTTATGTTGTTTCTTGTTTTATTTTCAAAAGTTCTCTATATATTCTAGACACAAAACCTTTGTCAATTACATGTGTGGCAAATTCATTGTTCTGATTTATCTGGCTTGCCTTAGGTAAATAGAAGTTCTATTTTAATGTAGTTTGAATGTGACCATCTTTTCTTTTATGGTTAGTGCTTTCTGTTTGTCATTTTAGGAATTCTTCTCTACCCTCAGGTCATAAAGATATTGTGTTATATTTCTTTCTGAAAACTTTAAGTTTTAATTTTCTTACTATGCCCTTAATCATCTGGAGTTGGTATTTGTGCACAGTGTGAGGTACAGATAAATTTTTGTTTCTATGTGATAACCATTTGTCCCAGTAATATTTTTTATATGGTACAGGTTTCCCCAGTGAACTCTACAAATACCTCTGTCATTGCAATAATGCATGGATCTGTTTCTAAGCTCTTTACTCTATTGTTTCTATGTGAAAGCCACACTAACTTTGTTATTAGAGTTTGATATTAAGGTTTGTAAGGAAAGTAAGTTTTTTTCCCTTATGCTTCTGAAGGACTGTCTTTATTCATGTCCCTTTGTTCTTCCAAAAAACTTTTAGAATCAACTGGTCAAGATTTATGTTTTAAATGAATTTGTTTATTTATTTATTTGGTAGTTGGGATTTGGGGTGGAATTCCTTTGAATTAAAAGATCAATTTGAGGAGAGTTGACATTTCAATGATATTGAGTCTTCCTGCCCATCATGTACGTATGTCCATTTTTCTTTTTAAGGGACTTTTGCATGTCTTTTGTCAAAGTTTATAGATGTTCTAATTTTTTTATAAAAGTTCTTTTGTTATAATTATTTCAAGATAACTTATTTTTCCTTACTATTATAAATGGCTATCTTTTTAAAAAATACAGAGGGTGCCAAAAAAAATGTATACACATTTTAAGAAAGAAAAACTGTATTAAAATTGTAATACTCAATATATACCGATAACAAAAGATGAATACAAGTCACGTTTGACTTCTGCAATTACAAATGGTGCTCAAAGTGTCCAGACACTTCTGATTATGGCGAACTACTGCTTGAGCAACGTTGACCAAAGTGTCCACTTGTATACAGTTTTTTGGCAATCCCGTATTTTAAAATACTTGGTTTTTAAAATTTTTGCTAGTACGTAGAAATACAATTGAATTTATATCAGTAATCTTGATAAGCTCTATGATTATGTTAATTTCTCTGAATTTTGTTGGAATATTCCATCTGTGAATACTGATAGTTTTGTTTCCCCTCTCCCTCCCCCACTCCTCCTTGTTCCTCTGTTCCTTTTTCTGTCGTGTACTGGCTAGCAACTCTGGTAAAATGTGAATAGAAATGGAAACAGAAAAGACTCTATCCATATTGCTGTTAAGCATGAGGTTTGCCTTTAGTTTGCCCTTTAAAGAAGTTCTCATCTACTTCTTGTTTATTGAAAGTTTTCTCTTTCCTTTTTTTAAATCATTAATAAACATTAGATTTTTATCCTCTGATAAATCCAATCAGTGTGGTCATCAGGTATTCTCTTTTTTATACATTGCTGGATTCAACTTGCATTAATATGTATTTGGAATTTCTGCGTCTATGTTTATGAATGAGATTAGCAAGTAAGTGTCCTTTTTTGTATTGTTCCAATCTGGTTTAGATAAACTAGTTTGGGAATATCACCAGCCTCATGAATTTATTTAGACACATTGCCTGTTTTTCTGTTCTCTGGTAGAATTTGTAAGATACTAGAGTTATCTGTTTAGTGAATATTTGGTAGCGCTCACCAATAAAATCATTTACTCTAATGTTTTCTCTGTGGAGGGATTTTAGATATCAGTGATTGAATTTGTTTATTAGGATTGACTTATTTCTTAAATTAATTTTGTTATTTTATGTTTTTTTCAGGAATTTGTCCATTTTCAAATTTTTCAAATTCATTACTTTCAAGTTCTTATAATAGTCTCAAATCTTTTTAATTTCTGATGCATTCCATTTTTCATTCCAACATTGTTTTTGTGTGTGTGTGTGTGTGTGTGTGTGTGTGTGTGTGTGTGTGTGTGTGTGACTTCTTTGTTTTTATCTTGTTCAGCCTTGCCACAGTTTGGCCAATGTTATTAGTCTTTTTAAGGACTAACATTTGTTTTTGCTAATATTTTCCCTTGTACCTTTGTTTCTAGTTCATTAATTCTGTTGTCATCTTTGTTTTCTGTTGTCTTTCGGTTTATCCCCATTACCTTTTTTGCTAAGTTCTTGAAATGGACACTTAAAGTTCAACCTTTCCTCTTTCTGAATGAAATCATTAAAGGCTATAAATGTTCCCATAAATTTACTAATCCACATTTAAAAATGTGTTTTAATTTTTCAGTTACAGTCTACATTCAATATTATATTAGTTTCAGGTGTATAGTACAGTTACTCTTCCCCATTTTTAATTAAGAGAGAGCAAATAAAAAACTTAGTGTTTTTTGTGGGCACTTGTATCCAACCAGAATTTAATAAGATTCCATTTGTGTTCATTTTTATATTTATTTTTAGACTTGGCATCTATTTGTGGCACATGATACTGGGTTTCCATTTATGGTGTGGATGGAAAGTTTCCTTTTATAATACATTAAGTAGAGAGTAATTTTAAGGAAAATATTAAGGAAGTAATCAAGCAGGGATACACAAATAGGCCACAGATCCCCAAAGTGCTATGTTGTATCTCAAATATGATAAAGATTAAGGGGGTGATTATCAGTGACTAGTTTGGGAAACTGATGATGTTCCAGGCAACACGCTGCCTTCTCTCATCCACAGGCAAGATGATCTCATTGGCATATGCAATTGTTCAGTCAAAGGGGGTAATTTCTGAATAATCAGAGCATAAGATAGGTCTTGGGGAGATGAACATACACAATATTCCAGTGTCCAAAAAAGGAATAATAGTTTTTGAAATTCTAAATTATGAGTTAGATGTTAATTGTAAAAGTGATATAAAATGAAAGATTGGATTATTGGAAAGAGAGAGAGGGAGTTCAAGAGCTATTAGACAAGGACATAGCAGTGATTCCATCAAGAACATGTCAATGACATGTTAATGGACTTCTCCTTTTAACAAAATTATTAGACTGGCACCTCAGGGGAGGTCAGGAGAAAGACTATATTGTGGCTTTCGTAATTCATTGGGCGAAGTCACATATCCTGTTAGAAATCATAGAAATAAATGTGCTTGATAATAGTGCATTCATAAAGTCTCAGAGTTATTTAGGGAAAGCTATTCGAAGATTGTGTTTGTAGCGAAGATATCATTGTCCATCTGGAGGAAAGTTACAATAATTTGCCCCAGGGCTCTACGCTGTTTAGCATTTTTATCAAACATACCAGGTGATATAAAGCTAATTAATATTTCAGATTACAGGCTATATATCTTTAAAGATATTGATAAATTAGAATTAGAGGTTAAGCATGAATGTGCACTATTTCACCTTAGATCAATACTTCTATTTCCCTGGAATGTTCCCACAGAGGCAGAATATCATGAACAAATAATTCCAGATTTCCCTTGGAGTCTCATATTTTATCACCAACACTCATACAAAACTGCAAACATTCATATTTTATGGTCATATTTAGAATGACAGTTTATTGGCAAGCACTTTTTTATTTAGAAGACATATTTGGATTAATTCCTATTTTCAGAATTGTAGATGATTTAAAAATATATACTTGTCTAGAATCACAGCATTTTAGAAGTGTTAATAACTTAAAACACCTATTCCAATCCCCCTTTTTTACAGATAAAGAAATTGATCCTAATCCTCTACTTTATTATACCTAACCTCTCTTAATCTAAACATTTCAAATTGAAGAGACCAATTATTTTTTTTATTAAGTTTATTGGGGTGACAATTGTTAGTAAATTTACATAGATTTCACGTGTACAATTCTGTATTACATCGTCTATAAATCCCATTGTGTGTTCACCACCCAGAGTCAGTTCTCCTTCCATCACCATATATTTGATCCCCCTTACCCTCATCACCCACCCCCCACCCGCTTACCCTCTGGTAACCACTAAATTATTGTCTGTGTCTATGAGTTTTTCTTTCTCATTTGTTTGTCTTATTCTTTTTGGTTTATATACCACATATCAGTGAAATCATAGGGTTCTCTGCTTTTTCTGAGACCAATTTTTAAAATGTATTACATGATAGCTTCCATCCTCTTGCTAATATGTCCTTAATTTAATTTTGATTCTTAATTTTAATTTTAAATCTAGAATTTCTTCAATTCTTGACATGTGACAATCAAAATTTTATGATATATATTTTATATGAAATAACAAAAAGTTTGGATTGGTTCATTTCAATTATTCTCCCTCATGATGCATAGTAATATTTTTATTATAGCAAGTACCTGGGGAAGTGTTTACGAGGAAGAGTTTCCAGTGAGTTTTGAGTTCTTTTCCTGGGTTTTAGTGAACACATCCAAGAAGCTATAGTGTTATAAGTTCCCTTTAGATTATTATCTCTGTATTACTTTGTCCGCAACGAAACATTGTTGGATAGCAAAAACAGAATAAGAAGTCTGGAGCTGGTTTTCCAGTTTTCAGCCTGTCACTTTCTAGGGTAGTGAACTTAAAACAGTTACTTACCTTTCTGTACCCAAGTTTCTTTAACATTTTAGCAATTCTACCTTTCCTGTTCTGTCTCCTTCAAAGAACCATTAAATGTGATAATACCTAAGAGTGCACCTTGAAAATTATGAAGTATTTATAATTATGATATTTGCATAAATGGGTAGAAAATTCAATCTCACGTGTCCCTCTGGTTTATTATTGTAGTAAAAGTTTGTCTTTTTTTTTCTAGTTTATTTCCTAAAATGTTGACTGTTGCAGGCACCAACAAGTTGTTGAGAATATTACTTGAAAAAGTAAGACTGTAAAATAGACACATTTCCTCTTCTTTTTCTAACATAGATGTTTCACTTTCAAACATGAGTTACATTATGTGTTAATTCGTAAGTTTGGATTTAAGGGTGTTGTTCCTGAAAAAAGGCACATTGTGTGAAGCATATATTTCTACTTAGAAGCCAATGAAAAGAAAAGCATAGGGGATGAGAACATGAAACTAAATTAAGTAGTATGTTTTTTGTTTACAGAGACTGCCATGTCTAGTTCCACATGTGCATTTGTTGGTTGTGAGACCAGGGATAAATGCCATGCCATCTGGCAGGGCTGTGGTGTAACCAGCAGTTTATAATTAGAAGGTCACTGGAGCCGAGAACCATGGCTGTCCTCCACAAGGAGTTACATTTTAAGTGCAATTACTTCGATTACTTTTCCCTACTCCTTCCTTTACCCTTCCTTGATTTTTCTTTCAGGATCACAGAATTGATGCCGAGATGCAGGTGTCACCAGAACAAGAAGAAAGTCACTGACCGCTGAGGATTTTCCAGCTGCTGAAATGAGGGTGAGAAACACCCACCCAAAGAACGGCTACACCATTTTACCCCATCACCTTCAAAAAGAGATACAGGAAATTCTCAGATGAAAATAGTTTATTTTTTGTTTTGGAGAAAAACCAAAAATCATTAGCTGATCAATACATTTTTACGTTAAGAACTTCTGTGTGTTGTTGGATCACATCTGTATGTTGTTGGAGGCATAACCCCTTTCAGAGACTGGTGAGTCATATTTCAAGGAACGCAAACACAAAATGTGACGATGCTTTTGGACATCGGATGATGAATGGACACTGAGAAGAAAGCAGGCTTTTCACTGGCCGGGCAGAGCTGAGCTTGGAGTACACGTTTAAAGGAAACACAAACCAAAAACACACGGAAGAAAGAAAAATATTTTCATGGTTTTCACAGACAAATATTCCAGGAGAAGTGATAATGGAGACCAAGGATAATCGGTAAATGAGTTAATGTTTTAAATTACACCAGTTTGCCTTGAGATTTTAATGATTGTGGGGTTTTCTCAAATGAGACATAGGATGGCAAAAACAAATGCAAGGTAAAAGTGCATCAACTATAGCTACTTCAGTTCTAACTGGAATTGTGCATGTAACATTTCAAGTTAAGGGTTGGAAAGCATTCCTTACATTTGTCCAGATGGTTTGGATTTTCTCTCTCACGGACAGTTGACTAGATGTATCCCACTTTCTCCTTCATCAAATGTATATATTAGAGCCTCTTACTGAACATATGTTTATTTGGAAAGTATTAAATAAACAACAGTAAAGTACTTAGAATTGTATCAAATACACTGAGAAAGAAGAAAGAGAGAGAGCACTCTGCTTTTCCTTTTTAAACTATGATGATTAAAGTTTATGTTTGTTCCTTTCCTCAAATTTATTTGCTATTTTATAAGAAGGTATTGCTATTTTTAGAAGCTTGAGGATTTATGCACAAACATAATGTTAATATGTATTTATAATTATTCCTTAAATTTCTATGTGCTCTTTTTTCCCTTAAGCAAATGACAAAATACTCTTTCATTGATTTTGACTGCTGTATTCAAATAGTACATCCAATAATTGCAATTTTAGTGCCAGAAACGTGAGGTAAGGCTTTACATCTTGTAACCGAATCATATTGACAGGAAAGACTTTTTAAATTTGGCTTTCCTAATTTGAAACATTGAAAAAATTCAATATTTGTTTTTCTCTTAACCTTTTGAAATTTTTACTCGTTAGACAGAGGAAGTAAGCATAAGTTTTTCAAGAGAACTTGCCTCTTAACAAATCAGAATTAATTTTGTGACTGATTGTTATTTAAATATGTGAATGCACAAAGGTATTGAGACTGCTTAGCGTGTTTGATTTTTATTGAAATATTGGGATATTTTATGTTTTCTGTATTATCTAATATTATAAGAAGTTATCTGAGATGAATTTTCTTAGTATTACTGATGCTAAGTTGTTTAAACATGAGCAAAGTATATTCATGTGTCATCACACATGTTATATCACAATATTGCTGTGAAAATTTCTTTTTACCTTCTAAAGCGCTTCCATATAGTGCTTTCTCTTCATTTTGAAAGTAGGTATTTTTTCAAATTAAAGTTGAATTCATTTTCATTCACCTTATCAGTAGGCTGATTTGTTAGAAATAATTTCATTTATACTTTATTTTAAAAGCAGTAATTATATAGAATCATTGATACTTACACTAAGTATAAATTTTCAACAAAAATCAGGATTGATCTGAAGCATCTAATAGACGTTGGGAAAAAACCCTGATGGTGACAAATTCTATTTATAGCTAGAAAAAGTATAAATTAACTGAGAGAATCTTTGCAGAGGTTTACATTATATAGGTTGGATACTTTAGAATTTCCTCAGAACTTATATTTACTTAATGCTGAAATGTCAGTGAGTGGATACAGCCACATTTATGAATACAAAGAATAGAGTACCTGGGTTGAGTGTCAAGGCATCAATTGAAGATTGTTTTTATAGACATAGTTTTATTAAGATATTTAAAACCTGCCTTATTACTAAGATCATAACCATGTGGAACTTGACTGCCTGGTCTCCTTGTTCCTGGGGCAAGACAATAATTTTTAAAGCTAAAAAAGATCTAGTGTATGCTTCTTGATCTCTGGGGTCTTGTGTCCCGAGTTCCCAGGGGCTTGTGTGAGTGGTAGAGTAACCCCATTAACTTGCAGCGCCTTCCCAGGACACTAGCTTTATGTAAATATTTTTGGGGAAAGTTAGATTATCCATCTGATAAGCAATCTAAAATGCTATGCTAAAATAAAAGCAGATACATTATTGATGATAGCATCTAAATATTTAAGGTAAAAGTTGAGACAATCTCTCTTGTTGAAGGCCCCCTTGGGATTGGTTCCCTCTCCATTGCCTTCAGGAAGATTCTGGAGCATCAGTCAGTATGTGACAGTGCAGAGAGCAGATTCCAGGATATGGAGCGTGGATCAGGTTTGGGGAAACCGCCTCTTAGGATGCCAAGGAAACCATTGTAGGTACGATGTGCTAAGAAGCTGGGCATATTTGGGATTCATTCAAGCTAGTGGCAATATCTAAGAGGGCCTCTCTTGGGGATCTCATTTAATAGATGAGAAAACTGAAGTCACGTGACTTGTTCCAACTCATAGGGTTAGTTAAAGAAAAAAATATTCTCACACTTGTTAAAATGGTAAGGAAGACTTTATTTAGGACAATCACAATAGTTGTCAAGACCACTGCAACAGGGAAGAGAGATGGGGCTTAACTCTGAATATAGCAGAGAGCTGGGGATTTATAGCCAACGAGCAGAGTAAGGGGGATCAGTGGATGGCAAATTAATACGAGGAGACAGCAAGGGTGTGGGGGTTCTTGCTGAAGGCAAGCTAGGGTGATCAGGTCTTAAGGGGGGTGGGGATGAAGAATTTCATTAGCTACTGAGGGTCATCAGATATTAAGAGTGAAGGATTCCTGCTTAACTGACTTAGCAGAATTCTTAGTAAAACTGGGAGAGCCAGGTCAAAGACAGAGCTCAAGGACAAGGCTGAGTTGACAAGAAGGCTCAGAGGAGCCTTCTGAAGTTTGATCAAGGAGACAGACTTTGTCAGTTTCAAGCCCAGTCAGGACAAGACCCACCTCTCCTGTCTCCCTCCAGGGTTTGCCTATGTATCGGGCTCTACATCTAACCTGGGATTGCAGTGTTGCACTTCCACTTAGGATTCTCCAAACAAACTTTCGTCCTTCAAATGGTTCACTCAACCACCATGTATTGAGCGTTTATTATGTGCCAGGTCCTTGGAATACATCAGGGAATGAAACTGATACAGATATTAACTTCGGGGAAATTTACCTTCCAGCAGGGGAAGACAGAATAAATCTAATCAATGGTTAAATTATACGGTACCTTATGTGGTGGAGCAAAAGGAATGGTAGGCCGGGAAAATGAGGTGGGTTGTGCAGGGACATGTGTCACAAGTTTAAATAGGATGGTCAAGGCAGACCTCACTGAGAAGGTGAAATCTGAGCAAACACTTGGAAGAGGTAAGGGAAGTAACTGTAAGTTACTTATGGAAAGAGTGGTCCAGATCGGGGAACGTGTACAAGGCCCCCAGGTGGGAGCTGCTGGGCAAGTTTAAGAACACGGAGGAGCTGGGCATGCTAAAGTGAAGTGAGACAGGGCCAGGAAAGTTGACATGTGGTTGAGAAGGTAGCCAGGCACCAGATCGCTGTGAAGGAAATGGGGACCATTGTAGGGATTTAAGGAGTGACATGATCTGACTTATGTTTTTTTTTCCAGTTGATGTTTTAAAAAATTGAAGTGTAGTTGGTATACAATATTTTATTAGTTATATTAGTTTCAGGTGTACAGTATAATGACTCAACATTTTTATATCTTTCAATGCAATCACCCCACTAATTCTAGTAATCATCTGTTGATTTGCATTTTTAAAGTATCCCTCTAGTGACTGTGTAGAGGTGAAGGGGTAGAAATGGGGAAACCCATTATAGGCTGTTGTAACAATCCAGATGATGGTGGCTGTGGCCAGGATGGTAGCATGTGGAGGTACTTACCTACTATCTCTATGGTGGTTTATGTGTCAGTCTCTTTAGGGAGGCTGTGAGAATATCCTTACCATCTGACAGTGGGAATACGTTTAAGATGAAGATCAACAACCAGATTATGATGGGTGTTGTGTCATTTTTCCAACAACAATCAATAGCCAGATTTTCCAATACCAACTGGTGTCCAACAATTCAACTTAATTCTGATGTCAAGTACACAGAGTGGGCACTAACCCCACAGGTTAAGGGCTCAGTCCTGTAAGACTGTCCCCACTCAGGTGTTAGCTGCAAATGAAATCTCCAGACTACCCAACTACAAATTTGGGGATTCCTATGACTCCTCCTACCTCGGGTTCAATAATTCACTAGAACAACTCAGAACTCAGAAAGTTCTTTATTTATATTACAGTTTATTATAAAGCTATGAGCCAGGAACAGCCAAATGGAAGAGATACCTAGGTCAAGATTTGGGGCCAGGGGTTGTGCAGAGCTTCTGTGCCCTTTTCAGGTGTACCACCCTCCCAGCACCTGGATGTGTTCACCAACTTGGAATCTCCCTTTCCCTTGTTTCAGAGTTATTTTCAAAGTTTCGTTATGTAGATATTGTTGATTAAATCACTGGCCATTGGAGATTGAACTCAACCTCTAGCCTCTCTTGTCTCCCTGAAGGTCAGGGCTGGGGCTGAAAGTTCTAACCCTCTAATATCATATTAGGGTCCTTCGGTGAGTAACCCCCATCCTGAAGCTGTCCAAGGGCTCTGCTATGTGTTATCTCATTAGCATATAAAATACTCATAACACTCACGAAATTCTAAGAATTTTAGGAGCTCTGTGCCAGGACCTGAAGACAAAGACCAAATATATGTTTTTTACCATACCACAATGGATGTAACAAAAAGTTTAGATGGGAGAGCAGAGTCCAGTGTCCAGGAAAGCAGGCAAATAAACTGGGTCCAAGCGTAGGAAAAGTAAGTCCAGACAGAGAAGAGCAAGTGGGCAACAGAGGGCCAAGGAAACAAGGCAGCTTTGTACTTCTGATGAGTTACAGGAGTGGACTTAGGCTTAGAGCCATGAACCCAGTGGCAGAAATAGAGCCAGAGTGTCAGGGATCCAAAGAAAGAACAAGTGGATTAGCAATTATTCCACACCTCCTCAGCTGCAGTAGTTCACAAGGTCGGTTACTATTTACACCCACATCTCCATAACTGCAACCCTCCCTGTGCCTGACAAGATCTTAACCCTTATGCTCCTCTCTTCTGCTTAAATTCTTCCCTAGTTATTCTGGGTGTCCTCAGGGCAGTGACCTCCCATAGGGGCTCAGGAACAAACTTGCGCATGGTCTTTCGACTTGAGCCTCTCAGTCAAGGGGACTTGTCATGGCTTCTGCAGTTGGTGCCTCTGTCAGATGTTCCCCCTACACCCAATGGACCCCTTGAGCCTAAAGTGACTCTGCAACCTGTGGGAGGGGAGATGAATGGCTTCTTTGTAAGCCTGTGCTAACACTGTTTTGTAGGATGGAAGAAGTGTGGATGGACTTAGTCCTAGCAAGATTTCATGAGCACTGTCTTCACCTTCTGTCCTCAGAGGCTCAAAACCAGTCCCTCCTGTGTGACCAGAGAAGGGAGGGTGGGTCCTGTCCTGTCCCTTCTATGTCTTCTCTCTCTCCTCTTTTCCTTAGGTACCTCTACATCTAAACAAAAGAAAACCAACTCTCAGCAAATATCCACCCAGCTCCTTTAAGAGAAAACAAACTGGAATGAAAAGAGTGTAAACTTTTGAGTCAGACATATTAGTTTTGAAACTCAGCTTTGCCATTGGCTAGTCATGTGGCTTTGAATATAGGGGAAATCATGCTTATCGTATTATAAAATTAGAGATCATGCGTGTAAAACAATTTGCATAGTATCTGACACACAGAGTACCCAAGAAAAGGAAGCCATTGTTATGACTCCATTCTCTAGTAACTAGCACAAAGTCTGGTCATCCTTTGACTTCCACTCCCACAGCCCAAAATGCTGTTACCTTGCAAGTGTTACAGGAAAGGTGCTGGCCGCCACTCTCCCTGCCTAATGAGCTGTTGCAGACCCGTGGGTCTCCTCCCTGTAGGTTGGTTGTGGGGAGTTTCCTTCATGCCACGATCAGCTTCTCAGTGTGTCCTTGTATGCCATGGTCTGTTTGGGGGAGGGTCTTATTGAGTGTCTTTGGCCATTGAATAGGAAATACAAGATACAGAGAAGGGCCTAGGGAGAATCCTGGTGAATATCACTCAGTATATTTACAAAAAGAATCATCCAAAGCTGCCAGGATGACTCCTCACAGGTGGTGGTCCTTCACAAGTGGTGATGAAAAGACCAGCTTGGTTCCTGCGCCGCTCCCTGCGAAGGCTTCCAGCAGCAACTCCCATCTTCCTGGTTCCTGGGCGAGGGCAAACTCAGCCTGCATGTGTCATGCTCAGCTCTTCCACAGAGTATCTGTGGCCTGTCTGGTCTGCAGCAGGTGACTCACTTTTAGTACTGTCAACTTCAGAGGGGTAGGAATCCATCTTCCTTGTGGAAGGGAAGAAATTTGGTGAAGGAAGGAGGGAAAAACACACTGATGAGTGAGTGCTTTGCAGTGTTTTTTGGCCAGTTAGGCATGCTGCTGCTTTTCATAATAGTGAGTTTGATTCACCCTCTCCTTCGTAGGTAGAATAGGCGATCAGGCTGCATTGCGTGGTCTATCAGCCAGGGCCCCCACAGTCTACTTAGGATAACTCAAGGATTTATATACAAAGGAACCATGAGACATCACCAGGGAATCTGATAATAGAAACAGTGGCTTTGTTACTTCTCAAGATCCAAGGGACTAAGAATAGGAGAAATTGCCTGAATCTTGATGGATGAGACTGTAGAGCCAGACCCCTTGAGAAAGGCAGTGACCTTTGATTGAAAGACACAGTCAGGGCGAGGCCGTGGGATGGGTATCAGGGAAAGGACTTTCCTGACCTCACTCTCATCCCTTCTTCCTACCTTCTGCTGGGGCTCCTATCAACCAACTCGGCTTGCAGCCCTGGGACTCTGTGGAACAGTGTGGAGAGAGGGCCTAAGGGGCAAAGGGATGATATTTGGTATAGGTGGAGAGATGCTTGGGCTTTCATGCTCTTTACCCAGAATTGATAGACATTCTATGCTTGGCCTTGGTGCCTCTTTACCTCTTTAAAACATTTTTATCATGAAAAATTTCAGGTATACATAGAAATAGAGGAAACTATTACAAAAAACACCTATATACCCATTGTGTAGATTCAACAATTGTTGAAAGTTTGCCCAACTTGTTCCTATCCCACCTTTTTTGTGCTTCAGCATGTTTCAAAAATTCTAGAATCCTATTTTGCACTGGTCCCATTCAAGGCCTGTGACATGCAGCTGTGTGGGGGCACTTCTCAAACTGTACAAT
The DNA here is from genome assembly GCF_964194185.1 of Rhinolophus hipposideros. NCBI lineage: Eukaryota > Metazoa > Chordata > Mammalia > Chiroptera > Rhinolophidae > Rhinolophus > Rhinolophus hipposideros. The sequence goes on from NC_138050.1 coordinate 9,769,181, forward strand.
GATCATCCGAAGAGGCCTGAGGCCTGCTACAGTCCAGGCAGGTTTGTGTGAGAAAAGGAGGGACTTCTGTGTGTGGGGACAGAGGAGCTCAGTTCAATCACCCGAAGGTATCAGAAGGGACAGTGAGGAATGGTCATATCAATAAAAATACTTTTGTGATTTAACGTGTATGGGTTTTGGAATCATTTCCATTTAGGCACTACTTAGGAAGGTTCCCCTTCACTGAAAAATCAACAGATAGTTTTTCATGAGAATGATATAGAATTAATTGATTACCCAACATAAGACATTAGGATTTTATGTCATTTACTGACTCTCCTGGGGGGAGAGGGAATGTCATGTAGAAATGATAACTTAGTGTCAAATTGACTCAAGATTTTTTTTAAATTAAAGAGTAGGAAAGATGATTTATTTGTGAAGCTTAATATAAATTACTCTCAGTTCTAGTCTGTTATGATTGAAAATAGTAGCCATAAGAAAAACAGTGGTGAAACACAACGCTAATTCTTTTCAGAGCCAAACACAATCTGAAGCCTACTGCAGCTCCTAGACTAAATAAATACGTTCTATAGAAAGACCTCTCATAGAATGAATAGGAAAAAAAATCCCTTGAAAAATCTTAGAAAAATCTAAAAAACAGAAAAGCTGTATAAAAGTGATTGCATATGATTGTGATCTCTGGCATAGGTAGGCATAACCAAACAATTTGATCTTTTGACAGAAAATTAATTTGCTCCCTTTCCTGCCCCCCAAAAAGAAAAAAGGGAAGAAAAGAATTGACCCTTCTCATGTTGCAAGAAAGTGGTAGCTAAATGCAGAGTCCAAAACAAAAGATTTCAGACACTGTAATTTGCTCTTTTAATCTGTGGAGAAGAATGGAAGCAAAGGTGTGCTTCAAAGAGAATGATGTACTATAGACCCCTATACGTGTGTACTGTCTTTTCTTTTGCCCCTACCTCCCCGGGTTTTTTTAAGCCATTGTTTCTCAGTCTAGCTGTGGGGTGCAGCTCCGTGGCCCATGCTGGCATTATGAGCCTTGCGCTCCACCCAGCAGTCAGCTGCCTGTGGTTGATTGGCCACTCACAGCAGCTCTCGGCTGCTGTTGGTGGGAATAGAACCTGCGGCCTTCAGCGTTAGGAGCATGGCACTCCGACCGCCTGAGTCACCCGGCCACCCCGTCTTTCTATTTTTAATTAGGGAAGGCTTAACTCAGACCTTCAGTTGAGTCACAGAAGGAGAGGATAGATGATTTGCAAGGAGAACATGTGCTTTGCAGACATTGTATTAAGTGCGAAGGCAGCTCATCGGTTTTTCTTTCCACTGACCAGTCATTGAAATTGGCAAACAGTCATTTTTATATCTACATTTTACTAATTAATAGTACCTTATCATATTCTTTGGATCCATAGGTCGTGTTACAATAAGTGCTTGTTAAAGACCGTTATTTCCTATTCAGGCACAGTGACTTGTAGCTATGCGTTTTGAAAGGGAGTACCCAATTTACTTTAACTTATTTAGTGAAGACTAGTCAAAGGTTTAGGTTCAGGATCTTTTAGCCCATTCCTTTGATTCCTAAAGTGGCTTGCCTTCTGTGTCCAGTCAGTTGACTGTTTAAGCCACACCTTGTTGTTGGTGGTTTATTTTCACTTTAAGGTTTAAAATGGAATAAACCATTTTAAACCTTAAAATGTCATTTTCTAATTTATAATCTTTCTTGTAGGTTGTCACATATTATAAAATGGTAGTTTTTAAATACATTATTTCTCATAATTAAAAAGGATTTTTAAGTTTAAGACATTTTAAGTGTAAGGAAGGAGTTAAGGCGCAAGTGCCTGGTAAGGAAGAGCGTCATTGAGTGACGCTGCCCTTCCAGATTCTTCTGCTCTGGAGATTCTCCTCATGAGCTGTATCACCCTACACAGGTGAATGGTATTTTCACAGATAAATGGTTAAATATCAGCCACATATTAAGACCAAAGAGAAATGTTTAGGGTGACCAGACAAACCAGCTGCTCTCTAAGAGGTCCTTGAGCTCCTGAATGAAGCCCTTAGAACAACAAGAGATCAGAAAATGCTAACGTCGTTGACAAAAAATTTTTTTTGGATTTTGCACAAATGCAATTATTTCTCCATCCTCTGATCTTTCATAGTCTGGATCCCAACTTTCCCTTACCCTGGTGCTTTCTTCACTGTTACTTCCCCAAACACATGTGTAGCGAAGGAGTACACCTCTTCCCAAGCTTTGAAAAATTGTTTTGAAATTTGCCAGTGAAAGGCTAGATCAACTCACAATTTTATCTAATGCCAGATTATTAATATCTGTCCATTAAAAGAACTGTCCATTAAGAAAAGAAAAGTTAAAAAGGACCCACTTTTCTCCTAAATCTTAATTTTTACAGAGGTGGCCAAGCACTTTATTGAATGGTCATGAGAAACCAAGTATGTGAAAACCACAGCAATCGCATATTTGGCAGTGCATGATGTGAAATATAGAATGACATATGAGAGACTAGTCAACTAGGGGGTTTCAATAGTTAATGAATAAAGGAAATTAATTCCTTATTCGATCACTCATAAGTGGAACTTAAGTGCTGAACATTTTCAAGAAGATAGAGGTCTCTTTTCATTGGCTTGACTAGGGAAAGCTATCTGTTCTTCTGGCTGGGCATTGATTGATGAGTAGAAGTCCAATAGTGTTATTAAGGTTTTCCCATCTCTGATGTGTTTTATATCTATCAAATGAAATGTGAAGAAGTGTTTCCAACACACCATTCATGCACCTAAATGTCTTAAATGTAAGACCAGTGCTTCCCTGTTACATGATCCGAGTCTGAATTTCTAGTTTCTCATTGACTCTCCAGAGAAAGAGATCTTGTGATTCCCTGCTTACTTATTTCAGTCCTAGTCACTCCATATGCTCTTACTGGGTTGTGCCAGGTACTGGAGAAGGGATGTCAAACCTATTTCCTGTTCTTAAGATGTTTCCAGTCTCCAGAGGAGGACACAGCCATGTAAATACATGGTTTATGTAATGTGGAAAGATTTGAGATCAATGGATATAAGAAAGGAGACATAAACTTTGTCATCAACCCATTCCCATTTTTGTTTTAAAAAAAAGTTTTGGGTAGAGAGGGCAGGTTTCACAATTGAAGTGGCATTTGAGCTAGGCCAACAGTGATGGATAAAGGGTATAACCAGTAAGAGGAGGCAGATGCAGCAAGAGGAAATATAATGTGCAGAGAAATGTGCAAAAATAAGTATAAAGATATCATCTGCAGAGCTCTGGGAAGATGTCCAGAAAGGAGGGGTGGGGATAAGTCTGGCAGCCCTGTCTTTGAAGCATTTGGACTTTATCATGCAGGTAACTTGGAGTACTGAATATCATTATGACAGGGGGAGGTTTAGTCATACTCCATTATGTGATAACTTGGTGGGAAAATGAAGGATTGATTGGAGGAGAAAAGATTTGGGGCAGTGAGAATAGTGTGACCCTGACCTAGTGGTCTTAGTATGAGAGGGGAAGGACCTGAACCAATACAAACAAGAGGAGGGAATGGATTCAAAAGATATTTAGCATGGATGAGCACTTAGACACGATTACCGTGTTTCCCCGAAAATAAGACCTAGCTGGGCAATCAGCTCTAATGTGTCTTTTGGAGCAAAAATTAATATAAGACCGAGTCTTACATTATATTATATATTACATTATATATTATATTATATAAGACCGGGTCTTATGTTAATTCTTGCTCCAAAAGACGCATTAGAGCTGATTATTTTCGTGGAAACAGGGTAGATGTGTAAGTAAAGGGATTACTGAGAATGATCAACATTTCTTTCGTGGAATATTTGTTTTTGTCTATAACATCTGCAGATTATGTAACCAAAAATGGGAAATATTTAGAAAACAGAAAAGTAACTAAAGTCTTAAAAAACAAACACACAATGTTAATTACCAATTAAAAGTATTGTCTGAAGTATATTTTATTGCCCTAAATAGTTCTCCAATTGATGAGCTTTTAATGTAAATTACTTCTCAACTATAATTATAGATAATATAGAAATAGTAAACAATTAAACAATTTGCTTAGATTTATATTTGGGTGAAATCTGAAAAAAGTATACATTTGAATATTATTAAAAGCTTTCTCTATTTAAGAATTTTCTCCTTGGAGCTTCAGAAATATTCATTTTTATAAGCAGTGAGTAAATTATACTTTACTCACTTTATAATTGTGAGTAAATTATAATTTTTTTCCACTTTTTTTCCACTTTATAATTGTCTAATGAAATCCTATCAAGAGAAAAATTAAAGTGGTTTAGGAAATTAGCAAAATGTAGGATTTTAACAGATGAAGCTTCTATTCAATTGTAGTACTCATGTAAAGTCCAGTTGTTTTGTTCTTTTATGGATTCATTCCCAATTTACCATAAAAAACTCCCTTGGCCTATTTCTAACTAGCATTTTCTTTGTGTCTCCTCCAGCAGAGGTTGCCTGCCAGAAATTATTAATATAATTGTTCTACAAGACAGCAAATGTGTGCAACCATTTAAAACCCTCCACGTGAAGAAGACTGTAGCATGCTCCTCTTTTAATATAAAGAAAATAAAAAAATAGAGTTATTTTCACAAGTTCACAGATCTGTAATTTTGTAGACGTGGTTTCTTTGATTCCTATTTCCAAGTTATTGTGGAATTGGCCCTGCACAGAGATAAAATAATGATCACTCTTTTAACTCTTCATTGACAATACCTCTCCAATCAAGATAGAAATGGGATACATAAGAGTGTGTTTTTTTTTATTTAAAAAAGACTTTAATGAACATAAGCAAGAAATATTAAAGGTAAAATGTGACAAAAATAAATAAGATTCCCATTTATTTTTCACAAATAAATTGTTATTTCTCATATACTTCTTAGAGGATATTAGTTTAATCAAATTATGATCTAGGAATTCTATCTGAGACACCATTTCAAAACTAAATAGAGGGGAGTGAATTTTTAAACAAGTAACTCAACTGGCTATAATTAACTAAATAGAAGTAGTTAATCATAAACTCTCCCACTTTTTGCTGCATGTCTGTGTCTCTATTTTGTAATTCATACTTGTATATTTATCACATACATTTAGAAGTGTTTTCCAGTGTCTGTGTTTTGGGTGGGGTGGGGTGGGGTTGGGGCGCGTGTGCTGCCTACATCCAGCCAGAATATAAAATTGCCACATGCTTGAAAATGTAAGATTGTGATTATCTCTTAGGAGAGAACTTAGGACACTGTTGTCCCTAAAGCATGCTGATAGCACATGATTTTTAGACTCTCAAGCAAAGTGTTTCTTCTTCTCTTCAATTCTGGAGAACAGTACAGAATAAAAGAAATTGAACGGAAACCTGGGTTCCAATCTTGACACCTGCATTTGCAAGGAAACCTTAGACAAATTACTTTTCTCTCTGGGTTCTGAATCCTGACTTTGTGGCTGACAAAAGTGGATGTGACGGATTCGACATGTAATCGGTGAAGGTCTAAAGAGATGAAAAGAAAAATAAGTTCTATGTGGAAACACACACAAAGACACATGAAAACGCACAAAAAAGGAGAACCAGGGCTACTTTAGAGTGAGACATTTTTCAAGGATGTAGGGGAACTGAAGTGTGACCTAAATAAATCTGACTGGGAGCCGAGCCCTGCAGTATGCTTAGGAATGAAGATAGTGAGGGAAGAAAAGGAAAAAACAAAACAAAACAGATTTCATTCCAGAGGTAAAATCAAGCAGGAATGCAGTCTCTTTCATGCCTGGGACATGAAGCTATGGTGCTAGTCCACGAAAGCCCTGTTAATGGAAGACGATTATTTTCGCATTTATAGCAACTAATGACTTAGGTAGTAGGTTCCCTATATTTGAGCACTTTCCCTTTTATATTGAAATTATGTTTGCTATGTTTGTGTAGCGTTCCATACTTTGAGCTCCTATGGGCAGCGGGGTTGTTATTATTACCAGTATCTTTGATTTCTGAGGACCCAGCAGAGGGCTTGCCCATAGAATGTGCACAGTTGTTATTTACTGAACTCAAGAGAGCTGGGAAAGTGGTGGAGAAAAGGGTAGGGCACAGCAGGAGAAGGAAGTGAATTTGAGAGAAAGAGGTTTAAGAGAACCCAAGACATCCTTTGCCTGATTCTCATTTTTTTTTCTGGTATCGGTCTTGACTGTTTGGATGCCAACACAAGAGAGAAGGGTGAAGGAAGAGGCTGAGGGTGAGAAGAAAATTCTTGTGGGTGCTACACATTTTTATTACATGAATAACTGAGCACCTCACTGGTCAGTGACAGCCCAATTCCACCTGACAATAACACTGGGACGAAGGTGTTACCAGTCCAATTGAACAAGTGAGAAAGCGAGCGCAGAGCAGTGGCAACCCATGCAGCTGGCAGGAGTGAGAACTGGGGGTCATATTCTCAATTCACTACCACACAAGGGGCAGAGGACAGAGAAGGGCATAATGTGAAGAACAACTCAGAACAGTAAAGAACAAAACAGAAAAATTAACTGACCGGAAGAATACCAATATTCGGAAGAAACAGAAAAAAGGAAGAAGTGTCTTATGTTGTCATTTGTTGCTCGTACTATTTCCTTTTTGTTTATGTTTAATGTAATCAATTTTATGATGGAATATTTTATAGGCTTTTGTCATTAGTTTCCTACTAGTATGTCTAGGGCTGAGATTCCATTCAAACATTCTAATTATTAGCACACAATAAATTTATTTTAATGTACATACTGCTATAACCAGCTCACTCTATCTCTACATTTTCTATAAAACGTTCCAAGAGGTGGCGCTTAATTGAAGGTCATTATAAATGTAAAAAGAATTCAGAAACCACATGTGGTTTTATTATTCCCAGAAATGGCTAATATGGCTCAAGCTGTGTCACCTTTACAATACCTGAGGGCCTGAGTCACTTTTTTCCTTTCTAATGCAAAGTCTTATTGGATTACTCAATTAATGTATGACAGACAGCATGACCGCACAAGGCCCTCACTGGTTAATTTTGTATTGGCAAAGCTGTTTTTGAATAACCTAAGATTTTTGGCAAACTAACAAATAGCTCTCATTAAAATTAATAATAGATTCAAAAGCATCATGTAAAGTCTGTACCATCCTCGTGTCTCATAACTTTTACAGCACTTTAGGGAATTCACAATGCCCTCTTTGGAAGTAGAAAAGGCAGGAATGGTAATTCAGAAGCATGACATCATTCCCCAAAGCATGTTTAATGTAACTAAAAATAAAAGATAAGCAATTGTGTCTACATTAGCACAAAGAGAAGGGAAGTTTTGTCATTTGTTTGACTTACTGGTTATTAAATATGGCCTATTGGATAAATTATGCCTGGGCCCCCGGCATTTCTGGTTGAAGAGCTAGTCTTCCTTTAAAGAGATTACTTTGCATAAGGTTTTAAAGGTGGAGCTGTGTCCAGCCCTCACTCTGAGAGCAGGAGGGAGGAGACAGAGATGGGATAAACACCTAGGAGGTGGACATAGGGCTCCTAGAAGTTGTGGTGTCTTGAGAAGCATCAGGCTTCCTAGATGAAGCTTGAGTGTGAAGGAGGAAGGAAATGGAGGAAGGAAGGAGGATACAGTCTTCCCTTGGTGTGTGAGGAGGATGGGTTCCAGACCCCCCTCAGATGGATACCCAAGTCTGCCTATGCTCAAGATCCTTAGTCAATCAACCTCGGATCCAAATTTAGATGCTGATCTGAGCCTGCGGCTATGGAAGGCCGACTGTACATGCAAAGGCCGTGTGAGAAAGCTTGGAGAGTTGATGTGATGAGGCGAGAGCATAGAATGGAAGGGGGGGCTGGAGGTGGGGAAAGTAAATTGGGGCGGGGGGTCATAACAGCTGAGAGTGAAAAGTAGAACTTCAATATTTTGACAAGAACTTTGTGTTTTATCTTGTTTATGTATATATTTGGGAGCAAAGATGTCAGTTCTCTTGACGGTTTCAGCTGTGAGTTCTCACTCAGATTTTAAGAATCTTCATTATAGTAACAAAATGTGTCCGTGATCTGGGAGTCCAGGAGGTGGGAAGAGCAAGAATTCACCCATTCGAATATCCAACAGTACTTACTGAGTGAGTACCTGTGGTATGCCAGGTGCTATGTCCGGTGCTGGGAAGAAAGTGGAGAATTAAAAAGACAACTGCTTTGTTCTCCCGGAGTGAACAGAATAGTGGGTTGAGAAAGACGTTGTACAAATAAACCACTGAATGTATATCAGATGGTGATAGGTGCTGTGGAGAGGGATCAGGTAATTTAAGGGGAATGAAAAGTGCTGGGGATGGCATTGGGAGTGTTGCTATTTTTTATACGGTGGTCGGGAAGACCTCCTGAAAAAGATTACATTTGTTTGCAGACATAAAGGAGTTGTTTGCAGACATAAAGGAGGGAGTAAGAAATGCCATCTGGATAAAAATCATGTCAAACAAGGGGAAAAGCAAGTGCGAAGACCCTGGGGCAGGGAACATAGTTTGGGTATTCAAGAACTAAAAGTTGCCAAGTGTGGTCAGGTGGAATGTGCCTGAGGAAGATGAGGCAGGGACTGGGGGACATGGGGGGTTTGACCACTAAGGCCTTGTAGGCTAAGCACTCTGACTTTTCCTCTGAGTGACATGGGAAGCCATTAGTACAAGACTCTTCATCTTCAGCTTGCCATTTCCCCTTGATTTTGCCCCTGACTAGCGTAGCCACGTATTCCAAAGACCCTGACTGCTACCTGCAGTCTTCTTTCGTGTTTTTATTCAGACTTTGGGTCACCAATTCATTTCACATGTAGTCATGTGTGAACTCAAAATTGTCCGAACAGTACCGATATTTGAATAGTTGTTTCCAGAAAGGCCTAGGAGAGGAAAGAGAAGACGTGATGGTGGTGCCAGAACAGATGGTAGTAGGAGGGCTGTGAGGAGGTGGACAGGGAAGTGTGGGGATTCCCTAAGAGAACCTAAAGGGAAGGATAGTGAACTGACAGACTTTCCTGACTTAGGAAAAGTATACTTATCATGTTGTTTCAAGGTCGGGGTGAATCTGAGAGAAAGCTGTAACAGAGGGGGTTTATCAAGCATAGCAAGATAAGTAACACGGGGTAAGGACGAGAAGAAGGCCAAAGAGGCTTTACGAGATAAGCACAGAGATGTATGGCTTTCTTCTAGCTGAAGTGAAAGTATTATTAACGGCACCAGCTAACATCCCATTCTGCCCTGCTGTCATGGGTCTGGGGTGCTACCTTCTACCCCTCCCCCCATCGACGTGCCTATCCTGTCATAACTATATGAGGCGTTTTAGGATGTGACGGGACAAACTGGAATAGGGCAGCTTCCTCATTCAGCTTGTGCAGAATGTCGCTAGGCACAGACAGCTGACGGTCCTGCAGCTGGTTTCCATCAGAGGTCACGCTTCATTGCAGTTTGGGTTCATAAAGCCTCATAGGGTGCTAAACGAACAGTAACAGTTGCCTTCTACATGCCCAAGTGTGTACTCAGGATTGTACACACTACTGTCTTGTGGGAAGAGGGACAACAATGAAGTGTGTCCCTTGAAAGCAATAATACTCATCGAAGGAACTGAAAAACAAAACCAATGTTAAATGAAATATTTATCAATTTGAAGAATGCCTCACTTAAATCGGTAGTTTAATTGACTTTAGAAGAGGTATTCCATTTAGAAACCTGTAGTGGGTTAAACATACAGGATTCTGATACAAGTATCATCTTAAATTTGAACACTTTACACAGAGTTAAACAGTAATAACGTGAGGTGAGTTAAGGAGAATAAAGGAGAAATGCTAATTTTCTTTTTTATGGAGAAGAAATAAGATCCTTACAATTTACGTTTGAGTAAGAGTTTTGTTTACGCAATCACCAACATTATCCCAAAGCTTCTTTTCATATGTTTTCTCACTTGTCATCGTCGGTTTTCTTCTCAGATGACCTCCATATAATATAGTACCACAGCCCATGTCATCTTCTAGTCCTTGCCCACTGTTTCATCATACGACTTATTTCTACTTTGCATGTTATATATCTGTGTATTTATGTATTTTCTGCCTCCCATTACAAAAACGTGAACCCCATAGGAGCTGGGTGTTGTTTTGTTTAACTGCTTTAATTCTGACATGCTGTGGTGTCTGAACTTTGAATTAATGAACATATATTTATTTCTATCACATATATTTTTGATGATTTACAGTTATTCATATTCTTTCTTCTCTTGGGCTCTATGAGAACACAATTTGAGTTGTTCTGATGGCTAATGTATATCTGAGGTAAAAAAGAGCTAAAATAAAGTGCTTCCTACCTGAGTTTTGACAGCGATATTATATACGAGAGTGTTTGGAGAACAGACCTAACCTTTTCTACACAAAAGGCCTCTGAGCAAGTTCCCTGATGGAGACCTCCTTAGCCAGAGTAGAGAGGGAAGAGTAGTTTGGGAGAGATTTCTTTGGAGGCAGATGTTGCCAAGTGGACAGACTTGGGGGGTTCGCCTCCTTCACATCAAGCCTGGTGAGCCACACAGAGGCCTTGAGACATATGCTCACAGAATACTGTACACAGCACTCCAAGGCAGCAGGAGGGAGTGGCCTGCATTGCCCAAGCTTGTTTGCTGAGGGATATGAGAGAATTTTCCAGAGACCACAGCTGAACTAAGTGGCAGAGTGTCAGGTTAGGGTTGAACTGGGGCCTCTTCAACAGGGTCTGCTTGAGGGGTCAGAGGCAGAGCCACAAGAAGTGGGAGGTGATGTGGAACTCCTCAAGGGTGTGGAAGTAGACATGAGTGACCACTTAGTTTAGAAATGCATTTAGCCAGGTTATGAGAACCTTAGCAGAGAGGTCCTCTGTGTGGGGACTTTCCAAAGAGCCCCACAAGAGATAGGGTAAGCTTACTCACCTGCCAGACCCATAGGGCTCAAAGCCACTCAGCCCAGTAGGAATAGGCCATCCTCCTGGCTTTCCTGTCTTCACAGCTTTGGCCTGTGTGGGGTCAAATTTCAGCGACTATTTGGGAGAACAGGGAGAGAGCAGAAACTGCCTCCGCCTCCCTCCTGGAAGGCGGGCAGCCTCTGACTACAGACCTTAGTGGTGAGGTGGTGATGGCAATAGCAAGGGAAAGCTGACCTTTGAATGAAGATTGAAGCTTGAAATTTATTTAATGATTCTGGATGGATTTATTCAAATTATAGAATTGAAATTATGTTTTGTAACTCTAAGTGACCTCAGGACTGTCGGAAGAGTGAGCAGAAAAAACCCTGGGATTTACCCAAATTCCTATCCCAAGGCAAAGAAAGATTGCTTGCATAAACTATTTCCCCTGCCATCCTTTTAAAAAATGTCTTGATATGTCACTAATCAGGCTTTAAAAAACTTACCAGTTACACTGTTTTCAAATATTTCTGACGCTTTATAAATAAATTTGCCATGTAGATTAGAGCAAGGCTGTAGATAGTGTTGTAGGCTCATCCAACAGTCACTTACAAACCCCTACTCTCTTGCTGGATCTTTCTATTACAGAAGCTAGAAAGCTAACCATTTTGCCTGCCTTCCTTGTAGCTAGGGGTTGGCACGTGATAAAAGTTCTGAACAATAGGAGAGAAATAGAAGTCTGATGGGAAAATTCTTATTTTCCTGATAAAGCAGATAGAGCTGTTGTCATCCCCTTGCCCCTTCGTCCTGCATTGGATATGGATATATTAGCGTTGTATTAGCCATTTTGTGACAAGGAGAGAACGTCCCCAAACCTCCCTGGGATGCTGGTCCTGACATTGTTTAGGAAGGGTCTTCCTTAAGAGTCCTTGACATGTGAGAAAAACAACCCTTATCAGCTTAGCTGTTGCTAGTTAGGTAATCAGTTACCTGCAGCCAAGAGCACTTTGAACAGAACCAAAAACAAAACAAAACCTTGCTGACGGATGTTAGGAGTGAAGTTGATATTTACCTGAATGCAGTCATTCATTTAACTCTCAAACATCTTAGTAACATTTATTGACTATTACTCTGGGCTAGGCCCTTAGGATACAAAGAGGAATGGGAAGATACTCCCATTGCAATGAATAAAAATTAATTATAATAAAAATGTAATACTTGGTATAATACCAATGTGAATATACAATGTACAATTTATATAGAAAGAAGCCCATGGAAGAGATGAGGGAAAGCGGTGATTCTGAGATTAGGACTTAGGGATTTATTGGATAGAGGGTGATGAGGACCCCAGGTAGGTATGGACAGGGCAGGTAGAGTACCTGAGGATCTCTAGGCAATATGAAGAGGTTGTATTTTGTAAATATTGTAGTTTAATATTTAATAGTGCCTGGGCTCTGGGGTTGGACTACGTGGGGTTTGAATGCTGGCTCTTCCTGTTATAAATGTAGAACTACAAGTAAGATGTTTAGTTTCAGTTTCTTTATCTGAAAATTGATGTTTCATGTACTTTAAGGGGTTGTTGGAAAGATCAAATGAGCTAAATCACATACGGCTTTTAGTAGGTGCCTGGTACATAGTAAGTATTCCGTAAATGTTACATATTATTCTCAGCTGGTCACTGAGACAGACTATATTATGGATGGTGGGGTGACCTCAGGAGAATCTGACAAGGTTGACGGGGGCTAAATTGTGATGGGCCTTGTATGCCATGCAGAATAACTTGAACTTGATCCTACAGTCATTGGGAAATTCTTATAGGTTCTGGAACTCAAAAATAAGTCAACACTGGCCTCCTAGTTGTCAAATCCTACGGGCACATTACCTATGTGATACTTGGCACTGCTGATTTCCTTCTGGAAGCTTTTTACTTATTCTCACAGACACCATTTTTTTCTTGGTTTTGTTCCTATTTTAAGTCTTGTCTCCTTCCAAGTCACCCTCAGTCCTTTTGCCTGAAGAATCTTTGTAGCATGTAATTGTGATCACCTGACCCGATTAAAATCTGAAAGTGGCTCCCTATCCCCTTCAGGTAACTCTGTGGTATAACGTATGTGGTATAAAAGAGACTTCAGGACCATATTCCTGCAGACTCCTGTAGGATCGTGTTTTTGATGCCATCACAGGAATCCTATCCTCTGACGCCATCACACAGAACTACTGGGAGTTCCTCAGCTTTATTGCAATGTTTTGACGCCATAATTTTGCAGGTGCTCTTTCCTCTCCTTTGGAGATCTTTTTCCTGTTTTTACTTGGCTTATTATGGCTTTAATTCATTATTTAGGACTTCACTGAATGGCATGTCCACAATTTTCTCATCTTTTTATTTTTCAAGATCAACAGCCTTGTGCTGACCCATTAAACAAAGGAATAATGATGTGTTAGACTTTTGTCTTTACATCACTGGTGAATGTTCTCCAGAAGGGACTGATTTATTGTTTCCCTATGACCAAAGACATGCTATTAGGCACATTCCTTTTCATAAAATCATAAGCATTGTCTCAGGGGAAGTTAAGTCTCAGCTTTGAGCTATGCTTCCACATTGCAGTTAACATGTTGTGTGAGGCTGAGAATGGACCGGGATAAAGGGAGCCTGGTTACGACTTAAAAATTTTTTACATCGAGTTGGACTGGTGTTTGATTATCACCTTGGATAGGATTTTCAAGTACTAAAATGGGTCCATTTTGGGGACTGGAAGGGACTGGAAGATTTTTTTCTCCTAAGAGTGATGGGGAAGTGAGGGCCCATGCTATGCTGGGTACGTCATCCACTGAAAAGGAAAGAAAGAAGCCCCAGGGCAAGTTAAAGCAGGGCTCGTGGGAAGGAATAACATTGTTTTCTGCTTCTGTCCTGCTGAGTCCAGCTTGTGCAATAAAATAATTTTATTTGCCCATCTGTACAACTGAAGTAGGCTCAAAGGGTGAACGGATGACTCCCTATTTCTTACTTTTTGGACTCTCTCTAAAAGAAGGGACTGAAGTTTTGTCTTCTTGCTTTGCTGCATTTGATAATATGTTCCTACAGAATGAATTAAGCCTCAGCTAAACATTTCATAGAATTTTTGTAAATTTCCTCCTCATCCTAAATAGTGGAGAAAGTTCATTAACAAAGATATTTAATGAAGTTTGTGCACTTTTGAAAAATTAAAATGCCCATGTAAGTATCAGTAGGGTTAAAAAGCCTAACATATTTCTTCTCAATGGAAAATTAGAATTATTAGAAATTAGTTATTAGAAATGAGATTTATACAGTGATAAAAATATTGAAAAATACTATGTACCCACAATATACTTGCAATCATGTTAGAAACCTTTAAAATAATGACAATGTATAAAAGTGTTGTTTGTATTAGGATACTAGGATTGTGAATAATGTTTGAGATTCTTTCTACTTTTCTGTATTTTCCAGGTGTTTATTTATTTGTTCTTTCTTCCCTTTTCCCTTCCTGTCTCCCTCCCTTCATTCACTTCTTTCTTTCTTCACATTTAATGCACTTTTATTCTGTGTTAGGGCCTCTTCCCAGCACTGGGAAGATATAGTAAACAAAAGAGACACCAATTCCAAATCTGATTTTGTGGTAAGTTGGAGAGTGGATTAGAAAGTAGAGAAGTAGAGGAAGGAGAACAAGTAGGAGGTGATAATACCAAATCCAGGTCAAAGATGATGGAAGCATGAACTACATCAGTTGCTCTGCTCCCTTTTCTTCTCACATAAGTTGTTTTTGGATGATTTCATCTTCTTGTGTTTCATTCAAGCCTCTGCTCAAATGTCACTTCTTAGAAAGAAGTTCTACAACCATCCTAGCTCCTTTACTCTCTTAACCTGCCCTGCCCCATTTCCTTCCCCCAACTTTTAAATCGTACTTATCTGCATAGCCAATTAGCTCAGTTGGTTAGAGCGTGGTGCTAATAACACCAAGGTTGCTGGTTCGATCCCTACATGGGCCACTGTGAGCTGCGCCCTCCTTAAAAAAGAAAAAAAATAGTACTTATCCCTACCTGGCTGACACCATAGGATGAATTGATATATTATTTGTCTATTTGTTTATTGTTGTCTTTCTTCCAGAGAATAAAAGCATGAGATAGGGACTCTGTGTTGTTCATTGTTGTGTTTCTGTCTTTTAGAAATATGTCCATCTGGGACATAGGAGAGTTTTAATAAACATTGTCTGAATGATTAGACAAATGATTGCTAAATCTACATCTTTAGCTTTGAGATCTCTCCTGAGTTCCAGATTTGTAGTTCTCATTCCGACTAACCCTTTAAGTGTATTCTGAGTATACGAGGTGTGATCAAACAATACAGTGAATGTTTAAATAAAACAATTTATTAAAGTAAAAGACACATTGCCATTAATCCCTCTCAAAATACCCCCCCCCACACACACACACACACTTCAAACACACTTGTTCCATCATTGTTGCCACTTTCTGAAGCAATTCTGGAAGTCTTCTATTCTGAGTGTCTTTAGTTGCTCTGTTGTGGCTGCCTTGATATACCGAATCATTTTGACTTTGGGGAAGAGCCAGAAGTCCCACGGGCCCAGATCCGGTGAATAAGGTGGATGGGGACACATCCTAATGTTTTTATTTGGCAGAAATTGTTGTACCAGAAGAGATATGTGACATGGAGCATAGTCATGGTGGAGGATGATTTATTGCACACTTTAAAACACACCTTCTCTCAACCATAGCTCACACCTGATTGATTACGTTGAACAAGTTGAAACTTGTCACACACTGTTACTAAGGTTCAATGCCTCACTTCCCGTATTGAAGATCCCTGCCTTTCCGTTGGATGGTATTTGGCAGCAGCATTCACGATATTTTGTGATCACAATGGAAAGTTTCCATGTCACACATCACTTCTGCTACAGCAATTTCTGTCAAATAAACACATTACAGTGTGTCCTCATCCACCTTATTCACTGGATCTGGCACTGTGCATCTTTTGGCTCTTCCCCAAAATCAAAATGATCATTAAAGGTAAATGTTTTGAATTGATTCAGGATACCAAGGCAGCCACAACCTTGCAACTGAAGACACTCACGAAAGAGGACTTCCAGAACCACTTCAGAAAGTGGCAAGAACGATGGGATGAGTGTGTTTGAAGTGAGGGGGTGTATTTTGAAGGAGATTAATGGCAATGTGTCTTTTGCTATAATAATTTTTTTTAATTTAAACATTCACCATATGTTTTGATTACTTCTCATAATTTGAATTCCAGATGTTCAAAGTTTGTGATCAGCCTCCTTCCCCAGCCAAATCGGCTTCTTGTGAAATCCTCTCCATTACGATTATTCTTTGTTTCTTAAGTTTTCAACTCACCACTTACATTCCTTTGTCACCTCGTGCTAGGATAGAGAATGGGAAGCAGGTAGATCTGGGGAAGGGGGTTATTAAAGGATTTAGGTGTGAAGGATTTGATCTGGGCTAGGTGTGCTGGGTCACCATAGCTGAGGGGTGACAGCTCACATCCTTCCCACTTGTTGATATTCTAATGCATTTGCTTGTGTAGTCTTGTCTGATTGAAAAAGTAATATGCATCCATTAGGGTTTTCTGGACCGATCTTTATATTGAAATAGCATATTCTCCTCTCACTGATTAAGCGTGCTTACTTGTCTCAACCAGGGAAAGACCTGCACAACTTACTGCATTTTCCCTTTTAAATATGGTTAGAAGAAAGGGATGGAGCAGCTGTAAGGCGTTCTATGTATTTATTACTGATCATGAGTTCTGAGTAAATTTTTTGTGGAGGAGGGGGAAAAGAGGTAATTGGAAGCTAGTATTTAATACCATTTCTTTTTTTGGGGGGGTCAACACTAAAATTCAATTCTCTTCAGGGTATTTAAACAAGAAACAGACAAATTTACTTGTTCACAGCTTAACCTTTGAGTTGCCTTATTAGATGGTTGTTGTTTTTTCAATGTGTCTCATCCATGCCTATGAGAAATAAGCCAGAGAAAGAACTGACATCGTTTTCTGAGGCTTCATCAAACCACATACACTTTCAAATGACAAGGCAACATTAATTACTTTGGGGCAATCCCATCAAAGACTCAAGTTTCTGATTTCAAGGAGCTTGCAGGTGTGATGGGAAAAAATTAGGGTACCAACAATATAATATTGCCAAATTAATGACATGGATCATTTAACATGTCATAGGATATGTTTGTGTGTGTTCTCATCTGTTACTTTCCTACTTGACTCCTTTCTCCAGCAAACTGAATCATTGATCCTACTTTTGTGCCTTATAAGTAAACAGGAAACGAAACTGTGGAAGACACTTGTGTTCCGCAATCACCACGTTCCCCTCTAGTGTCTAAGAGGCCACCATAAATCTTATCCAAATAAGATGCTTCCAGAGATTAAAAGTCATCAGAGATGAAGGAGATGTAGGCCCTAGAAATGTCTAGTTCTGCGTTTCATAGCACTATTTAACTCCATTAGGGAAAATACGTCTTTTCTAAATGTGCGTTCCACATATACGGTTAGGTGTTTGAGGGTATTTGGGCCCTGGGGCTGCAGCAGAAGCAGGAAGGGTGGGCAAGGCCAAGGGGACCCAGCGGCTTCCCAACTAACGGTCCGGACGGGGCGGGGCCGGGCGGGCGGGGCGGGGCCGGGCGGGCGGGGCGGGGCGTCTCCTCCGCTAAAGGTCCTTGCAGGCGGGCGCGTGCCCGCAGGCGGCGCCTCCAGGGCCCTTGCCGGCCGGGAGCGCGCCCCCGCCGCCTCTGTCGGCTGCTCCCGCGCGGCCGCGGCTTCCTCTCGCGTTTCCACCTCGGCTCGGGCGGCTGCGACCGAGCCCGGTTGGGGCGGCGCCGGCCTGCGCCATGAGGATCCCGGTGCCGGGCCTCTCGGGGCGGCAGGGCGGGCCGTGACCCGGCGCCCGCACAACCGCGCGGAGGACGCCGGCGATGGGGGACAGGTGATGCCGCCCGGCCGGGCCCAGGGCCTCGAGGGTCCCCGCAACCCAGATGTCGGGCAGTAGGGCGCGCGCTGGGCGGGCGCGGGCCCCACTGACGGTCCCTTTGCCTTTCGCACAGGTGGCTCCGGGTGACCGTCCTCCCCGGCTGCGTGGGGTGCAGGACCGTGGACGTCCTGGAGTCCTGGACCGCGCGCGACGTCAAGGAGCGCATCTTGGCTGAGACCGGCTTCCCGGTGTCGGAGCAGCGACTGTGGCTCGGCGACAGGGAGGTACGGTCCCCCTCTGCTCAGTAGGACGATGGGCCTGCCGTCTGTGCTCAGGGTTTCAGCACATCAGGGTGGGATCGCTGGTAGTGAAACGGGACGCGTTTTATTCTCGTGTCTTGGAAAACAGATAGCTGCTCATTTAATGGTCACCCGGAAATAACGCTTTGTAAATATGTTTGTCATTAGTTGTGATTTTTATTGATTTACTATTTCAACTTTGTGTTACCCCCTCTCGCGTTTTGTCTGAATCTTCACTTCCTGAAATTAAGACACTTTTTTGATGATGGGCTTTCTAACTATAGGGGGTTTTGTTTCCTTGCTTATTTAGAGACTTCATCATTGAAGTGACTTAATCATTACTCATATTTTTTAAATAATTGTGTTATACATTTAACTGGAATGCTGGTAAATGTCTTCACCTTTTATGTCTTAGAAGTTTTCCTCCGGTTCTGAATCACAGACATTGAAAGGATCTTCAGACATACTTTAATATAGAAGCTATTATTTTGAGGAGTAAACTTGTGTTAAAACTTATAAGGTGCAAATGAATGGCTTAGCGGATCAAAATGTTAGCGGACCAAAACTTTGGAAAATAAGAGTATTTCATATTATTATATACTATAAAATGGGTAAAAATTAGGTTTGAGCAAAAGTAATTGCGGTTTTTGCAATTGTTTTTAACCTTTTAAACCACAGTTACTTTTGTACCAACCTAAAACTACAGTTCTATTAACAGGAGTTACGGAGACGTGTTACTGAAAATTACTCTCTTATTCTATCACTTTTTATATGATAAAGGAACATCATTTCCAAGATTTAAAAGAGGCAAAAAAAGAGTTGAAGAGATACACAAGGAATACTTGAGCCATACAGAATGACATCTTACGTATTAGATTTCCTTACTATCCAGTTCAAATACTGGTGAAGTACTTGGTACCTGTGATTTTTGACCCCTCAGTGTAATCTGGACATTCTGTGTACCTGGGTCTACTCTCTGGTGTCTTGCCCACTTAGACCGAGGTTTCCTGTTACTCTCTTATGCTTCTCCACAGATCCATCTTCCCTACCAATTCCCCAAGGGGTTCGGTGGCATGTAGACAGTGACTTGATTGAGGACTTTGAACAGAACTGAGGAGCAAAGCTCGTCATCCTTACCTCTTTTTCTGTGCCTACCACTATCTTCTAACCTTCCCTTGTATACTCTCCTGGTCCTCTACCCACGTCTTTGGTTATTCCTCTGGTTCTGCTTTGTCAGCTTGTCCTCTGTATGTGCTTATACCCAAAGGCTCAGTTGTGACGGGGTCTTGCCATTATAATGTATTTGGAGGTGTCTATGCAACACATCGGCATGGGATGGTGAACGTGGCAGTGGAGTGGAGAGTGTTTCAGATTGAATGGGTGGTTGGTGGGGGTCTAGTTAGGAAACTTATGCTAGTATAACGTAATGAGGTTCTAGACTACCATTACGGAGGTGACTCTGAAAGGAAAGGATGTACAGGAGACTTTGAAAAAGACAAAATTATGGCAGTTTGGTACCAGATGGATATGGGGCGGGTGGGGGGGAACAACAGGTGGGGAGGAGGGGGTTGGACATACAATGAGGCAGAAGGACTTGCCCAGGATGTTCGCAAGTCTTGGATCAGATCAGGAAAATAATGGTTCAATTAGCAGAGATAATTATACAATTGCAGAGGGGGATCAAATTTTGGAGAAAAGGTGGTGTGACCAGTTTGCTTTTACATACGGTTCAACTGATGGCCGGACATAAAAAAAAGCATCTAGAAAAATGCATGAAGAGATAGATGACCCAGATCCTACTTCCAGTACTGCCAGTGGATAACAGGCCAAATTAATTAACATGTTAGAATCTGCTTTCCTGTTTCTAATAGGAATGGGATAAAAGAATCCTAAGCAATTCTAAGGTCTCTGCTACGTATGAGTCTAGACTAGAGAGTGATAGTCAACAGGCAGCAGATCTGGAACTGAAGCTCAGGGGAGAGAGGTCAGGGCTGGAAATATAATTTTGGGAAGTAACTTGCTCAGCACATTTCTCCTGTACTTTGTAAATACACTGGGCATATGATTAACATTTATTGAGTAGCTGTGTTCCGTACACTGTTCTAGGTATTTTGCATATATCATCTCATTTACTACTCAAAACAACCTCAGGAGTTACTTATTACTACTCCATTTTGCAGATTAGTAAAGCCAAAATTCAGAGAGAGGAAGTATTAAATCAGGATTTAAACCCAGGTCTGTCTGATTCCAAAGTCTGTGGACTTTTTACTATTCCTCACCAAAGAGAACATGTCAGGGTGTCAGTCAATAAAAAAGTTAAATGTAAAGTTCTTTTAAACGGAGAAGAAGAGCTTAAACCATTAAAAAGGAACGTCAAAGTCAAGGCTGTAGCTCACCCAGAAAACAAGGGTGAGCACATTCTGAGGGCACAATTCTGAGGGCACATTCTCTCCGCATTCAGAGAGGACAAGCTTATGATTTCTGACCTGGTAAA
Organism: Rhinolophus hipposideros; assembly: GCF_964194185.1. Taxonomy (NCBI): domain Eukaryota; kingdom Metazoa; phylum Chordata; class Mammalia; order Chiroptera; family Rhinolophidae; genus Rhinolophus; species Rhinolophus hipposideros. The sequence goes on from NC_138050.1 coordinate 9,789,849, forward strand.
TTTAGTAATGCTAATGCGTGCCATTAAGAGGGGTCACCTTTATATAAGTACATCTTTCACAGAGGTGGCTTTCTTTTCTTTTTAAATTTAATGCTACTCAGAACCTTTGAGATTTGAATTATTGGCAAGAATTCTAAATAGGGTAGGGTAGGCAGGAAACAAAAGCTGTTGACAGCTCCTTGTCACTCACTGCTTTTGGCCGCAGGGCAGTAGGCACTTGGTCCTCAGTCTTTCTGGGTCACCTGCCATCTTCTTTCTACTTGTCTCTTTTGCTTTTCTTGGCCTGGAAGTGGAATTTGCAAGTTCTTCACGTGACCTCCGGCCCAGAGACTGAAGCTATTCGTTACAGCTGTACATCTTTCTGATCCTTTTTCCTGATCTGTCCCAAACATATTTGAGCCTCAAACTGGGTTTCAAGTATCATTTCACTTTCCTGTGTTTTAATTGATCAAAAACGTCCTCCCTGTTAGCTCTTGAATCTTGAGAACCTGTTTGTGTCCTTGACAACTGAACAAAGGAAGGAGTGTTGGCAGACCCAGATTGCAGTTGATATTGTGTTGTTTGCTTGCTAATTTGGAGAGAGTTATTGTTTCATAGGAGATGAAAATGAGCATAGGTGAGGTTTTTAAGGGAGGTTGAGACTGGCATGGACAGAGACCCAGATGTTCAAATTAGTTTATAATCACTGTGTTAAAACAAAATACAAAGACTGACATGGGCAACTTGGAAGATTTTATTACCTTTGGACATGAATAGGGCCAGTGTTTCTTGGCTTGACTGGAGTGATTTCGGGTCCAGGAAAGAGGGAGGCGCAAGCAAAACCCCCAAATCTTGGCAAGCTCAGGAGGAGGAAGCAGACGGCTCTGCTGAGGTTATCTGTGCTGCGTGATTTCTCTTCGGGAGAATCACTTCCCTGTACATGGACCACTGATAACAATCTACCAAAACATTCATTGTCAGAATCACATAGCAAGTTGTGTCTATTTTAACTAACAGGGTTGCACTCTGGGTCTTCTTCCTTTTCATGTTCTCTGTAAGACCTGGAAACTTCTTCCTGCAGTATGGTTTTTCTTCCTTCCTCTCTTCCTGCCTTTCTTCCTTTAAATGTACCTTAGCTATACTGAATTGGACTAATAATCCTTGGCTCATACGTGGCTCTCTTTTAGTAATTGGTTAATTAGTTAGTTAATCAGTTAACAATACAATGAACAACCATGATGACATCATCCAACAGAACTAGAACACTGTTGATAGTTTATGTTTAGCTCTGTGCTTCTCCCCAGCCTATATGCCTGTGTCTCTTACCCCTTTGTGTTTTAGTTTTTGCCTTTTTTGTAGTTGTTTTAATAGTTTTATAAGTGTGTGTATGTGTGTATATATATATATATATATATATATATATATATATGCAGACCTATGTGTATGTGGTATTGTATAACCTAAGTATGTAACCTAAACAATATAGTATTACTTTTAGTTGCTTATGAGCTTTATAAGAAGCTTATTATTCTGTATGTAGTAACCTGGAATTAGCTTTTTCACTCAGTATTATGTTACAAATATTCACCCAAATTTATGTGCAGTTTAGTTAATTCATTTCTTATTGCTGTATAATATTCCACTGTATCAATATGTCATACAATTTGGGTTTTTAAATTTTTGTTGTAAACAACAGCGCTGCTATGATTATACTTGATTCCTATTTCCTGTGCAAGGAGTTTTTACAGACTTGCTCTAAGATTCAGTGGGAATATATATGGAAAGTGCTTTATAAACTGGGAAATGTAACAACATGTTCAGGTTTGTATTTTGGAAATGGGCCCTAGACTGAAGATGATGTATAGAAAGTGAGGAAACCAGATGGAGATTGTTATAAAATCCCAGAGATGTGGAGAGTATGAATACTTGGAAATGGAGAACGAGTTAACTAGGAGAGAAATTGGGGATGGACCCAGAGATTAATTGGACATGTGGTTTGAGAGAGAGAAAACTTTTCCCCCCGCCTTCCTGTTACAGTGACAAGGTAAAAGATACCACTAGTAATTGAGATAAAGAGTGAAAGATGAGAGGTATTAGGAGGAAAGTTAGTGAGGTCACCTTTTGACAGGTTGATTGAGCTGTAGGGACTTTGGAGGATACCAGTGTGAGATGGGTAGTAGATGGTTGGAAATGCTGAATTTTTCACATGGGAAACGATGTCCTTCACACCTGACAAGGAAGATAAGGTAGAAACAAAGGTGGCGCTTCAGGTGAGCTTTTGAGTAATGTTTTGCAGACTGTTGACCTGTAAGGGGTCACGCTGTAGCAGCAATTAAAAGTGGACCGCTGGGGAGGAAGTTGATCTTGGGTTATAGACCTTATTTTCCAAAAAAGGCACTCTTATTAAACCGCTCCTGTGGGTCACGATCACACACATGTACCCTGCCTTTAAAAGAAACAGAACAGGGCCCGGCCTGGTGGCTCAGGTGGTTAGAGCTCCATGCTCCTAACTCCGAAGGCTGCCGGTTCGATTCCCACACAGGCCAGTGGGCTCTCAACCACAAGGTTGCCAGTTTAATTCCTTGAGTCCTGCAAGGGATGGTGGGCTCTGCCCCCTGCAACTAAGATTGAACACGGCACCTTGAGCTGAGCTGCCTCCTTGATGGCTCAATTTGTTGGAGCGCATCCTCTCAACCAGAAGGTTGCCTCAAAGGATGGTGGGCAAAGGATGGTGGGCTGTGCCCCCTGCAACTGGAAAATGGCAACTGGACCTGGAACTGAGCTGCGCCCTCCACAACTAAGACTGTAAGGACAACAACTTGAAGCTGAACGGCACCCTCCACAACTAAGATTGAAAGGACAACAACTTGACTTGGGAAAAAAAAAAAAAAGGCCTGGAAGTACACACTGTTCCCCAATAAAGTCCTGTTCCCCTTCCCCAATAAAATCTTTAAAAGAAAAGAAAAGAAACAGGACGATCACCAAAAGGAAAATGAATATCAAGGCGTTTTTCAGGAAGCCAATTTCAGGGAAGCTGTAGACCAAAGCAGTGCCACAGGCTGGAGTCCTTATTTGTCCCTTCCTTCTACATCACACCTTTTTGGTAGCAGCGTCTATGGTAGTGTTTCCTCAAGTGTGTTTCTAGGAACAAAAGCCTGTAAGATGCTCTTTGGAAAAAAAAAAAAGTGCTGCTAAAATTTGTGAAATGTTGTTCAGTATAATTTTTCGTAAGAAAGTTACAGTACATATTAATATATTAAGTACCCTAAAACCCAGATTATTCCAAGTAATTTAAAACATATTTCCCCCCCACTATCTGTTGACCTCTCATAGAGCTTTGTTCTGAGCAATACACTTTGGAAATGTTGATCAAAAGAATGATTTTGTTTCTGTTGATGATCCTGGTTCATCATAAAAATTTTAAATAATTTTAAAGCAGAAACATATTTGTCTTTATTTATAATTATTTAAGGAAAAAAGCCCTTTAAATTTTTAAATAAAATTTTTGACTAAATTTCTCTTTAAAATACACACTTCTCCAGAGCAATGTATTTTCTGATAAAAACAGTTAATGAGCGTTACTTCTTAAGTGGGCAAAAAAAAAATAAAATAAAAAATTAAGGTAAAGTTTTGAATTTGCAATATTAGGAACTATATTGTTTCTCATCCATTTTCTTTTCTTTTTTTTTTCAGTTATCTGACTGGATCAAGATTGGAGAACTGACTTCCAAAAATTGTCATCTTTTTGTAAACCTTCAATCAAAAGGCTTAAAAGGGGGAGGTATAACACTGACTTTACCAGGAGTGGTTGCCATTTTTAGTTGAATTAAGATTATGTTTTAAAAGTGAAAGCAAGTATATACAATTGGGGTGCGATGAGGGGTATGAGGAAAACAAGGGCCGATGCAGCCAGTGAGTTGTAAGCTTGTATGGGATGTGAGCGTCTGTAGAACAGCTAGGATTTGGCCTTGGTGGATAGTTGTACCAAAATGATGCAAATACATTTATAGTGATGATTTTGTTTTTTAAGCACAGATTTCTTTTTTCCTTATATACAGATTTTATATGTGTGTGTGTGTGTGTGTGTGTATGTATATATATATATATATTCTCTGCATCTAAGAAATTACTTCTCCCTATTCTCCCTGTACTTTCCTGTCACCTATCTGAAGGTAACCTGGTCAGTCAGTTCTAAGAATCGCTAGTTTAGGAAGGACTTCAGGGTATTTGAACTGGACAGCCATTCAGACAGTGGCTGTGCTGAGTTTCAGAACAAGCAGAACATCAGTTGAGTTTGAGAATATTAAAAATGTCACGATCAGCACCCCTATCTCTGACTTATAATTTAGCAGCAAAGCACCCTTTATTTATTTCAGTTCTGTTAGAAAATAGCACCCCCCCATGCTCTTTATTTTTGAATCCATAATTTTCTGTGACAGTATATTTTTGAATATTTTTTAAAAACTGAATTTGTAGTTTAATGAAAAATCTTGAGATTTGATAAAATTGAATCTGCGCTACTTTCTACTGAATCTGTTTAGTCAGGTAACTTTTCATGCCAGAGAGCTGCAGTAAACCATGAAGTTGTAACTTACCCTGTTTCCCTGAAAATAAACCTAGCCTTATAAGACAGGGTCTTATATTAATTTTTGCTCCAAAAGACGCATTAGAGCTAATAGTCTGGCTAGGTCTTATTTTCAGAGAAACACGGTATGTAATTTTATGATGTCTTGGAACCAAGTAACACATTAGTGACACGCCATGGGGTTTTATTTTAGGTCGATTTGGTCAAACAACTCCACCACTTGTTGATTTTCTCAAGGACATTTTAAGAAGATACCCAGAAGGAGGGCAGATTCTCAAGGTAGGGAATGTCTGTGTACGTGTGTGAATTTACTTTGATAAAAATGAGATGGTGTAAAATTACTTAGAAGTCTTGTTAGTGTTTACATTGTTTAAAATTTCATCTTGATTTGCATGACTGTATTTGTTGCCCTCTAAATAGCTGGCTGGGATGGGCTGACTATTCAGTCAGTGTAAGTGTGTGAGGTTTCAGAGGCAGAGGAGCCCGCTAGGCTGCTGTGTGCTGTAATCAAGCACAGGTTTTGTAATTTTATGTAATTACATCATGTAATTAATTTTATGAATTGATGTTTAACATTGTGCAGTGGTGTTACAAACCCACCAGCCAGCCACACAAACAAAATAACACACAAAACCCACATTCAGGGGCCATGAACACCTGTTTGACCCTTGGATTTAGAGGTTTGCTTTTTGGGAGAGTTTAATAGGATAATTATTTCAGTTATTTATATCTATTTATGATACATTCTTTTAGTTTGAATACACTCATTAAAAAACAAAACTAAACGTGAACAACCATAAAAGAAAGCAATTATGGAAGATATTGCAAAAATTAAATTTTGTGTTTCAGCTTAATAAGAAACCTCCTTAATTAGTTGTAAAAGCAGATCAGTTATACATTTTCCTTCTCATTAACTTATTTGGTATTTATTGCCCTCATTCTATTTGGTGGTTTAGATGGTAAATTTTTAGAGAACAAGGCCTAAGTCTGGTCACACTCGGCTAGGCACTCATTGAGGATTACCACATCTTCAGCGATTTTAATAATGACGATGTATTCTTTCAGAATAGGCATCAGTGGTTCACAGAAAGTTAATTTGAAAACCATTGTTATATTGCGATATTAGGAAAGGTGAAGATGGGAAGAGTGTGGCTGTGGGGGTAGAGGAGTGAATAGAATAAATTTAAAATGAAGATTTAGTTGCTGGTAGCAGGAATAGGGTCTCATGAATTCATACCATGTTTCCCCGAAAATAAGACCTAGCCAGACCATCAGCTCTAATGCGTCTTTTGGAGCAAAAATTAATATAAGACCCGGTATCGTATCATATCGTATCGTATTATACCCAGTCTTATATAAGATACGGGCTTTTAGTAAAATAAGACCGTTGTCTTTATTAATTTTTGCTCCAAAAGACGCATTAGAGCTGATGGTCCAGCTAGGTCTTATTTTTGGGGAAACATGGTACGTGAGTGTTGGGGATCCTGTTGGGGAACGAGGCAGCAGTTATGAGTGACGTCTGTGCTTTCTGACAGTTAGCAAGCAGCCGATGCTCTGTCCTTCTCCTTGGCTTCCTATATACATATATGTGTGGGAGCCAGCTCATTATCATCTCTGTTTCTTGGATGTTTTAGTAGAATCTGGTCATTTTAGATTAAATAGGAATTTTAGAAATCACAGAAAACACCTGTGAGGTTTGCTGAAGGGTCCAGAGATATTTTAATGACTTCCCCAAGATCATGTCCAAATTGACACATTTATTTCCCCTTCTCAGAATCCCCTGAGAAAAAGCGTCCCATCCTGTTTTTTGTTCAACTTGAGAATGATAGTTGGAACCTGGGACTTGGGATTTTATCCCCAGTGTCTTCATCTCTGCTCCCTAAAATACACATAAATGACAAATAGGGATCAAAATGAAAAAAAGATCGAACCTCTATAAAGTGCTGTCATCTTGTAAGTTAACCTTGTATTTTGCTACCTATTAATTCTTGTTTCTATCTTTTATATTGTAATGTCCTAATGTAAATAAGATTGCTAATTTTTAGGGATTCTGTTAGACTAAATAAGGTCTTAAAAATCCTATGAGAAATAGGTAGTTATATTAGTAGGAGGACTTTGTAGCCGTTAACAGGTAGATAAGGGCGTGCATGTTCAGGGTTGCAGCAGGTGGGGTAGGACACCCAGCCTTTTGCTGTGCACCTGGTGAGTGGAGCGCCTCACCTGACCTCAGGCCTGTGCTCTTCCCTCACTCCGTCTTAGAGGCTTCTCACTTCATGTGGGCACTGTCACCTTTCTGCTCTGATAAAGCTTTGCTCTTGGCATTGCTGTTGTATCAGTATTAGCCCCGTTCTGTTCTTGTCCATTCTTACCATCTTCCACCCTGGTTTAGTAATGCCAAGGTGCTGGGAAAATAAAAAAACTGGTTCTCCCCAAAGTTACAGGTTCATGAGTACAACAATACAGGGTGAGTTACTGTGTTTGTAAAGACCCATCCATTTAAAATATAACCACTTGATTTGGTTTGGCCTAAGTCACAGCTCATCCAGGTAATTGTCATGTGTTGACTTTTCTGTATTTCAGACAAAGTCCACAGTAAACTAGAGATAATATCTCTGGAGTTCATTTCAAGTTCTGATGATTATGATGTCGGCTCTAGGATTGGACTCTTATTTCAGAGTTTGGAGCTCCCAGCATGATTTTGGTAGATATGCCAGGGTGGTAGGATTGTTGAGACTGGGGATTTGTTTTTGAGGCTACCGATGGGTGTAAGTCTTGTAGGTTTCCCTTTCCTCTACGTTACAGAGGTTTGACCACCCATTCACCCATCCACTCACCATCCACCAAACACTATTACTACCTTTTAAATGACAGGAATAAGTCAGTTCTGACTTTCAAGAAACTTTCAGAAGAAAGACATGTTCACATAAGTTCTCAAGAATGCAGCATACTGCACTAACCAGTACATATAGACTGATACTTTTTTTTTTTAAGAGAAGGTAAGTTTGGTGAGCAAATGATAAATAAGGGTCTTTTTTTTTTTTTTTTTTTTTGGTAACTGCTGAAAAACAAGGTACTTGTCCCAGATGACAGAACTATCTGTGCAGCTTTTGGAAATGGAGTAATTTCATTTGAATGAAGCCTTTGGGTTGATTGTAAATAAGAGGCAGAGTTGTAAATAGTCTCAGGATTTGTATTTAGAGGCCAAGAGGTAGCAGGTTAACAACTGCATTTTAGGTATGTATAGTTGAAGAAGGCAGGACTCATGATCTTTACAACTGTACTCTCATATGTATGTAACAATTACTTTCAGTAGTATCATCGCCAGCTCTTATAGATAATGATGCAAGTCGTGGGTTTCCTTTACTTAAATGGAATTACTTTTTAAATAGTATAGGTAAATACAAAGATGGGCAGTAGAGTACTGTATTATTAAATATTATTTTTGGTGTATTTCTTGGTTAGGAATTAATTCAGAACGCGGAAGATGCTGGGGCCACAGAAGTTAAATTTTTATATGATGAAACCCAATATGGAACGGAAACGCTTTGGTCAAAAGATATGGCACAATATCAGGGTAAGAATCAATATTTAGGAACAAGTTTTATGTACTAACAGGTGATTTTTAGTGATTTACAATACTCTATTTAATGAATAGTCTAATTACCACTTGTACTTTACTTCTTGGCATATTTTACTCCACTTCTTTGGAAGTATTTCTCTGCCTTTGGTGGGCGGGTGTCTCTGCTAGGTGGTATTTTTAGAGAACAAAGGAAACATCTGGAAGCTCAAAGTAACAAGCAATGTAAATGCAGCTGACCCTTGAACAATACACGTTTGAACTGCATGGGTCCACTTATATGCAGATTCTTTCCAATAAATAGTTGGCCCTCTGTATTCCCGGGTTTCTTATCTTCAGATTCAAGCAACTATGGATCGAAAACACTGTTTTCGATCCACAGTTGGGAACCTGCTAATGCGGAGGGCCAACTGTGTGCCTTGTTCTGTCCCATTTTATAGAAGGGACTTGAGCATCTTCAGATTTTGGTACCGCAGGGGGGTCCTAGAACGAATATCCCCCACGGATACTGAGGGATGACTGAATGTTTTGGGGAGTCAAGTTATGTGCAGATTTTTGACTGGGGGGGGTGTTGGTGCCCCTAATCCCCACATTATTCAAGGGTTACCTGTACATAAACCTCTTGTTCTATTTAGTCAACTTGTATTTTATATCATTAGCAAGGCAAAAGGACACCCTTTCCATATATATAACACTTCTCTGAAGTAAAAAACTATGCTTTTGTGAATTGTTTTCTGCTGAAGTTTTGCAATGGGGTGGAAAGAAATTTTGAAGGGGAGAAGGGAATAAGAATAAGAAAAAAAACAACCAATAGGCTCCTGACATCTCAGTTCTACCTACTCTTTGAAGTGTGGTGTTGAAAAGAATGTTTAAAACGTTTGGTGCAGCTTTGAAGTCAGTAGGATGATTGCAAATGACTGTACATGATAGAAAGTTATTGAGAAAAGGGAGGATCGATTCACTTTCCTGGACATGTTTTTCAAGAGAAGTAAGTCATGTATTTTTAAAAAGATGTTTTGTGATTTAGGAGGATGTCAACATGATTGTTAAATATTTAAACATTAAATATTTAGCCTTTCTTGTAGGTGATATTCCTAGGTCAAATTTGTGATATGAAAGTTGCATTTTTTGTTCTGTAAAGAGATGTGGTGAGACAATATATCAGAGATTTTCATTCTGGTCCTAACTCCTGCTGCCTTGGTGATTTGGGGCAAGTCATCTCACCTTCATTGGTCAGGAGAGGATTGAGCCAGTAAGGTTTACTGGTTCTAATATTCTGTGCTATAGTGTAACTATTGTTGAAAGACACAGGTGTGGATGTGAGGGGCCTTTGTCGATGTCCTGGGCCTACCCCAGGCTGCCATGTTGTATATCTCTGCAGGGCAGCGGGGTGTGTGGAGTGGCAGCTCTTATCCTCATACCATGTTTCCCTGAACAAACTCTACCTCCCAGTTATTTTGAGGATTAAATGAGATCATAGATGTGATAATGGCATGTGTCTGGTGTCATACTAATATTAGTTATTAGTGTCTACTAGAGAACCATCAAGGGGAGGTGTAAAAAGATCCTAGAAGTATTTTGCTTCAAAATTCTACCTAATGTCTACTATTTTTTGCTTCCAGCCTTGACTTCACCTCATTTAAAAAAATATTTGAAGCAAGATTATTTAGCCGAGTTTGTGCATAAGTGTACTTAGAGATAGATTCTTTAAATAGATACCTGATTAGCCTATTTAAAATATCCTTGGACGTATAAAAGTAGGTGAAAATGATCTTTAATATCTTTAACAAATGTTGGTTGGGGCCCTACACGCTCTTGTATATTTGAAAATGTCTTTCTCTTGTGTTCAGATGTGAATGTGGTATTTGCTGGCATCATCTTGGCGGATTACAGTTTTTCCCCCCTTTATTGATGCCTAGGTTTGAAAATGAGAACTCTTGAGTCCAACTTAATTTTTGTTCCTTTTCATATAATCAGATGGCAAAGTCTCAATTCGTCAAATCAGTTGCTGAAGAATAAGAGATCTTACCCAGTTTCACATTTTACTAAGGATTTCAAGGGTGTGGTTAATTTAGAGACAGACGCAGGTGAAGGCAGCGTGGAGACGTCTTGGAGTCCCAGTGCCTCCTGGGTTCTTTCATGTGTGTTAGGACATACCTCGGCCTCTAAGTGACGAACGCAGGCCTCACTTAACACAAATGGACTTATGTCAGTCATAACACGTTCACGCTCTTCTCTGATAATTATGTAGGAAATTATGCCTCATACACCTGTAAATTCCAGATTTATTTACAACAAGCAACCTTCTAAAATTATCCACCAGATAAGGTCTCTTCTGCTAGTAAATACTAGTGGTGTGTTTACAAGGAGATTTGGCTGGGTTATCTCTCTTGAATATTCCTTTTTAAAGAGGAGAAAATAGATTGCAGGCCTGCTGCTAACCCTTACTTCCCAGATCACCTTTTGTTTTTTCCTCAGGGTGTTCATTCTTTTCTTATCTCACTCTCACACCCTTTTGGTTAGTATAGATGTGGAGTATTTTAAGGTTGATCTCAGTGATGGAGACAGGAAGTCAGTGAGACTCAAGTAGATTGGAGCAAAGGCAAAAGATACAGTTTCTCACCTCATTCCAGGATGAGTATGATCAGAATTATACCTTGATTAAAAACCTTTAATAATAACTAGGTTGTGCCTGCCAGGTGCAGAAATCAGTTGAGAAGGCTGCATCTGGCTTTGCTTGGGTTGTGTGTGCACCGCCCATCCTGACACTACTGAGCCAGGGCTGAGGGGACCTCGAAAAGCCAATGGACAGGACACTCCGCTTACTGGGTGTTTTCCCCTGTTTTCCTTCTTTCTATTTGCATTGGTGTGTAGGATGGCAAACAGTTTTCACATGTTGGAAAACCGTGCAGCATGGGGATGTGAGGCAGAAATCCCTTTTCAGGGGAAACAATTTTTTATTTGAATTTGTAAAAACAAGCGTCCATTACTTTGTAATTTCACAAATGTTTTACAAAAGCTGTCAGGCCGCAATGTTGTCCCGTTGACAGCGGGAGGGAAGCAGGCCAGCAGCTCTGCTTCCTTGCTGGCTACCTGGAGTGTCACCTGCTGGAGTGCTAACTGCCTCCCATGGACCTCATAGTTATGTGAGTTGTTTTTCTGTTTTTCCGTTTTTGATTCTGACAAGACGCCCACTATCAGTCCCAGTGTTCAGTGTTGTGAGTTGTTGAGGTCCTCGTTTCTGTGTCTTCATAGGTGTTTTTAATGGATGTTTACAGCAGGCAGAACCAGGCACTGCCTGCCACATGCCATTTTTAAACCAGCTGTAGGTAGCTGTTGGTATAAGATACTTATTTTATTAATACTCCTGTAATACGAGTATTTATTTTGTTACTCATAAAGACTAACAGTACTATGTAGCACTAATGATTATGACAGTAATAATGTCCGACTTTTTAGGTGTTTTCTCGATGCTGGGTACTGTGCTGAGCCCTCCTTTGATTATCTCATTGGATCCTCAGCACTTCTTGGCAGGAGGATGCTGCTCTCATCCTTACTTTACAGATGACGAAACTGAGTCTTGCTGACCTTCGTTTGCCTGCAGTCTTGCAGTTGTAAACGGTAGAGCTGGGTCAGAGACCTCAATTTACCTGCTCTAGAACCCACTCTGACCACTATATGCTTTCTTTGTTCCTCTCAAAAAAAACCTCGACAGTCTTGGCTATTTTCATAGCCCTACTTTGACTTTTACAAATAGCAGTCACGCCATTTTATAAAACAAAGTGTGGCTAACATCCCCCTATCGGTGCTTGAATTTATAGGTGCATGAGAAGAGGCTTCTGGGTGCTGGAATGTTCTCTGTAATTCAAGTGGGTGGAGGTTACACAGGGTTTTTCACTTTGTAAGAATTCATCATTGTATATATATATGTTATACTTTAGTAATTTTTTCAAATAAAATGTTAATTATTGTAAAATTATGAGTTACTATAATTGAACATATTCAAGGAATATTACAGATTCTGAAGATGAGTCTCAAAAGTGGAGTTCTGAAAATGTTTTGTGCAGAATTACAACTTTATAAAGGAACTACATTGGAGACAGGATGGTACTATTCTGAAGTGTTTATTTAAAAATTTGTCACAGTAATGATTTTTAAAATTATGTAAGTAATGGCTTGCATAGAAAAATCAGAGGCTGCCAAAAACTAAAACAAAAACAAACACTTACAAGGCGATTCTTAAACTTGGTAAAGGATTACTGTTCTCCTTCTGAAATAATATATGAACAAGGTTTCTTTAGATAGCAAGTCTCCTTAGTACATTTACAGGTAATCCCATTTACAAAAACAAATTAAATATGCTATTTAGGAACACATTTTACAAAGTACTACACTGTAATTAATTTCCTTGTTTGCCCCATGTTTTGGGTATTTAAGTACTATATCACTCTTAATTTTTCCTTTTTGCATTTTTGGCTAACAATGCTATATTCCTTCTGCTGATAGTTTTTACCATTAATTTGTGTTTTTTATTTTTATTGTGAAAACAATCAGAATTAGAATGCAGAATTCAGTCATTCCATTCACTTCTTTACGTCTTCCCATCCAATAAGCAACTTTGTGTGGAGGAAGTTCTTGAAAGAACTGAACACCTTGGTGTACTTCTTTCTGAATACGTGCGTGTGCATTTTCACATCCAGGGGCAGCTCTGTATGTGTACAACAATGCGGTTTTTACCCCCGAGGACTGGCACGGCATTCAAGAAATAGCGAGAAGCAGGAAAAAGGACGACCCATTGAAGGTTGGAAGATTTGGAATTGGGTTTAATTCTGTCTATCACATAACAGGTACAATATTTGGCTTTTCAGTCTCGATATCGAAAGTTCTTTTAGCCTGTTTGTAATTTATTGAGTTAACTTCAGAGATATTTTTTTAAAAGGCATCTTTTCCAAATTCTTTGTCAGTGGCAAAAAGCATGTCAATGAAATATCAGTGTGTCTTGAGTTTTCAAGATAGCATGCTAATTACGACTACCCTGAAGCTTCATCGCGTCATGCTAAAAGTTAATGTCATCACGGTGCAGTGGAATCAGTGTAATGTATTGTCATTTTATGTGGAGGTTCAAATGTAGCTCTTGAAATGCCTAAACAAAATTGGTACTCGAACGTATTTTACACTGAAAATGTTTGAGTGAAGCAAACTGATTCTCATAGATTTTCTTGAACGTATTTTAATTACCATGAGGTTAAAGAGGGAGGTGTAATATCTAATGGTATCGAATAACTGACAAAATAAAATTCTCTGACGTGATTCTGGTTTCTCTACATTTTCCTCATGGAAGTTTTGCTCTTAAACGTAGGAGTATTTTAAAGATTACTTTGAAATCATGTTTTGAATCTAGAAAGAATATGAGGGTTCTGGCTCACAGTTACAATAGGAAATACTTGAAACTTAGTGTAGGCATCTCTAAGAGTGTTTATTCTTCCAGAATGAAAGCTCTTCGTGTTTACTACACAGTTTGTGATAAAATGTTTTTTATGGAATTGGTCCTTGTTATGGTTTAGTTTCAAACTGTTTTTGCATTTTGAACTTGCAGGAGAAAGAGAGATTGACCTGGCAGACTTATAACTATAGCTAGGGTGACCATAGAATTTATCATTCACTTAGGAGACTGTGGTATTATTTTCAGACAACTGGCCTAAATTCGGACGGCAATGGGTGAGTGGGACAAAGTATAGCCCAATTTTAGTAAGCTTATTTTTTTTATATTGCATTTACGTTCTTACAATATATTGTATTAAGTAACATTAATTATACACTAAAATTATATTAAATCATTTTTGTGGTATTATATAACTATTATACATGAATATTGATGTTCATGTGTTCAACTATTTGCGAATTACCCCTCAGGTCTGTGACATGTGACATGGGGACACAGATGTAGATTGCAGAAGCGTGGAGACTTGTACAGGAATGAATTGTTTAGTTAGAGTCCAGCTGACAGCCAGCATCTGCGTCTCCCTCTGAATTTGTTCTCCATTTGAGAATGAGTGTATTTCTACGGGACAGTATTAACTGGACTGCTAGTCTCTAATCTGAGGATTTGTGAAGGTCATGGGTCATGCTTTCAAACTGTCAGGAGTCTCCCTGGCATAATTTCAATAAAGGGAGTGTGAACACTGCCGAATGAGAGAGTATCTGGATCATATTGTTGATAGATTCAGTGGCTGCATTGGTGGCCATAACATTTCCTACGTAAAATACCTCAGAGCTTAGGAGTTGCTGGTTGTAACACCGGGGTTTGCAGTTGATGACCAAAAATACTAAAGGTGGACTTCATTGGAGTTGTATTTTGCATGAAGGTTAGGTGCTATAGTCAGCATGGGAGGCGCAGAATTTCTTGCAATACAACACATCCAACACGTGTAGTTTTTCTGCCAGTATTTAACTATCACTTTGTCTTTGGTTGAAGACCAGGTGAAGCAGTTGATATCAATTTAGGGGCTGTGCTATATGAAAATATGTCTGGAAGCACTGCACTTAGCTTCCACGTGGAGAGGTGCTCCCAGCCTGAGGGCACGTCCACTCAGCAGCAGTGGGGTGGACACCAACCGAGGGGATTCATTTCACACTCACTCGAGGACACGTGCTTGCTGGGTATGGGCAGAATTGCCTGCGTTGTTAATTCTCTGCCCCTCTTTCTTCAGAGAATCTGTTCATGAGGTTTTGATTTTGAGCGTGGGGTGCAGCTCTGTTCCATCTAATTGGCTTCACATGGCTGTGGGAGCTGAGTGTAAATATCCAGATACTCTTGACATATTTTAAGTGTTTAGTAAGTGTTTGAAGATATATCTCAGGCTTTCACAATAGTCATGTAAAAATGTAAAGTCTCTTTGCCTGGTACTTACTGAATCAAAAGAGAAATCATTCTTTTTCATGTTCAAAGAATTGTATTTCCAGAGCTAAATTAGGTTTCTTTAGACAAATCTGTTTTAGTGTCATTTTACGGCTCACGCTTTTCACGTGTAACATTCTGATAGTAATTATGATTATCCATTAAATTTCAGAGTTGATCATGACTGTTGAATTTTTCTTTACAGATGTTCCTTGTATCTTTAGTGGTGATCAGATTGGGATGTTAGATCCCCATCAGACACTTTTTGGTCCACATGAATCAGGTCAATGTTGGAATCTCAAAGATGACAGCAAAGAAATCAGTGAACTTTCAGACCAGTTTGCACCATTTGTTGGCATTTTTGGAAGCACCAAGGAAACATTTATAAATGGCAATTTTCCAGGAACGTTTTTCCGTTTCCCTCTTCGTCTGCAACCTTCTCAGCTTAGCAGCAACCTCTACAATAAGCAGAAAGTTCTCGAGTTGTTTGAATCTTTCCGGGCAGATGCAGACACGGTGTTGCTCTTCCTGAAAAGCGTGCAGAATGTCTCCTTACATGTCCGAGAGGCCGATGGAACAGAGAAACTGGTGTTTAGAGTGACTGCCAGTGAGAATCAGGCCCTGAAACAGGAACGGCCGAATTCTATCAAGATTCTGGGAACTGCTATAAGTAACTATTGTAAAAAGATTCCAAGCAATAGTATAACCTGTGTAACATATCACATGAATATAGTTTTAGAAGACGAGGGTACGAAGGACACCCAGAAAACATCCTGGTTGGTGTGTAACAGTGTGGGTGGGCGAGGGATTAGTGGTAAACTTGATTCTTTAGCTGATGACTTGAAATTCGTCCCACTCATTGGAATAGCCATGTCTTTATCAAGCAGAGATGATGAAGATAAAGGAGCAACATCTGATTTCTCAGGAAAAGCATTTTGTTTTCTTCCTCTACCGCCTGGCGAGGAGAGTCAAACGGGCCTCCCGGTTCACATCAGTGGGTTCTTTGGCCTGACTGACAATCGCAGAAGCATAAAATGGAGAGAGCTGGACCAGTGGAGAGACCCGGCAGCCTTATGGAACGAACTTCTTGTCCTGAATGTGGTCCCGAAAGCCTACGCTACTCTGATCTTAGATTCAATCCAGCGCCTTGAGTCACCGGGGAGCTCCGGTTTGCCCTTGTCAGTTGACGTCATCTACAAACTCTGGCCTGATGTAAACAGAGTCAGGGTGCACTGGCAGCCAGTGTTAGAGCCTCTGTTCCACGAGCTGTTCCAGAATGCAGTGATTTATTCCATTAGCAGCCACTGGGTCAAGCTGGAGCAGGCGTACTTCTCAGAACTTGACGAAAGTTTGGAACACACGAAAACTGTGCTCAACTACCTCCACAGCTCAGGGAAGCAGGTCGCCAAGGTACCAGCGAATCTAGCTGCTGCCGTTCAGCTCACAGCCTCCAGTGACAAGCCTGTGAGGAAGGTGACGCCCGCCTGGGTGCGGCAGGTGCTGAGGAAGTCTGCACACGTGGGCAGCGCTGAAGAAAAGCTTCACCTTTTGGAATTCGTGCTTTCTGACCAAGCCTACAGTGAACTGCTTGGGTTGGAGCTGCTACCTTTACAAAATGGAAATTTTGTTCCCTTCTCCTCATCTGTATCAGATCAAGATGTTATTTATATTACCTCAGAAGACTATCCAAGGTATAGATGCCACTTTAGACATACTTGTTCACTCCTAGGGAGTCCTCTGCCTCTGCCCACGTTTAGAGTCCTTCCTTGTGAAATTCATCAATTATCAACGCAGATTTTATAGTTAGGAAGACTTTTGCAGAAAGACTTGGTTAAAATGTGAGAGGATACATGTTTACATTCTAAAGTGAAAACACATTCAGGTGTTTTATCAGTTAAAAACTTATCCAAGCAGTTGTTGTTTTCTGAAATTTTGATAATAAAACACTGAAAACAATGGTTATAAAGTACAAATAATAGCTACGTCAGATTAGTCAATAATGAATTATTTTTATGAAATTTAATTTAAATGAATTAAAATACTGTATTAAGTAATTCTTTAGAACTAAGGATGTGTCTTAACATTCAGGAAATAAAACTAGTTTTATTCCGAGATGTTTGGATTATTTCCAGATTTGGATATGGTGTAGGATGCCCTCATGTTTTAAAGTGAAGCCTCGTTAATATTTGATCAAACAGTATTGCAGTGTGATTTGATGTGTGTGTTATGATTTATGTAAAATAGTATCTTTAACTGGCTTGAAATTATTGGATTTTAGAATCGTTAGTAAATTATAATTACTGTGTTCTGTTCTCTTTTCAGGTCCCTTTTCCCAGGTCTTGAAGGAAGATTTATTTTGGATAACTTGAAGCCTCACCTTTTAGCTGCTTTAAAAGAAGCTGCCCAAACCCGAGGTATGATAGTTGTTTAGTTTTTTTTTTTTATTAAGTAAATAAACCTATTTTTAAACCTATTCTTAAAATTTTAAAGTTTTTATAAGTTTTCTATTTAGTTGAGCCAATATGAAATTGCCAGTAGTTACCCATTTTAGACCTATAAGTCAACAATTTCACATGGTGCAACCTAATGTAATTGTTATATTTTAAGATGTTTTAGTACTGGATTCTAACATCTAGAAGAATTCAAAGGTGATACTGTATTTAAAAATCTCTCCTGTCATAGTATGGTGGTATACATTTATGGAAATAATTTCTTACACCTGCGCAGTGCTTTACTTTCAATCCTTTCCCATTTGTTTTTTCATTTGAGCCCTCGGCCTCATACCTTGTAGCGTGAGTAGTAGTCAGGACAGCTGTTGTCTCAGATTGCACAGATGAGGGGAGAAAGAGGTTAAGTTAAAGGTCATCAGCTGATGTGTGCCTGGAGCTCAGGTCTTCCACTTGTCAGCCTTGTTCTGTTGCCCATACCATCCTGCCGTCCCCAGTTTTGTGTGGTTGTGTTAGGTCAGCTTCAGGGAAATGCAGAAGATAAAGTGAACTCTGCCACAGTGTTAGGAGAGGGGACTCTTGGGGTCTTAGCAAAGGGTGGGTGTCCTTTACTGAAAATTCTTTTTAGGAAAAGACAGAATGGTTTTGGGGGGAAAAATCACCATGATTCTAAGTTTAATATTGTCTTACAACTTTTGCAAGCATCTTTTCCCTTGTAAGACTCCCAAAACATTTTTCCCCGAACTTTTTCTAAGTTAGAAATTGGCATGCAAAATTCTGGATTTGTCCCACTGGTTAAGGATGTATGGCATATTCTTTGTGATGTATCTTTTATAGCATATGCTGTTTCCTTTTCAAAGCTAATGATTAAAGGAAAAGTTACTAATAATTGTACATATTTATTCATTGAAATATAAGTGAAAGGAATTGGAATGGGGGAGGCAAATTCAAGGTGGAGTCAAAGTGAGACTAAAGAAAAATGAATATGTAAATAATATTTGCCATAAGGAATCTGTGACATTGATTTTTCCGGTATGTGGGTTACTCACTTAATTGGGAATTGTCATCCTCAAAGTAGCCTTTTTTGGGGGAGTCTAAACACGGATTCCTATAACTCTGCCATTCTTTGCTCCAAAGTTTTAGAAATCCTTCTTTTTTCAAATTCGTTATTATATTCTGGTATAAAAACTTCACATTGAAATATAATGTACATACAGAAAGTTGTACACACCAAAATTTTTACAAACCAAACACACCTAGTTCAAAAACCAGTAGATTGTCAACACCTAGCAACCCCTCTCATGGCTTTTCCAGTCACTCCCATTCAAGGGTAACGGTGATCCTGAGTTAATAAGCATTGACTAATTCAGCTAGTTATTGTGGTTTCTCTAAAAGGAATCATAGAGAATGTATTCTTTGTATCTGCTTCTTTTACTTTTATATTTGGAGATCCACTGAGGTTGTTGTATGGAATTGTAGATCATTCTTTCTCGTTGCTGTGGTATTTCATTGTGTGGTATATTACTTTCTTTTAAAGAGAACATTTTTGTTAATGGCCAATAGTTTCTGAGGTGGATATGGATTTAGGTTATGGATTTTGGTTAATCAGCCAAAAGTTATTCAGAACCAAATCAGGTAAAAAGGATGGAAGGCCAACACAATAATACTGCTTTTACTCAGAAATTTTCAAATACCCTCTGGCATAGGGCTTGGCCATGACTTATTTTTCTAGCCTTGGTGGATGCGAGTACTCGTTGCTAGTTTTTAGGGATGAGTTAAATTTATATGTTAATTTAGGCAGTTTGACATCTTTACAGAGTTGAGTCTTCCCACTTTGTATGTCTTCATTTTCTCTACTGTGGATTCTGATTTGTTATTCTGGGATTCTTCCATAGGCACCATATTTTGTTTCTAGTTTTTAGTTAATTTTCTTTGGACTATTACACTAGATGGGATGACCTCACTGTTTCTGTTTGTCACCCATAATGTGTGCTCTGCCAGAAATTGTCTTCATGGCCACTTTTAAAAAAAAATTTTTCTTTTTACCTCGATTTAAGTGTTAGGCTACCATTCTTATGATTATTTAATAATTATTTTCAATATATTTATTTAACTTGATTTGTGATGGATAACTGCCTCCTTGGGCACCTTTCTTGTTATTTTTTTTATCATTAGTTGCAGACAGAAATTAGTTTTTGATATTACTTTATTGCCATGAACAATTTTTAATATTGGGGAGCATTATAATGTAGGGGCTGATGGGGACCCAAAAAAATGACCCTTGCTTTTCTTTCCTGAGATCTGAGTCAGTGACGATATACAGAAAAAAGTCTAGCAGGTAGATGTCAAAAGTCATCCCTGTATTACTGATAATTCTGGTATTGGAGACCTGGAATTGGAGATCTAGTGCACTTCCACGGTTGAACTCCAGAATTAAACAGATTAGCTGAGCTGTCCAGTCACAGGCAGCACTGGGTCAGCGCAAGCTCCCCTCACAGGGACGGGAGGCCCTGCATAGCGAAGCGCGGAGGGGCTGTCCTTGAGGGACTTCTGAGCAGGCGCAGATTATGTTTACCAGTCAGACAGGTCATGCCGCTCCGGTGGTGTGGTGCAGCCAGAGGGAATTAGTGAGTGTGGGAGAAGGTGGGCCTAACAGGGTTACATTTATAGAGCTCCCTTCATATGATAGGAAACATCACAAATATCTAACAACATTTGATGTTTTTTGCTATAAATAATGATTACACGATTGTTTTGTTGATACAGGCACTGTGGACTTCTATTATCAGTAAAAACTGGCCCGTTTTCAAAGGACAGTTGCATAAAATTGAAATGTGAGGTCTCCCCCCACCAGGGGCACTTCTCTAATTCTACAGCTCAAGCAAAGTCGGCCTCACTATTTGATAGTTCTGCCTTTCACTTGTATCACATTTAAAATCCTGAGATAAATGTTAAGTTACTTACTGCTTTTATTTTCACTCTTTACCTCTACTGCCTCTTTCCCATTAGCAATTAAACGTGTTTCAGTCTTTCTCATTTTGGGGAAAACGAATAAACTTTGACTTTGATTTCCTTTCTTGCGTTCTGTCATAGTCCAGCTTCTAGAAAGAGTGCTGTATACTTATTTTCTATACAGTAGGCCCCGTTATCCACGGTTTCACTGTCTACGGTTTCAGTTACCCTGTGGATGAATAGCCAGCTCAGTTCCCAGACAGACTGGCAGTATCCCAGCTCCTGTTACTCACAATAGCCCTTATTTTACTTAACGATGGCCCCAAAGCGCAGTAAAGCTTTTTGCTTACTTTCTTTTTTCCTCACTTGCTTTGAGTAGACTCACGGACTCCCCGGCATCCACTGCCACGCATGTGTGATCACCTCCGTATCTTCAGTTGCCACCCCAGCCTCACGCGAGGTAGTGTGGTGTGGTGGTTAGAAGCCTGGACTTTGTAGTCACACAAATCTGGGGATCAGACTTGACTCCTCTAGTGTGTGACTCTGAACAAATTACCCAACCTTCCTGAGCCTGTTTCCTCCTCAATGACATGCAAATATAGTAACCTCCTTTCATAAGAGTGTATTTGAAGTCCTCAAGATTCAATTACACAAAATGCAAGATTGCTTTATTACAAGGTTAATGAAAGAAGAATAAGGTTGAGTGGAGGATGGCAGGCAATCACAACTTACTAATTGAATTTTATCCAATTTTGCATTATCACAGTAAGGCAGATTATTGCAAAGCTTTCTTGTAATATTGTATTCATAGTAGACATTACTCTGGAGATCAGATGATATATACATAATATACTATATAGTTTAACACAATACCTGGCACATAATACATACTGATAAATGGCAGCTGTTATCATTTTGCACTTGGAGTTCATAAGTATCTCAAAATCAACATTTTCACTTGAGTCCTCATCCTCTCCCCAAATCTGTTTCTCCTTTTGGGTGACCTTATTGAGAAAGGTACTCATTATCCACAAAGTTGCTCGGGAATTAATCCTCAGTTTTTCTTTGTTCTCCAGTTCCCAGGTTCTGTTGATTAAATTTTCTGCAGCAGTCCCTTTCTCTCAGTGCACCACGTGGCTGTGGGGTGGGCCCCACGTCTCCATGACCTTGTGCACTGCGGCCTTTGCAGGGGTCCCCCCTCCCACTGCTCGCGCTTCATCCCATCATGCCGCTCCCCTGTGGAAAGTCTTCCAGTGATACCAATTCTCTCAGTATCGTGTTCGTGTGGAAGGCTTTCCATGACAGTGAACTTGCCGCCTCGTTGGCTGTGACTCAGTGTCCCTCTTCTGTTCTCCCAAGCACTTGCAGATTGATTAACTCGAGTGCTCCCTTAATCTCCTGAGAGCAGACTCTGTGAGCTGTGTCACCACCATGTAGCAGTGCCTACTCCAAGGTGGGTGCTCAGTAAATTTAGTTTTTTACTGAACAAAGGTTTTTTTCATATCGGTATTTATGTACATGGTGTTCCTTTTGCTTTGAGTACTCTCCTCCCATCCTCCACTTAGCTGACTTTTGTTCATCTTTTAACATTCAGCACACAAGTCTCCTCCAAAGGTTTTCTTTAACAACTCTCCCCACACTCCCCACCGCTGTGCACGTCGGAGGTACATGCCTCTGCTTTGCTCATGGAGCCCGGTATATAGTCCATTTAATCCTCTCTGCCTTAAAATAATCATGTCTCTACTGTGCTAGACGATAAACTCCTTGAGAGCCGAGGCGGTGTGTTATTTTAAGTTTGTATTCCCAGTGCCTGGTTGATAAGTTTGGTTGGACATATTAATGCTTTCGTATGGTATATTGGGGGGGTAAGGGTACAGAGATGCAAAAGCAAATCTCTGGTATTGTGCCTGTGGTTTAGTTTTTTTTTCAAATAAGTATCTTCTATTATTTTTTCTCCATGGTCATGACATAACAGAGCCTTATTATCTTTTGAGAGATGGAGACATTGAAGCTGGAGGATTTGCAGAGTCGGAACTGTGATTCTGTTTTTTTGTTTTTGTTTTATTTTTTTCCTATTTCCAGGTTTAGACTATTTCTGTATTAAGTTACTTGAGTAAATGGGTGACTATAGGAAATTGGGGAATAATTAGAAGAGCCCGTAAATGGGTTTTGAAGGAAATAAACAGAAAAAAAAAACGAGCAGTCATGTCAGACAAATGTTAGGAATGCCTGATAGATTGGCACCAAGATCCTATTTATATTTACAATATTTTCATACTTACTACATATGGCCTCATGCCTTGTTCCATTTCATGACCAAAGACTCTCAATGTCTATTCATTTGGATTTCCCCTGAGTACCAGGTATCGTGCTAGATTGAGATAATACACAGATGAGTAAACTGAAGGAGCCCAGAGCTGTGTGGGGGCAGCAATGTAAAGAATACTGTCAGCTAGTATGACTGGTCCTCCTTCAAATCCTGAGAATCGAGTTGGTGCAGGAGGCGGGTGGCACGTCGGGGGACGTCACTGAGGAGCTGGCACATGGTCTATCTCCAGCGTTCAGGGGAGACTGCAGAATTCATGCCTGGAGGGATAGCATATTCACACTATCCATTTTAAAACAGCTTCATGATGGTTTATACTATTCATTACAGGGTAACAGTACCTCATGTGTAGGGGGAAATCCTTAGAAAAAGTAGCAATTTTAGGCGCCAGCCTCAGGAGTTTCGATCAGCAGTCTTCCAGAGATGTTGGTGCAGGATTTGTGCTATGAGAAGGTTCTCGGTCATGACTTCCAGCTGCTTGTCACACCACAGAGCCATGTGTTAAGAAGTCTTTTTCCCTCTCAACCCCACCCCTACCCTCGTCAGGCGACCATCATGTCTCACCTGGAATGCAGAAGTGACCTCGAAAACCTGCTCACATCCATTCTGGCCTCTGGTTAATACAATACAGTACTGCTAGGATTATCTTTCTAAAATATTATTTTCCCACTTCTAATCTGAAAAGCTTTCAAAGGCTTCCCCTTTTTTCTTGTGACAAAGGCCAAAATCCTTAACACTTCCTGTGAGGCTCTTCATTATCTGGCTGCATTTTGTGGGCATTACAGAGATGGCCGGTACATGGTAAGGCTACATCCGTGCTAGCTCTTCTGATTTTTATTAATACTCTCCTTCATTATTTCCCTTGGTCTTTCTCATGTTTGGGAGGCAGTTTGTTCTTTTCGTCCCTTAGGTGTGGTACGTGATGTTCTCTGCCAAACCCTTCATCTCACAATCTCGTGTTCATCTTCCCCACAGCCCGTCTGTGCTAACATAGTACTGAGCTCCTCGTAACACACATACTCTTGTACCTGTTTCATCATTTATAATTATCCCGTTAGCCTGAGACAAAGTTGGGGACCACGTCTGTTTTTTTTGTATGTCTCTAGCACTCAGTCAGTATTGACCGACTGACAAAAGGCCTCTAATGTAATAGGAAGGATGTTAAGGTTAGAAAACTTAAATTCCTTTGGTAAGACCAGTGGTCTCTGCATTTGCTGCCAAGTTTAGCCCAAGGCACCCAAATACACAAACACCTCACAGAATTGTAGAGATGTCCTTGGTCAAATAAATGGCTTGCTTTCGGCAGAGGACAGGTTAGATGTTCATGGAGCTGTTCTTTGAAATTTGTAATTATTGGTGGTTACCATAAGCAAGTGGTGGAAATACAGGATAAAATCTCCCTTTCTTTATCATAAAGTCAGAAATAATGAATTAATTGTATACTTTGTAGAGATACTCCAAAACTTTGTAAAAATTAGATGTCCTTCCCTTTCTTAACTCTTATCCAGAATATCTGAATATTATATGATGACAGCCTGTACAAAAAGCCCTTTGAGAGCTTATCAAATTACTTTATTTCTGTTGTTGAAATGTAATTCACGCATATAAAGTACATTCTCCTTTCTTTGCTTTCTTTCTGAACTAAGAGTCCCTGCCCTTATGTAGTTTGGATTTAGCTTGCATTGAAATGCATCTGTAAGTCTTAAATGTACCGTATTTTGCTGTGTATAATGTGCACTTTTTTGCCCAAATTTGTGAGGGAAAAATAAGGATGCACATTATATATGGGTAGGACTAATTCCGTGTCTATATAAATGTTTTTAATTCTTTTATTTATGCTTATGAGTTAAAAGTGTAACTCTAGAAATCAATAATTATATCTGTGTGCAAAATAATACCCTGGAATATGATAATCAGTTTTGTTGAACTTACGACAAACTTGCAATGATGAATAGTTCTTGGCTTTCTAGAATGCGTAAATATCGTTAATTTGTTACAGGTACATAAAATTTCTTGTACCCTGTATCTGTTCTTGTGTTTTGTAGTTATTTGTTACATAAAATTTCTTGTACCACAATATGTTAAAAAAATAAATGCTAAAAGTCCTTTATAATACAAAAAATAAGTACCTAAATGTAAACAAATAAAAATTTGAATTAAAAAATTAAAACAAAAGATTTTTTTCCCTGAGAGTTTGGGCCAAAAACGTGGGTGCACATTATACACAGGAGCACATTTTACATGGCAAAGTATGGTATATTCTGCTGTTTGGAGTTTTGTTTGTGACTTTTCTTTTACATAATGATTTGTTAAGACGCTACAAAACAGTGTTATCTTAAGATACAGAATAATTTTTGTAGCCATCATGTGAAAATTGTGACAATTCTGTGTTTTTCTAAGAACGGATTTAATTATATTCTAGCACAACAACTTCTCTGGGGATATTCAGGTATGATAACTGACTAAACGTGTTCATTTGTAGCCTGATGTTTTTGTTCATTTGAGTCTTTGAATCCTGTTTTTTCGTTTACCTAAGTAGCTAGAAATTATGTCAACAATTTTTTTTCTGGTGGTAATAACTACTAAAGGAGAGAGGAAACTATTGATATAGGTATATAGGTGCTTGTAATACATGCCACAATAAAGCCATATTTAAATGACTTGGAAACATTCATTTCATTGAACATTTAGTCTCAAATGAAAGAATTATGCTGAAATTGGTACATCAGGCTGTGGTATTTGAAGGGAAATTGTGAGCATGAGCACGCCTCTGTTATACGATGCACATAAATATTGAGGTTAAAAAGGACAGCAGGACTCAATTGTGGGGCTGTGACTAGGAAGTGAGAGGACCTTTCGTGGAGCGTAGCTTGGTGTGGACTGTAGCTGAAGCTGGGACTAGCGGGCGGAAAGGAAAGTGGCTGACGCAGCTTTCATTAGGAACAATCGGCTGATTGTTCGTACAATGCCTAGTGTGCCGTTTTACTGTCTTTTTTTTAATAAAAAGTTTTTGACTCAACGTATACTATTTTCCCCCAGTTCATGTTTCGCGTGGAAACTTAGAGGATGCAAGATTTGCTTTACAGAATTTTTTTATGGCAATTAGTATTTTTGGAGTCAGTCTTTTCTTTGAAGCAGGCTATCCTATTTTGAAATTCATGTAGAAACTAAGCCATTGTTATACTGATAATTCATAGAAATATTACAATTGGTTTCTACCTTATATTAAAAGTGGCTTAGCATTCACAGCTACTATTATTATGTACCCTCAAATCTTAATCAGTATATCTTACATTTTTAAGATCTAATCAAAGAGGAAAACAAAATCTCGCTAGAAGGGGGCTGCCTAGTGGCCCCCTGCCCTAGGCCTCTGGGTTATGTGTCATCTTTCCAGTGAGTGCGACCTATTCAAGATGGAAGCAAGGAAGGCAGCAGTGTCAGTGCTGACTTCTTGAGAAGATTTGGTCCCTAGTTCTATTTTGGAACCATCTTGGCTGCTCCATCCACGTTAGAGTGGAAGTTTCTGCTGCTCCTTCCCCGCCTTGCCTGCTGTACTGCTGCTAGACTTGTGGGGTGCCAAAATCGAGTGCTTCCTGGGCATGCAGCTTTTCCTTCCTTCTTTGGTCAGGTCATTTTCTTTTCCTTTTGTCCTTTTTGTTTCTTTGAAGATTTGACTGACTACAGTTTACTGTTTAATTGGACCTTCACTTTATCACATATGTATTTACAAAGAGGTTTGGATATCTCTGCACAGTGGAGCATTGTTAGAACTCAGCCATCAAAGCTGCCGTTGCCCCTTTCTGTACAACAAAAGTATAAAAAAACGGTTGCTGGACTTACAGCCTCGGGTCATCAGAGTGGTCAGCTGGCTGTGACTCTGAAAAAGTCTGGTCAAGGGTAGTAAACTCCCAGTTAATAAAAGCAATAAGGGCTGAGGTTTTCGGTTCAATATATTTTGAAGTAGACTGAATATTCTGTTTCAATCCATGTTGAAAATCTTTCACAAAGTTTGTACTGAATGTAACTATCTAACTAAACATAAACAATAGCAACGTAGTGCAGTCATTCAATCGTGGTTCAGCTTGTTGATGTTATTATTTTGGACTGATCTATATAGTAAAGCAAGCACTACTCTTAGAAGAGTTATTTCTAAATTAAATAAATTTGATAATAGTTTAGATAAAACCTTCCTGTCTCTAGGAACACTTTCAGCGCTATATAGTTACCTTCTTTTGAAAGTGCTGAAAATTTCAAAGGCTTGGCCACAAACACACGTCACGTATTAAAATGCTATCAGTTATTTTGCTGACACTGTTAGAATTGCTCTAGAATTTGAGTGGCTTTCTACCCCAGGACATGAAGACTTTTTTCTGTGTTAGCATTTATACTTTAGGGTTCAAAGCTAAAGGCTTACATACAAAATAAATAAAAATCAGGACTTCAGCTTGAATTGACTTATGTACATAGAATTGTGTCTTACTACATTTTCTCTCTCCTTTATTTTCCGCTCTGTTTTGTTTTTTTGTTTTTTTTCAGTTGAGCATGACTGGTGTGTTAATTGCATGCTACATGTGGTGTGTGTGTTTTATTGGCATTTTATTTATACATTAATATTAGATAATTTTCCTGAAGGTAGGTACATGTTTTGTAAATTGCCAAATTCCATGCAAGGATATTGGAGAGGATTACCTACAAAATGCATGTTATGTGGCAGTTTTTAACATAGAACATAGTGTGGTGTGTATTTTTTTGTTTTCTGAGTGTTCTGAACTTTAATTTCTAACTCGTTTTGTATCTTTGATATTATATCCTTGCCTTAATTATGATTTGTATATTCTGTTATTGTTCCTTTAATTCAATAAGCATTATTTTAAAACACTATCTTTAAAAATTAATTATAAAAATTATATTCTAATGGGACTCACAGACCAAGGAGCCTCTACTAGTCAGACTCCTGACAAGATTTCATGACTTACCCTAAATCGCACAATGTAGAAACTGAAAATATTCAGTATTTAGGTATTGGTAGCTTTGAAAAGCTGTGAAAATGTGCCCTTGTTTAAACTTCTGTGGCAGTAATGTTAAAAGGTCTTGTTGCAACAGGAAAGGTAATTTTCCTGGTGAAGGTAAAGTCATCTTCCTGATGTGTAAGATTGAAATAAGGATGTCCTTCCTTGGTAAAATACAATGATATACAAGTGTCAAGGCGTTCGAGGTGCGCCCTTTCTTATATCTTTTTTTCAAAATTAGTCTTTTAAGAGTCTAGAAATTGTATGTGCTTAGAAAGAAAATTGAATATTAGTTTTCCAAAGATTGAATGTGAGATGCTATTTCTCTACATGGGCAAATACATACCTATAGGTATATGGTGTTATTTTAAAATTTTGTTCCTATTTGTATTATAAATACTCTGAAACACAAAATGCACTTAGAAATAAAATGTTATTTTCTAAACCAGTGGTTAAAAATCAGCTAAAGCCTTTTTCCGCAGACAAAATCTTACCAGTCTTCTAGTCTATGAAACATCCTGGAAGTGGAGCTGCTGGGTGGTGGAAAACCCCTGCCTCCTTAGCGCTGTCCCTCTGCTCCTTTGCTTGTCCCTGAAGCATTTCTGCAAAAACCCACGGCTCTGAAGAGCACACTTATTTAATAGGTAGTTAGTTGCTAGAAAAAGCTACTCTGGAAAACTTGGGAATATGCTCCCTACTGCGCCATGTATACAGAGCAGTCTTGAGACCTAGAACCTCAACCCCATCTTTTTTCTAGATGAGAGAATTCAAGTCCTAGAAAGATTAAGTGACACCTAACTTATACTTCCAGTTGGTGGTTGAAAGGAAACTATGAAAGTTTCCTTTCTGTCTCATCTTCAGAAAGTGTTGTTCAGCAGAGGCTGAGACTCCAGCCTCTGTGCTTATTTGGTGCCCTTCTTGTTATCCTGTGTAGTCATGTGGCTCCTGGAAACATGAGAAAAGAAATTCCTGTTGGGTTTGCTTAGAAATCACTTACCCCTGAATAAAATGGTACTTATTTAAACTTTATCCCCTTTTCTTTGGTGCTTTTATTTGTGGACAAATAACCACTAAAAATTACTTTTCATGTGGATTCCATTTGTAGAATATTATAGGATAATTTTTAAAACACATGTAAATGCATTTTATGTATTTATGCACTTTCCACAGAGAATTATTTCTCCCATAGATTATTATAAATATGGACTGATTCTCTATCATTATTTAAAAATTACTTTAGCCCCGTGATGCTGAATTTTTCCATTTTTACAGTTTACTTAAAACTCTTAAAAGGACTTTCTAATGCTATCTAATCGGCAAGAATAGAAAAATAAATAAGTTGTGGTAGAGTTAAATTATATGTATTTATAACATGTCTGTATATGATTTACAGGAAGACCATGTACTCAGCTGCAGCTTCTAAACCCAGAACGATTTGCACGTCTTATCAAAGAAGTAATGAACACATTCTGGCCTGGCAGAGATTTAATCGTTCAGTGGTATCCATTTGATGAAGACAAAAATCACCCATCTGTTTCATGGCTCAAAATGGTTTGGAAGAATCTCTATATACATTTTGCAGAGGATTTGACTTTATTTGATGAGATGCCACTTATCCCCAGAACTACACTAGAAGAAGGTCAGACATGTGTGGAACTCATTAGACTCAGGATTCCATCGTTAGTCATTTTAGATGATGAATCTGAAGCACAGCTTCCAGAATTTTTAGCTGACATTGTACAGAAACTTGGAGGGATTGTTCTTAAAAAATTAGATGCCTCCATACAACATCCACTGATTAAAAAATACATTCATTCACCCTTGCCAAGTGCTGTTTTGCAGATAATGGAGAAGATGCCATTGCAGAAATTGTGTAGTCAAATAGCTTCGCTACTTCCAACGCACAAAGATGCCCTGAGGAAATTCTTAGCCAGTTTAACTGATAGCAGTGAAAAGGAGAAAAGAATAATTCAGGAATTGACAATATTCCAGCGAATTAACCATTCATCTGGTCAGGGAATTTCCTCTTACACAAAACTGAAAGGTTGTAAAGTCTTGCACCATACTGCCAAAATTCCGCCAGCTCTGCGACTTTCTATTTCAGTGATAGACAGTAGTGACGAAGCCACTATCCGCTTGGCAAACATGTTGAAAATAGAGAAGTTAAAGACCACTAGTTGCTTAAAGCTTGTTTTAAAAGATATTGAAAATGCGTTTTATTCACATGAAGAGATAACACACCTTATGTCATGGATCCTTGAGAATCTAGCCTCTCTTAAAAATGAGAATCCAAACGTGCTTGATTGGTTAATGCCATTAAAATTCATTCAGATTTCACAGGAACGGATGGTATCAGCCAGTGAGCTCTTTGATCCTGATATAGAAGTACTAAAGGACCTCTTTTATAATGAAGAAGAAGCTTGCTTCCCACCTTCAGTTTTTACCTCACCAGATATTCTTCACTCTTTAAGACAGATTGGTTTAAAAAACGAAGCCAGTCTCAAAGAGAAAGATATCGTGCAAGTGGCAAAAAAAATTGAAGCCTTACAGGTTAGTTCTTGTCCAAATCAGGATATTCTTCTCAAGAAAGCCAAAACGCTCTTACTGGTTTTAAATAAGAATCATACCCTGTTGCAGTCATCTGAAGGAAAGATGACATTGAAAAAAATCAAATGGGTTCCAGCTTGCAAGGAAAGGCCTCCAAATTATCCAAGCTCTTTGGTTTGGAAAGGAGATCTCTGTAACCTTTGTGCACCACCGGATATGTGTGATGCAGCCCATGCAGTGCTAGTTGGCTCAGCACTTCCTCTTGTTGAAAGTGTCCATATAAACTTGGAAAAAGCTTTAGGTATCTTCACAAAGCCTAGCATCAATGCTGTCTTGAAACACTTTAAAATTGTCGTTGATTGGTATACTTCAAAAACTTTTAGTGATGAAGACTACTATCAATTCCAACATATTTTACTTGAAATTTATGGATTCATGCATGATAATTTAAATGAAGGGAAAGATGCTTTCAGAGCCTTAAAATTTCCATGGGTTTGGACTGGCAAAAAATTTTGTCCCCTCACCCAAGCTGTGATAAAACCATTCCATGATCTTGACCTTCAGCCTTATTTGCATAGTGTGCCTAAAACCATGGCAAGGTTCCACCAATTGTTTAAGGTCTGTGGCTCAATAGAAGAGTTGACATCAGATCATATTTCCATGGTCATTCAGAAGATATATCTCAAAGGCGATCAAGACCTCAGTGAACAGGAAAGCAAACAAAATCTTCATCTGATGTTGAGTATTATCAGATGGCTATATAGCAATCAGATTCCAGTAAGCCCCAACACACCAGTTCCTATACATCATAGCAGAAACCCTTCTAAACTTATCATGAAGCCAATTCATGAATGCTGTTATTGTGACATCAAAGTTGATGACCTTAATGACTTACTGGAAGATTCAGTGGAACCAATCATTTTGGTGCATGAGGACATACCCATGAAAACTGCAGAATGGCTGAAAGTTCCATGCCTGAGTACAAGATTGATCAATCCTGAAAACATGGGATTTGAGCAGTCAGGACAAAGAGAACCACTTACTGTAAGAATTAAAAATATTCTGGAAGAATATCCTTCAGTGTCAGATATTTTTAAAGAACTACTTCAAAATGCTGATGATGCAAATGCCACAGAATGCAGTTTCATGATTGATATGAGAAGAAATATGGACATTAGAGAGAATCTCCTGGACCCAGGGATGGCAGCTTGTCATGGACCCGCTTTGTGGTCATTCAATAATTCTGAATTCTCAGATTCAGATTTTGTGAACATAACTAGATTAGGGGAATCTTTAAAAAGAGGAGAAGTTGACAAAGTTGGAAAGTTTGGTCTTGGATTTAATTCTGTGTACCATATCACCGACATTCCCATCATTATGAGTCGAGAATTCATGATAATGTTCGATCCAAACATCAACCACATCAGTAAACACATTAAAGACAAATCTAATCCTGGGATCAAAATTAATTGGAGTAAGCAACAGAAAAGACTTAGGAAATTTCCCAATCAGTTCAAACCATTTATAGACGTGTTTGGCTGTCAGTTACCTTTGACTGTAGAAACCCCGTACAGCTACAATGGAACTCTTTTCCGACTATCCTTCAGAACTCAACAAGAAGCGAAAGTGAGTGAAGTTAGTACTGTCTGCTATAATACAGCAGATATTTACTCTCTGGTGGATGAATTTAGTCTCTGTGGACACAGGCTTATCATTTTCACTCAGAGTGTGAACTCAATGTATTTGAAGTACTTGAAAATCGAGGAGAGCAATCCCAGCTTAGCGCAAGATACAGTAATAATTAAAAAAAAATTCTGCTCCTCGAAAGCATTGAATGCCCCTGTCTTAAGTGTTTTAAAAGAAGCCGCAGGGCTCATGAAGACTTGCAGCGGCAGTCATAAAAAGCTTCCTACTGATGCACCAAAGTCATCTTGCGTTCTTCAGATCACAGTTGAAGAATTTCACCACGTGTTCAGAAGGATTGCAGATTTACAGTCGCCACTCTTTAGAGGTCCAGATGACGACCCAGCTGCTCTCTTTGACATGGCTAAGTCTGGCCAATCAAAGAAACCATCAGATGAGTTGCCACAAAAAACAGTAGAATGCACCACGTGGCTTATATGCACCTGCATGGATACAGGAGAGGCTCTAAAGTTTTCCCTGAATGAAAGTGGAAGAAGACTAGGACTGGTTCCTTGTGGGGCAGTAGGCGTTCTGCTGTCTGAAATCCAGGACCAGAAGTGGGCTGTGAAGCCACACATTGGAGAGGTGTTTTGCTATTTACCTTTACGCATAAAAACAGGATTGCCAGTTCACATCAATGGGTGCTTTGCTGTTACTTCAAATAGGAAGGAAATCTGGAAGACAGATACAAAAGGACGATGGAATAACACCTTCATGAGACACGTCATTGTGAAAGCTTACTTAGAGGCACTCAGTGTCCTCCGTGACCTGGCCATCAGTGGGGAGCTCATGGATTATACTTACTATGCAGTGTGGCCTGATCCTGATTTAGTTCACGATGATTTTTCTGTAATTTCTCAAGGATTTTATGAAGATATAGCACATGGAAAAGGGAAAGAACTGACCAGAGTCTTCTCTGATGGATCTATGTGGGTTTCCATGAAAAATGTGAGATTTCTAGATGACTCTATACTTAAAAGAAGAGATGTTGGTCCAGCAGCCTTCAAGATATTTTTGAAATACCTCAAGAAGACTGGGTCCAAAAATCTTTGTGCTGTTGAACTTCCTTCTTCAGTGAAGTTAGGATTTGAAGAAGCGGGCTGCAAACAGATACTGCTTGAAAATACATTTTCAGAGAAACAGTTCTTTTCAGAAGTGTTTTTTCCTAACATTCAAGAAATTGAAGCCGAACTCAGAGATCCTTTAATGAATTTTGTTCTAAATGAAAAAGTTGATGAATTCTCAGGAATTCTTCGTGTGACTCCATGTATTCCTTGCTCTTCGGAGGGGCATCCACTGGTTTTACCATCAAGATTAATTCACCCTGAAGGACGAGTTGCAAAGTTATTTGACACTAAAGATGGACGATTTCCTTATGGTTCTACTCAAGATTATCTCCATCCTATTATTTTGATTAAACTAGTTCAGTTAGGCATGGCGAAAGATGATATTTTATGGGATGACATGCTTGAACGTGCAGAGTCAGTAGCTGAAATTAATAAAAGTGATCATGCTGCTGCTTGTCTAAGAAGTAGTATCCTGTTAAGTCTTATTGATGAAAAATTAAAAATAAGGGATCCTAGAGCAAAGGATTTTGCTGCCAAGTACCAAACAATCCCCTTCCTTCCATTTCTAACAAAACCAGCAGGTTTTCCTTTGGACTGGAAAGGCAACAGTTTTAAACCTGAAACCATGTTTGCAGCAACTGACCTCTATACAGCTGAACATCAAGATGTAGTTTGTCTTTTGCAGCCAATTCTAAATGAAAACTCGCATTCCTTCAGAGGCTGTGGTTCTGTGCCATTGGCTGTTAAAGAGTTTTTGGGATTACTAAGGAAGCCAACAGTTGATCTGGTTGTAAACCAGTTGAAAGAAGTTGCAAAATCAGTTGATGATGGAATTACATTGTACCAGGAGAATATCACAAATGCTTGCTACAAATACCTTCATGAAGCAATGCTGCAAAATGAAATAACTAAGCTATCAATTGTTGAAAAGTTAAAGCCCTTTAGCTTCATCCTAGTTGAGAATGCCTATGTTGACTCAGAAAAAGTTTCTTTTCATTTGAATTTTGAAGCAGCACCATACCTTTATCAATTGCCTAATAAATATAAAAATAATTTCCGTGAACTTTTTGAAAGTGTGGGTGTAAGGCAGTCATTTACTGTTGAAGATTTTGCCCTTGTTTTGGAATCTATTGATCAAGAAAGAGGAACAAAGCAAATAACAGAAGAGAATTTTCAGCTTTGCCGGCGGATAATTAGTGAAGGAATATGGAGTCTCATTAGAGAAAAGAAACAAGAATTTTGTGAGAAAAATTATGGCAAAATATTATTGCCAGATACTAATCTTAAGCTTCTCCCTGCAAAATCTTTATGCTACAATGACTGTCCCTGGATAAAAGTGAAGGATACCACTGTAAAATATTGTCATGCTGATATACCCAGGGAAGTGGCTGTAAAACTAGGAGCAGTACCAAAGCGACATAAAGCCTTAGAAAGATACGCTTCCAACATCTGTTTTACAACACTTGGCACTGAATTTGGACAGAAAGAAAAACTGACTAGTAGAATCAAGAGTATCCTTAATGCCTATCCTTCAGAAAAAGAAATGTTGAAAGAACTTCTTCAAAATGCTGATGATGCAAAGGCCACAGAAATCTGTTTTGTGTTTGATCCTAGACAGCATCCAGTGGATAGAATATTTGACGATAAGTGGGCCCCACTGCAGGGGCCAGCACTTTGTGTGTATAACAACCAACCTTTTACAGAAGATGATGTCAGAGGAATTCAGAATCTTGGAAAAGGCACCAAAGAAGGAAATCCTTATAAAACGGGACAATATGGAATAGGATTCAATTCTGTGTATCATATTACAGACTGCCCTTCTTTTATTTCTGGCAATGACATCCTGTGTATTTTTGATCCTCATGCCAGATATGCACCAGGAGCCACATCCATTAGTCCTGGTCGCATGTTTAGAGATTTGGATGCAGATTTTAGGACTCAGTTCTCAGATGTCCTGGATCTTTATTTGGGAACCCACTTTAAATTGGATAATTGCACAATGTTCAGATTTCCTCTTCGGAATGCAGAAATGGCAAAAGTTTCCGAAATTTCATCAGTTCCATCATCAGACAGAATGGTCCAGAATCTTTTGGACAAACTGCGGTCAGATGGGGCAGAACTTTTAATGTTTCTTAATCACATGGAAAAAATTTCTATTTGTGAAATAGATAAAACTACCGGAGCACTAAATGTGCTGTATTCTGTAAAGGGCAAAATCACTGATGGAGACAGACTGAAAAGGAAACAATTTCATGCATCCGTAATTGATAGTGTCACTAAAAAAAGGCAGCTCAAAGATATACCTGTTCAACAGATCACCTATACTATGGATACGGAGGACTCTGAAGGAAATCTTACCACATGGCTACTTTGTAATAGATCAGGTTTTTCAAGTATGGAAAAAGTATCTAAGAGCGTTATATCAGCTCACAAGAACCAAGATATTACTCTCTTCCCACGTGGTGGAGTAGCTGCCTGCATTACTCACAACTATAAAAAACCCCATAGGGCCTTCTGTTTTTTGCCCCTCTCTTTAGAGACAGGATTGCCATTTCATGTGAATGGCCACTTTGCTCTAGATTCAGCCAGAAGAAATCTGTGGCGTGATGATAATGGAGTTGGTGTTCGAAGTGACTGGAATAACAGCTTAATGACGGCATTAATAGCTCCTGCGTATGTCGAATTACTGATCCAGTTAAAAAAGCGGTATTTCCCTGGCTCTGACCCCACATTATCAGTTTTACAGAACACGCCTATTCATGTTGTAAAGGACACCTTAAAGAAGTTTTTATCATTTTTCCCCGTTAACAGGCTTGATCTACAACCAGATTTATATTGTCTAGTGAAAGCGCTTTATAGTTGCATTCATGAAGACATGAAACGTCTTTTACCTGTTGTGCGGGCTCCAAATATCGATGGCTCTGATTTGCACTCTGCAGTTATAATTACTTGGATTAATATGTCTACTTCCAATAAAACTAGACCATTTTTTGACAATTTACTACAGGATGAATTACAACACCTTAAAAATGCAGATTATAATATCACGACACGGAAAACAGTTGCAGAGAATGTCTATAGACTAAAGCACCTACTTTTAGAAATTGGTTTCAACTTGGTTTATAACTGTGATGAAACTGCTAATCTGTACCACTGTCTTATAGATGCAGATATTCCTGTTAGTTATGTAACTCCTGCTGATGTTAGATATTTTTTAATGACATTTTCCTCTCCTGATACTAATTGCCATATTGGGAAGCTGCCTTGTCGTCTCCAGCAGACTAACTTAAAACTTTTTCATAGTTTGAAACTTTTAGTTGATTATTGTTTTAAGGATGCCGAAGAAAATGAGATGGAAGTGGAGGGACTCCCCCTTCTCATTACACTGGACAGTGTTTTGCAAACTTTTGATGCAAAAAGACCCAAGTTTCTAACAACATACCATGAATTGATTCCATCTCGCAAAGACTTGTTCATGAATACATTATATTTGAAATACAGTAATATTTTATTGAACTGCAAAGTTGCAAAAGTGTTTGACATTTCCAGCTTTGCTGATTTGTTGTCCTCTGTATTGCCTCGTGAATATAAGACCAAAAATTGTACAAAGTGGAAAGACAATTTTGCAAGTGAGTCTTGGCTTAAGAATGCATGGCATTTTATCAGTGAGTCTGTGAATGTGAAAGAAGATCAAGAAGAAACAAAACCAACCTTTGACATTGTTGTTGATACCCTGAAAGACTGGGCATTGCTTCCGGGAACGAAGTTCACTGTTTCGTCCAATCAGCTTGTAGTTCCCGAAGGGGACGTTCTGCTTCCCCTAAGCCTCATGCACATTGCAGTTTTTCCAAATGCCCAAAGTGATAAAGTTTTTCATGCTCTCATGAAAGCTGGTTGTATTCAGCTTGCTTTGAACAAAATATGCTCCAAAGACAGTGCATTTGTTCCTCTGTTGTCATGTCACACAGCAAACATTGAGAGCCCCACAAGCATTTTGAGGGCTGTACATTATATGGTCCAAACGTCAACATTTAGAACTGAAAAGCTAGTAGAAAATGACTTTGAAGCACTTTTGATGTATTTCAACTGCAATTTGAGTCACTTGATGTCCCAAGATGACATAAAAATTTTAAAGTCACTTCCATGCTACAAATCCATCAGTGGTCGCTACATGAGCATTGCAAAATTTGGAACGTGTTATGTACTTACAAAAAGTATTCCTTCAGCTGAAGTGGAAAAATGGACACAATCGTCGTCATCGGCATTTCTTGAAGAAAAAATACACTTAAAAGAACTATATGAGGTAGTTGGTTGTGAACCTGTAGATGAGCTTGAGGTATATTTGAAACACCTCTTGCCAAAAATT
Organism: Rhinolophus hipposideros; assembly: GCF_964194185.1. Lineage (NCBI taxonomy): Eukaryota > Metazoa > Chordata > Mammalia > Chiroptera > Rhinolophidae > Rhinolophus > Rhinolophus hipposideros. Next base: position 9,827,285 of record NC_138050.1, read on the forward strand.
GAAAATCTCTCATATGATGCAAAATTAGAGCATTTGATCTATCTGAAGAATAGGTTATCAAGTATTGAGGAATTGTCAGAAATCAAGGAACAACTCTTTGAAAAACTGGAAAGTTTATTGATAATCTATGATGCTAACAGTCGACTAAAGCAAGCAAAGCATTTCTATGATCGAACTGTGAGAGTTTTTGAAGTTATGCTTCCTGAAAAATTGTTTATTCCCAAGGACTTCTTTAAAAAATTGGAACAACTTATAAAACCCAAAAATCAAGTTGCATTTATGACCTCTTGGGTGGAATTCTTAAGAAATATTGGGCTAAAGTACATACTTTCTCAGCAGCAGTTGTTACAGTTTGCTAAGGAAATCAGTGTGAGAGCTAACACAGAAAACTGGTCTAAAGAAACATTGCAAAATACAGTTGATATCCTTCTCCATCATATATTCCAAGAACGAATGGATTTATTATCTGGAAATTTTCTGAAAGAACTCTCTTTAATACCATTCTTGTGTCCTGAGCGGGCCCCTGCGGAATTTATTAGATTTCATCCTCAATATCAAGAGGTAAATGGAACACTTCCTCTTATAAAGTTCAATGGAGCACAAGTAAATCCAAAATTCAAGCAGTGTGATGTGGTCCAGCTGTTATGGACATCCTGTCCCATTCTTCCGGAGAAAGCCACACCCTTGAGTATCAAAGAACAAGAAGGCAGTGACCTTGGTCCACAAGAACAACTTGAACAAGTCTTAAGTATGCTTAGTGTAAACCTGGATCCCCCTCTTGACAAGGTTATTAATAACTGCAGAAACATATGCAACATAACAACTTTGGATGAAGAAATGGTGAAAACGAGAGCAAAGGTCTTAAGGAGCATATATGAATTTCTCAGTGCAGAAAAACGGGAGTTTCGTTTTCAGCTGCGGGGGGTTGCTTTTGTGATGGTAGAAGATGGCTGGAAACTTCTGAAGCCTGAAGAGGTAGTGATAAACCTGGAATATGAATCTGATTTTAAACCTTATTTGTACAAGCTACCCTTAGAACTTGGCACCTTTCATCAGTTGTTCAAACATTTAGGCACTGAAGATGTTATTTCAACTAAACAGTATGTTGAAGTGTTGAGCCGGATATTCAAAAGTTCTGAAGGAAAACAGTTAGATCCTAATGAAATGCGTACAGTTAAGAGAGTAGTTTCTGGCTTGTTCAAGAGTCTACAAAACGATTCAGTCAAGGTGAGGAGTGATCTTGAGAATGTCCGCGACCTTGCACTTTACCTTCCAAGTCAGGATGGTAGATTGGTGAAGTCCAGCGTCTTAGTGTTTGATGACGCACCACATTACAAAAGTAGAATCCAGGGGAATATTGGTGTGCAAATGTTGGTTGATCTTAGCCAGTGCTACTTAGGGAAAGACCACGGATTTCATACGAAGCTGATAATGCTCTTTCCTCAAAAACTCAGGCCTCGTTTATTGAGCAGTATACTTGAAGAGCAGTTAGATGAAGAGACTCCCAAGGTTTGTCAGTTTGGAGCATTGTGTTCTCTCCAGGGAAGACTGCAGTTACTCTTGTCTTCTGAACAGTTCATTACAGGACTGATTAGAATTATGAAGCATGAAAATGATAATGCTTTCCTGGCCAATGAAGAAAAAGCCGTGAGACTTTGCAAAGCCCTAAGGGAAGGATTAAAAGTGTCCTGTTTTGAAAAGCTTCAAACAACATTAAGAGTTAAAGGTTTTAATCCTATTCCCCACAGTAAAAGTGAAACTTTTGCTTTTTTGAAGAGATTTGGTAATGCAGTCATCCTGCTCTACATACAACATTCAGATAGTAAAGACATTAATTTCCTACTAGCATTAGCAATGACACTTAAATCAGCAACTGACAATTTGATTTCTGACACTTCGTATTTAATTGCTATGCTAGGATGCAATGATATTTACAGAATCAGTGAGAAACTTGACAGTTTAGGAGTGAAATATGACTCTTCAGAACCATCAAAACTTGAACTTCCAATGCCCGGCACGCCAATACCTGCTGAAATTCATTATACATTGCTTATGGATCCGATGAATGTTTTCTACCCAGGAGAATATGTTGGGTACCTTGTTGATGCTGAGGGTGGTGATATCTATGGGTCCTACCAGCCAACGTATACATATGCAATTATTGTACAAGAAGTTGAAAGAGAAGATGCTGACAACTCTAGTTTTCTAGGAAAGATCTATCAGATTGACATTGGTTATAGTGAATATAAAATAGTTAGCTCTCTCGATCTGTATAAGTTTTCAAGGCCTGAGGAAAGCTCTCAAAGCAGAGACAGTGCCCCGTCTACACCAACCAGCCCTACAGAGTTCCTAGCCCCTGGTATACGGAGCATTCCTTCTCTTTTCTCTGGTAAAGAGAGCCACAAGACCTCATCTTCAAAACATCATTCCCCCAAAAAGCTTAAGGTGAATTCTTTACCAGAAATTCTAAAAGAAGTGACCACAGTGGTGGAGCAAGCTTGGAAGCTTCCAGAATCTGAAAGGAAAAAGATTATTAGACGGTTGTATTTGAAATGGCACCCTGACAAAAATCCAGAGAATCATGACATTGCTAATGAAGTTTTCAAACATTTGCAGAACGAAATCAGCAGATTAGAGAAACAGGCTTTTCTAGATCAAAATGCAGACAGAGCCTCAAGGCGGACATTTTCAACATCAGCATCCCGATTTCAGTCAGACAAGTACTCATTTCAGAGATTTTATACTTCATGGAATCAAGAAGCAACAAGCCATAAATCTGAAAGGCAACAACAAAATAAAGAAAAATGCCCACCTTCGGCTGGACAGACTTACTCTCAAAGGTTCTTTGTTCCTCCCACTTTCAAGACAGTTGGTAATCCAGTTGAAGCACGGAGGTGGTTAAGACAAGCCAGAGCCAATTTTTCGGCTGCCAGGAATGATCTTCATAAGAATGCCAATGAATGGGTGTGCTTTAAATGTTACCTTTCTACCAAATTAGCTTTGATTGCTGCTGACTATGCTGTGAGGGGGAAGTCCGATAAAGATGTAAAGCCAACTGCACTTGCACAAAAAATAGAAGAATATAGCCAGCAACTTGAAGGACTGACAAATGACGTCCACACGTTGGAAGCTTATGGTGTTGACAGTTTGAAAACAAGATATCCTGATTTGCTTCCTTTCCCACAGATTCCAAATGACAGGTTCACTTCTGAGGTTGCTATGAGAGTGATGGAATGTACTGCCTGTATCATAATAAAACTTGAAAATTTTATACAACAAAAAGTATGAAAATACTTGAAGAAAAAAGTAGAGCTAGATCTTGAATGTGTTGTAGCACAACCTTCTGTAAGCTCCGTTGCCTCTTACTTAGGAATTGTGAAGCACATTGCAGATAGTTCGGGAGGAATTTTGGAGTTGTCATAAACATGAATATCAACAGACAACCTTGACGAACTCTAAAAGGAAATTATTTTGAAGATGGTGGTGAACTGCAAAATTGCTAGATGTGTTTGAATGGCTAGGATGGCACGTTATTGAACTGCACTTTATATAACCAAAGCTTAGCAGTTTGTTAGAGAAGAGTCTGTACGTGTCTCCAGTTAGGATACAGTTAATTTTGTGTTTTTAACATGCTAATTTTGAAGGGGCTAATGAAACACTGGACATATCATTGGTTTAAATGAATAAGGGGAGTCTTGGAGTTTTATCATTTCTTTAAGTGGATGCTCTTGGATGTCCTATTTTCTTATCAGCTGGAACTGATTATGAATTTGTTGCAATTTTACATGTTAAATACTCAGTACATTTAAAAAATGGTACCGTATTTTAATCCTGAACATTACTTGATTAAGAGTATGCAGACAGTTCTTAGGGTGCACTGAGTGCACTTTACATCTTTATTTTAAATGTTTTTTACACCTTATGTTTACAAGCTTCCTCTTTCATGAAGATAGCATATAGAGAACTTAAAATGGTGGCAGTTTTTATCACAGATGTTAATATTGCTTCTAAGAACTGCTTACCAAAACAACTGTATCAGTCAGAACATTTGCTTTATGTTTGTTTGTACATATTTTCCACAAATGTTATAATTTATATAGTGTGAACAGGATGCAATCTTTTGTTGTCTAAAGGTGCTGCAGTTAAATCTTCCATCTTTCAACATGGCACTTAGTGGGGCTTTTTGGATTTCAACAAGCACCAATGTCAAAAGTCCAATGTTTGGACTTTGAAAACGTTGAAAAATTGTAAAATCATTGTGACAATAACCAGTAGTTTATAAAAGAGGAATTATCAGCTTGTATTTTCTCCATGAATGAATTCAGAACTGAAATTTAATTTTCATCATGTTTGAATGTCCTACCATAGGTATTTAACATATTTCTTTTGTAGAATGTAAAAGAAAGGTAATGGCAATTAGTTTATATAAGTATGCTGGCTGTAAATGATGCTCAATATAATATTTTATGTAATTAAGGGCTTATGGAACATATTAAAACTTTTTTACTTTTATTGGTAATAAGGAATGTTTGCACCTCCACTATTCTATTGCTTCTGGATGTGAAGCCGTGTGATTATTTCTGCTATTAAGTGCCATAATTTTAATAAAGCAAATGTACATATGAAATCATTGCAAATGGTATTTCCTGAAAAATAATTCACTGAAAATCAAGCTTAATATCTTCCTATATTAAGTTTCAATATGTGTGTATATGTCTGTTTATTGGAAATATTAGGATGGATATTTTCCTATATATTTTATGCTGGAATTTTAGTAATTTTTTTTGATTGAATATAAAGTATGAGGTTTATTAGGTGCTTATTGATTTAATTAAGAGTTTGTTTCACCTTTTAAGGCAATGAGATTACCGTGTTTCCCTGAAAATAAGACCTAGCCGGACCATCAGCTCTAATGAATCTTTTGGAGCAAAAATTAATATAAGACCTGGTCTTATTTTAATTACTATAAGACCAGGTATAATATAATATAAAATATAATATAATATAATTAATATAATATAATGATATAATATAATAATATATAATTCCAGGTCTTATATTAATTTTTACTCCAAAAGACACATTAGAGCTGATGTCCGGCTAGGTCTTATTTTCGGGGAAACACAATAGTTGATATACATGGTATATATATGTATTTGGAAATACATACATGAAATACGGTTCTTCTGTAGGTGCAGCCTGACTTGATATTTTCCTTCCCTCAGGAGAGGCTTCGTGTTGGAGCTAATTCACACTTGAGCCCTAACAGATAGGAAATGTTTTTCTTTATACCTGAGATTCAAAGTTAGGCAGACCAAGCTAAGAGTTCTCTGTTTTGGGACCACCCAAACTGGGTCTTCAGCTTTCTGGGCCTCTCTTAAAGAAGTGCTTCCTACTTTGAAAACTCAGATTTAGCACTTGAAAGATATTTTATTGCTTTTGGACATTAAAACTTACATAGAAAGAAAGCCTTGTCAGGCCTTGGTGATACTTGATCTAGTTGGAGTTTTGTGTCTTATCTAGACTTTGTTTTTTTAAAAAAGTTACAGGTTCACAGTCCTTTATAGGAAACCCTTGCATTCAAATGTATTTCAGAATTTGTATTTTAGAAAGTTTTTAAGGAAGCATTCCCATCAGGATTGAGCAATACCCCTCAATCAAACACATTCCTATTTTTGCAGTGAAACCTATGAATATTCACACTAAATTAAATACATAGACCTGATAAATAACCTCATCTAAATTTAGGTCTGGTGGTGCCAGCAATGGTTGCAGCTGACGTATTTGGAAAGTGTTCATTTTGTGAAGAATTTTTGATTTTAGAATTCAGCGTAAGGAATTTTGGACCGGAACTCATTTTATTTTATGCTTTTTTTTTCTTTTTCCCATTTTGTTGTTCATATTAGAGGAAAATGGAGACTATCCGGCGGTTTGTAGAGCAGCAGCTCCTGAGTAGCATGCAGTCCAGAAAGGGGTTGGAACTGACATCTCTGCAGCCAGGAGCAGGCTTTGTGCTGCCCGATGGCAGAGGGATAAAAATGTCCCCAGCAGGATGGCTGAATTGTTCATAGCCCCCTGAGGAAACTAGTGAAGAACTTGCACAGTCCAATTAGTTTAAAAACTGGGGCGGGCAGTGGGGAATGCTGAGAGCCCAAGCATGATGTTGGTAAAAGTTCAAATCGTGTTTAGTAAAATAAAGTTGTTCCCAGGTCTGACTTGAGGATAGGTGGGGTTTTCTTCTGTTAGTGCCAGTCGATGTTTTCTGTACATCAAATGTTTTGTAGATGTCAAGGATGAAATGTGTAGTGCTGGGAGAAAATAGGAATTACACGAGCTTTTAATTCGTCATGTAGTAAGCAGGGTTCTACCAGAGAAACAGACCCCATAGAAGACATATACCGGGGGTACCAAAAGTACACATTTTAAGAGATGTTGTCTATGTATTTTCCAAGTTGAATTACAGTAGCAATGTGTATGACGTTTGCTCCAAAGATGGCGTTCATCAAATGAATGCAGGCATCATTCATTGTATTACAATCTTAATACAGTTTTTTTCCTTTCTTAAAATGTGTATACATTTGTTGGGCACACTCTGTAGATTCGTAAAGAGATCTGTTTCCAGGAATTGACTCATGATCATGGCGGCTGGCAAGTTCGCAATCCACAGGGCAGGCCTACGCAGGCTGGAAACACTTGGGCAGGAGCTGAAACTGCCGTCTGCAGGTGGAATGTCCTGAATCTTTGGCTTTTACCTTTTTTTTCCATTTATCTTATTTTAACAAGTGTGGCTTAGAATAGTGCCTGCTAAGCACTCTGAAGGGATTATGTCCCTTGTTGGAGATAGGGAGGTGCCACTCAGAAACCGGTGAAACTTGTCTACTTATATTCTAGAATTACTACTTGTATACTAAAGCCAAACTTAGACTTTATTTTAAAATAAGAATTACGTGTTTAAAATGTATGCTTCTTTCTCTTCTAGTTGGTAAGTGGCTTGGGAAGTACCCTCCCACGACTGTGAATACAAAGCCCGGATCTCTAAGAAGACAAAATTGAGGTTGCTCTGTCTAGTCAGTTGAAAATTCGTGTTTTACTTACAATGCCCTTAGACCCTCTTGTTCCACCTGCTTGTTTATACTTGATACAAAGTGCATTTGGTTTTCAAAGCACAGTGAACTTGAAGTGGAATTTGAAATATGGACGAGACTGCTAAAGCTGAATAAGAAGTGATATTTCAAATTGGGGGGGAAACTATATAAAGCAGACGCCACCTAACAGCCTTAGTGTGAGGAGTTCTGCCCTTCCCGAGAGTAGCTTGCACCCTCCTCACTGTTCCCCAAAGGAGCAGAGATTGATCTGGTGGGTGAGTTGGGGCGCAGGACCTGAGTATGTGTAGCTCCCCCCTCCCCATTACCTTGAATCAGCTGCCTTCAGAACAAGGCACTCTCCTCCGTGTACTGAGCTGGGGGAGCCAGGAGCCTACAGTTCTGCCCAGGACGGGGGAAGGTTGTGCTTTATTCTTCTGTCAAGTCTCAGGAAAGCTGATATTTTGATCTTTATCTTTTTTATTCATGTCTACTTCTCTGTTTGGACATTGGAAAAGAACTAAGGGTTATCACTAAAATATCAACACTCAATGGTTTATAACCGCTTAGTATATAGGCATGTTAGCCTATATACCTCATTAGATATATTCATAACCATGACCTTGGACCTTGAATGAAAATTTAAATTACGTTGTATAATGTATTTTAGAAGGCAGGTTTATGTAATACAATTTAGACTACAGCCTATCTAGAAGTTTCCATTCTAACAGGATAAATTCCTCATATCACTCTGAAGAATGCACTCTGGAAAACTATCCTGAACATCATTTTTCACGGTGATTCCATATAGCAAAGGAGAACAAAAATCCACTCTTTCATTTAAGTTTCTGTTCTTCATACTATCTCCTTGATTCTTTTTCTTTACTTCACTTTATCATCTAAGTCCCTTTTTTTGACATGTAGTATGAGAACCAAGCTAATTTGTACCGTGTTTCCCCCAAAATAAGACCTAGCCGGACAATCAATTCTAATGTGTCTTTTGGAGCAAAAATTAATATAAGACCCAGTATTATTATATTTTATAAGACCCGGTCTTCTAGTAAAATAATTTTTGCTCCAAAAGATGCATTAGAGCTGATTGTCCGGCTAGGTCTTATTTTTGGGGAAACACAGTAAGTGTTTCATGGTGATCCTGTGTTTGTTAACCAGGATTGAAGACACATGTACTTATTTCACACAAACATGGAACCAGAGAGTAAATATGACCCCCAAAAATGGCAATACTATTTACTCTGACAAAGGACTGTTGTAGCAAGAAAGCAGACATAATTTAAAAAATCAGGACTTAACTAACTGGAAAAGGTGAATACCAATTTATAATCTAAAATCACCCAGCCCCTGTGAAATGGTAGGAGCATTATATTTAGTTCGCTTTTTGCTCTTAACTGCTTAGGAAGCACTGTATGTTTATTTTTTTATTTCAAGTGTTCATACGTACTAGCAATTTAAAAATCGAGTTGTTACAAGTGGTTACACCTTGTTAAAATAGCATTAGAAATGGGTTCCCTTTTCTATTTTCTCTTGGTTTTGAGACTGTCGAAAACGAATTTGAACTTGGGTTTATAGTTATAAATCCTATAATTAGAAAGTTGCAATGCTGTTGGCCCCACCACATCTTGTGCTGTTTGGGGATTCTAATTACAACAACTGGTAAAACAAATCCAAACCCAAACCCACCACTCTCTGATGAAGGGCATTTAAAAAGTAAGTGGCTTGCACATAACTAACTTGTTTTCATAGGTTCAGTGTGTCCTATTTGATTTATATAGCAACTTGAACAACCATTGGTACTGAACATTTTCACAAAAAGAATCTGATTCTGTGCAGTTACATCCAGTCTTACTGATTTTGTAGAGATCAGTGCACAAGTTGGGCAGCTATGAGTCCCACTGATTACCAGCCATTTGAGCTTGGTGGATGACAAAACCCCTTTGGACTTTGATTTCTTCACTTGTAAATGAGTATTCCCCCATCTACACACTTACATAGGTTGGTGTTTTGGGTAGAATGAGACAACAGTTTTTCAAAGAGAAAACAGCTATTCAAATATAAGGTCACATTTGGGCCAGCCCGGTGGCTCAGGCAGTTAGAGCTCCATGCTCCTAACTCCGAAGGCTGCTGGTTTGATTCCCACATGGGCCAGTGGGCTCTCAACCTCAAGGTTGCCAGTTCAACTCCTGAGTCCCGCAAGGGATGGTGGGCAGCGCTCCCTGCAACTAAGATTGAAAACAGCACCTCGAGCTGTGCTGCTGCTGAGCTCCCAGGTGGCTCAGTTGGTTGGAGCGTGTTCTCTCAACCACAAGGTTGCTGGTTCGACTCCCCCAAGGGATGGTGGGCTGTGCCCCCTGCAACTAGAAACGGCAACTGGATTTGGAGCTGAGCTGCGTCCTCCACAACTAAGACTGAAAGGACAAAAACTTGAAGCTGAATGGCACCCTCCACAACTAAGATTGAAGGGACAACAACTTGACTTGGAAAAAAGTCCTGGAAGTACACACTGTTCCCCAATAAAGTCCTGCTCTCCTTCCCCAATAAAAAAATCTTTAAAAAAAAAAAGTAAGGTCACATTTTAGTTTAGATAGATACTGTATGATCTTGTGACTTGTCCTACCTGAATTTATTCGTATCACCAGTAACTTGGGGAAAAATAATAAGTACCTCAAAGAGTTATTGTGAGGATTAAAGAAAGTAAAACACTCAAACTGGGAAGTTTGTGAAAAATGTAGGTTGATTTTTATTGCTCATTGACTATATACGTATAAAGAAAGCATGATTAATTTTGTGTAATTTATTCCTTTGAGTACATATTGCAAATTAGATCAACCTCAAAGTCCCTTTAAAACCTGAAGATTTTCTTGTGAAACCTGACATACTTTGCATTAAAATGGAGAACTCACATGTTCGCGTGATATAATAGAAATACCTCACACAACTTTGGGGTTATTTTACTATTGACCAATGCTACTTTTATGAGGAGTTAGATATCCACAGTTAACCATCATAAATTAATTCCATACAGCAGTTGAATATTTCATTGTAGATTGACATGTCCAAGAAAGGAAAGGAAGTCACATGGTTCTGATGAAAATTAATCAATTTAGTACAATAAATACATTCTGTTGATATTTCTTGGACTTTTGTGTCTAGCATCCACACACCATTTATCTGAACACTTTCCTTGGTACATTTTTCTTTCTGAGTTTCTTCCGAAAATGTCCTCCTTCCATTGCCATCTCAGTTTCACAGCATGTCAAGTCGTTCTAAGTGTGAAGGCTTGAGATCAGTCCTTTCAAGTTCCCTGAAATGAGGCAGGTACTGTGTGGAAGATGTGGGTGGTTTAGAGACAGACGTGGCTGTTTTCGTGGCATGTAGTATCCACACCAGCCACAGACAGGTAAAGCTTCCCATCTGGACACACACAAATTTCATAGAGTCTCTGTGAGCTGCTAGCAGGACCCTGAGTCCCCTGAACCAATTTGGGTAAACACACAGTTTCTGCATCAAGCACAAGCTGTTTGGGAGACAATGAAAGAAGCGGTAAAGGAGGAATGAACATGATAAGCATGAAATTTATATTCTCAAAATGATCCAAATAAATTAGTTTTTTTCTCTGCAGAGGTAAATGCAATAAGCACATAGTTTTACTTAAGTCATATTATAATAGATTGTTTTAAAGCTTATTTCTAGTTTGCATTCGTGCAAAATCTGAATAGTCCCTTCTCGAAATCGGAGGGAAGTCATTTTTACTTTCACCCATTGTGTTAGCTGAGCTAGGAAAAATTACGAAGTTATACTCCCCAAAATACCTTTCAGAATTATCTGGCAAAAATAGTAGAATTCTTTTGCTGATTCACATTTATCTTGTGATCCGCTGTGACTTGATGTTAAATCATTGTCCGATTAGGATAAAGTACAAGCCACAGAAATACATTCATCTTAATAATTTTTACCTGTGAATGTTGGAATTTCTCCTGATTCTATTTTCTTAAAGAGGCAAATAAATTTATCCTATTAGCTATCGACCATTTCCCTAACTTTTAAAACATTATTTGAAATTGCTGTCTTCTATTAGATACAGAAAAGCAATAGACACACAGACTAAAGCCAACTAAAATAAAATGAAAGCTACTGAGCATTTTGTTCCTGTGAGAGTTTAGTTAAACTGAAATGCAAGCACATGGCCATTGGTGGAGATCTGGAAATCTTTTTGATAACTGAAGGAAGAATGGTGGCACTGAGCAGCCAACCCTAACCCATTCTAGGGCGCTCATTTGTTAGAAGGAATTCAAGTACGTGGTGGTTACACATAATGTGCTTCCTGGCCAACACGGTTAGATCCTTCCTTCATTTTATGTGGCTCTCATCCATGAACTCCAGTTTTTCAATAAACTGACGTCTGCAGTCTGTACTCTCCCCCAACCCCCGCCCCGGGACACTGACCACCCACCATGTGAAGCAGTTCGTGGAACCTATGAGTGGCATTACAGGCAAAGCTGTATTTACCCTTGTGGTCCCGGACACTCTGAGAGTAAAAGGAATCAATTGGGTATATTTTTTAAAAAGCCAAACCTGTTTATTGTCCAATGCTTTGGATTCTGTGGGTACTTGCGTCTTCCTGTGTGCTTTTGCGGCTTCCTCTCTCTCCTTTCTTATGGTTAGCTGGTCAGTGTTTTTCTAGTTATTTTCTCCTGCTCTTCGAGCAAACGTTAGTCTGTGGTAGTCCACATATCGCTTTCTTGCTCATCTTCTTTTGCTTTATGGGGGAATATTTTGTGGGAGCTCGTACTTTGAACTGGCTCCCAGTAATAAGGGAGAACAACTTTAATTATGGGTCAGGTTGTGCTAGTTTTAAAAATGACACTTTGTTCATGGAAATAAATAATATTTAAAAACTATAATTAGTATATATTTCTGCAAGACAATACATTTTAAGTATGTAGGGACATGATAATTTAGTAATGAGATTCCAAAATTCTTGATGTCCATTTATCTGCTCCTGACATCGTAACTTTTGAAGTTAAAACTTGCAGGGGCTTTGACAGACTTATATTCCCTAGACAGGCTGCCATTAAATGGGTCCTGACCACATTTGAGCTGCCTTTCGTGGTCTTCAATTGTTGCTTCTACTATACTTTCCTATTAATAGTAAATTAACATAATTTCAAAATGCTGTCACCCTTATTTACCACATTGATGTCTCATAACCCTGACATAGTTAAGCAAATATGATTTCCCCTGTTTGATAAATGGGAACATAGGCCTCGAGAGGCCGGTTACCTTTCTTATTCAAATAGGTATTAGTGAACCAATCGAGTACTAGAGTAATAATACTGGGTGGCTTGTGCACCATCGCCTATCCCTTTGGCTTGTATCAGCGATGTGTTATGTCTAGGCTTGAAGTTCCAGATTTTATCCTAATTGTACTGACTTAAAGATCCCATTTTCATGTAAACATAATTTGGCATGAGGAAGCCCAGGGCTCTGAGCAGCAGCAGATGATGATTGTCACTGACAGGTGACTCCTTGTGACAGCCGTATGGACAGAAGTCAGATAACCAGGAGATGGCAGGGTTGATATTCTCTGTCAACTCTGAGAGTCTGGAACCTTTTTTCAAAGATGAAAGTAGCAAGAGACTTGAACACAAATAGCAAAGATAGCTCTCTGGGTCCATTATAGAATTACTTTAAACTTTCTTGGCCCTTCTTTCAATGCTAAGTTGTCTTTTGCCTTTGTTTCATATTTTCTACTCTACGCCTGTGGGGACAGAGCCCCAGAAAGCAGTTTCCAGGCTTTCGGCCTCACATAGAAAGGTGCTGGCTCAGGTAGTAAATGGCCATCAGCTGTGATTGGATGGCCATCAGCTGTGGCTTGTTGGCCATCAGCTGTAACCAGTGAGCCATTGGCCACGAATATAACTGCCGTGGCTACGCTGGCAGCAAAATGGGGGCTAGCAAGAAGATGGTGGCTGAGCCTGCAAGAGCAGATTGCAGTTAGCACAGTGGAGTCAAGAAGAAGTCGAGGAGAGTCGATCGGTTGGCAGAAAAGCGGACAGCAGGTCGCACGTCGTGTGAATCCAGCCTCCAGTGAGACTATAGTGGTATGACTCCCCTACATATGGCCCCGTGGGTGTTCCTTTTTGGCCTCACCATGTCCTGCGTTGTTATGTGGGGAGTGGGAGCAGACATCCCGCAGGCCGCCCCGCGCAACATATGGCGCCGCGAGCAGGGTCTCCTGCATGACAACGCCTTTCATGTTTCTTTACAAACAACCGTAAATTTAACATACTGATACCTTATGGACATCAGTATCATCAGGACATACTACGAAAGGTTGATCTATTTAACTCACCATTCCATCACTACTATGAAAAGTGATATCCATTTGAGAAAGGGCCTCAATTTTCCCAGCATGAGCTTTGATATGAATGCCCTTTGGGGCATCCATGCTTAGACTCCGGGTGGGAGATTCTAATCTGAAATGAGGGAAAGAAACCAAGAAAAAAATAGTATTAAAAAAAAGCCACTCCAGGAATCCCTCAATGAACAGCTTGGCATAGAAAATATAATAAGGTATATGGTATCTTCATGTCATTGTTGAATGCTAATACATTGTATATTATTCATTGACAAATTCAGAAATAATGTGCGATAAAGAAATTAACTTCTTATCAGTGAGAGTCTATAGAATTAGTATCCTCTAAAAACACGTAAACCGTTAGAGAGCCCTAACCCTGTGCAATAGTTTCAGATGGCACCGTTAAGCACTCTGGCATACCACACCAGAAGAAAACGCTGTTTGTGAAAAACTTTGTAAAACCATTTTTTAGTTAAAACACCAACTTGTTTGGGAAAAAGACAAATTTAAGGGCAATATATGTATTTGCTACATGTTCATAAAATAGAGTGTAAGTTTGGCCTTTAGGTTTGTTGTTTTTGTGTGATTTTTAATTTCGGGAGACTACAGGGCAGATGCAAAGATTTCTTTTGGGAAAAATACTGAACTGATGGAGTTGATAGGATGGAGATTGGTTTCGGCTGGCCTTGGTTTTGTGAAATTTATCAGAATCTCCTTGTGATTAAGTCAAACAAAGATACAGAACAAGAACACAACACATGGGCCAGAAAAATTCTCTTATTTGCCTCTGCCTGGAAAAGACTGAATGTACACTAGATGGCATATTGTGATCAGTACAAAGTTTTTCAGCTGCTCCAACCCAGCTCAACACAAAAGTTTGAAAGGCTGATTTGATTGAAATGGTTAAAGATCTATGAGAGGGAGAACTGGATAGAAAAGTGTCTGTAATCCTCCCTGTAGGGTAAGAGTAGAGTGGAGATGGGAAGGAAAGAGAAAGGGAAATGGTTACGAAGAGAGAAGTACCCTGATAATTAATTTGCATTTGAAATAACTGGATATTTATTTGACGCTTTTAACAGATGGTTGCTACCTTTAATTGGCCAGTTTTTTTGGCTCCCACCATTTGTTATAGAAAACAGTTTCATTTTCTTATGTACATCTCAGTATGTAAAATCTGGTGTTGCACATTTTGAAATCTTACTTTCAGTGTGAGAAAACACTTAGAGACATTTATTGGTCAAATTATGCTAGTCTGAGGTTATGGGGAAACCCCGATGTGTATCATTGAGCTGATTGCTCATTTTGTTATTTTCATCTCTGCTAACTGCCCACATTTTTCTCCCTGAATTGATAGAAAGGGGGAGGGGAAGGAGGTAAGGGAGAAAGACATGTAAGCAACCAATAGAGGTCTGGTCCATTTCAGGCAAACCATTCGTAAACTTGAAAACCCTAGTGAAGGTGAGCCTGTTTCAAAGATCAGTTATCAACAAAATTGCCTCAATAAGGCCAATTACTAGTTTTTAATTATAATATGACGCTTCCAGAAGAGCAAACGTCTTCCCCTTTGCATAATTTCTAGCCTTGAAGGTGAAATATTTCAGTTCGACACAGGTTCAGACACATTTTACCAAAAAGGCTGCAATTAGAATATTCTGAAGTATGCATTTCCACAAACACAGTGAACAGTACTCAGATATAAAAAACCATAATTTTTTTTTATATTTCAGTTTGCTAGTTAGATGTCTACCCTTTTCTTCAAGTATGTGATTATATATTTACTCATGACGTATGTGATGAGTAAAAAGTTTTGAACACTCACAGAAATATATCCAAATAAATAAATAAGCTGTGTATACTCATATATACTCGTATCTTGGCTACTGTAAATAATGCTGCAATGAACATAGGGGTGCATAGATCTTTTTGAATTAGTGTTTTCATTTTCTTGGGATAAGTGCCCAGAAGTGGAATTGCTGGATCATAATGTAGTTCTATTTTGTTTTTTGAGGAATCTCCATACTGTTTTCCAAAGTGGTTGCACTAATTCGCAATCCCACCAACAGTTCACAAAGGTTCCCCTTTTCTCCACATCCTCACCAACACTTGCTATTTGTTGACTTTTTGATAATTGGCATTCTGACTAGTATATGGTATTATCTCATTGTGGTTTTGATTTGCATTCCCCTGGTGATTAGTGATGTTGAGCATCTTTTCATATCTGTTGGCCATTTGTATGTCTTCTATGGAGAAATGCCTCTTCATATCCTTTGCCCATTTTTCATCCGATGTTCGTTTTTTTGTCGTTATTGAGTTGTATAAGTTCCTTATATATTTTGGATACCAATTCCTTGTTGTATATATCATTTACAAATAAAGTCTCCCATTCAGTAAATTGTACTTTCGTCTGTTGATGGTTTCTTTTGCTGTGCAGAAGCTTTTTATTTGATGAAGTCCCATTTGTTTATTTTTGCTTTTGTATCCCTTGCTTGAGGGGATATATCCAAAAAGATATTACTAACAGCAATGTCAAAGAGTTTACTACCTATGTTTTATTATAGCAGTTTTGTGGTTTCATGTCTTACATTTAGGTCTTTAATCCATTTTGAGTTTATTTTTGTATATTGCATAAGAAAGTGATCCAGTTTCTTTTTTTTTCCTGTATCTGTTCAGTTTTCCCAGCACCACTTGTGGAAGAGACTATAATTTCTCCATTGTATATTCTTGCCTCCTTTGTTGTATATTAATTGACCACATGTGGTTGACAATTAAGTTTGCAAACTCATCCTAGAAAAAGTACTACATACCTCATTGCTGAATATCACTATGGTCACCTCTGAAGTACTCCCCTTGGAAAGCTATGCACCAATGCCAGGACCTAGTCCACCCTTCAAAGCAATTTTGGATCTCTTTTTCTGGAATGGTCATCAGAGCTGTTGTCGTATTACCTTTGATGTCCTGAATGCCATTAAAATATCTTCCTTTCAATATTTCCTTTATCTTCAGGTAAAGAAAGAAGTCATTGAGGGCCAGATCAGGTGAGTAGGGAGGGTGTTCCAATACAGTTTATTTGTTTACTGGCTAAAAACTCCCTCACAGACAGTGCCGTGTGAGCTTGTGCATTGTCGTGATGCAAGAGCCATGAAGAGTTGGTGAAAATTTCAGGTCGATTTTGTCTAACTTTTTTATGCAGCCTTTTCAGCACTTCCAAATCATGAATTTAGTTAACTGTTTGTCCAGTTGGTGCAAATTCATAATGAATAATCACTCTGATATCAAAAAAGTTTAGCTACATCATTTTGACTCTTGATTTGGACTGATGGAACTTTTTGGTCATGGAGAATTGGCTGACTTCCATTGTGCACTTGGACACTTTGTTTCAGGGTCGTATCGGTACATCCGTGTTTCATCACTAGTGATAACATGGCCTAAAACATCATCTTGCCTCTCCAAAAGGTCTTGGCAAACTTCAACTCTCCTTTGCCTTTGTCCATCAGTGACCTCCTTTGGGACCATTTTTGCACATACCTTTCTCATGCCAAGATTTTCAGTTAAGATTTTCCTAACTGTTTCTCTATCGATATTCACTTGGTCTGCTATGCTTCTCACAGTCAACCAATGATTTTGACACACAATTTGACAAATTTTTGCAATATTTTCATCAGTTCTGCTCGTTACTGACCTCTCTTCATCAATGACGTGTTCTCTCCTCTCAGAAAAATGTTTAATCCTTTTGTACACTGCTGTTTTCTTCATGTCATTTTCCCCATAAACTTGGACTAACATGTCCCTGATTTCACTTCCACTCTTGCCAAGTGTAACAAGAAATTTACTGTTAATTCATTGCTCTAATTCAAACTCAGACATTCTTGCAATGGCACACAAAAACATGCAACAACAATAATGAATGCCACTCAGCAAGACACCACCACACTTCAACACTAACACAGCTGTGATACACTGATATACCAAGGGTACGAAACCTTACCAAGCTGTTTGTACAGTGCTGCCAATGTAAGTGCATGGTAGCGAGTTCGTGAATTTCATTGTCATATCTTGTATATAAGTGATGGTTTATTTCTGGGCTCTTTATTCTGTCCCATTGATCTGTGTGTCTGTTTTTGTGCCATTACCACACTTGTGATTATTATAGCTTTATATTAAAGTTTGAAATAAGGAAGCATAATACCTCCAACTTTGTTCTCTCAAGTTTTGTTTAGCTATTTGAGGTCTTTTGAGGTTCCATATAAATTTAGGATTAGTTGTTCTAGTTCTGAAGAGAATGCTATTGGTATTTTAATAGGCATTGCATTGAATCTGTATTGCTTTGGGTAATATGGTCATTTTAACAGTATTACACCTTCCAGTCTATGAGCATGGTATATCCTTCCATTTATTTGTGTCCTCTTCAATTTCTTTCCTCAACGTCTTATACTTTTCAGAATACAGATCTTTTACCTCTTTGGTTAAATATATTCCTAGGTATTTTATTCTTTTTGATGCAACTGTTTTCTTAATTTATTCTTCTGATCATTTGTTATTAGTGTATAGAAACATGACAGATTTCTGTATATTAATTTTGTATCCTGCTACTTTACTGAATTCATTTATTCTATTAATTTTCTGGTGGCTTTTTAAAGGGTTTTCTATATATAGTATTATGTCATCTGCAAATAGTGAGTTTTACTTCTTGCTTTGCAATTTGGATGCCTTTTATTTCTTGTCTGATTGTGGTGGCTAGGACTTCCAATATTATATTGAATAAAAGAGGAGAGTGTAGGTATCCGCGTCTTTTTCTTGATCTTA
Source organism: Rhinolophus hipposideros (assembly GCF_964194185.1). Lineage (NCBI taxonomy): Eukaryota > Metazoa > Chordata > Mammalia > Chiroptera > Rhinolophidae > Rhinolophus > Rhinolophus hipposideros. The sequence goes on from NC_138050.1 coordinate 9,845,546, forward strand.
GAGGAAAAGCTTTCAGCTTTTCATCACTGAGTATGATGTTAGCTGTGAGCTTGTCATATATGTCCTTTGTTATATTGAGATAAGTTTCTCCTATCCCCAATTTGTGGAAGTTTTTATCATAAATGGATTTTCAACTTTGTCAAACATTTTTTTTCTGCATCTATTGAGACTTATCATATGTTTTTTATCCTTGGTTTTATTGATGTGATATAGCACATAATTGTTTTACAAATGTTGAACTACCCTTGCATCCTAGGTATAAATCCCACTTGATCATGGTGTATAATCTTTTAAATATATTGTTGAATTCAGTTTGATAGTATTTTGTTGAGAATTTTTGCATCTATATATTTTGCATCTATATAGTGACAGTGCTATTTGCCTGTAGTCTTTCTTTTTTCTTTTTTTTGTATTGTCTGGTTTTGGTATCATGGTAATGCTGGCCTTATACAATGAGTTTGGAAACATTCCTTCTTCTTCAATATTTTAAATAGTGTGAGAAGAATAGGTATTAATTCTTCTTTAAATATTTAATAGAATTCCCTCTTGTCCTGAGCTTGTTTTTTTTTTTTTTTTAAGGAGTTTTTTTCATTACAATCTCGATTTCATTGCTAATAATTGGTCTGTTCAGATTTTCTCTTTCTTCCTGGGTTAGTCTTAGAAGGTTGTATGTTTCTAGAAATTTATCCATTTCTTTTACATTGTCCAATTTGTTGGCATATAATTGTTCATAGTATTCTTTATTGATCTTTGTATTTCTGTGGTATCAGTTGTAATCTCTCCTCTTTCATTTCTGTTTTTATTTATTTGGACTCTCCTCTTTTTTTCTTGATGAGTCTTGGTAGAGGATGTTAATTTTATACATCCTTTCAAAGGACGAGCTCTTAGCTTCATTGATCTTTTCTATTATTTTGTTTTGGTTTTTCTTGGTCTCTATTTTTTATTTCCATTCTGATATTTATTATTTACCTCCTTCTACTTAATTTGAGTTTCATTTGTTCTTCTTTTTCTAGTTCCTTTAAGTGTAAAGTTAGATTGTTTATTTGGGATTTTTCCTGTTTCTTAATGTATAGCTATGAACTTCCTTCTTAGACCTGCTTTTGCTGCATTCCATACATTTTGGAAAGTTCTGTTTTCATTTTTATTTGTCTCAAGGTAGTTTCTGATTTCCTGTTGATTTCCTCTTTGATCCATTGGATTTTTAGTAATATGTTGTTTAATCTCCACGTAACTGTGGTTTTTTTAGTTTTCTTTCTATAGTTGATTTCTGGTTTCATTCCACTGTGGTCAGAAAATATGCTTGATATAATGTCAATCTTCTTGAATTTATTGAAGCTTGTTTTGTGGCCTAATATGTGGCCTATCCTCAAAAATGTTCCATGTGCACTTGAGAAGAATGTGTCATCTGCAGTTTTGGGATGAAATGTTCTAAAAATGTCTATTAAGTCAATCTGGTCTAATGTGGTGTTTAAAGCCATTATTTCCTTATTAATTTTCTGCCTGGATGAGCTATGCATTGATGTGATGGGCTATAAAAATTCCTTATTATTATTGTGTTACTGTTAAATTCTACCTGTATGTCCATTAATATTTTCTGCCCTTAAGAACCTAACATTCAAGCAACTTAAAGGACATAGTGAAAGAACGGCAAGATTCAATTTTTGTTTAAAAAAATATCACTTTGATAAACCTGGTCAAAACAGATGAATAGATACAGAGCTCTCCCCTCCTCCCCACCCCCTGGTTACATATAAATGTTGGGTAAAATATAATCAAATATAATTTTTAAAAAAAACATTAAAACATACTAGGAATAAAAACAAAACAAAATAAAACAAAAGGGTATTTTTAAAGTGCCAGAAACAGAAGAAACACATAGCCAGAGTGATGCGTGGGGAGTTGATGCTGGAGCCCATGGGGTTAATGGGCAGGTAGATGCCTTAAGATTGATCTGGTGTTTGAAATCTCTATGGGGAGGGAGTTGTGGCCCACTGCGGGGGAGGAACACTGGGAATGGAATCTGGGCCTACAGATGGGGACTGAGACATAGCATGGTCACAATCTTAAAACAGGCTGCTCTTTCTGTGGTGTGAGTGGAAACATCATAAATCATGCATTAGTATAGAACCCAAATCCACACCCTTCATCAAGCTGAGAAATACATATGAAAGCCGGTTTTAGAACAGTGACCCCTACAGGACCCTGGCACAAGTTAATGTGAAATAGACATTTAAGGCAAATGAAAGACAGTTTTCCCCAACAACTGTCCCCAGAGGATGAAGAGGATGAACTTCCAGGCAAAATTTTCAAACCACATGAGGGAATCTATCAACATGAGGAATTAGAGATAACAGAGCAGTTAGAAAAGGGATAAAACGTAATTAAGTTTAGATGATTAAAAGAGATACATTAATAATATCCATGGAACAGCCAGAATAGAAAAGAAAAAATTTAAATCCAGGTCATTGGAAAAAAAACAAAAATGAAAAACAGGTAATTGGAAATTCAAAAAATAAAGAGATTACAGTTTTCAGGTAGACTATATAGTAGATGTGACATATATGAAAAGAGAATAGGACACTGAAATGTATATTTGGTAATTTCATGAGAAAACAAGAAATGTAAAGTCTTAAATATATGAGGCAAGGATGATAAAAAGGGGACTTCAATGTCCTCAACAGGTATCAGAGGTGGGCTTGCCCAAAGGTTCTTAACTTCCTTTTTTTTTTTTTTTTTTTTTTTTTTTTTTACTTTTTATCAGGAATAATATGATTTTTTTTTTCTGTTTTTTTTTTTATTATTATTTTTTTTATTAATTAATTTATTTATTAGTTTCAGGTGTACAAAACAAGGTAATACTTAGACGTTCATCATTTATATCCCTCATACTGTGAACCCCCCTCCCCCCATCCACTATCCCTCCGACCTCACACTGAACCATCACATTATATATATAAAATTATAGTTGGCATTCATTAATGTTTAGCTTCTGATGTACAATGCCATGATCAGGTATGCCACCACCATTTGGCACTCTGGTGAAGTCCATGGGTTTAATGATTTTAAAGGCCTAAAATAAAGCTCAAAGAATTTCAAAGGAAACAAGTAACTTGGAAATACAAGGGTAAAAATATCTTTAAATTTATGAGCTTACTTAGTAATACATTAAAAAAGATCCAGTCATAGGTCTTACAACTACTGTAATTGCAAAGCAATGAAGAACATGAAAAATATTATATTTTGAGATATTTACTACAACTTTTTTAAATTATTAGTTTCAGATGTACAAAGCAACATAAGAGTTAGAGATTTGCACCCCTTACAAAGTGATAACCTCCCTCCCCCAAGCTGTTATTACCCTTCTGACATCTTATATAACTGTTACAGTATCACTACTTTCCTTATGCTACAACTTTTACATGATATGAAAACATCTGTGACTTCTGTAGATGACAAAGTCAAAGGAACTGCCAATACTATTGTGATATGTTGGCTATCATTTATAGTTGAAGGAATGCTAAATTTTAGCTAGAAGTCAGTGAAAATTAAGAATTTCTTCACATTCAAAATCGTTAACCCACTAAATTTTATTCTTCGATCCCCCAAGAGACCCACAGACCACAAGTTAAGAACCCCCATATTCCAGAGAATGGATAATGGCTAATAATTTTCCAGAGTTAAAAAATAACACGAGTTCCTAAAATTGAAGAAGTATACCAATATTCAAGTATGAATTAAAATATAGTTAACACCCAAACACTTTGTGGTGAAACTGCAAAACATTAAGATTAACAAGAAAGTCTTAAAGTATTAAGAATGAAAATCAGATTGCTTACAAAGAACCAAAATTAATGAACATCTTTAAAATGCTGATGCAAAATTGTCAGCCTAGAAATAAATCTCAGCTTACCTATCATTTAACCATCAAAGAAACAGACATTTCAAGCCTAGAGGAAAAATTTTACTAACTATACAGATCCTCACTGAAAAAGGTATTTAAAGAAATTAAAACAAGAGAAAAGAGTATTTTGCAAGAAGCAGCAGTAGGCATTAGAAAAATCAATAAAATGTGTTGGTAAAATTATATATGTACTGCCTAAACATAAAGCAGGGAGAGGAGTATAAGCAAAGTTGAAATAAAACAGCATGGAAAGGGAAGTTTGAAGGGAAATAACTTTCTAATTTTTTTTTTTGTATTATTTGGGGAGAGATTGATAATTACATGATCAATCTCTTAAACTTAGAAAGTACTAATTTATCTCCATGCATAGAAAAAATAAAGGACAATTATTAAAAGAATAAAAAAACAGAACAGTTAGAGGGAAATATAGGTGGGGAGAATAAGGAAAAATTTATTCATCCAATAAAAGTCAGAAAGAAAAAGTGAAAAGAAAAAGCACAGTAAATAAAACATAACACAAGATAATAGAAATATGTCATATCACTGGTGATAATAAATGTAAATGGTTAAATTCACCCATTAAAAGATAGATATTTAATTGCAGGGGATTTAAAGAAAATCTTAAATCAAGAAATTTAACCCCTAGAGAAATAACTGAAAATGCTGCAAAAAAAATTGAAAATAAAATGTAAATCAGTGCAAAAAAAAGTAGAACCAAGTACAGCAGTATTAATGTCAGATAAAATAGGGATCATGACTATTAAGTCATTTATATATATATATTAAAAGGAACAATTCACAAGATTAGTTAGCACAGACATGTATGCTTCTAAAAATTAACGTAAAAGGAAAAATCAGCAATATGAAAAACAAAGTGGGAGTTTTAATAAACCTCATTGAGAAACTGAATGTACAGAAGACAAATTTAAGAAATATAGAAGATATTAACGATATAATTCATAAGATTGGCTTACCAGTCATCTATATCTATATATCATGTATATATCTGTATATCGTGCCTTCAAGCAAAAAGGAACATACTTTCACCATAAAAATTTAGGAGTTACTCTATAGTCATAATTTTGAAATCTCAAGTGACAGAGAAAAGTTTCTAACAAGAAGTAAAGAGGCAAAATGGACTTAAGAAATAAAAATCTTAAAGAGAGGAACTTCATTAAAGAAATTGAATTGGCAGTGATAAAAAAAAAATGCAATTTCCCCCAAAGCACAGGCTCTTTCATTTCTCAGATGAGTTTATACCAAACCTTCAATTGCTCTTATACACAGCATTTTAAAGACCAGAAAAACGACAACTGGGAACTGAAACTAAAATGGGACTTGATAAGATATACTTACCAAAAACCTACAGCAGACATTTAATATGAAACTTTAGAAGCTTTTTTCAAAGGCAGGAAGTAGACACAGATGTCTGTTATTACTCTTACTATTCAACATTTACTGGAAGTCCTAGCCAAAGCAACAAAACAAGGATAGAAGTATAATAATTAAAAAGGATGACTATTTTATATAGTATCACTACCTTTATGGAAAAATCGAATAGGTTTTACAGTCAAAATATTAGCACGAATAAGAGGGTTCAGCAAATTTGCCAACTTAAAGCAATCATGCAAAAGTCAATGATAATCATTTTGAAGATGTGATAGAAAAAGAACTCATTTTCAGTAGAATTAAAACTATGAGCAATTTAAGTAACATGGGCCAATACCCAAAGGAGAATATCACAAAATATTGTAGGGTATAAAGAAGAACTATGTGAATGGGAAGATAAACCACATCTATGGATGAGCGAATTTATTATTATAAAAATAGGAATTTTCCCTGGAATTCAATGAAATTCCAACTCAAAATCCAGTACAATTTTTCATGAAATGTGACAAACTGTGTAAAATTGATATGGAAAAATGAAAGTATAAAAATATCAAGACAATTCTGAAGACAACATGGTGGTGGAACTTGCCCTAGCAGATACCAAGTTATATTGTATAGCTATTAGGGAGAAATTGCTTTAGAAAGAAAATAAGGGAACAGTGGACCAGAATAGACAGCCCATTAAAAATCCCTGTGCATATGACAAAAGCAGCATTATAAATAAGCAAGGAACAGATTGACTTTTGAGACAACTGGTTATTTTGAAAAGCATAAAAAATCATTTGCCTACTTTATACCCCACATGAAAAACAAATTCCACTTGGATTAAAGACCTAAATATGAAAAACAAAAGAGTTTTTGAGAAAATTCACTCCCTTCTTAATGCCCAAGCAGTGTTTTCTAGTAGACCCAAGTACCTAAAGGTCTATTTTTGCAGAATACCACAAAGATAAATTAAATTTCATACCGACCAAATATTTCCAAGATTTAAAAATCAACATCTATAAATGAATGGTTAACAAGTGAAGCATTCACTGTCTTTTGCAATCCACTGCCCATCAGACTTGACCACCCTCCAGGTACAATATTTATATTTATGGAGATCTGAATATAGGTTTATTTTTATAGTCTCATTGCTATACTTAATTTTTTTGTACAAAAAAGCTTGTGTTTTGGTACATAAAAGCTTGAAGAGCTTGCATTTTGGTTTATTAATGAACTATGCAATAGCATTTTATAGGCATAGTCATATTTATACTACAAAGGTCTACATTATGATTTATGATGAGTATAAGGTTGAAATATTCAAGTATTTAACTTGAATTTATAGAAAATATACTTTTAAATGTAGAAATAGTTTGACCCTTATTCATATTATTGCCTTTTGTTTCTTCTCACATGCATCGTTACTGACTTCCAACTATTTTCATTTGAATTGAATCATCTGTCATTACAACTCAGAAGAAAACCATACAGTTGGACAGAACATATCTTCCGAAAGATGTACACATGACATCATTTTAAGCACTGCTCACTCTCAATGCTGGCACCATTCCACAACCATGCAAATTACTCCTGTGATTTTACTACTTCTGGAAAGTTTGCTTCAGCTTTGAAAATAGACATGATTTATTTAATTTATGAAAAATAAAAAAATCGTCTAAACTCAGGCTATACTTCACAGAAGGAATAATAATCTCTAAAGTCTAGAAGGGAGTGGAATGTCATGGCAATGAGTAGAAATTTGTGAAAGATTATTGCATTACAGGATAACTAATGTCACTTGGATCAGATGGCTATGCTTAAACCATCGGCCCGATTCAATTTTTCATGGGAACATAACCTTCTAATTACCACAGGAAGTTATCCCGAGACCTCTATTTTAGGATTTTGTTCAGTCCTTTGTATCTTACCTCTCATTCTTAAAAAGAATTAAGTTTCCATTTGTTAAGAATAAAAATTAGGGTGGCAAACACACAATGCAATATCTAGATAATGTATTATAGGACAGTACACTTGCAACCTATATGATTTTACTAACCAATGTCACCCCAATAAATTTAATAAAAAATAAATAACAAAGCAAAAAAAAAGAATAAAAATTAAATCTTAAAAAGTTCCTTTTAGCTAAAAGAAAATGAGAACCAATATATGTGTAAGCCTTTCCTGAAAGGACAAGTTATAAGTTTACTTTTGGAATATTCATTTTTTACATGTATTTCACATTCCTGATTTAACAGCACTTTATATACTGCTCAGGAGCTGAAGATGTCATCAATGAATTCTTGTATGAGTGACTGCTATTTTGTTATTGGATGAAACTTCACACTCTTCAAATTGTTTTCAGTTGTCTAGTTGACTAAACTGTTTTTACTGTTTTTTCCTTTTGACATTTTACGGTATTGTTCCTTAAAATTGCTAGAATTAAAGAAAACAAGCCACACAATAAATTGTCCGTTACCAGGGCATATACATTGTTTTCACTGTTTAGGTTAAGTTGACTTAAGACAGTAACCTGTGCTCAATGAAAAATAAATGCTTGGAATGAGGAATGGGATTACACAAATTGTGCTAGATCATTTCAGGGTGTCACTGGTTAATCATGCACTTACAGACACTGCTGTTTATCGATGACTTGTTTCAAAAAACGTTGAAATAGAAGGAATTAAAATTCCTAAGAGACTGCTTTCAGACCACTATACAAATATAACTGAAAACCAAAATTCAATGAGTAATTTCCTGGGGAAATATAGTTGATCAAAATTGACTCTTATTAAAGGCAAAAAGTTTAAATAGACAAATTTCCATAAGGGAAGTAATTAACTATCAAGGAACTACGTATCTTTAAAAAATTCATCAGGCCCATATGGTTCCAGGGAGAATTCTACCAAACCTTTAGAGACCAGAGCGTCCCAATTATCTACAAATTATTCCAGAACATAGAAAATGAGGGATGAACTTAATAAGGAATATGAAAAAAAAAACATATAAAGAAAACTTTTAAATACTCCTGAAAGGTACAAAAATAGACTTTAACAAATGGAAAGACGTTCCATGTTCTTTGGTAAACGACTAACACTGTAAAGATGTCAGTGTTCCCTAAGTTAATTTATAAATTTAACATAATCCTAATAAAAGAATAAGCTTTTCTTGAACTAGGCAAGTTAACACTCAAGTTCATATAGAAAAATAAGCAAGAATAGGCATAGAATGTTGAAAGACATGAGCTAAGAGGGTGTGTGTGTGTGTATCTAGTCTTACCAGACACTAAAATCTTTTCTAAAGCCTATTTAGTTAACAAGGTTGGTACTGCCACCTGAATGGACAGACCAGTGCAATAGGGTAGAAAGTACAGAAATAGACCTACGAGCATAGAGAAATTTAATACATGATTAAGGCTGTATTTCAAACTGTATTTCAGAAGGTAGAGTTTTTAATAAATAATCTAATTGCTGGCATCTCTGGTTGACCAGTTGGAAAAGTTAAATTAGACCTCTGCCTCATCTCTTCTACCTCATACAAGAATAAATTCTGAATGGATCAGGGATCTAAGTGTAAAAAATACAGCCATACAAGAAACGCAGCTGACAATTTCCTCTTTCTGTAAGGAAAGTCTTTTAAATAATGGCTTAAAATCCATTATTTAAAATGTAATAAAAGAAATGATTAATAAATTTGAGTATATAAGCATTAAAATTAATAGAAACATGATAGGAAAAAGATTAATATTCAGAATATATAGAGTATTTTAACCCCTACAAATTCATTTTTCATTCTAAAAAGTAATTAAAGGAACAAAGGAGATTACAAATCAATTCACAGAAGCAACCTTAATAACAAAATTAAAATATGAAAGATGCTTACCTACACTAATCATCAGGGAAATGAAAAGTAAAACAACACAATATAACACTCATCAGAATGAAAAACAAAATCATCAAGTCTAACAGTGACTGAAAAATCATCAAGTCTTGGTGAAAATGTGAGGAAAGACAAACTCTTACATAATGCTCATGGAATTAGAAATTAGTGCCAACACTTTGAGATACACATTGCCCACGTTTGGTAAAGTTGAATATGTTCATACCTGAAACCCACCGGTTCTAAAGCTTGTTCTTCATGGCTGTCCTGAAAGAATTTTGAAAAACTATGTACCCATTTTTAAGTTAACATCTAAATGTTTTATCATACATTTCAGTATTTGCAAAAGATGTAATTTCTGCCATATTATAAATGTAATTTTGATATAAAACTCATCACTTGTTCAACTGTATCTGATTGGAACTAAAAATTGTGGAGATTTGATACCCACCATGGGCTATAATTCAACATTACATCAATTTTTATTTTTATTTTTTTGCTTACATTGTCCAGCTTTAGCCACTAGGAGCTCATTCAGTTGGCTCCCAGGTCCTTTGGACACACGATCATTTTTTTATTTTTTAGCACTTATTTAGTAGTACTATAAGATGCTCGAAATTTACCTTCTACAGTTCCTGCTCCAGTCCTAGGAGGAACCATTTCTCTGAGGCATCCTGACTCCTCTTGTTGAAGAATAAATAGTATGACAAACCAAGTTCTGGCTGCCACCAATTTTATTTTAATTATTTCATCTCTCATTTCTAGAATTTCTATTTTGTTATTTCCAAATCTGCCATTTTCATACTATCGTGTCTCTGCCTTACCTTTACATTCAAGTTTATTTCCTCTTTGAACATTTTATTCACACCTGTTTTAAAATCACTTTGCTCTACTACTTAGAGTTTTAGGGGTGAATGTGTAGGGGTTGCTAATTCTTCCCTATGGCTGTTCAATTCTTTACCCATTTGTCTTCCACCATGTCTTTTTTTAGTAAGACATCCGCTGCTGTATAAGCGGATTTATGTCCTAACAGGACACCATAAGATGAATTATTTAATTTTGAGATCTATATATTTTAAAACAGTGACATTACTTTAAAAAGTGGTTTGAGGGCCGGCCCGGTGGCTCAGGCAGTTAGAGCTCCATGCTCCTAACTCCGAAGGCTGCCGGTTTGATTCCCACATGGGCCAGTGGGCTCTCAACCACAAGGTTGCCAGTTCAATTCCTCGAGTCCTGCAAGGGATGGTAGGCAGCGCCCCCTGCAACTAAGACTGAACACGGCACCTTGAGCTGAGCTGCTGCTGAGCTCCCTGATGACTCAGTTGGTTGGAGCGCATCCTCTCAACCACAAGGTTGCTGGTTCGACACCCACAAGGGATGGTGGGCTGTGCCCCCTGCAAATAGCAATGGCAACTGCACCTGGAGCTGAGCTGCGCCCACAACTAAGACTGAAAGGACAAAAACTTGAAGCTGAATGGCACCCTCCATAACTAAGATTGAAGGGACAACAACTTGACTTGGAAAAAAGTCCTGGAAGTACAAACTGTTCCCCAATAAAGTCCTGTACCCCTTCCCCCCACCAAAAAATCTTTTAAAAAGAAGTGGTTTTACATTTCTACCATTTATATTATTTTATAATTTTAAAATGGTTTCAATGAGATTATTTTTTAAAGATGTTGAATCATTTTTCTATCCTGAGAAAGTAAAATGTTGTTCTTCCCTAACTATAATAGTTATGTAATATTGATCTTATGCTCCTTTATCAAGATTAATGAAATTGTTATAATTTAGTTATAGTCACTATTTATTTATTTATTTATTTAATTTATTTATTTATATCGGGGAACAGTGTGCTTCTTTAGGGCCCGTCAGCTCCAAGTCGTTGTCCTTCAATTCAGTTGTGGAGGGCGCAGCTCAGCTCCAAGCCCAGTCACCATTTTCAATATTTAGTTGTGTGTGTGTGGGGTGGGGCACAGCCCACCATCCCATGCGGGAATTGAACCGGCAAACTTGTTGAGAGCACGCACGCTAACCAACTGAGCCATCAGGCTGCCTCTCACAATTTATTTTTATGTTACAAATGTTCTCTACAGGGGTAAGATGAATTGAACTCCCATTATCTTTTGATTAATATAGTCAGTATAGTCAAATTCATAGAGACAGGAAGTAAAATGGTGGTTGCCAGGAGCTGGGGGAGGAGAATAAGCACTTGTTTAATGGGGACAGAGTTTCAGTTCTGCAAGATGAAGAGAGTTCTGGAGATGGATGGTGGTGATGGTTTCCCAGCAATATGAATGTACTTATACTAAAAAGTGGTTAAGAGGGTAACTTTCATGTTATGTGTATTTTACCACAGTTAAGGTATATGGTATATATATATATATATATATATATATATATATATATATATATATATATATATGGTTTCCAATAGTTTTGCAAATATGAATTTATCATGCATTTGGGTTTGTACTGCTCTTTTCTCTACTAACAGTGCACTTATTTTAAAAAATGTAATGTATGCCTTTTGCAAATGTCAAGCCTAGACAGGCACCATGCTCTTTTACTAAGAAGGTGCAAAGGTTTGGCCTTGTTTGCAAATGTAATTGAGATGGGTAATATAACATGAACACGTCAGTATTTAGTGTTAAAAATTGTGAACCATTTCAGAAAACTTATGCTAATACTTTTCGGGGGAAAATGACAGATTTATGAAATACATGAATCTTAAGCCCACGGCAAGGGAACTAAAACATGAGGGATAAGCAGATATTCATGTGGTCTCCAAGGGAAGAAGGGGCACTCCAGTCAGATGGGACAACCTGTGTAAAAGGATGGAGTGCGAGAGGATGGCAGCCACTCAAGTCTGGGAGGGTAGGTCAGGCAGCAGGTGCTGCCAGAGCTCAAGGCTGGAGAGCCAGCGTAGGCCCTGTTCCAGGAGGGCTGTGAGCTTCCAGGGGGGTGCTTTCGACTTTCTTGTGGCTGAGGCAGAATCAATGAAACACTTTAAATATTTAGTGCATTTCGCAGTCTCTCTGATTTTGGTGTGACGGACAGATAAGAGAGGAAAAAACTGGAGGCAGGAATAGGCTATAGGACCTGAACTGAATGAAGCAGGCAGCAAGGCGAGTAGAGTCCTGGAGTGCAGAGAAAATAAGAGTGGAGAATCAGGACTTTTTACCTCCTTGGAATTTTAGTAAGTAAAGACTAGTTATCAGCAGCAAGTCATGAGAATAAAGACAACTAACAGAATAAGAGGCAATTTAGTAATAACTGCTAAAATATTATTCCAGCACCTATCCAGGTATCTTCTATAAGACGGTGTGTTTATTTTTGAACAAAATTTTTACCTCAGTTCCTGAAATGGGTCGGCTCTTACGAGGGGTGTCTCCACTGAATGTTCAAAGATAGCCCCTTCAGGCCCTAAATGAAAAACAAAGATGCATCATTTCACAAAAGTAAAATACATGACACCAAAAACATTTAGACTATATATTAAAGCACAAATAGGTTTTGATCTTTGCAGCTGAATTTGTGCAGATGGTTGAGTTACAGAAAAAAAATAGGCACAACTGCTTTCTTGCTTTTCCAAGGATACCACGATTTCACTAGTTTCCTATAAAGAAATGATTTTTTAAAAGCAATTTCAAATATGCAGGCTTATTTTAAAAAGAGAAAGTAATATTAGCATTCAAACTGAAAAAGAAGCAATTTCAGTTGAAAATTGCTAAGTCCATATATTTTAGATAATAGCAATTTGACTCATTCTCTGGATTTTATTTGTAAAAATTATATGTCATTTGCTTCTTAAGTCCCATTAGGAAATTATAGAACTATCAAAATTTTTAAATATTTAAAATTGTCTGTCTAATTTCTAGCAATCAGTATGTTCCCAGTTGTTTCACTAGTCTGAGAACCTAATTATACACAGGACAGAGAGTTGGTGGGGGTGCAGAGACGCAAAGGTGACAGTGACATGCTCTTTGATATAACTAACTGGTTTAATACTCAGAACTCTACTAGGAAGGTAAGATTATTTTCCCATTTTACTGAGGAGGAAACCGAGGAACAGAAAGATTAATTAAATTACCTAAAGTGTCACAGCTAAGGGTCAGAGCTGTGATTTGAATTAAAAGCCCACACTTTTAATCTATATGCTATAGGTTTTCTCATACATAAATAACAAATACTATACGATTGAAAGTAATGGGCCAGTAGCAAAGTACAACTAAGTTATTCTGGGGGTTATGCGCAAGGGAGAATTACTTTAAGGCAGCAGGGAAGTCTTTCTATAGTAAAATGCAGTAGCTCTGAACTTTAAAATGAATAGACTTTTGTGATTATATGGAGGTTGGGGACAATGATTTACAAGGACAGCAGTAGTAGCCCAGGGACAAGGAAATGTAATCAGTGTATAGGAATGAATAAATAATCCAGTTCACTGGAAAAGTAAAGGATTCAACATGGAAATACAAATTTATCTTTCATATTATATTCAAAATATTTCTCCTGTTTAATTTTATGGGCATGCACAGATTTAAGTAGCACCACATTGCCTGTACACACTGATGATTTACCTAGATCCCTGTGTCTGTCCTAGGCCCCGCCCCTGGCTTAGGCCCCGCCCCTGGCTTAGGGTCTACTCCTGATTGAGGGCCCGCCTCTGGCTTAGGTCCCATCCCAGACATTGGGGTCTGCTGCTGCAGTTTGCAAATAATTTGTTTCTCTCCCTCTTGGTTCCAAAAGGAATTCAGCACATGTTTTCACATTGTGCAGACTTTCCTCCTTAGGAAACAATTTAAGTGTTTATTTTTTAATTTAGTCTTGTACTAGTTTTGATGCTTGCTGCTGAAAGCCTGGGTTTATGTTTCCCAGACATGAAGGTGAGAAATCATGAGCTGGAACAAGTTTGTCAGCAGCACTTCCTAATTTAACAATTCACAATATCCTCACATTTTCTTCACAATATTAATACCTATAATTAGCTTGTTATTATAATTACTGCTTCTTTAGTAGTTTTGTTTGAATATGAAGACATGACAAAAGCATACATTCTCATTCAAGAAATAATAGTTTGGGGTACGTAAGTAAAAGAGGCGTAAATTAGTACAAAAAGAAATATCAAAATTACAAACCAGATTTGGTAGCATGATCAACACAAAAACTACAATCAACTGAAATAAAGAAGTTAAAGTTTCATGAAAATTATAATTAATGCAAATTATATTCAGATGAGAACATATCCTCATACATGCTATCACAGCACACATCTCCTTAAAAAAACACTTAAGAACCTAAATCGTAATGGTGACCATTATGTAAATAAGACTATATGAAGCATTGGAGATTCCATAATAAACCGGGCCAATCAAATTTTAAAGTACAATGTCTAGTTTGCCTGAAGTATACACAACATTTTATGTTTGGTGTGGAGAGGGATATAATTTAACACAATAATTTGTATGATACTTACACTCCCTTTATTCTTTACTTTCTCCCTTGCTTCTCCTGATTTGCAAAATATGTTTTTAAGTAAATAAAAAATACATGTTACATCAATCATTAATAAGACAAGTAGAGATATGCTAAGTATAGTTTTATACACTAAGTACATTTATTGTCTGTGATTTGTATAGTATTGCTTGAAACATAAGCATTGCTTTGTTGTGAGAAACCTAAGATGAGCTTTATAAATCATTTTAAAATGATGATTCCTTTCCATAACTAATAGAATGGTAGAGTGAAAAGGAATGTGGGCCATAAACTTCTGTGTAATTATTTTACCTCTTTATTTTTATATAAATAAAAACGATATGACAGGAAAAAAAAGTGTCAACACATTTTACTCTATATAAACATATACCCTTTCTAAAACAAGCTAGAAACTGCAATGTATTCCAGTTGCATAAATACTCATCTTATTTCCTAACTGGTTTCATAAAATACAATAAATGTTTCCTAAATGGTTTCCTAAAATAATTCTCAGTAAATGGTTGCTGACTTTTGATGTAATTATATTTCCTTTATATTTGCACTCATTTTTAAAAAAAATTATTTATTGGGATGACAATTGTTAATGAAATTACATAATTTCAGGTGTACAATTCTGTATTACATCATCTATAAATCCCATTGTGTGTTCACCACCCAGAGTCAGTTCTCCTTCCATCACCATATATTTGATCCCCCTTACCCTCATCTCCCTCCCCCCGACCCCCCTTACCCTCTGGTAACCACTAAACTATTGTCTGTGTCTATGAGTTTTTGTTTCTCATTTGTTTGTCTTGTTTTTGGTTTATATACCACATATCAGTGAAATCATAGGGTTCTCTGCTTTTTCTGTCTGACTTATTTCGCTTAGCATTATACTCTCAAGATCCATCCATGTTGTCACAAATATTCCTATATCATCTTTTCTTACTACTGAATAATATTCCATTGTGTATAAATACTACAAATTCTTTATCCATTCATCTACCGAAGGACATTTTGGTTGTTTCCATGTCTTGGCCCCCGTAAACAAAGCTGCAATGAACATTGGAGCACACGTGTCTTTACGTCCTTTGTGGAGTTATTGTTGTCCGATTCATTGTAAATTCCAGGGGAGCTTTACAGAGGCTCACCTCATGCCGCCATTTTTCCCCCTTCTCACATGTGTCTTTATGTATAAATGATTTCAAATTCTTTGGGTAGATACCCAGGAGAGGGATTGCTGGGTCATATGGTAATTCTATTCGTAATTTTTTGAGGAACCTCCACACTGCCTTTCATAGCGGCTGCACCAGTCTGCATTCCCACCAACAGTGTATCAGGGTACCTTTTTCTCCACAGCCTCTCCAACACTTCTTGCTATTTGTCTTGTTGATGATAGCCATTCTGACTGGGGTGAGGTGGTTTTTATTTGCATTTCTCTGATGATTAGTGATGTTGAGTGATGTTGAGCATTTTTTCATATGTCTATTTGCCATTTGTAAGTCCTCTTTGGAGAAATGTCTCTTCAGGTCCTCTGCCCATTTTTCAATTGGGTTGTTTGTTTTTTTGTTGTTGAATTTCATGAGTTCCTTGTATATTTTGGATATTAGACCCTTATCGGAGGAACTGTTTGCAAAAATCTTCTCCCATTCAGTCGGTTGCCTCTTTATTTTGTCGATGGTTTCTTTTGCTGTAATATTTGCACTCATTTAAATATTACCAACCGAGGGCGCCGGGACTATGGAACGCAGACTCCTGGAAGCGGAGCACAGGCCGTGCAGCGTTGCTGCGCGGCTCCCAGAGACTCAAACTACCCCTAACTGAGAAACAGTGTCAGATTACAGAGGGGCGTCTGCGCTCAGGTGCTGGGAAGATTGGCAGCCGGCTCTGACCATCGGAAGAGGCTGGGAGGAGGGGATTTTCGCTGGACGAGGAGAGAGGAGACTCCCACACCCCCAGCCACCACCTTTTCAGGCCTGCGGGAGGAGTGTGAGTGGCTGGCCTGGGAGGGAGGAGACCCCTCCATCCCCAGGCCCCACCCTTTCTGGCTGGCCTGCGGCGGGGCAAGGGCAACCGCGGAAGCAATCCCTGAGTTCAGCAGTAAGCGGCAGTCGCAGCTCCCGGCTTTCAGCAGCTTAGAGATCTCCCGCCCGCCCCCTCCCACTCATCCTTGGAAGGAGGGCCCTAAGACTCAGGAGTACTGGGCACAGGGCTGTTGGAGCTACTCTCAGCGTGCATTTGTGCAGGAAAGGACAGAAACTGCATGGTCTCTCTGAAAACTGTCATCCAGACCCCTCAGCCCCTCGCATTTAAATCTACACTCCCAAATTCACTCTGGGCACCAGGTGACTAGCGATGCCTGCGCACTAGGCAGGGAACTCTTTGGCACAGCGGAGGACAACCTGGAGATCACCTGGTGGGCTTAAGCCAAGACTGGTGCTGCTTTCTGTTTTGCTTTGCTTGGTGGTCTTTATTTTTATTTATTTTTTTATTTTTATTTTTTATTTTTTATTTTTTTATTTTATTTTATTTTTTTTTCTTTCTTTCTCTTCTTTTTTTTTTCTTTTTTCTGCTTGTTGTGATTTGCTTTGTTCTGTCTTTATTTCTTTGATATCTTTGCCTATGTAGAGTGGGGATTGTCGGTTGTATTTTATTTGTGAATGTACTTGATTTGTTTTCTTTGTTGTTGTTGTTGTTGTTGTACTTGCTAACTTTATTTGTGCTGAAACTGCCCTACCAGGGCCCAGCTTAAGAGGCACAAGATTCAACATATCCAGAAGCCAACTCTGGACCAAACCAGAGTACTACCGGGTTTGACCTACAAGTCACCCATGGAAGGAGGGCCCTAAGACTCAGGAATACTGACCACAGGGCTGGTGGAGCTACTCTCAGTGTGCATTTGTGCAGGAAAGAACAGAAACTGCATGGTCTCTCTGAAAACTGTCATCCAGATCCCTCAGCCCCTCGCATTTAAATCTACACTCCCAAATTCACTCTGGGCACCAGGTGACTAGCGCTGCCTGTGCACTAGGCAGGGAACTCTTTGGCACAGCATAGGACAACCCGGAGATTACCTGGTGGGCTTAAGCCAAGACTGGTGCTGCTTTCTGTTTTGCTTTGCTTGGTGATTTTTTTTTTGTTTGTTTGTTTGTTTGTTTGTTTTGTTTTGCTTTTTTGTTTTTTTGCTTTTCTTTTGTTTTGTTTTGTGTTGTTTTGCTTTGTTCTTCTCTTTTTTCCTTTCTTTTCTTTTTCTTTTTTTTCTTTCTTTCTCTTCTTTTTTTTTTCTTTTCCTTGCTTGTTGTGATTTGCTTTGTTCTGTCTTTATTTCTTTGATATCTTTGCCTATGTTGAGTGGGGATTGTCGGTTGTATTTTACATGCGAATGTACTTGATTTGTTTTCCTTGTTGTTGTTGTTGTTGTTGTTGTACTTGGTAACTTTATTTGTGCTGAAACTGCCCTACCAGGGCCCAGATTAAGAGGCACAAGATTCAACATATCCAGAAGCCAACTCTGGACCAAACCAGAGTACTACCGGGTTTGACCTACAAGTCACCCATGGAAGGAGGGCCCTAAGACTCAGGAATACTGACCACAGGGCTGGTGGAGCTACTCTCAGCGTGCATTTGTGCAGGAAAGGACAGAAACTGCATGGTCTCTCTGAAAACTGTCATCCAGACCCCTCAGCCCCTCGCATTTAAATCTACACTCCCAAATTCACTCTGGGCACCAGGTGACCAGCGCTGCCTGCGCAATAGGCAGGGAACTCTTTGGCACAGCAGAGGACAACCTGGAGATTACCTGGTGGGCTTAAGCCAAGACTGGTTCTGCTTTCTGTTTTGCTTTGCTTGGTACTTCCTTTTTTTTTGTTTTTTTTTTTTTTTTTTTTTTTTTTTTTTTTGCTTGTAGTGATTTGCTTTGTTCTGTCATTATTGCTTTGATATCTTTGCCTATGTTGAGGGGGGATTGTCGGTTGTATTTTATTTGTGAATGTACTTGATTTGTTTTCTTTGTTGTTGTTGTTGTTGTACTTGGTAACTTGATTTGTGCTGAAACTGCCCTACCAGGGCCCAGCTTAAGAGGCACAAGATTCAACATTTTCCAGAAGCCAACTCTGGACCAAACCAGAGTACTACCGAGTTTGACCTACAAGTCACACACCCAGAGGGAATTCTCTGAAGGCACAAGAGCCCATAGAGGCCAAACCTCATTTAAGTGGCCAACCCTCACCCAGCAGAACACCCTGTGGTGAGCAGAGCCAAGTTTCACAACTAGACGGCCTAGGAGTTAAGCCCACCTACTCACAAGCAAAAAGCAATCAAAGTTCTTCTTGAACAGGACGATATACTAAACACACGAGCCTCCTGTGGAGCACATGCAGAGAAGAACGAAGTAGTCCAAGTCAAATATAAAAGACACATACTACATAAGATAACCCAGCAAGAACTAAGAGCTCTAGGGGATCTTCCTAATACATCAAAGCAAACACAGAGAGTCAGTCAGAATGGGGAGACAAAGAAACATGTCCCAAATAAAAGAACAGAAGAAACCTCCACAACTGGAACCAAATGAAGCAGAGGTAACCAACATGTCAGAGACAGAGTTCAGAACACTGATGATAAGAATGTTTAAGGAGCTTAGAGAAGACATAAAGAAGGATATAGAAATCATAAAGAACAACCAGTTAGAGCTAAAAAAGGATGTAGAAATCTTAACGAACAACCAGCTAGAACTAAAAAACACAATTACCGAAATTAAGAACTCACTTGAAGGAATGACCAGCAGGTTAGATGAAGCAGAGGATCGAATCAGCGACTTAGAAGACAAGTTAGCAGAGATCACTCAAACTGAACAACAGAAAGAAAAAAGAATAAAAAACAATGAAGATGGGTTAAGAGACCTCTGGGATAACATCAAGCGCAACAACATGCGCATCATAGGAATACCAGAAGGCGAAGAGAAGAAGCAAGGGATTGAGAACATATTTGAGGTAATAATGTCAGAAAACTTCCCTAACCTGATGAAGGAAACCAACATACAAGCCCAGGAAGTGCAGAGAGTTCCAACCAGGATAAACCCAAACAGGCCCACACCAAGACACATTATAGTTAAAATGGCAAAGCTTAAAGACAAAGAGAGAATCTTGAAAGCAGCAAGAGAAAGGCAGAAGGTTACATACAAGGGAACTCCCATAAGACTATCAAATGACTTTTCTACAGAAACATTGAAGGCAAGGAGGGAGTGGCAGGAGATACTCAAAGTGATGGAACACAAAGGCCTACAACCTAGATTGCTTTATCCAGCAAGGCTATCATTTAAAGTTGATGGAGAGATAAAGAGCTTCCCAGAAAAGAACAAACTGAAAGAATTTATGACAACCAAGCCAGCATTGCAAGAAATACTAAAAGGACTTCTGTAAATAGAAGAAAGATGAAAACAATTTACTACAAATCTAAAAATGGCAATAACTATGTACCTATCAATAATCACTTTAAATGTAAATGGATTAAACGCTCCAATCAAGAGACATAGGGTGGCTGAGTGGATAAGGAAACAAGACCCTTGTATATGCTGTATACAAGAGACTCATTTCAGATCAAAAGACACACACAGGCTGAAAGTGAAGGGTTGGAGTAACATATTTCATGCAAATGGAAGCAAAAAAAAAGCTGGAGTTGCAATACTTATATCTGACAAAATAGACTTTAAAATGAAAAAAATATTAAAAGACAAAGATGGGCACTATATAATAATAAAGGGATCAATCCGACAAGAGGACATAACCCTAGTAAACATCTATGCACCTAACATAGGAGCACCTAAATATATAAAACAGGTACTGATGGACATAAAGACAGAGATCAACAGCAACACTATCATAGTAGGGGACTTCAACACACCTCTGACAACAAGGGACAGGTCCTCCAGACAGAAAATCAATATGGAAACATCAGCCTTAAATGATACTTTGGAGCAGTTGGACTTAATTGATATTTTCAGAGCATTTCACCCCAATGCTGCAGAATACACGTTCTTCTCAAGTGCTCATGGAACATTTTCTAAAATAGATCATATGTTAGGACACAAGACAAGCATCGATAAATTTAAGAAAATTGAAATCATACCAATTGTCTTCTCTGACCACAGTGCTATGAAATTAGAAATGAACTACAGGGGAAAAAAACCAGGAAGATACACCAATTCATGGAGGCTGAATAACATGTTGCTAAATAATGAATGGGTCAAGCAGCAGATCAAAGAAGAAATCAAAAGATATCTTGAGACAAATGAGAATGAGAACACGACGACCCAAAATCTATGGGATGCTGCGAAAGCAGTCCTAAGAGGGAAGTTCATAGCACTGCAGGCCTACCTAAAGAAACAAGAAACATCACTAATTGACAGTTTATCTTCACACTTAAGGGATCTGGAAAAAGAACAGCAAAATAAACCCAAAGGGAGCACAAGGAAGGAGATAATAAGGATCAGAGCAGAAATAAATGAAATAGAAACCAGAAAAACAATACAAAAGATCAATGAATCCAAGAGTTGGTTCTTAGAGAAGATAAACAAAATTGACAAACCTTTAGCCAGACTCATTAAAAAAAGGAGAGAGAGGACCCAAATTAATAAAATCAGAAATGAAAGAGGAGAAGTGACAACAGACACCACAGAAATACAAAAAATTGTAAGAAATTACTATGAGCAACTATATGCCAACAAATTTGACAACCTTGAAGAAATGGACAATTTTCTAGAGGCGCACAACCTTCCAAAGCTAACTCAAGAAGAAACAGAAAGCCTGAACAGTCTGATTACCACCAGGGAAATTGAATCAGTAATCAATAATCTCCCAACAAACAAAAGCCCTGGACCAGATGGCTTTACAGGTGAATTTTTCAAAACGTTCAAAAAAGAATTATCACCTATTCTCCTCAAGCTCTTCCAAAAAATCCAGAAGGAAGGAAGACTCCCAAACACTTTTTACGAAGCCACTATCACCCTGATCCCAAAAGCAGACAAAGACACCACAAAGAAAGAAAACTACAGGCCGATATCTCTAATGAACATAGATGCAAAAATTCTCAACAAATTATTAGCAAACAGAATTCAGCAATACATTAAAAAGATCATACACCATGATCAAGTGGGATTCATCCCTGGTATGCAGGGGTGGTTCAACATCCGCAAATCAATTAATGTGATACACCACATTAACAAAATGAAAAATAAAAATCACATGATCATATCAATAGATGCAGAAAAAGCATTTGATAAAATACAGCAACCTTTTATGATAAAAACCCTTAAGAAAGTGGGAATAGAGGGATCATATCTTAACATAATAAAGGCCATATATGACAAACCCACAGCTAACATCATACTCAATGGGGAAAAGCTAAAACCATTCCCCCTAAGATCAGGAACAAGACAAGGTTGCCCACTTTCTCCACTTCTATTCAACATAGTGCTGGAAGTTCTAGCCACAGCAATCAGACAAGAGAAAGAAATAAAAGGCATCCAAATTGGTAAGGAGGAAGTAAAATTATCATTATATGCAGATGATATGATACTATATATAGAGAACCCTAAAGACTCCACCAAGAAACTATTAGAACTGATAGATGAATTTAGTAAAGTAGCAGGATATAAAATTAATATTCGGAAATCAGTTGCATTTGTATATACCAATGATAAAATAGCAGAAGGAGAAATTAAAAAAACAATTCCATTTACAATTGCTCCAAAGACTATAAAATATCTGGGAATAAATCTAACCAAAGATGTAAAGGATCTGTACTCAGAAAATTATACAACACTGAAGAAAGAAATGAAAGAAGACATAAATAGATGGAAACACATTCCATGTTCATGGATAGGAAGAATTAATATAATTAAAATGTCCATACTGCCTAAGGCAATATACATATTCAACGCAATTCCTATCAAACTACCAACGACATTTTTCACAGAAATAGAACATATAATCCTAAAATTTATATGGGACCATAAAAGACCCCGGATAGCCTCAGCAATCTTGAGAAATAAGAACAAAGTGGGAGGTATAACGATACCTGATTTCAAACTATACTACAAGGCTACAGTAATCAAAACAACATGGTACTGGCATAAAAATAGATACATAGATCAATGGAACAGAATAGAGAGTCCAGACATAAATCCATGCCTATATGCCCATCTAATCTACGACAATGGAAGCAAGAATGTACGATGGGGTAAAGATAGTCTGTTCAATAAGTGGTGTTGGGAAACCTGGACGGACACATGCAAGAAAATGAAGCTGGACCACCTCCTCACACCATATACAAAAACAAATTCAAAATGGCTTAAAGACTTAAATGTAAGATCTGAAACCATAAAATATCTAGAAGAAAATATAGGAAGAAACTTCATGGACATTACCCGGAGTAAGATTTTCACTGATATATCCCCTCGCGCGAGCGAAGTAAGAGAAAAAATAAACATGTGGGATTACATCAAACTAAAAAGTTTTTTCACAGCAAAGGAAACCATCAATAAAACAAAAAGGGATCCTACTCTATGGGAAAAGATATTTGCCAATGATATATCTGATAAGGGATTAATATCACAAATCTATAAAAAACTTACTCAACTCAACTCCAAAAAAACAAACAACCCAATTAAAAAATGGGCAGAGGACTTGGGGAGACATTTCTCTAAGAAGGACATACAGAAGGCAAGAAGACATATGAAGAAATGCTCAACCTCACTAACCATCAGAGAAATGCAAATAAAAACCACAATGAGATACCACCTCACTCCAGTCAAAATGGCTATTATCAATAAATCAACAAACAACAAATGCTGGCGCGGATGTGGAGAAAAGGGAACGCTAGTGCACTGTTGGTGGGACTGCAGATTAGTGCAGCCACTATGGAAAACAGTATGGAGGTATCTCAGGAATCTGAAAATGGAACTACCCTATGATCCAGTAATTCCACTCCTAGGCATCTACCCGGAGAAATCCAAAACTCCAATTCAAAAATCTGTATGCACTCCTATGTTTATTGCAGCACTTTACACAATAGCCAAGATATGGAAACAACCAAAATGCCCATCGGTAGATGACTGGATTAAGAAGCTGTGGTACATTTATACAATGGAGTATTACGCAGCCATAAAGAAGAAAGAAATCTTATCATTTGCAGCAACATGGATGGATCTAGAGAACATTATGTTAAGTGAAATAAGTCAGAAAGAGAAAGACAAGTACCATATGATCTCACTTATATATGGAATCTAAAGAAAAGACTATGTGAATGAACTAATCAGAGTCAGTTTTGGGGACGCAGAGAAAAAACCGAGAGTGGTTAGATGGGTGTGTGGGAGGGGGTTGGGGATAAGGGGAAAGGTGAAGGGATTTGGAAGCAGCTGGTAACCACAAGATGGCCTCAGGGTTTTTCTTTTGAAAATTAATTTGGGGAAGGTATTCTATAATGTTGTAAAGATTTTGTTGGGTATCCGATGGACATGCGTCCTATTTGGGAGACCACCTCAGGGATACTGTGGATACCTGATCATGGCATTGTACATCAGAAGCTAAACATTAATGAATGCCAACTATAATTTTATATATATAATGTGATGGTTCAGTGTGAGGTCGGAGGGATAGTGGATGGGGGGAGGGGGGTTCACAGTATGAGGGATATAAATGATGAACGTCTAAGTATTACCTTGTTTTGTACACCTGAAACTAATAAATAAATTAATTAATAAAAATAAAAAATAAATAAAAAAAAAAAAAAAAAAAAAAAAAAAATAAATATTACCAACCGAGATTATATAAAAAATATAATTGGTGTAACATCTGCTCCTTATGGAAAGTAGAACACATTATTTGAGGTTGTATAATCTAAATTTTAGGCAGGGGAAAAAATTCCACTATAAAATATCATCATATAAATCGTGTATTAAAATGGCTGTATAATGTGACCCTGTATAAATATTATTTATACAAGAAAGTATAATCAAAAAGGCAAAGAAAAAAAAAGCCCAGCTTAAAATGTTAACTGTTGTTTTGTTGTTTTGTTTTGTTTTTGAGAATATGTCACCAAGATTAGACATAGTAAATGGTCTGGTCATTTCTACTATAAAGTACCACTGGTATTTGGATGACACCATTCTTTTCTGGATCTTAGAACAATTTGTGATGAATGATACTCATGTGAATATTTGCAGTCAGATTGTGGTACAAGATGGACTAAAATGGTGGTGAAGTAATTGAAAAGTTCTTGGGAGAAAGCCCAACAATCATGGAGGTCATGGATAGAGCCCAACAACTGGAGGGGAAATTGCTCCAAGTTGTTCCATTCTCCCCAACATTCTCCTACTCCTAGGTTCCTTCAGTTACAGAAACATACAGAATTTAGTATTAGTACTTCTGTTCAAACAGTAGATAATATATACCCAGACATTGGTTAGATATTAGTATCTACACTGGTAACTATCTATTAATTCCACACATTCATTGAGCATTTATGGACTAATATGGGCTTTTCAAGTGGTATAAAAAAATTCTTTTGCTCCCCCCTCTTACAGCGGAACTTCCACATAACGTGTCTACTTCCTCCCATTCTATTCACTCTGTGGCCACTTCAAACTGCCCTTTGCCTAATACTCCAACGAAAATGCTCTTGTTACTGTAATAATGACCTCCGTGATTATAAATCCAAGGGTAATATCTGTCCTCACGTTTCCTGGACCCAAAATTCTGGGAACACAGAATGGCACTGGGAAAATGGCTCTTGTAATATCCCTGCCACCATACTGCCTGTCCCTTCTCACTCTCTGCTGATGGCGACTCTCCCTTTAGCCTGGATTCTAACATTGGCATCTCTCAGGGTTCAGGCAGTTGATGGTACCCTCATTTATATCTCTAGTCGAGACTTCTGCTAGGAACAACAGATAGCTCACATGTCCAATAGCTGACTGGACATATCCAGTTGGCTTTTTCATGGATATCTTCAATTCCTGTAGCTAAAACATTAACCGTCAGTTCTCTTTACCTTGCCAATGTATTCTTCTCCTCCCAGGCATGTCCATTACCCAGAGAGCAATGCCATAATCCAGAAACAAATGTAATCTTTTCATCTTTGAGTTCTTTCCTACATGCCTGCCACCCGTTTGATCTATGTGTCTCTATACTATATTAGTTCTTAGTTTGGTTCCCTCTGTGATCGTTGCTACCACCTATGCCAGGTCACAGTCCTCTATTGCCTGTACTACAATCAATATCCTGATTGGTCTTACCACTTCCACTCTTTCCTCTAAACAATCTATTTTCCCTTGTAATGGTCATATTGATCTTAAAACGTATAACAAACTAAGGAATGCCATTCCAAACAACTCAATGTCTCTCCTTGGCCCTTAAAACAAATCCTAGCTTCTTTAATGGCTGATAAGCCCCTGCATGATCTGGTCCCGTTGTATCTCCTGTTACACCAGGCTTATTTCACACTCAAATTCAACAAGATTAAAAAATAAAAATCATGAAATAATATGACACAGAGAAGCCCAAACGGAGCAGTTATCCAAATGAATGTGAATGTCTTTAATTCCTCACTGAAAAATCAAAGTCTGTGATATTGGATTAAAACAGTAAATTCTAGCTAAGTCCACTTACAAGAGAAATGTAATGAGGAGAACTTAGGCTGCAAGGGTAACTTAAAGAGGCTAGATCCCCAAAGACCATCACAGTCCTCTTATGGATGTTTAGGGACGTCATTGTACGCAACTAAAAGGGGGATATCAACACACTTGAACAGAAGCAAAGCTGGAATAAAATATCCCACCTCCACACTTCTCCTGTGAGATACTTTATGTCTTTATAGTTTAAGCCAGCTTTAATCGGATCTTTTGCTCCTTTCAGTGGAAAGATTAACTGATGGATCAGGTCATCAACGGTCCACAGAGCTGCATCATAAAGCGTCTGGAGGTGAACATGTTGGATATGTGCTTGAAGGACATGGTGACTTACAACCACCTTCTAGATAACTGTCATCATGTATTTTTAGGGAACTTGACTTCTCATCCTTGTTTATATTCACTTCTTCAGTTGTTAAATCCTAGTCTCCAGGCCCTCTTTTGTCCAGCATTTCTACACCATCACTTTTGACTTTATGGAATCCTGCTTAGCTGCACAGAGAGGCATAAATAAATTGAACTGGCTTATCTCTAGATCTTATTTTCAGCGCTGGTGATGAGAAAATGGATACCACTCTAGGTCCCTGTTTTTCTTACTAAATCTTGGGGAATGGACCCAGCCTAGCAAATCATTGCCAAGGAAGTAAAGTACATGTGGGGCAGCCAAACTAACAATTTATCATCTGCCAGAAGTCAGTCCTGGCAATAGAATAGAGTATCTTTTTTTGAAGATGACATTTTGATGCTATTCAAATACTATGTTCTGTTGTCACTGGGGTTAGTAAAAGAGTCGTGCAAACTTGGGTCGCTTGGTGACCAATTCTATTTTTAGGGGGGAAAATGAGACTGCTTAAAGGCCTGGGACAACTTCCAACTAGTTGATCAAGTTGTTTAACATCCTCCATCATTTCGATTTAAAAATGATTATTCCCTGTCCTACTTGATTAAAGTCTATACGGAAGCTGCTTAATCGTTAAAGAGAGGCTTCATCTTTTTCTTTGAGTACATAAGACAAAGGTAACGGCAAGAAAATACTTCTTTATCCGAGTCAAGGTTAGGATTTGGTGCAAGTCAGGGATCTGGAGTGAACCACTTTAAAGAAGAAGCCACGTCACCCCTGCCCTTCACTCCATACTGAGGGCAGTTATGCAAGTGACCAGAGGGGAGAAAAGTGAAGCAAAGCATTTAATTCTCTTTCTCAGTCCCCAGAGGGGAGCTGGCTGTCTCTCTTCTCTTATCACTCCTCTCTCCTTGGCTGTTAACTGCTGCTGCTTATGCTGATCCAACAAACTCCAAAGGCTACTTGGAATCAATCCATTTAAAACAGGAACCAAACTTCTATAGTAAGTAGTGGAGAAAAGCTTTAATTGGAATTTATTTTGAAAAATTAAAGTTTATAAAAATAGTCGTATTTTATATTTTACAAAACCTAGTTATCATTGTAGCAACTATGAAATCGTATGAAATAAAGAATACATCAGGTTTTGCTTTTGGTGCAATTTTTCCAACAGTTGGAAATGTGTGAGGGCTGTATTAGTTTTCTACTTCTGTGTTACAAATGATGACAAACTTAGCTGTTTAAAACAATACCCATTTGTTAGCTCACACTTCTGTAGGTCAGAAGTCCTAGCAAGTGGGCTTGGCTGGGTTGTTTTATGCTCATAGTCTCACAAGGCCAAAATCCGGGAGTCAGCCAGGCGGATCCTTTCTGGAGGCTCTGGGCAAAAATCTGCTTCCGAGCTCAGTCAGGTTGTTGTCAAAATTAGAGTTCCATGTGGGTTTGGGGCTGAGATCCCATTTTCTTGCTGTCAGACAAAGGCCTCTCTGTCTTTAAAAGCCATAATATTCCTTGTCACATCGTGGCCCCTCTATCTTTAAAAGCCACAATATTCCTTGTCACATCGTGGCCCCCTCTATCTTCATAGAGCCACGGAGCAACAAATCTTTCTTGTAGTCTGACTTTCTCTGACTTCCCCTGCTACTATCAGCCAAAGAAAACTCGGCTTCTAAAGAGCTCGTGATTAGATTTGGCCCACCCAGGTGATCTCTCTTTCGCCATATAAATAACATAATCATGGGCGTGCTATCTCATCATATTTACAGATTCCATCCATATTCAGAGGGAGGGAATTTTACAAGGGCAAAGGTCATCTTTAGAATTCTGCCTACCACAGTGGCACAATATGACATTGTTCACGTAACATTTAACATCTGCAGTAAAACCATAATAACTGTCAAATTGAGGGCATTGCCAGTCTTCCCAAGGGTGAATATTTTAATCCTGTGATATTAAAATTATCAACCTTTGAAGTCTGTATCAGGTCATCATCTTTGTTCATTTTCACTTCTTCAGTGGCTGGCAAGTCTTGTCTTTTTTGTTACTGGCTTTGTTAGGGATTCCACTATTTTTACATAATTTCTGATTTCCGGAAACCCTGTGTCTTTGGCAAGACATGCAGTTTAATTTTACAATCAATTTGTATTTGTCTTATTGGATTCTGTACAATATCCTCCAGTCAATGAGAGATCAGTGGGTAAAGACGCTTGGAGCTGTTGTGTGAAGCACTGAGAGCTGCAACACTCGCTCAGGGTCTATGCTCATCTACAAAATGAGGCAGCTGGGATCGGAACTCAGTCTGGTTCTCAAAAACTTAGCCATTATTATTTTAAGCAATTGTCTATTATTATCCATCCATACTCTGCACTCTGTTTAGAATGATAATCCTTAATTTTTCTTCCTGATAGAGTCCTACCCATCGTTTTAAGACCGGCTTAATTTTCTCTTCCCTGGAGAAATCTTATCGGACCCACTCTTGTCTCTCCATCACAGTCTGGCACAACTGATCCCTTTCTATAGGCATATCCCGTAGCCTTTGGCTCAGACATTTATTACAGTCCTTAGCTGACTGTGTCCAACAAATTAATTAATGTTTTACGTCTCAGCTAAAATATAAACATCACCTATAAGGGAGCAGGTCTTACTTATTTTGAACTATAAGTACAGAGGGTGCCAAAAAATATATACACATTTTAGGAAAGGAAAACTGTATTAAAATTGTAATACTCAAGATATACCGATAACGAAAGATGAATACAAGTCACGTTTGACTTCTGCAATGACAAGAGGTGCTCAAAGTGGTTACCATCAGCGTCCAGACACTTCTGATCACGGTAAACTACTGCTTGAGCAATGTTGACCAAAGTGTCCACTTGAATACATTTCATTGGCACCCCCAGTGTTTAGCTTAATTACTAGCACATAATAAACATTAAATAAATCTTAATAAATTCTAGAGAAACTGTAGAGAAATGTTTTAAGATAAATCAGCAGTTCTCAACTAGAGATGACTTTACCCCCTCCCCTTTCACCCCCGCCAAAGACTTTTGTCAACATCTGAAGACATTTTGGTTCTCACAACTTGTGGGGAAGGGGGAGGAATGTTGCTGGATCTATGCATAAGGGTCAGAGATGCTGCTAAATCTCTTGCAATGAGCAGGACAGCTCCCTACCCACACCAAAAATATTATCTAGCTCAAAATGTTAACAGTGTTCAAGTTGAGAAAAGCTGAGCTAGATAATATGTAGAGAGAGTCAGACTTTGGATACTTGGATATGGAGAAAAAAGGAGAGAAGTGAGAATTGTGTAATTTCTTGCATTTCTTTAATGACAGAATTTAAGGAAGCCAACACCATATTGGAAAACTGACAAAAGTTAGTCTGGGTCAAAATGTTTACTGTTCATACCCTCAGTACTCATGGTCACCCTGTAACAAGAACTGCTATTATTGTAACAGCACAATGACAAGGAAAGTATAGAGTAGTTGCAAGTGGGAGTGCATTTGCTCTGGTTAGTTTCACTGGAGAGAGGAGGAGTTTGGAAGTAATTTATGCCTTAAACAAACAAACAAACAAATCTATGAAAGAAAAGAAGACTAAGGCATCTTAAAAGAGGATAACTTGAATGTATGTGCCAGGGAGTGTGTCTGTATGTTGCTGACATGTTGCTTCTCCCACTGCTGCTGGTGAAGTGAGCGTAGAACAGTAATTCTCAACGTGGCTCCTGGCACTGCAGCACCAGGCAAGAAATGCAGGTTCTCATGTCCCATTCCAGACCTACTGAATCAGAAACTCTGGGGATGAAGCCTAGCAATATATATTTTAACAAGCCCTCCAGGTAATTCTGATATATGCATGTAGGTAATAAATAATATACTTGCTTATCATGTTTCCTCATCTGTTTTACTAACTGACATCATGGCCTGGAAGGAGCTCTGGGCCAGGCAAGGTCCACTTCACTGATGCCCTGTGTAGGATGGCTGGGGTTGAGGCTATCCAGGCTGTTTCTTAGCCTATTTGCCCTGCATTGCAATAATACTCTACCAAGACCTTTGCAGTCCTTCGCATACTAATCCACTTACTCCAGCAACACTAATACAGTAGACATTATCAATCTGTTTAATAAAAGTGAGGAAACAGCCAAAAGAGATTAAGTAACTTGCCTGAGGTCATGCAGCTAGTTATTATTGAGGTAGGAATAGAAACTAGGTCTCCAATATAATGGCGGAGCAAAAAAGTGTATACACATTTAAAAAAAGGAAAAAAAACTGTATTAAAATTGTAATACTCAATATATACCAATAACAAAAGATAAGTAGAAGTCATGTATATACATATTTTTGGCACTCTCTGTATTCTCTGTACTACAAAACAGTGGATTTCTGATGACAGAGGCACTGGACAACCTGGCCATTTCTTTATTAGGCAATAATCAACTTCCTTAAATTAGATTATTTAGTGTCCTTGATTTTAGTAAGAAAACCAGGACCATACTGTCATAGAGTATGCTGCAACATAGGTTATGCATTTACAGTTTGTTTTGTTAGGAATTACAGATTACATAAAACATTGTGTTAAGGTTGAGTCTACTTAAGTCAGGGATCATTATTTCTATTTCATTTATGAATATTGGTAATTATGCATAAGAGAATAAAGTTGCTAAATGTTTCAGAATAGTACCTAAAAGTACTGGGATGAATTTAACAAATGTATGCGTTTTTCTGTCTTCTAGTCTTTATAGAAGCTCAGCAAGTAAATTTAGAACTTGTTCTGAACATTTTAAAAATAAAATTTCTTCTCAGTCCTAAAAATGAGTCCTATCATAATCCCCTCTTATCTTTATTTTTTTTGTGTGTGTGAAATTATAAGGAATCCAAATACCTGATAGAATGGGAATAAAATAGACTCGAAAGAAGGTTCTTTTGCAAAAATCATATGGAAAACATACTTTGATTTTATGCAAATGATAAGGGAATTTACAATAAGATTTAGGGTTACACCAATGGGAAAGAGATAAAGGATAGCAACATGGTGGAAGAAAAGAATGGGCAAAGATTTGTGAGGAGGATTCCATTCTCCTAGGAGAGTACCAAAGAATTTCAAAAGAAATGTCATGAAGAAAAGTCAACAAATACAAACTACTTTTTCTTATTTGCCTGAAAGATTCCAGAGTAAATGTGCCAAAAGTACAATTTGCTTTTGCAGAAGTACAGTCCATGGGATATTATTTTTTTCAAGAATTACTACAGATGAATGGATAGAGAAGATGTGATACATACACAATGGAATATTATTCAGCCTTAAAGAAAGAAGGAAATCTTGCCATTTGTGACATGGATGGACCTTGAGGGTATTATGCTAAGTGAAATAAGACAGACAAAGACAAATATCGCGTTTCACTTATATGTGGAATCCAAAACACAAAAACAAAATGAAAAATACTGGAATTCACAGATATAAAGAACAGATTGGTGGTCGCAAGAGGTAGGGTGGGGCATGAGCAAAAGAGGTGCAGGCTTCCTATTATGACTCCCAGTTATAAATTAAATAAGTCTTGGGAGGTAATGTACAGCAAAATTCTATAGTTAATAATACCGTACTGTCTATTTAAAAGTTGCTAAGAGTGTAAATCTTAAAAGTTCTCATCGCAAGAAAAAAATACGTTAAGTATGAATGGTGGTGGAGGTTAACTACACTATTGTGGTGATCATTTCATAATATAACAAACATCGAATCACTCTATTGCACACCTGAACCTAATAGATGTCAATTATATCTCAACTAAAAGAAAAAGAACTACTACATACCAGTTACTCGAAGTCTACCTGTACCGACCACAGTTTCCTCCTCATCCACAGTAAACAGTGGCTTGCCTTCCTTGGATTTGATCTGAAACTGTTGACTCTGGACTTCTACCATTTTGGGACCTGAAGGATTAATTGAAACAGTTTATTATAAAGTGTTTACAATATGCAGTGTCATAATCTCTGTTTTTACACATGGCATGTCACCAAGCAATACCAAATTACTAAACATTTAGGATTTGTTACTAATTGTGTTTTTTTTTCTGATACTGTGATTAAATGTATAAATCCTAAGCCTAAATCTATTATATTATTAAAATTCATTTATGTCAAACCTGTGCTAATCTATATCAAATCTATGTATGAATAAATTTTTTAAAAGTTAATTTTTTTCAGGTTTTTAAAACTTTCTCAAGATAATATAATCCTTCCATTCATGTTATTTAAATCTGCATTCTTTTGACTATTAACCAACTACGAATTTTGTATTCTGAAATGTGAAATTTGGGAAAGACCATTTTATGAATGGCTCACTTTAATGGACAAAGTTAATCCAGAAAATAAGGGTTACTCAGATTCACTCCTTTGGCCCTGTCCTCAGAAGACGTCACCATGGAAACAGACATCACCATGGAAGAGCACCCTCAAGTTCCTGCTGTTCCCTTTCACCTAAGGCATCTTTATTCCTTCTTTCTTTTTATTTCAGTGACAGAGGCATCCCTTTCTCCTTCAAGCTTAATTCCTTCAAGTGAGCTTTAAATCCATTGCCTTCCAAATCGTTACTGTATTCAAATGTTTAATGGGTGCTACTATTAGTCAGACACTGGGGATACTGCGTCCTCATGGAGCGTATGAGATCTTGTTCAGTTTCTCTGATCCATACACTTGGATTCTCATCATTTTATGTTTCATAATTTCTCTTTGTGCTTCCAGTCTTTCAGACCCCAGCAGCATAAGCAATGAATCTCTCTAGGACACAGCTTTCAGCATGTGCTTAAGGAACTACAAATGTTCCCTAGTTCTTTTGCATGTTAGTTTTGTAGTCTTATTTAGAAAATAAGTTTACTGAGATAATGGATAGCTTACAGTTTTTGTGTATGTGTCCCTGACAGTAGTCATTAAAGCTGATGGATACCTGCTAGAAATTAAATAGAAGCTTTTTAATTAGTACATTAATCCATTTTGGACATCTTCACCCACATATTCTTATGATATTTCATTAATTAGTACCTCAAAACCCTTCAATTATTCTTCATTTAAATGTGTGTGTGTGTCACTTACAAAGTAGAACTCATTCTTTCCTCTATGTTTTATCTTCTTTCTCTTAAGGAAGCCTATCTTAATTTTTTTGATACTTGCTTGTAAGCTCTTCTGAGCTTTCACTCAGATTTATTCACCCAGTGACTCAGTGTCAGCATTTCCCTCTCTGAGTCACTGATAAATCTTACATATTTACCATTTAAACACTGATTTGCATTGAATGATGAATATGAAGTTATCTTAGTTACAAATTGAGAGAGAAAAAACTGGAATAATTTATCCAGTAAGAATTTTGCTCATTGGAGTTCATATAAGAATTTTAGGAGGCTTTATTACATGA
This sequence comes from Rhinolophus hipposideros, assembly GCF_964194185.1. Lineage (NCBI taxonomy): Eukaryota > Metazoa > Chordata > Mammalia > Chiroptera > Rhinolophidae > Rhinolophus > Rhinolophus hipposideros. The sequence goes on from NC_138050.1 coordinate 9,879,593, forward strand.
AAGGGGTTAAACTAAACGGTATTTTTTCTGGAACCACTGTTTCATATACACTGATGAAATCTTCAACAAATAAGTTTAGTTGCATAATTTTTATCAGTAACAAAGCCATATAAACCCTTGCTTAAATCGAAGAAAATGCCGGAAAGTGGAGTCTATTCCATTCCACACAAATTTATCACATGTTTTTTTAAGTTCAAGTTTCCATGCTGAGAATTGAGGCTATGTAAGTGAGTGAGATGTAGCTCAGAACTTAGGAGTTTGTAGTCTATAGAAGAAAAAAGCATGTAAACGTAGTTCCACGACAATGTGATAATTGCCATGATACAGGCATAGACAACGCTCAATGAGAACCCTGACAAAGAACTTATGGTCCATCCTTGGGGGTCAGGCTGGCACCAGGTGGGAGATGATACCTGAGCTGACCTCAGAGAAACAGCTTATGGTTCCCTGATTTCATTAATTAGTACCTCAAAACCCTAATTTGAGGGTTTTGAGAAGGAGGCACTCCAGGTACAGGGAACTACTTGAGCAAAGGCATAAAGGTGAATAAAATTTCATCTTCGTTTTATTAAAATATATAGACATTGAATGTTAAATTTAAATATGTTTTGCCGCAGAAGAAACTGTTCTTCAATGATAATAAGCCCATAATCACAGGGATAATTATCTCTTAAAATAATTGAGTGTGTGAGTCATCTTTTAACTTTTATCAGTTTTCTACTAGTTTTTATAGCCTAGCTGGACCTGGATTAGAGTTGAGCAAGTAATTTTCTTTTGCAGCAGAGTTCTTTAAGAAATAGAATTTAAATTCTATCTTGGTAATTTAAAAAAGGAGCTATCTGGTAAAATAAAACTTGTCATGAAAGGCTTCAGTACAAAGAAGGAAATAAATAAAAAATAAAGGAAATAAATATAGTAAGGTTTTATGATCTGATGGATTAAGTTTGTGAAATTGGCTTAAGGGTTTTTCTGGTGAAAATACAATCAAATTCTTCCTGACATACAGTATGTCTCATTAACAGCCTTCCCTGCCCCACTATGATAGCTTGAATTTAAGATACCATCATGTAAAAACAAATATGAAACCCTGCCAACTCGTCTGAGCACAACTTGCATACTTCTGGGTGTGTTTTATTTTTAAGCTAACCAGAATTATTATTTAAAATAAAAATAAAATTAACTATAGTAACCAGAGCTGCATTTATAACTGGTCCTTGTTGTTGATTATGATTTGCTATCTTTTAGTTCAAAGATTTGAAATGCTAGCTATTAGTGCTTGCTGTTCAGTGTGGGGTTTCTTTTGGAATTTAAGACTTTTGGTTTTGATTGTATTGTTTGCCAATTTTAACTGTGGTTTAGTAATAAACAATTATTCATTTAATTAAATGGGATTAATTTGGCCAGTTAACAACAATTACATTTTAATATACGGATTGGCTAAATTTAACTTCTTTCAGGAAGTGTGAGGCTGGAATGACTATGATTGTCGGTAGACATTTACTGAAAATAATCTTGGATTTGGTGAGCTGAGTTATATTCCCAGTTCAGGGTTCTCAACATAACAGAGGCTTTCCAACCAAAGGTTTAACATGAATCACTAATTTTAACAGTCTATTATGCATGAATCACTAAGGTTAAAACTCAAGATTTGAGGCCAACAGTTTAAAGCAATTGCAATGGGACACTTATTTTCTTTTAGTAAATTTCTTGTCAAAAATAGGAACCGTATTTGCAACAGCTGGAACAGTTACTGGCATGCCTTAATTTAAGGAAATCTGGTAAGAGAGAGGAAGGGCTAGTGGAAACGCGCCTGGCTGAGAGAAGCAAGTCTTGGGGTCATTCCTGGTTAGGCTTTTCTACCAACTAGCTGCGCATTCTTGAGCAAAGTAGCTTTTCAGTTTCTTTCATCCATGAAATTGGGAACAGATTTATATTATCTCTAACTCCATTGCGTGCTATATGGAAATCCACATTTAACAAAAAATTAAGTGAGGAAATAAGTTTTTGTATTAAATCATTTTTATAAGAATATAAAATGAATCTTTTAGTTTTGTATCTCCTAAGGAATAATTACACATTTTTTACATGTTATTAATTACTTGACAGCATATACAAACTAACACATAGGCATTCAATGTTTTTTGAATAAATGACAAAAGAGGAGCAACAATCCCTCAAACATTTAAAAGCTAGTCAAAGAATTTTAAGAAATGATGATAACTATAAATCATAATACTATATAATTAATCAAGAACATATGATCTGATTTAGGCAAGTCAGAAGAACATGTGTACTGGATAAAGTCAGGTTAATCTCTAGATCCACTGAGAATTTCATTGGACTTAGTCATCAAACAAACTTCCAAGCAAGAAAGAAATACAATTCATTATTGAGAATAAGTAATAAAGATTAAAACAGAACATAAAATATGAAGTTCTTGTACCAGTATTATAAAAAGGAATCATCAGGTTAATATATAGCTATAGTTTCCAGTGTAACATTATTCTATTTTGTAAAAACAGCCGTTAAAAAAGAGAGACACTGGCAGTTACCAGTTTGTGCTGGCAGTGCACTTCTCATCTATTTTCCCATAATCATAAGAGCCATCCAGTTGCTTAGGTTTAGCAAATCTGTAGCATGTGAGAGAGTACAGGATGTATACATATTAGAGGTACTTTGTTGTGAATTTAGGATTTGTGAAGTTGAAGACCGAGTTGTTGGTGTTGAGAGCTACAGCCAATCAGATGAAGAACCAGAAAGGTTCTGGAGATCCCAGAGAGTTAGAACTGAGGCAGCCATCATACTCAAGAAAAAAGGATGGGCAAATATACATTGGAAAGGAGGGGTACATGGGGAGAAGGACAGAGGGGATGGAGAGAGAGAAGGGGAAAGGGAGAGGGAGGGAGGGAAAGAGAGAGGGAGAAAACTTTTAGCTCTTAGCCTCTGATCTCTTTTCTTTTGAGGCCAACTAATTTGGTTCCTTTACTTTGGTCTTGGCAAGATTCTTTTGTATCCTGCAATAATTATTATGTTTTTTATACTAGCTTGGATGGTCCTCTATTTCTTGGAATCAAAATAACTTTAATTAAAATACTTCAGACTGCCCCCCGCCCCCCGACTCCACCTCATGTTAACTATTCTCTGTGGTCAACACAGCATGATATTTAGAAAATTCACACTTTGATGGCTGATAAAATAACTTTAAATTCTTCAGAAGAAAAAACAAACTTATCCACTCAGCACACTAGTCAAAGACCACGCCCACGCAAAGCACAGTGATGGAGCTGGACTCACCCACTTTTAACCTGCCTGTGACATTTCCTTCAGAGTTTCGTGCATTGACGGTCACATTCTGAGTAGACTGTAGGAGCAGAGAAGAGTCCTAGGAAGGGATTTACAAAATAGTGAGTCAATTATACACTATTTAAAATCTAAAGACCATATCTTTATATTTGTATATAAATTTAAGATTTATGTGAAATAATTTCTCTAGAGTCACAGGTTCTGTGAGCCTGTAAATTTGTTTTTACAGAACTATTTTTTTTAAAGTTTGAATTATAGTATGTTAAAGGGGTAAATCATTAACTTTTTTTCATAAAATATAATAATCTCATGGGCTTATCGTGTTTCTGTGCACCGGTTACCAAGCATCAAGTTAGTTTTCACAGCAAAGACTGAAAACAATCAAGTTTTATTGTGTTTTTTTCTTTTTCCAAAGAATTAAAATTTCATTTTTATTATTTATGACATGATATATTTTAGGAAGATAAATGAGAGACTGGGTAGTTCTTCTATATAAATACCATGTTACTTATTTTTAAAATACAAAGGCTCCTCACAATTTCAAAAGAGCTTTTAAAATTTGTTGGATGCCTATTTTTTTTTGAGCTTTTGTTGGAAGATAAAGTGGCTTAATAAGCACGTTAGTGCTTTCTGCAGTATCAGTTCTGAATGGGTGGCTTTGTTTTACAGAAGATTGCTTGCTTTCATATAAAGTTTTCTTCAAAAGGAATGCAGTAATTTGGCTCTTGGATTCAGTTGGGTTTATGGTTCACTCAGAGGGAAGCAAAGATTTCCACAGTCATGAGGAATAATGTGATTTTTTAGAAGGAAAGAAGTTCCTCTAGCAGGTCAGAAATTGTCTGACTTGCTTTGTGGAAGCAGAAAGACTTACCAGCCTCTCAGCTTATCCAACAATGTGACCTTAATATTTGATTTTGCATTGTTATAAAATAACTAGAATGATAATGACGTAACAATTTATCCACAATTTTAGTATCCATCCTCTCATTTCAGCCTTCACATTTTGAAGTTGGCACCATTACTCCTAATACATAGATGAGGAAATTGAGTTCAGAGAGATTAAATTATAGCTCACCCAAAGTCACAACTAGCAAGTGACAGTTCCATAATGGAACCCTGTCTTTAGATGACAAGTTCCATGCTCTTTTCTACCGTTCCCCTGGAACGGGAGGACAGGGCTCAGGTTAGAGCTGTGAGGTCTACTTTCCCATGCTTAGACAACATAAGCTACTCTGGGAACCCCTCTGGGTTGTCGGATCCAATGGACACTCTCCAAGCCTTTTCTTTTTCTGCCTTCTACTGTAGCGGTTGGAAAGGCTAACTGCTTTCTCAGCCTGTCTTGCAGCTAAGGGGACTCAAGTGACACAATTCTGGTCCATGAGATAGATGTAAGCTGACATCTGCTGGGGGTGGGCTGGGGTTTTTAGGCAAGCTTTGGCTTTCCTGATGAAAAGGATACATACATGGGCACTGCACGTTTCCCCGGCCACATGCCTTGGATATAGCCTAGCAGAATCTAATGACCATGGGGCAGGCAGAAGGATGCAGATACTGTTCCCAATGTTGGTGAGTGCAGAACTGACGTTGTAGCTGCCCCTTCTAGCTTCTAGCTATGTGAGAATAAAAGTTCGTCATTTATGCACTACTGGCTAGATTTTGTTACTCACAGTATAAAGCAGAAATTGCTCTGTAACAATATTAACTAAATGATGTAAATATTACCCCTATTACTTAATGAAAGCTCTTCTATTGAATTGCACTTGCTCTTTAATCTACACTTTTTAAAAGTACCTGAAAATAATCAACAGGTACAGTTTTTAAAAACTGCAATATTTATTGTGAAGTATGGGGCATTTCCAATTTCTAGGTGAGGAAGCTGAGATCCAAAGCTTGTAAATGAGTTTTTGAGTTTTCATAATTAGCTAGTGATATCCTTTAGAAAAATTTTATGCCATTTATATAATAGAATGACTGCACGGTAGAAAGAAACATTTGATTTTTCCATTCATCTGAGTTCTGACTGTATTTATTGGACACAAACAATGTATCATTCGACACTATATTTAGCCTTTGGAAGTAGATAAAAGAGTCACAGGACATGATAACCTTTCTCCAGAGTGTATGACCTAGATAAGGAGCAATGAGAGAGATGCATGAAAAGGCAATTAACAGTGTAAGGATGTGTTGGAGGGCCCAAATAGAGACCATAACGGCCTTAAGAGTTTTTAATAGTCCCTTTTGGCCACTTCATATATGGACATAATTAACAACTTCAAATTTGAATGTATGAATACGGGAATGGCAGAGGCTTATTTAGTCACTGAAGCAGCATATGTATGTGAAGAAGTCTGTCAAACAGTCTGTGGAAAAGTTATATTCATTGGCATAAAGTTATGCATAATATTCCCTTACCATTCTTCAAATGTCTGTCCTTTCTTCCATGTCTGATATTGGTCCTTTGTATCCTCTCTTTGTAATGATTAGTCTGGTTAGAGGTTGATCAATTTTTATTGATCTTCAAAAACAGCCAGCTTTTGGTTTCATTGATTTCTCTCTATTGTTTTTGTTCTCTATTTTTTGATTTCTGCTCTTTATTCTTTCATTTTTTTTCTTACGTTTGGTTCAATCTATTCTTCTTTTTCTAGTTTCTCAAGGAGGGTGCAGAAGTCATTGATTTTCTTTTTTTCTAATATAGACATTTAGTACTATAAATTTCCCTCTAAGCACTGCTTTAACCACATTCCCCAAACTTAATTTTTTCATTTTTAATCAGTTCGAAGTCCTTTCTAATTTTCCTTTTTATTTCTTCTCTGAACCATGGATTATGCATAAATGTTTAATTTCCAAATATTTGGAACATTTTTGGATACTTTTGTGTTACTTTTTTTTATTAAATTCATTATGGTCAGATAACATGTTTATGATTTGAATACTTTTAAGTTTACTGAGATTTGTTTTATAGTCCAAAATGTTATCTTGGTAAATATCTGTTGTACATTTGAAAATAACTTGCATTCTGCTGTTGGAGAGTACTATGTAAACGTTAATTATATCAAGTAGGTTGATAGTGTTGTTCAATTCTCCTATATTCTTATTGATTTTCTGTGGATTTGTTCCATCAGTTATTGAGAAAGGGCTATTGAAATCTTTGACTATAAATGTGGATAATTTTATTTTTTTCTTGTAGTTCTATCAGTTTTTGCTTCATGTATCTTGAAACTCAATTTACTTAAAAAAAAAATCCAGGTGTTATACTTTTTAATCTCTAGAAGGTTAATGTGGGTGTTTTTCTGTCTTTCCATCTTTCATGTCTCTATTTAACATGTTCATGCTCTCCTTGACTTCTGGGAGCTTTGTTGGAACACACTTTTCTTGAGCTTTGTTCTGGGAGACAGTGCGTCACTTGGAAAAAGTATGATACTTTCAGAGCTTCTTGTTTAGCTTTGTTATATGGGACAAGACCAGCATTTATTCTAATGCTGATCTTGTGCCACTCCTGACCTAACACCTTCCTGAGCATTCTACCTGATGCCTCATGACCTGTGACATTTTCCCACTCTGGCTGATGGGAATATGAGCTGTTCCCAGACCTGTGTGAACCTGTGGTTATTTAATCACTCTCAGGGAGCTTCCTCTCACACAGGCACTGACAAGTACTTACGTACAGACTTGGTGTGGTGGGGGGGGTGAAGAGAGAGTGAACGCCCTGCGATCGATCTCTGGAGCTCTGTCAGTATGTGGCAGCTCCCTCCTCTATGGAACTCTGTGGACTTTGGGTGGGCTGGTTTTCCCTGGACTCCCTAACCTACCTCCTTAATGCAGAGAGAATACCTGCCTCTGCAATGGTCTCCCTCAGCCAACATAACTCTGGCGGCGGAAAGGCTAAGTTCTAATATTTGAATTCTTTTTTGGCATCTGATTTCTCTTTTTGTAAAAGTTTGTGTTAATTTCTCATGTTTCTATACAACAGGGCTGATTAATACAGTGAAATGCCATCATGATTGATATCTGAATAAGTATTATATGAATAACTCACAGAATCAGATTCATATAGGTATCAGCCTGTGACATCCCAGGTCGTTTGCCTGCTCCTACTATCAACTGAGACATTACCAGAAGTAACACAGCAGTGCCTAATGACTACTTATGTGCTTTGTACTCTCTAGGATTTAACCACTGCACTTGGTATTTATAAGTTTTAGGTCCTATCACTTTGTAGTTGGTGGGCGAGCGTGGTGATTGTTCTGATGTCTAGTTTAGGAATGTACTTCATCTCTCTTACAGTGGTTGGTCTTTTATTTCCTTTCTAATTGCCCTAGAATAGCTGGTACAGCCTCTGCATGTAGGAAACACTGACATAAGTTTTCATATCTGAAAGATGGGAGGAAAATGAAGACTGTACTCTTCATACAATTGGTGAGCTTTGTTGGATGAATTTTTAACATTTTAGATTATACCACCTGATCGGTAGTCTAGCAAAATATTGGTCTCTATTACAAGGTCCATAGCATCATACGAGGAAAAATAGAACATATTACAAAAATTGTTTGACTATATTTTGTGTTTGGCTTTACATGTTATAAATTTCATGAGACAAATGAAGATAATACTGAGGCAGATGGACTTTAAAGTCACACAATTATTTAATGGTGATATTTCATCTATTTATGGAGAATCCTACAGGACCTAATCTGTAATTAGTATAACTACTACAGAACATACTACTATGAAACTAATTTCTTTCTAAGCTTGTCAGATAATTTTAAATGCCTGGAAAGAAGTATATTGAATTTAGCTGCACAAGTGGAAAGAAGTTTAGGTTGTTTTTGATGAAGGTTTTAATTACCAAATCTTTATTATAGTCTAAATTACTAAGGCCACCAAATTCAGTGCTGAATCACATGAAAATGGAGTCTTTTTAGAATATTATATCAGAAATAAGTTCTACAACCTAGGAGTCAAGCTTTTTATAAAGAGTGTAACATGGATGTATGCACATGTATATATTTTAAGAATTCTGCTCTGAAATATACTGAATTTCTATAGTTAACCATTATTTGTCTTTCATAAAACACAAATGATTTGAACGATTCATCATTTTCTTACCACTCTCGAGTGTATTTCTTTGACATACAATGGGAATAAAAATTCAGATTCCCCTTCCAGGCGAAGGCCATCTTTTGTAACACGCAAGTGACCCATTCCTGTCTGTTAAAAAGATGAGACAGCAAAGATTTTGTTATTGATTTCTTTTTCCTTTCTCTCTTATCACTTTAAATTACATGTGCATTTTCATAAATTTCCTATCTGCACTTTTCTATATTTCTCTCAAATGCTTTATTTAAAACTTTTGTTGCTTTTATTCAGTATACAGTATTTTATTAAGTTTTATATAAATACAAAGTCCTATTTAGGAAATACGTATAAGATTTAAAGAATCTCTTTACCAAAAACACTCAAGATCCCACCACCATGTAATAAAAAGAATCTAACCATTATTATTTAAAATTTTTTAAAAATTAAGATGCAATAAAGTGGACTCTTTTAGGATGTACAGTTCTGTGAGGTTTTAATGCATGTCAACAGAACAGTTCCATTGCCACTACCCCCAAAATACCCTAAATTCCTTTTTAAGGGCTTCAAGTGTATCATGTGAGTTCCCAAAATAGCAAATATTTATTGGGCATTTCTTTTTTTTTTTTTTGAACATATTATATTTTATTTTATTTTTTTATTTTTTTAATTTTTTTATTTATTAGTTTCAGGTGTACAAGACAAGGTAATACTTAGACGTTCATCATTTATATCCCTCACACTGTGAACCCCCCCTCCCCCCATCCACTATCCCTCCGACCTCACACTGAGCCATCACATTATATATATAAAATTATAGTTGGCATTCATTAATGTTTAGCTTCTGGTGTACAATGCCATGATCAGGTATCCACAGTATCCCTGAGGTGGTCTCCCAAATAGGACACATGTCCATCGGATACCCAACAAAATCTTTACAACATTATTGAATACCTTCCCCAAATTAATTTTCAAAAAACCCTGAGGCCATCTTGTGGTTACCAGCTGCTTCCAAATCCCTTCACCTTTCCCCTTATCCCCAACCCCCACCCCACACCCATCTAACAACTCTCGGTTTTTTCTTTGTGTCCCCAAAACTGTTTCTGATTAGTTCATTCACATATTCTTTTCTTTAGATTCCACATATAAGTGAGATCATATGGTACTTGTCTTTCTCTTTCTGACTTATTTCGCTTAACAAAATGTTCTCTAGATCCATCCATGTTGCTGCAAATGATAAAATTTCTTTCTTCTTTATGGCTGCGTAATACTCCATTGTATAAATGTACCACAGCTGGGCATTTCTTAAGTGAAAAGCAATATAGGAGGATGTGGAGCTCTATTCAAGGTGCCTTCTCTCAAGAAGTTTCCAGTCATAAAGAATTACTAGAAAAAAATAGAAGACAATTCTGGAAATCACCAACCACCATCATATGATTAAATCTTGTGGATGTTTAAAAATTTCATTTCCTCTCTGTCTTCTCAGCAGCACCCAACACTGGACCTCTTTCTCCTCGAAACACTATTCTCATTTGGTTTCCATGACACTGTCCTCATCTAGCTTTCCTCCTACTTCACGAAACATTCAGCCTTGTGTCACATTCATCCTCCTCTACCCAGCCTGACTGCTGGCTTCCTCAAGCTCAGTCCTAGGCCTTTTCCTGGCATACCCTCTCTGACCATGCCCTCGGCTTTCATTACTGTCTCAGTGTGGAAGACACACCCATTGTTATTTGCAGTTTAGATTCTGTCTTCTGAGCTCCATACACACACACACACACACACACACACACACACACACACACACACCACACGAATGATTGCCTGTCTTCCCCTTTTGAATGTCTTGGAAGCACCTAAATTCAACAAATTGAATCTTGATCTTCCTTCCCTTTCTTCCCCCAGGATAGAGCCAGATAAAAAAGAGAGCAGAACGGTGGAGAGAATGAAACAAAGACATTAAGGGACACTTTATACAGGGACAGGTGATTTCCAGGACAGAGATAGAAACCGAGTGTCCTTATGACTTTGATTAAATTTAGTTTAGAAATGTTATCTCCCCCTCTCTCTACTCCCATAGCTCTAGAAATCATATCCCTGTCTCTCTCTACACCCCTCAGGGACCATGCCTTTCACCTGGATAATCAGCAGCCCCCAGAGGGAGCAGAAGGCAACAGCCCAGATGAGTAATGGTCATAGAATCCCGACCTCTGGCCGCTAAAGCTAACATCTTGACCTAAGTTACGTTTCAGCTCCTGAGCCCTGGGGTGGAATGACCCCGTGGCTACTTTCCCAGGAGACCAGACAGAGGGACACCAGAGCAGACCTCTGAGCTGTCCTCAAGACCTAAAGAAATGATTCCTCACCTTTATTTCATCTCCGACCAATCAGCTCCCAGCAGGACCCTGAACCACTACCCATGGTGTCTTGTGACTTTGTCCTATATAATCTGTAACCTACAGGCTATGGGAGAGTCAGGTCTTTGAGCGCTAGCTTGCCTATGTTTCTGGGCTTGGTGCCATTGCCTTAAATAAACCTCTACTTTCTTTGCTGCAATCTCCTGTTTACGTCTCCTTTGGCTTTGATGCGTGAGACAAAACGAATCCCCTGAGTTCGGTAACACGATATGTTACTCTGAACTGATGCCACAGACTTCTTTTCAAGAACTCTGCTGGTTGACTAGCCCCAATACCAAGAACCAAATTCAATGTGTGATCACGTACTCTGTGAGTTTCTCTATCTGTGGACCACCATACGATACTCTTCTCATAAGTTTGGGAGCAATGGTTTTGGCACTGTGCTGGATGGAAGCCCCTCATGGTGCTGGGCCTGCGCCAACCCCCGCCACAGGCAGAGGAGCCCTCCAGAGTCTCTCTTACAAGTGTGATTCAGTGTGTAGTTTGGTCTGAAAAAAGGGCTCTGAGTCTAAAGAGAGAAGTACTATTTTAGTTTCTCACAGGATCCAACCGTGCATTTGTAAAGCATGGTTTACGAAAACAAACCAACATTAGAAAAAAAATTATTAAATTCATCATGGGTGGATAGGTAGTGCAAGCCTTGACAGTTCTTTTTTTATTCTTTTTTGTAATGGATGCGCTTGACTTTAGCTTTGATTGAGGAGACATCCATTGAAAAGACAGCGTCTGCAATAAACACTGCCAGCCACAGGACTAGGTCAACAGCCAGGCCACCTCCCCCACTGAGGCTCTTTTGTTTTAGAGATCTTGGTTGATTTCAATAACTGACCGATTGGGCCACTTGTTTGTTTTCCCTTCCAGTGCTTTAAATTCCCCTTCTTATGGCATTTTTTATTTTTAGTTTCAGGTGTACAAAATAATGTAATAGTTAGACATTTATCATTTATATCCCTCACTCAGTGATAACCCCTTTCCCTTCTGATATCACACACAGACATTACATTTCCACTGTCTCTATTCCTAATGCTGTACTCCACTCCTTGTAAATATATATAATTGTAGTTGAATGTCAACCCCCTCTTATGTTTTAAATTCACCAATAAAGGGGGGGGCGGTGAAATACTAGGTCCTCAGCCTTCACCCCAATAAAAGCAGAACCCCATTCCCAGCACTCTCTTTCACTACTGGCCACCTCGCTGTGTGGCCCCCGAGGTGTGTGATGGAATTTCCAGGTCTTGCTAAATAACAAACCTGTATCTTTTCAAAGTTTCCTGATGATTATTGCTGAAGGGCATCTTTCAATCATAATTAGAACCATCAAGGGCTGGTCCAGCCACAAAATTGGTTATTGACAGGTTTAGACCAGTAGAAAAAAGGATAATATGCCAATTTTAGCATGTGATTCCATCAAGAATGTTACATCCTAGAAGTAACCAAACCATAAATTCTAATCTGAAAATCTGCTGCTAAATTTCTGGGTTCAAGTGAACAAATGCTAGGAGTTGTCTGGATCCTATTTTGCTGTATCAGGAAAAAAACAACAAAAACTAATGCTGATTCTAGCCTGTGAAGTAGCTAATTCCATAATCGGATTGCGAAAACTAATTGTTTCTTGTCATGTGTCATTTTCTCCTCCGGTTGTTACTTTCCTTATTTGAAAAATGAGGGAATCGACTTAAGTCTCTTTTTACCTATAATGTTCTCTGATTTTAATCAAATGAATCAGAAACCTCTGCAAACAACAAATCACTGTACAATGCTTGAAAACACAAGAATATGACTTTGTTTTTTTGAGGTCAGGTATGTTGAGGTAAAATTTACAAACAATAAAATTTACCCTTTTTAGTGAACATTTCTGTCAGTTTTCACAAACATACACAGTCATGCAACCACAACACAAAATACAGAACAGTTCTGGAAACCATAAAAAATTCATAGCCCCTTCATAGTCACTCCACCCCCCACCCCTCAACCATGTTCCTTGGCAACCACAGCTTTCTGTCCCTTTGCTTTTTTCAGAATGTCATATACATGCAATCATATAGTATGGAGCCTTCTCAGCCTGGCTTCTTTCACTGGAGTACCACATTTGATATTCATCCGTGCAACATGTTGTGTGTATCAGTAGTTTGTTTCTTTTTATTGGTGAGTAGTATTCCACTAGATGACTGCACCATAGTCAGCTGAAGGACATTTGGGATGTTTTGATGATTATGGAAAAAGCTGCTATTTGTTTCTATGTACAGATTTCCATGTGAATGTGTTATAATTTTCATTTCTGTGGGCAAATACCTAGTAATGGGATTGCTGTGTTGCATGGTTAAGCTTAGAAGAAACAAGAAAATGAACATTTATTTTTATATATATATGGAAAACCATAAGTTCACACATGTTTCAATTTCAATCCAACACCATAGGGTTTAACCGGGTTTTCTCTTTCTGTATTTGTACCTCCCTTTTTCAACAGTGACAAACTTGGCTCCCTCGACTCATTCACTTACTTATCCGACCAATCCTTCATGTTTTCCTACTCCTACCTCAGCTACCACTCTCGCCCTGACACACATGCTTCCTCACTCCACTTGGGCTCCACACCCTTTCCTTGGGGTTCTCCCATGCTGAGGGGTGCTACTCGCCTCTCTGGGCCCTGACATTCAGTGCTGGGTTACACTTCTCCGTAGATGCCCTCTTCACACAGCTGAGGCTCCAACACGCTGCTTTGGGCCACCGCAGGTCCTTAGTCTTCTGACACAGGATTTTTACATCGTTCGATACTACCTCCTTACAAAGCAACTATCATTGTAAGTGAGAAAACAGTAATTTTACGGTGAAGAAGACTGGGTCTTTCATCAAGGGTTCAAAGTGATGGGCTAAGGAAAAAATCTGCTGTGCTGATGAAAATCCTGAATTCCTGAGGGTGGAATACAAGGGTTTCAGGAGTTGGGACAGGATGGATGCAGGAAACAGGATAACATATGAGCAGAACTTAGAGTGCAGGAAGTAAGGATGGGGAGGCGAGGTCTGCTTATGGAGATCAGTATTAATAGAGATGAAAGGAAAATGCTCATCAATTGCAGTGGCAGATAGAGGAGGCACATCTGTGAGGGCAAGGGAGGCAGTCAGGAGGGTGAGTGACTAATGCTCCCTATTGACCCTCGTCTATAACAGGAAAGTCTGGAGTGGGGTGGCTACAGGCCCTGGGCACCAGGTTGGTTCTTGACTCCAACGAGAAGGGGCAAACTTGCTCTGGATTTGTGGGGCTCTCCTCTGACTACTGCTGACTGCATGTGGCTCCCCCACTTTTCCACCATCATATCATACTATTAGGTTGGTGCAAATGTAATTGCGGTTTTTATAATTATTTTTAGCCTGTTAAGCCACAATTACTTTTGCACCGACCTAATAACTGCAGTTTTTTGAGTACATCAAGCTTTTTCATGCTGCCATGTGTCTGTACATGTTGTTGACTTAGAAAAACTTTCTTACTTTAACTTACATGGCTACTTCTTATTAATCCTTCAAGACTGATTTCAGGTATCCCTGTGTTACCATAGTACTCTGTGCGTTTCCCCGAAAATAAGACCTAGCTGGACAATCAGCTCTAATGTGTCTTTTGGAGCAAAAATTAATATAAGACCTGGTATTCTATTCTATTCTACCCAGTCTTGTATTATAGTAAAATAAGATCGGGTATTATATTATACTATATTATATTATATTTTACATTTATTATATTATATTATATTATATTATATTATATTATATTATATTATATCATAGACCTGGTCTTATTTTACTACAAGTAAAATAAGTACTTATTATAGTAAAATAAGACCGGGTTTTATATTAATTTTTGCTCCAAAAGATGCATTAGAGCTGATTGTCTGGCTAGGTCTTATTTTTGGGGAAACACGGTAGTTACTTATACATGACCCTGTTTTTCTCCATCGCAAAATAATGGTTACTCCTCTCTTGGAGACCGGGCATTTAATCTTCTACCCTTCAATCTGGGATAGCAGAATACAGAAGAAACAACATCAAAAGAAGCCTTGAAGCTTCTATTCATGCCTCTTGGAATATTCTGGAAGCCCTGAACACACTCACCATGTAAGAAGTCCAGGTACCTTGAGATCACATGCTGGAGAGGCTAAGGGTAGGCTCTTTAGTCATCAGTTGCAGCTGAGCTCAGCCTTCCAGCCATCCCTGCACTGGTACCAGATCTGTGAATGAAGTCATCTTGGATCCTCCAAACCAGCCCCAGTGCCAGCTGATTATGTCTGAGCAACCGCAGTTGACATCATCGGGAGCTGAAGAATTGCCCAGCTGAGCCCTGCCCCCTTTCCTGACCTACAAAATCAAATTATGATAAAATGCCTTTTGCATTAAGCTATTAGTTTTTGGAGTAATATGTTTTGCAGCAATAGATACCTGGAACACTTCTTGAAGGAAGGGATTAATTGTATCTAGTCTCACCTCTTGGTTTAAGGTCTGATACACAAAAGTGCTTATTACATCATTGTTGAACTGTTAAATCAGAAAAAAGGCAGAAGTTTCTAGAACAAATCAGTAGTTCAGCCAACATAATTCAATGTCATCAAGACCCTACATTACACCACATCATCAGTTTAACATTCATGCGACATCACAACTCTGGCTTTTCTTCCTTTGGTCACTCACTGTCTATTCTCATGTGACTGCACTATCACTCATTTATTTTGGGGACAAAAATCAGTCAATGCCAATTTTTGACTCTGTTCTGCTCCTATCAATCCCTCCGAGTGGGCCCAACACTTCTGGGCAATAGCAAGGGGCTGGGAGAGCATTTCCAGCAGGCAATGCCTTAATTAAACCCAGCCATCCCTCTCCTGAGTATGTACCCAAAAAATCTGAAGACCATAAAGATAAATCTTTATCCATAAAGATATATGTGCTCCGATGTTCAGTGCAGCTTTATTTACGGTGGCCAAGACACGGAAACAACCAAAGTGTCCTTCGATAGGTGATTGGATACAGAAGATGTGATGTATACACACAATGGAATGCTATTCTGCCATAAAAAAGATGAAATAGTGCCATTTGTGACAAAATGGATGGATCTTGAGATTATTATGCTAAGCGAAATAAGTCACACAGAAAAAGTCAAGAATCATATGATTTCACGGATATGTGGGATATAAAACTGAAAGCAACAAAGGAACAAGATAAACAAACAAAATCTCAGACATAGACAATAATTTAGTGGTTACCAGAGAGTAAGGGGGGAGGTGGGTGGGAGATGAGGGTAAGGGGGATTAAATATATGCTGATGGAAGGAGAACTGACTCTGGGTGGTGAACACACATGATATATAGATGATGTATTACAGAATTGTACACTTGAAACCTATGTAATTTTACCAACCATTGTCACCCCAATAAATTTTAATTAAAAAAATATCCTGAGGCCATTCACACAGCACACCAGGAGGATGAGCTCCACCGTTCAAAGTCCCTTCCCCCAAAAGGCAGTAGGCAGAACAAACAGGACAATGTCATGACTCAAACACTTCCTCTTTATGACCTTAACTAACTTTTACCTGTAGCACAAACCCTTCCAAACCTCTCTTTTATCTTCTCCAAGCTAGAGTTAACAAGTTGGTTGCTTTGCCCCTTAGTCATCACTTTCTTAATTGCAAGGTGAGCGTCCAACAGCTGGAACAGAAGTGGAACATGGACTAATTAACTTCTCGAAATCTTACATTCATTTGGTCAATATCCTACTGTTTTTGGCTTTCTTCACTCTGGAGGTCAACAGACTGCAAAATATTTGATAGTTCTGCAAGCTTCTCTTTTTCCCTTTCATTTCTTATGGTTTAATTAACCTGTAGACCCTTTTAAATTTACCAAATTAATTTTGTTTCAAGTAACTAGCTCCCTTCTTGTATCTAATCAATTTCCCTGTCTTCCTCCTCTGGTCAACACTGCCCTACTTAGCAACTTCTAAGGGCTAGCTGGTTGAAATAGGAAAAAAGTCATTTTTTTTCCCCTTCCTGTGTAGGGAAAAGCCCAGTTCTTCCCTACTACCGTGTTTCCCTGAAAATAACACCGGGTCTTATATTAATTTTTGCTCCAAAAGACATATGAGGGCTTATGTTCAGGGGATGTCATCTGAAAAATCATGGTAGGGCTTATTTTCCAGTTAGGTCTCATTTTCGGGGAAATAAGCATGTTTTTCCTTCTTGTGCATCTCCTTTATTACTCACACAAACACTCCACGTCTGACACTTCAGGCACCAAATGTGTGAAGGATTTTCCCCACACCAACAGGCAATTCCTGGACATAACATGGGGTCCATGAAGTCAACTCAATTTTGATACATCTACTCAGAGATAGCATCAGATTGCATAGTTAAGGACTCAGTCTCACATGACTGACCCTGCCCTCCTATCACACACACACACACACACACACACACACACACACACTTCAGACCCCAGTCACAAGCCCAGATTGTCACCTGTGCTTCGGACCAACCAGCTACAGATCTGAGGTTCCAACAACTCCCTCCTTGGGCTTGGTCATTTGCTAGAGCAGCTCACAGAACTCAGGGAAACACTTACTTACATTTCCCAGTTTATGAAAGCATGTGAGAAAGGAGCTTCTGACCCCCTGAAGTTATGTCTCATCATTCTCCTGGGTATGGATGTGTTCACCAGCCTGAAAGCTCTCCGAACCCCTGGCTTTGAGATATTATGGAGGCTTCCTCACACAGTATGGTCAATTATTAACTTCATTTCTAGCCCTACTCCTCTCTGAGGATAGGAATGGAGATGAAAATTCCAAGCTTCTAATCAGAGCTTCCATTTTCTGGTGACCAGCCCCCATCCAGGAGCCATCCAGGAGCCCACCAAGATCGCCTCATTAGAACAAAAGAAGCTCTTCGTGCTCTTATCACTTAGGTATTTACAAGTGTTTCAGGAGGCGTGTGTCAGGGATGGGGCCAAAGGGAAATATGAGAACAAGAGATGGTCCTGTGCTTTTATCACTTAAAAAATTACAAGTGGGGCGGCTGGTTAGCTCTGTTGGTTAGAGTGCAGTGCTCATAATACCAATGTCACCAATTTGATTCCCACATGGGCCAGTGAGCTGTACCATCCACAACTAGACTGAAAACAATGACTTGACATGGAGCTGATGGGTCCTGGAGAGACACACTGTTCCCCAATAAAAAAATTAAATAATAAAAATTACAAGGGTTTTAGGAGTTCTGTGCCAGGAAGTGGGGTAGAGACCAATATAGATATTTTCTATTATCTCACATTGGAGATGTCACATACATTTCATCCTGCTTACTGTATTAGTTTCCTGTAACAAATTCCCATGAACTTAGTAGGTTAAAATAAGATAAATTGTTATCTTAGAGTTTGGGAAGTCAAAAGTCCAAAATGGATGGCTGGGTTGTGTTCCTTCTGGAGACTCTAAGGGAGAATATCTTTCCTTGTCTTTTCCAGCCTCTGGAGGCTGCCTGCATTTCTGGGTTCAGACTCTCCTCCATCATCACATCCACCTGGGTTGACCCCTCGGCCCACCTGGATAATCCATTTTAAGACCTGTAATGAAGTCATATCTGCAATGTCTCCTTTGCCATGTAGGGTAATATGTTCACATGATTTGGGCATTAAGGAGTGGACATCTTTGGGGCCATTATTCAGCCCATCATGCTTACAATTGAGCATGAAGTGGTAGAAGCTGCAGTGGTTCTTGTCAAACTTTAACATTTATTTAAATCACGTGGGTTAATAAGCCAATATTGATTCCGTGGGTCTGGGGTGGGATTTGAGAGTCTACATGTCTAAGCAGCCCCCAGGTGATTCTAATGTATAGACAAGGTCAAGAACTTTGAGTGTCATATGTGAATGTTCTTAGGTTTAAGTGGCTCAGGAGGAAAAAGCGCAATTGTTCATTAGCAATGCTTGCCATTGGCTAGAACTTGGTGGTGATGGGCAATTGACATGCTTGTTGTGTGTTTGTACATCAGGGGAAGGCTCACTCTGGGGCAGAGGCAAAGATGAGTGAGGTAGTCCTTCCAGATGTTCCATATATTGTGCTTTTGATGGGGCCCATTCTGTGTAAAAAACAGTGCTGGGTGAATTAGATAGCTGTATAGAAAGATGAATCTTGACTTCTACTCACATCGAACATAAAAATAAATTCAATAAGAATTGCAGATATAGATGTAAAAACAAAACAATAATACTTTTAGCAAAGAACATAAGAATCTGCATTACTATGGAGAAGGCAAAGATGGTTTTCTTAAATAGGCCACAGAAAACCATTTTAACTTCTGTTCATCAAAAGACACCTTTAAAAGAGTTAAGAAGATAATCTATGGAGTGAAAGAAAATATTTGCAATAAATATACATAAAAAAGACTACCATTCAGAATATATAAAGAATTTCTAGAAAACAGTAAGATAAAAGGTAGACAACCGACACTTCATAAAAGAAGGTATCCAAAAATCCAATAAGCATATGAAAAAAAGTCCAATATTTTAGTCATTATGAAAAGAAAAATTAAAAGAACACCAAAATACCAATATGCTTGAATAGCTAAAATGAAAAATATAGAAAAGAAAAAGAGCCAAAATCGTGATACAGGAGGATCCGGAGTTCCACTTTTCCCATGGATGTGCAGAATACACAGTTCACGCTGAGCAATTCTGTCGGAAAGAGTTCCAGAAACTAGCTGAGTGACTCCTACACATGTTGGGCAAATGAGAAAATATGCGCATCGTAATAGGTATGAAGGGTTGAGACCCATTCTTGCCCTATACCCTGTCCCTGGCACAGTGCCATGTAACAGGGAGGAACCCAACTCCCCTCTGAGGGATGGGCCCCCCAAACACCTATCTCTGAAAGCCAGTGGGGCTTCATTCATGAGCCACAAGACTATATAGCAAACAAAGAAGCAGTTCTTAAGCTCTGAGGGGGCACTTTGCACGGTTATCCCCCACAGGGCTCAGTGCACAGGGAGCAGGCAAATGGGTCCATCTCCCAGTCTTTCCCTTAATGGGGTTTATCTGCTTACTTTAGAAAACTACTCCTTGAGGGCCAGCCTTCTAATTTAGCACATATCTAGACTGTGACTGTGTTCCTCTCCAGAGACCGAGGAATCCAGTGAACACCTCTTCCGCCTTCTCCCTCCAGTCTCCGAAAATAATAAAAGCAAGCTGCAAGTGTGTCTCTAGAAGGAGCTTGTACACACATCTGGCTTTTCAGCATTTATGGCTGCTGCCTGAGGATGGACACCCAGATTGCCTGGTTCTGATAGCCAATGGAGCTTGCATTCACAAGTCCCATAGGACTGTAGCAAACAAAGAAGCAGCAGTTATTAACAAGCTCAGGAGTGCCCATCCATGGCCACACACCTGGGCATAGCAGAGGGAGCAGGTAAAAATGCCCATCTTCCAGTTTCTCCCCGGAAGGACCTAACTACATACTTGCCCTGCTGCTGCTTGAGGGTCAAGCTTCTAATCAGCCTGAGTCTAGGTGCTGATTGCAATAGTCCCCTTTGGGACACTGATAGATCGTGGCACATTCTCAACTGCCGTGGCCTGCGTGGCCAGGAGGGCTCGGCCTGATGGGGGAAGGGCGAGGAGATTGAGAAAAGACACAGAGTCAGGAAAGCTGGGATGGGGAGGTCCACTGTCCACGGATGGCGGAGCAGTGGTGCAGTCTTTCACACACAGTTTATATACAATGTTAGAACAGTTGTCTATACAAACAAGTATTAGCAGAACAAGCAGGTATTATTAGAACATATTGTTTTGTGTATTGGCGAGTTTCTATGTCTTCCTGGGAAGATTGCTGAGGGAGTTTGTATGTCTTCCTGGGAAGATTGCTGAGGCGAGGCTTCCCATGGGAATGACCTTGCAGGCTGTAAGGCCCTTGTCAGCTCACAGCCGGCTCCCTACACTCAACTACTGGGATCTACTGAGAACAGAAACAGTGGTGTGGACAATTATAAAAGTCTGACAGATAACTAGGTAGGAGCTCTGGCCGGGCTGATTGACAAGGTTTAGCTCCTACACTAGACCATTCTGTCAAGACTGGGAGAGATGGCTGTTTTATCTAATATGCAGAAACCAACACAGAGAGTCAAGGAAAATGAAGGAAAAAAGGAATATGTTCCAAACAGAAGAACAAGATAAATCTCTGGCAATGGATCCTAAGGAAATAGAGTTAAGTGATTTACCCAATAGAGTTCAGAGTAAGTCATAAAGATGCTCACTGAGTTCAGGGGAGCAATGCAGAAAGAAAGTGAGAATTTTAACAAAGAGATGGAAAATATTACAAAGTACCAAACAGAAGTTGTTATTAGCTTAACCTAGACTACAAGACGTTTTACGTAAGCCTTATGGTAATCACAGAGCAAAAACCTATAGTAGATACACACACAGGAGATAAAGAGAAAGGAATCTAAGCTGACCACTACAGAAAATCATCAAATCATTGCAAAGGAGAGCAAAAGTGGAAGGAACAAAAGAACTGCAAAACAACCAGAAAACAATAAACAGTGACAATAGGAAGTCTATAGCTATCAATAATTACTTTACATGTAAATAGACTAAATTCTCCAGTCAAAAGACACAAGCGGCTGAATGGATTAAAAAGACAAGACTCAGCTGTATTCTGCCAGCAAGAAACTCACTTCAAATTTAAGGACACATACAGACTGCATGTGAAGAGATGGAAAAAAATATCCCATGCAAAATGGAAACCAAAAGAAAGCAAGGGTAGCAATAGTGATATCAAACAAAATAGACTTTAAAAGGAAGACTAGGATGATGAAGGTCATTATACAAAGAAAAAAGGGGTCAATTTATCAAGAGGATATAACATTAATAAATGTTTATGCACCCAACATCGAAGCATCTAAATACATGAAGCAAGTACTGACAGATCTGAAAGGAGAAACAAATAGCAATACAATAATAGCAGGGGACTTCAATACTCCACTTTCAACAATGGATAGATCATCCAGATAGAAAGTCAATAAGGAAACAGTGGACTTAAACTACATATTAGACCAAATGGACCTAATAGACATACAAAGTATTCCATCCAACAGCAGCAGAATACTTCTTCCTCCCTTCCTTCCTTCCTTCCTTCCTTCCTTCCTTCCTTCCTTCCTTCCTTCCTTCCTTCCTTCCATTATCTATCTATCTATGTATCTATCTATGTATCTATGTATCTATCTATGTATGTATGTATCTATCTATCTATCTATCTATCTATCTATCTATCTATCTATCTATCTATCTATCTATCTACCTACCTACCTATCATCTATCTTTCCTCATCTATCTATCCAGCCTTAAAAAAGAAGGAAATCCTGTCACTTCTGACAACATGGATGAACTTGGAGGGTATTATGCTAAACGAAATAGGCCAGACAGAGAAAGACAAATACTGCATGGTATCACTTACACGTAGAATCTAAATGGGGGGTGGGAGGAAGTTGAATTCACAGAAACAGATAGCAGAAAAGTATTTGCCAGGGGCTGGGGGTAGGGGAACTAGGAAGTAATTGATAAAAGGATACAAACTTCCAGTTGTAAAATGAATAAGGTCTGAGGATCTGAGTATCATGGTGACTATAGTTGATAACACTATATTGTATGAAATTTGCCAAGAGAGTAGAACTCACATTTTCTCACAGACACACAAAAGGTATACGTGGGAGGTGATGAATGTGTTAACTCAATGGGAGAAACCTTACACGATGTATCATATTATGTTGTACACTTTATCTGTAATTTTACTTGTCAATTATACCTCTATAAAGCTAAAAAATATGTAGAAAATATTGAGTATTAATGAGGAGCAAGTGGATGTGGGACAGCTGGAACTCTCACACTCTGCGGGTATAAGTTGTTACAACCATTTTGAAAAGCTGATGGTGTCTATTAAAGTTGAACATACACATAACGTATAACTTACATTCTTTTTGAGTCCACACTCAATTCATACTGCCTCAATTTCCATTTAGTCTTTGATCAATTGCAGTTTGGCTTTAAACATCATCATTCTATTGAAATTGCTTTCCATAAAGTCCCTAATAACTTTGTTATTGACATATCCAGTGCCCTTTCTCAGTCTTGATTCCATTGGAAAATTCTGTAGCATTTGAGACTGTTAAATAGCCCATAATTCTTAAGACTCTATCTTCCCTTGAGGATAGGCCAATTCTATTTGTTTTATGTTATCACTTTGTTCCTTTTTCATTTATTTCTGAAGGATGTCCTCCTATGCTTTCTTTCTTTCTTTTTTTTTTTCATTATTAGTTTCAGGTGCACAAGACAAGGTAATACTTCGACGTTCATCATTTATATCCCTCACACTGTGATCCCCCCCTCCCTCATCCCCCCTTCCACTATCCCTCCGACATCGCACTGAGCCATCACTAACCATCAGAGAAATGCAAATAAAAACCACAATGAGATACCACCTCCTATGCTTTTTTGTTAAATGCTGGTGTTTCCTGGCATTCCACCTTGGCACTATGTAGATATTTAATACATGTTAAGCCCTCATACTAGTCTTCCACTTCAGTATCCCACTTCAGGACCCCAAAATAATTTCTCTAACAACTAACAGTTTACTTCCCTCTTTACAAACTTTTCAACTGTAATGGCTTTCAACTGTTGTACATATTTGTTACTGGCATTACAGGGCTCTTACACCTGGTCTCTGACTATTTCTACAGCTTCATCTCCTGCCCTTACTCTCTGAACCTTATGTTTTAGTGACAATATACTTCCCACTCAACAACCTTTCTTCGTCCTTATGCTACATCCCTAAATCATCTAACTCCTTTGTGAAGCCCTTTATGACCCCCTCAGGCCATCATAATTCCCTCCTCTTGATTCCTACAAAAATTTGACCATGTGTCTCAGAGAAACCTTATCACATTATGTTTCATGTATCTAGACCTCTACCACCTGAGACTTTTGTAAATCTAATCTGTATTGCAGCACCTAGCACTGTGCCTTACACACTGTAGAACCTAACAAAAATGTGTTTAATGATCGAATGACCTTTATAACTGTAAGATCTTTGATTGACAGCACATTGCTGATGTTTCATGTTCAATACACATTTAATAAATTAATAGGTCAAAAATTGGTATTACTTTGTTTATCATATCTTTGTTTCTTCTAAACAATGAGGAAGATTAGATAATGAATCTTCATTTTGATTCAGCATTAGAAAGGATAAAATGGATCACAGTCATCATCTAAATTGTGAAGAGTAGGAATTTGTAACTGTAGAAATATGTATGGGAACCAGTTCTGGGTATACTTCATTTAATGACATTGATATTTCCCAGAATTCTGCCGTAGAGGCAAATTTAATTTCAACTGAATTATATCTTCTAATTGACTTTCAGAAAAAAGTTAAAAATAGATCCTCTACTAGAAAAAGAAAAGCCCCTGTAATATTACTATAGTTATAAATAAACAAAATCCTCTGAAAATAACTCATTTGATAGAAAACTTGTTTTTGAATAAAAATGAATAGTTCTATTCAGGCATTACAAATAATCCTAGAAATGATCCAAGATACCACCTAATAAAAAAAACCTATAAGTGAAAGTATACAATATACGAATACTCTGGTAATATTAAAATTGTACATATTATTTTGGCTCATAATTTTCCCACTATAGAATTTTCAATACCTAAAAGCATAGTAATTTTCTTGATTTTCTCTAGACTCAAACTAATGTACTTGTTTCAACAAAGTGATGTTTCCCCCCACTAACCATCATTCAAATGTATTGGCATATTTATACAATAAAAACAGCACAACAGTTTTCATGAGAATAAACACAAATAAATATTTCATGTCCAATCTTAGTTTAATCAGTGGAATTATCCCAGTGTATGATGAAATACTGGTTACTGTCTGATGATGACTTTTAAATCAGTAGAACATATTGGAGTTTACTACCTTTTCCCAGCAACCAAGTTTTAATTTTTTGATTTATTAATTAATAATACAGTATATTTATATTAAACAAGTTACATACTTTTAATATTTTAATTTATTTTAAAAATATTTTAGTTAAGTGTAACATCTTCAGAAAAATGAACAAATTATAACTGTACTGAATTAACCAGTTTATATTCTCAATGTTTCTGAAATCTCTTTATGTCTGTTTGGTGTTTATGTGTCATATGGTTTGGATTATTCTAGCTTTATAGAATGTTTTGACAATTGCTAGGGCAGGTTTTCCCGTGTTATTCTTTGCTATTAACAAAGCTAATACTAAGTCTTTTTATCCAGCTTTATAAACCCTTTTATTCAGGATTCCTTTTAGGACTGCCAGCAAAGTATATTTTGTCAAATTGAGAGTTCTTAGGAATTCACGTACGAGGTCAGACAGTTAAGTTCACAAACTCATCCTAGAAAAAGTGCTCCATACCTCATTGCTGAATATCACTATGGTCACCTTCGAAATACTCTCCTTGGGAAGCTATGCACTGACACCAGCACCTAGTCCACCCTTCAAAGAGATTTTGGAACTCTTTCTGAAATGGCCATCAGAGCTCTCATCATATTCCCCTTGATGTCCTGAATGTCATCCGAATATCTTCCTTTCAACATTTCCTTTATGTTTGGGTAAAGAAGGAAGTCATTGGGGTGAGTAGGGAGGGTGTCCCAATACAGTTATTTGTTTACTGGCCAAAACCTCCCTCACAGACAGTGCTGTGTGAGCTGGTGCATTGTCGTGATGCAAGAGCCATGAATTGTTGGAGAAAAGTTCAGGTCGTCTAACTTTTTCACACGGCCTTTTCAGCACTTCCAAATAGTAAACTTGGTTAACTGTTTGTCCAGTTGGTACAATATAACGAATAATCCCTCTGATTTCAAAAAAGGTTAGCAACATCATAGCAACCAGTTCGTGAACTTAATTGTCTTTCCTCATATTTATTGTAATATGAAGTGTGATTCTTCTTCCAATACATTTTCTAATTAGTTTGACTGGAATACAGGTGTTCAGTGAACACTGTTTTTTGTACCCCATTTTGTTACTCAACTTGGAAACTTCCTTGTTTCAGTAGTTTTTGATTTAATTCTGGAGTTTATAACACTATAATTTTTGTACATTGCTCTTAAACGAGCAAAACCAAATTATTTTTATTTAAAGAAATATTAAATCTTTATTTCCTCTTTACATTATTTGTGACCAGGTAGGGAAAGATAAGTTCCCCCCTCACTGGGGACAGCAGCAATACACAGACTTTGGAAACACCCTGAAATCATCAGAAACATTGTCTGATGGTGACATAAGGAATGAATCTAATAAATCAAATCTGCAGTGTTGTGGCTAATTTACTTGATTACTTTATCTAGAAAAACTTTATAAATGCATTATTTAAGAGGACAGTAAATTATTTTCTTGTTTTGAAAAAACACACTATAATTATTTACAAGTAATTTTTTTCTCAAATTGTGTGCTATTTAGCTTTCTATCCCTTATTTAATATATTGTTTTGTTGCATTTGTCAAATGTTCAGAAAAATGTTAAATTATGGTAGTGATACCAGACATACTTTTCTTGTTCTTGGCTTCAGTGGGAATGCCTCCAGGGTTTCAGTCTGAAGTATGTTTTTGGTTGCAGGTTTGGGTACATATTCTTTATCATGTTAGGAAAGTATAATGGTCAACTGTTTCTTTTTACTACCACCATTTAAGATAGCCCATGTAGTGTGGTCGAGTGGAAAAAGGGTTGATTTTAAATCAAATGGAATGGATGAAAATCCTGATTCTAATTTTCTGGCTCTGTGATCTCAGAAAATTATTTAATGTCTGATAATTCAATTAAAATACAGCAATATTTATTGAGTGGTACCTATTGTGTGGTAGCAGTGAAACACAGGTACTAGGAAAAATAGTGAATATAGACAGGCTTCTTTTCTATCCTGTAAAGTAGAGCCAATAAAAGGACCCAGAAGAGGAAATAGGAGAGAAAATACCATAAGAGGACAGCAGTTTGAGAGATAAGAATAGAGTCAAGGACCAGAAAAGACTCAAGAATTATTAGACAGTACGGTCAGTTAGCAGCACAGATAATACACCTGGAAAAATCAGAACACATTAGCATGGCCCCTTATGAAGACAACATGCAACTTCATAAAGAATTTTCTATTTTCAAAATATATGTTTGAAATGCTTCAAAATACACCATTTGCAAAGACAAAAAGAATAACGAGACCATAGAGCTAAAAAGCTAAAAGGAACTTGGAAAGCTAAAAGGAACGAGGAAAGATTTTCCCTTTCATCTATATAAAACAATAAGTTATAATTGGAATTGGACTCTCACACTGTCAAAAGAGTAGCAACAGGCAGATAAACCATACAGCTCTACAACAGATCTATTCATAAGAGCTGACATGATAAAACAAGCATAATAACTAATGGGAAATAGGATTATTAAATTAGGATATGAGGATATACAGCAAAAGTGATAAAGAGTCACATCTGAATAGTTAAATAGGAGTAATTTCTTCTTTCTTTCTTACGTCTTTTTCTTTTTCAAAAGATGTATGCAAAATTTGCTAAAAATTAATAAAAATTAAAAATAGAATTATTCAATAAATGCTGTTCATAAAACTGGCTATTTGGGGAGGAAAATCAGGTTGAAACCTCTCCTCAAATCATAAAATAATGATATATGGTAGTCCCTTTATCTGCCATTTGGAAAAGGTGGCATTATAAAGACCATGTTACATACCTACACATTTATAATACTTCATACACTCAAAAGCACCACACAAAGATTATTATGTTCCTTATCATCACACCCATCATCATAATCATCATCATTTTCTACTACCCAGGAATTAAAACCCAATTTCCAGAGTATCTGAATGTGCATCTCAATATATTACCAATAGTGTGGTGACACCGGGCCAGATGATTCAAGCAGAATATATTTGAGGACTAAAGTAAGAGCATCAGATTGACCAGCATGAGACGTCTACATTGTACTAATCAGTCTATATTGTTTTATACAACCAACAATTGAGAACTGAACTAGAGAAAGATGCTTTTGCTATGGCTCACCTGGACATTTGGATACAAAGAAAAGTCAAAGTTAGACAACAACAGGTGCATCTCAGAACATATTGGAAAGCAACAATGTTAAGAACACACAATTTACTGAAGTGCATTTGCAAAGAAACTGAGCATTTGTGAGGAGAGATCACAGTCCATTAAGTATCGGATTCTGCGAAAAAAACAATAGATTAATAAATTTTTGACAATAATCTTGGATCCATCAACCTGTCTGCAAATCCTACAGTAATTTTGTGGTGGCCACCCAGTACTAAATTTGTGCCATTCCTTTCCGTCATTGCTAATTTAACACGTGTGTGAAATTCATCTTTCATTTTTTCTCATTTTTTAGGACCATAAAGTATTTACTGGGTACCTACTTAGGTGCAAGGCACTGTGATATGGCTGGAGAGTCAAAAAATGCAAAGCTCTACTGGACCCTCCAGAAGTTTCTCTGACATAAAAAGATACACTAGTAACACAGACAAATTCAAGAGCTCAGAATGGGGCCTGATTACAGTGTACTGAAGAATTTGGAGGATGCTTCTTGGAGGGGGTGGGACTTGCACTGGGCCAAGACAGAGGGTAAGACTTACATTCACTTT
Organism: Rhinolophus hipposideros; assembly: GCF_964194185.1. NCBI lineage: Eukaryota > Metazoa > Chordata > Mammalia > Chiroptera > Rhinolophidae > Rhinolophus > Rhinolophus hipposideros. The sequence continues at coordinate 9,908,097 of NC_138050.1, forward strand.
GAAAGAGTTTTAGATTATTTAATGGAATGGCAATGATGAACTCTGTCACAGAGAGACTACTCTGGAGAAACACGTTCACGATTCTAACACTCTTTATTGTTAAGACAAAATAGAGAAACAATACTCTTCTGTGTATCTATCCCATGTTTCGAGTATGGTCATTGCTGAAATTCTGTTATTTCACATTTTTGTGCAGACAGAATTTCTGAAATTGGTCTGACTTCCACATTTGACAGTTGCATACGGTTCAACTCTTATGGCTACATAGCGATGGTGACTACTGACAAAATATGTCTTTGTTTTAGTTGTAGTTTAATTGCCTACTCATTATACTAACATCTACTAAATCATCCATGCAGAGACCCATGTATTACCAATGGAGTGATGACTTTTGTCTAGTGTGACTTTCCACATTGTTTTACAATGAGACGTTTAATAGGATGATAGAAAGTTACTTTCTTTTTATACCGAAAATAGAATTAGAAAACAACAATTAGAAAACAATTAAAAAACTTTGGTGAAAGGATTTCATAATTTTGTGCCAAACTTAAATCAAGCATGTAATTATCATAAATAATCATGAACAGTACTTGTTTTTTTGTGTGTGCACCATCAGGCAAATCATAGATTGAACATAATTGTAATTAAAACTAGGATTTTTACCCAGTCTTACTCCTAAGCTAATGTTCTTTCCACTACCTTAAAGTATCTCTAAAGTAGGCTTTTTAAAAAAACAAATAACAATTAAAGAAGTATATGAGATTAGTTTGGTTTATAATTACAAGATATCTTAGTTAGTATTTATGAGAAAATAACAAATTATGTTACCAAAAGACACTAGCAGTTTTATATTATTAGTGGAAAAGGGAAGCAAGTGAATAAATTCACATGTAGAGCACATTTATTTTGTTATAATACGCCACATGACAGAATGTGAATCGTATTTCTAGTGCAAGCCGATATCACTCTGCACAGCAAGAACCTGTAGCTTACGAGATCATGGGCTTTTGCCTTCCTTCGTTTCCAATTTTTAATATATGCCTAACTCACTCATAGAAAATTATAATAAAAAAAGAAAATTAAAGGAATATCCTTGAGATAATAGGTTAAAAATATAGTGCTATATTTGTAATAATAGGATTTGCATCACTGATACCGAGGAAAACGAAATTCCTCTATACTTGGAATAGCTCTAGGTTTATCTTCCTTCACTAAACTCAGACTTAATTATTACCTTGTCTTCTTAGAAAATAAGTGCTATTAAGTTAGCTCATGTTCTTACTGCCTGTAACCTCTGGGTCAATCCCACTCTAGTATAAGTACAATATTATAAATCAAACATTTCAATTTGGTTTTCAGACTAGAAGGCACTGATAGAATGCTTTTTAGAAAAAACATAAATAATTTGGGAAAATGCCATGCTACTGGTTTAAAATTCCAGTGTCATGTGTTTCTTTTGATCATAGTTTCCATTAGTTAGAAAAACTAACGGGAAAGAGAGACAGGCAGTTTAAGACATCAGTATGGACCACTGAGCATGTGTGACTGTGTGGGCGGGGCATCAGCAAGGCCTGGGAGGAGCAGACAAAAGGTGGTTGGTTGGTCCTGCACCAGCAGGTATCTGCCCCAGAACGGTCCCTGTGAGACAGTTAGAAGACCAATGGCCTCACATCTCTAAGTGGGGGCCTCAAGCATGTTAGATACAGCATAGGTCTTCCACGATCTATGGGCCAGATAAAATTTGATTGTCTTAACTCTTATGTGTTGTTGTCCTGTGGGTGGAGACTGTTCCTTTGGGAGCCCAGAGGGAGCTGAGCCCAGCCAGGGCATGGTAGCGGTTAGGGGTACCCACGTGGTACCCGCCTCTCAGGCACTCAGGAAATCTGTTGCTCAACAGAGGCATCTTAAACTATTGAAACAGTTACTAAATACACGACAGAAATTCTTTTTCACCTACCGACTGCAGTAAGATATTTTTAAGTAAACCTCTATTCAATCAAAAAACAAACAAACACAAACAAAACTCTCTTATTTGTCTATTATTGAACATTCGAGCAGGAAGTATTTTAGTAGAAGTAATTTTTGTTTTGCCTAAATTTGATCTAAGTTCAATAAATGAGCAAGGATTGACACAGGCAAAAATATTTCAATTTCAGTACCTTGCACATCTTTTCTTTTTGAATTAATTTCATTTGATAAAATGCAATGCTAAAATGCAATACCTATTTACAAGTAAGACCAGTACTAAGATATGGGTAATGAAATTGACTGCTCTTAGAGAAAGTTTCAATGTCTTGTTTTGTATTGTCTCATTCAGGCATATTACTTCTGTTTTCATTTCACCAGTTATGGAATAGAATGCCTTTATATTACAATGCATGTCAGCATTAAAAATGATATAAGAAATGATGTGAAATCTGGAAAACCACCCCATATAAGTAACACTGTTCCCTGAATGTAATTTAAACTTTAGATGACCCTCAAGCCATGTGTTTCCAAACCTGGTCTGCAATGCAGATGTACTTGGCCCCTGAAAGAACTCTGCAACCCTCCCCAGACCCAATTAACCAGCATCTCTTGGGAAGCCTCTCAGCAATCTCTCTCTCTTCTCTCCCCCACCCCCACCCCCCTCTCTCTCTCTCTCCCTTCCCTCTCTCCCTCCCTTCCTTTTTTTCAGTATCTGTGAACAAGATGTTTGGCCAGATCCAAACCTATGCCCTCCAATTAGCTTTAATCAGTAATACAGATGTCATTTTGAGCTCCAGCTACCTGACTCCTTTTCCTCTCTTTCAGTGGGTTCTGAATTTGGGTGGGGAAAAGTGGTGTTTAGTGGGTCCCAGAAAACCCCCAATGAGGCTTTTCTGGACATGGTGCAAGGACACCAAATCTGTGTACTACCTTCTGTCTGGGTGTGGGAGAACTCTGAAGACCTGGCTTAGGTGCTCCTGATTTTCATGGATCCTGGTATTTGTTAAGAAGGCCCATCACTGCAATCACTGAAATAAAATATATAATGTCATCGTCTGTAAAACTCAGGCTCATAGGATAACGAGGAGGATAAACTGAGTTCATGCGCATGAATGGATTGTGCAGTCTATGCACATACTAAGTTATGAGTTATTAAAATCAAAAGGACACAGCCTTTTCCTTGTAAACTATTTTCATGATAATAAATAATATTCTGAGTTTTTGAAATCCTCTTCAAATGGTCATGTACTCACAGGGCTGAAATAATGATTTCATTTTCTTTTTTCTTTTCTTTTATTCATATATAAACGAATATCCTTCCTTGAATACATGCCAAGGAAGTAACAAGATAATAAAAGAATCTTTCAAGAGCTTCGGCACTAAAATGATACAAAGTCAAATAGGGCTTTCAGTATTTGCAGAGAGCTATAAAATTTTGAACATGAACAACTAGTATATAATTCTCTCCTAAATTTAATATAATAACCTATATATCACCCACACAGACAGTCATTGTTCAGGGTAAAGTGAAAGCCATAATTTCCCAAGTTAGCGAAGTTTAGCAAGGCTTTCTCTGCGCATATCATCAACAGTATAGCAATGACATGTTTATTGTTTTATAGATACAGCGAGCCTTGAGCAACGCAGATTTGAACTGCACACGTCCACTTCTGTGCAACTTTTCTCACTAAATACGGTAAATTTATTTTCCTTATGATTTTCTTAATAACATTTTCTTTTCTCTAGCTCACTTTACTGTAAGGATGTGCAGTATATAGTACATATAACACTAGCACACTCAAAGACCAAATCTTATTAGAAAGCCCAGGCTATGAAGACCTACAGCATGACAGTAAAGGACCTACTGGTCTCTGTGATTAGCTATCAGAGTCGGTGAAGTGGACTCAACTGCCGGCACAATTTAATTTAATGTAAATTATAATGCCTGAAAGTTGTTTTAAAAGCTACATCATAAAACAAGAGCACATACTAGACACACGGTCACTTTACGTTTACATGCAATTTATAAAATTAATTCACATCTTTATAATAATTCTCATTAATTCACATATATTTCTAATATAATGCACATCTTTATTCATTCAAGATACTGAGTGCCAACCATGTGTCAGGATGACAAGGTGACTAACAGACCTCAGTCACTGCTGCAAGGGACTATTAAAATCTGGCTGTCTCCCTGACTTCTTTCTCCAAGGCCCTTTTAAGGGTCTGCTTCCCACTCAATTTTCTCTCAGCATTCTGCGCAGCTGAGGGGCCTACTGCAGGCTCATGTAGGGCCCTCCAGCCAGGAGGCTTCCCTGACAGATTCCACGGCTTATCATTGGAGTTCAATCTTGATTCAATTTTCAAAAGTATGTTAAAATAAAATATTTTAAATTTAGCCATAAATATAGGTGATGTGCAAAACATGCATACCATATGTTGTGTTCCTTTCCTAAAGGAAAGCTGTCCAAGGGAACTAAACACTGTTGTGATACTGTAAAAATACTGGTTTTGTAAATGTTAGAGAAGAAAACACAAATTAAATACATTTATATATAATACTTATCTATAATTTATAATAACCAATATTATATACTTATATTAAATATTGTAAATGCATTTATATTAAACATATATTAAATATATAAACACATATTCAAGCTATATTTTGATTGGATTGGTATTTTACTTCTTTGAATATGTGAAAATATAAGTATTTATTATGTGAACGAAAGAAATAAAGCATCTACTGGCTATAGAACTATAGCAGGAAAGAAAGTGAAGTTTACTAATTCATGGAAGGCTTTTCAGACTAAATGGACAATTATTGTTTTTGGAAAGAGCGTGTTCCTATGTGATGTGAGGAACAGACTAACGTGTGACGTCCACTGCAGCATTTTTCTCTCACTGTAACTATCTTGCAAAATTTAGATATTCTATATTATATAAATATTTTTTTTCAAAAAGTACACAAAATATATCCAGAGTGTATAAAATTACCCAGCTATGTTGTCATCATGAGGATGTTTAAAATAAAATATGAATTCCTTAGGACTACTGATATTTTATTTACTAACTCTGCTGCTAAATGTTAAGTGTGAACACATATTTATTGCATATCAGAACAGAGCTTTTAAAAAAATGAGAAAGTAACATCTGAATGGTAAATATTTAACAATGAAATTAGAAAAATATGATTTATAAAATTTTACCAATTAATGAGTTAAATAATCATTAAGCAATCATGACTTAATCAACCAGAAACTCAAGATTATCACTATTTTCCCACCAGGTAAATAAAGGTAATGACTAATGAAAAAAATTACAATAAAAACAAAAACGAACAAACTATAGTGCACAGGGCAGTTATTTAAAAACGTAAAAAAAAAAAAAATGTTATATGTATATTTTGCTACTGAAAATTCTGATCCAGACAGGAAACAAATATTAATTACATTACAGGAAGTTTCTACCAGTTCAATATGGATGAAGTGATGGTGCAAAACAACCAAGAACATACCACCAAAAAATAAAAAAATAAATAAAAGGAATGAAAAGAAAGAGAAGAAAATACTTACTGGGGAAAACCACATCACTTTAAGAATCCAAATTGTAAGACCAAAATTCACAAGGAGGATGATGAGTAAAAGGAGAACAAATAAGTAGAGGCAACGCTTCCTCCAGCCATAAATACCAATTTTGTAGACATACTTGTTTTCTGGCCTCTCTATGGTGGTGCCTTCTGTGGTTGTAGTGTACTGTTCACGCACCATCTGGCATGGGGTGGGGTCGGGGTGGGGAGGGAGGGGGTAGAGGAGAAGAGGGACAGAGGGAAGGTGGGAGGAGGGGAAGGATGGAGGGAATGAGAGGAAGGGAAATAGGGAGAGAGGGAGGGAGGGAGGAACAGACAGACCAAAGAGAGAACTTGTTTGTCAATACTGATTTACTATGAATTCAACAAAATGTTTTTTATCCCAATAACAAATTTCCAAAATTAATGATGTTTAAAAAGAATTAAATATTACTTTGAAACAGGTCACTATATTTCAACCACAGAGTTTAATTTGTCATGCCAACTGTTTTAGATATGAAAATATGGTCCAATGACCATATTCTCAGATTGATCCATAAATTCAATATACAGCTTTCAAAATTCTGCAGGGTTAAACTTGTAATTGAATCATCCACCTAAAATAATCAAGTTATTAAAGTTATGAAAAGATTCAGTAGGAGGAAATCAAGCTGGTGTCTACATGTCTCCTAAAAAATAGAATCCAATTACTCAATTCTATGTTAAATGATTAAATTAAGTCTTTGTTCAGCTACTAAAATACTCAGAATTAAAAAGGTTCTTTACAAAATACCTACCACACTAACTTTTGCCTATAATGAAGTTCCCAAGTATTGACCCACTTCAAGAAAGGTCAAAATGTGTGTTTACAACAAATGTTTGCAAATATTCATTGTTTTAAGTATGTTAGAGTAAAAGTTTTAGTAACAACTTCAACTCTAAGAAGAGATTTTAAAAAATGACTCATTTTCCCCTTTACACAAAGAAAAAAGGAAAGCGGTTTTAACTTATATAACTAAGAGTAGAAATTCTGAAGACTTTTCTGACTGTAAATGTAGTAAAATGATGAATTAGAATATAAAATGCACTCCTCTGAGTTATTTTTGTGCAAAAGTTATGCATCTATTTTTAGAAAGAGTTTGGAGATATCCTTATTTAAAATAAATCATGGTCTAAAATAATCCTTCAAATCTCTTTCCAATTTAACAACAGGCATTTTCTCACATCCGAATTATGTAAATCGTGTTATGCTTCACACAGTACTTTTAAAAACTCAGGATTAACAATCTATGTTATACAAAACCTAAATGTCTAATGATTTCACAAAGGCGTCATGTATTTACTGTCTTGGAACTCTTTCGTTCTTCCTTACATGAGAAAGCCCACCACTATCCATGCCTTGCAGCAGACAAAGTCTCAGAAGTCATCCTTGCTTCTTTTCCCTTCAAGCCCCACATAAGCAGGTCTTGTCAACTCTTGTCTTCAACATATGCACCAAACCTGTCTACTTCTCTCCATTTCCATTGCTACCACACGAGTTCAAGGCACCAAGAAATCTCTCACCTGCACTTCTGCAAAACCTGATTTCCATCTTTCCCATACAAACCATTCTCTACTCAATAGCAAAAGTGTAAAATCTAAGTAAGCACCTGTCACTCGATTGCTTCATACCTTTCAATGGCTTTTCCCCCACACTAAGAATATCCAAACTCCTCCATCACCTACCAGACCCTCCATGACGGGCTTTTGCTTACCTCTTTGGCTTCATTTACTACCACCTGACATTAGCTCACAGTGCTCCATCTGCTCTTCAATAGACCAGGTTAACTCTCACCTAGGATGGTTGTCCTGGGCATTCTATCCACCCGAAACACTCTGCTGGCTGTTTCTTAGCTTTCAGTAGCAGCTCACCTCTCATCTCCTCAAAGAGGCCTTCTCTGGACACTCAGTCACTCTCCATCCCATCACTCTATTATGTTTATTTCAATGTGCTTGTCATCTGAAATATGGCAGCTGATCCAAAATTTCTATAAAGGAAGCCTCAGAGACTGCCACTGGACTGGAAAGGGTGGCCGGAGAATCAGAAATTAGACCAAGTGCACTATTTTACAGTATTGCTACAGATCAATAAAAATAGTTTTCTAAGAATGTGTGTACACACACACACAGATGGTTTCCAACTGCTACATATTCTGTTCCGATATATAGTTTCTCATTGTTGGTGTAACAAATTGGTACAATCTTATGTGGCTTAATGTAACACAACTTATTATCTTACACTTTAGGAGGTCAGAAGTCTGAAAACGGGAAGGCAATCTTTCTCCCAGCTAGCACTTTTTATTAGGGCACCTGTTGGGAATGATTCGGAGCCCTTAGACTTACACAGTGATTCAAAAAGGGAAGTGAAGGAGGAAGGAGAGTGAGCCCCCAGCATCTCCCCGTTCACCCATTGTGGGGAGATTGAGCCTAGGGGGTTGTTGGTGATAGAGGCCTACTCTTAATGCCCACTTTATTGGTATTGCTTCTTTCCAGTCTGACACAGCCATCACCACATATCAATACCGTCCTTTTCTCCAAAGTAGATGGAAACTTCAACCACTCCTTCTTTGGCAATGGGGTTGGAGCAAAGGACAGGAGACACCTGTCGCTTATCTTATATCTGAATTCCCATATTACAGGGCACATTATGTTGGGGTACTGATGTACTACGGTAGATATAAAATACATAAATTCACCAGGAGGCTATAAAAATGCTAGAGTTATACACAACTCACAAATATCCTGATATACCTATGCCTATATCAACAACTGTATCTATTCATCTGTATTTATGTAGTAAAAATTGAAGAACTTCAAGGACAAACCGAAAAAGCCATTATCCCAGTGGAAGATTTGAATATACCTCTGCTGATCGACCAGGACCATTAAAATGAGTAAGGATACAGAAAACTTGGACAGTTCAATTAAAATGTGTTTAAATGCACATGTATAGAGTCCTACCCCTGCAATTAGGAAACATTTATTCTCTACAAGAATATGTGTAATATTTGCAAAATCTGGCAACATACTAGTTCACAAGGAAGTATGAAGAAATGCTTAAGGACATGTTTCATACGAATTCTTTGCTCTGGTCATAATATAGTTAAATTAGAAACACATAACAAAACAATGGATAAAACAAAAACCAAAGTCTTTGAAGTGTGTTAAAAGGACTGGGGTTGAGGCTGGAAGATTATGCTCAATCTGACAATGCATTTGATTCAGATTATGTTTTCTTGCCATAAACTCAATGGTTAATTTTGGCAAGAGTAACTATCAGGCAGAGGGTAGAAGAGGTCCAATGAGTGCAGCTTCTCCAGTTCTCCTCATTTTTTCATGGGAGATTCATTCGAGTGTAGGGATAAAATTCTGACTGCCTCGAGAAAGGTTTTTCCAGGCTTACCAAACTTCTCAAAGAACCCATCATGTCAACCTGAAAACGTCAGGATCATTATTTTTTCACAGTTTCAAAAACTACCTTTCATAAACCATGTCACCTACCTGTAATATCCAAGTAGCATAATTTCTTATTATGCAACTAGTACCATCATGTTACAGTATCCATCAAAATGGGAAGGCAACTCATATGAGAAGTCAATTACAACAAAATGACTCCATAACCATGACCAGTATGAGTTACGTGCACATAACGCATACCAATAAATATTCATTGAACAAATGAATGTGCAAAGAGTGGGACTTATGTTCTCAGACATAAAATACGGTTTTATGCTACAGTAATGAAAAAATGATACTGACAAAATGATAGACAGACTAAGAAAAGAGAATAGTGAGTCTAAAGGAAGCCCATACACAGAGGCGCTAAATAAATAAATGAAAAGTGAGATTTAAGAGATGCCCAGTGTATATGGTCACTCCTTCAGGAAAGCAGCAAATCAGCAAATCAGTAAAGTAAAGCTGACCAGCTCATGCTAGCACTGAAAACCACTGGATGAGTTTTTCCTCAATTTTCTTTTAAACTTCAAAGAAATAGCTAATTCCCATGTTAATTAGCTAATTCTCAAGGCATTTTCCTGCCTCTCTGTTTGCATAACTCATCCATCATTCAGGCATTTAGGAAAGCACACCAACAGGAAAACAGTAACAGGAAGGAGCTCACCTTTGTAGAGGTGTGACAAAAAGTACATCATAACAAGAACAATTCAATAGTAGATAATTAATTGGGGAAACATTTGCCTTAAAGGTAAGATAAGATTAACAGTGTTGAAATATAAATGATTATAGAATCAAGAAAAAACACAAATAATCCAATAAAACTTGAGCAAATAACATACACATCCCCATCTAAGAGAAACACTAATGATAGACGAACATAGTAAAAATATTCACCTTTACTCTGAATGACAGAAAAGCAAATAAACACAAGTACTATAGCAGTTTTCAAAGATTAAGGGGCATTTAAAACTGATATTAACCAATATTGGCAAAGTGTTTAGAAAATGAGCATGGTACTCCTTTGTTGTTGAATGTGAAAATTAATCCCTCTACAAAGATATTTGGCACTATGTACCAAGAACCTCAAACAAACATAGTATTTTCAATTCTGAAGACTTATTGCAAAGAAACAGGAATAAAAATGTAGATTTATGTTTAAGGATATTTATTTTAGCATTACCTATAACGATGGAAACCTGGAAACTAACTAAATGATGAAGGATTAAATATTATAGTAAATAATTCATTGGATTATTTTAGTTTTACAGAATTAAGTCTTTGAAACACATATGATGTCCTAGGGAAATGCTAATGATATATAGTGTTAAATGAAAGAGATAGAATATAGAAATATATATTAAAATATATACCCATAGAAAAACAACTATAAAATTCAAATATTGTTAATAATTTCTGCCTATACTCTACTTTTTGAAATTTAAAATTGCATTTCCCAAATGTTTTTCTGTATTTTTTTCAGACTTATAGACTGTATCTATATCTGGCTCTACCTTTTGATATTATACATATATATACGTATATAAATATATGTATATATATACATATATATATATATATATATATATATATCTCCCTTTGATAATAGCAAAGTTAATAGTAAATTCACCACACTTATCCCTATTTTATAACTACATTTAAGATGACCAAATTATTTCAAGAATTGTTCTGCTTTATCTTTTAGTCAAATTGTTCAGTATGATTGTACACCTAAATATAAGTATGTGGGTCATAATTATCAATTTCATCCAAAGTTACAACCAACATAATTGTCACAATCACACATGCCCCTATTATAGACACACACACACACACACACACACACACACACACACACACAGATTAAAAGGTCATCAAATTGTTCTGTCTTGGATTGACTTTCAAAATAAAATGGCAAACTCTGCCATTTAAAAAAGTTCCTTACAAAATAGACCAAACCAACAGAATAAATGCCCTTTTAGTAGCTAACACACCTGAATGGGAAGACGTCTTTGTTTAAAATGAACAAGAGACTAAAATGACACACACACACACACACACAAACAACAACAAAAATCTCAGACCCACTGTCACACAAATATTAGTTTATAAAACTGTGGTTTTAAAAATCACGTTTTGTTTTTTAGTTCCATATAGGCTTATTTTAAAACAATGTTATTTAAATATACTTTTCTTAGAGTTCTGTCCTTGTTTTTATTAAATAAACTCAGACATCTGAAACTTTCATGGTGTCGTATTATATAGTATTCTACTAAGGAGAAATACCAATATCCGGAAATTGAAGTTGGAGGAGGGAAGACACAATAGTAACTCATCAAGGACAGTACATATGTCCATTAGAAGAGCACACAGATCATAACAAAGATTGTCGTATGTGGAGAACATAGCCTCTTAGCCAGCACTGGATGTTATCTGGCACCAAACATAGCATGGTTTCTACCTACCATCAATCTTTGATTTAGTGAACACACATCAGATAGAGAGAGAAAAATTACTAGTTGCCTGCAGTGAGAGTTGAGGTAATATTAACAAAATGCTATAATAAGGAACTGCGGAATATCCAAAGCAGCCCTGTTTCCTTCTGTATCACGTTAGAGTTGGCAACTACTGTTTTCTCTTCCAACTCAGAACAACCTCCTCAGCTCCATGTGGTTGTATTTCAGCCATCAGTCATGTGGGTACATCTCCACTGTCACAGGCATGGTAAGAGATACGGCAGATCAACCAGGGCATATTATGAGTCTAGACACAGAGAACGGCATCAGGAAGCTATGTGATCCAAGCAAACCATTCACTGTCACTAGTCTCTGACAGAGAAGTTTTCCTCTGGTATCAGAAGCTAGTGGACCAGCTAATGCCTTACGGCCAACATTTATATTTCCTGCCCCTTGGAGAGAGTTTGCCAGAGAAAACGTCGAAAGAATGAAAGAGAGGGAGACTTTGAGAATAACAGTGAAATCCTACCGACATCATTTGAGAACCTAAATCAAGTACTGTCTGGTTTACTTTATGAAGTAATAAGTTCCGTCTTTACTTGAACATCTTTGGCTTGGGTTTCTATAACTTGCACCTGGACTAGTCTTGAATAATACATAAAACAAGAGATGTAAAGGCAGTGATCTTACAATGAAGAAGCACAGAGTAAGAAAAACATTTACTAAATAGATAAATTTTCAATTATTTTTGACCCATTTTCCCCTAGTCAAATAGACTCTTTAAAGAACAATTAAGTTTTTAGATATAAGAATAGTCTTCCTGAAAAAGTTATTTTATTACCTTTATCTTTGGCTGATGTCAGAGAGATCACATGATCTTTTTGCTTCCAAATCCGATATATATTTTCCTATGCTCATTTTACTCATTTTCTTATTTCTTGTTCTTCATTTTACTTGAAACGGTTGACCACCATAATGATATGATTGATGCATATGTCATAAGTCATAGGCTGAAACTTCCCTCATTTCACATCTCAGTGATCCAGCATAATACTCCATTTTCTAGCATGAATGTTAATCCACAAACACACTTTGTGCTTGAACAGTGTATTTTAAGGTTCACGATCATATAAAGTTCTACCTTGATAAGATAAATGAGTTGAATTTGGGAGGAAGATTAGCATCTGAAAAGCACTGTTTCTACTTTTGCTTTACAACTATAGTATCTTAGATATTTCCTTTTTGATATCATATAACCCATACTGAGTTCTAAAGACATGCCTTATGTAGCTCTATGATAAAACTTCGTGATGTCAACTCATCAACACAAATGGCCTCACAGCGGGGTCTCCTGATCACCCCAGTACTACCTCGTTTCCCTGAAAAAAAATACCCAGCTGGACAATCAGTTTTAATGCATCTTTTGGAGCAAAGATTAATAAAAGACATGGTTATATTATATTATATTATATTAATTATTATATTATATTATATTATAATTAGACCCAGTCTTACATTAATTTTTGCTCCAAAAGATGCATTAGAGCTGATTGTCCGGCTAGGTCTTATTTTCGGGGAAACACGGTAGCATGCATCCTGACATTTGGTGGGACACCTTTGAAAAGCTTTATGGCACGGCTCTGTGGTTTTGGCACCTGCTCCTGTCTGTGAGATGCAGGGCACAGAGCCACGTTTCTTTTTGCTCCTTACACCTAATTGCTTGAGACTGGAGTTCTCCTTGCTATTTTATCTTCTTCCTTTCCTTCTTCAGACCGGCGTTCTTTCCTCAAACTCTACTCCAGTCTGAGGTGCTGCTGAAGCTCTGAGGAAAATGGTGGGCAAGATTTACTTGGAGACTCACAGTTTCTTACGATTAAGGCTTTGAACAATAAATCTGAAAACAACAAAAGAACAAGACAAACAAATGAAGAAACAAAAACTCATAGATACAGACAATAGTTTAGTGATTACCAGAGGATAAGGAGTGAGGGGGTGGTAGATGAGGGTAAAGGGAATCAAACATTTGGTGATGGAAAGAGAACTGACTCTGAGTGGTGAACACACAATGTGATATATAGATGATGTATTACAGAATTGTACACCTGAAACCTATATAATTTTACTAATCGTCACCCCAGCAAACTTTAATTAAAAAGAAAAAGACTGAACAAAAGTGGAGAAGAAAGGCATGCTATTACTTAATCTTGGAATATCTCTTTGTCTTTAAAATATATGCTTCTTTGATTTAGAGGTCCAAAATGAACAGGAGAGTTTATTTCTTGATTTAATATGTAGCCTTTTAGAAAAAAAATATGGTTATTTTTTTAAAGTTGCTGGTTTTGTGTTCTGTCAAATTACTTAGGAAGTATCTGTAAATGTGTGAAATATTTGATTGCATAGTATTTTTCTGAAAGCTATATCAACAAAAAAAGTACCACCAAATATAGTGTTCAATTATGCAGTTCTTCAAGAAAACTTTTTTTTAACACATGAGGGATTCACAGGGCTGTAAATTGGCATTATAACTTATAAAAGCTTTCCTAATATCATAAGAGATGTAATAGTTTTCTTCTAAGTCCTGTAATGCTTACAGTTGAAATTCCTAGAATTCTTAAGTTTCTTCTAATTCCTGTACCTGCTGGCATCTTTCTCACAACAGGTGGAATATAAGTCTTATTGGTGAAACATCTATATTTAATGTCATGAGAACTATGTTTCATAAAGGTTATCATGTCTCTGATTACTATCATTCTTTCAAACTGAGCCATTTTATTTCCACTGGACGTCTAACATTCACAACCACTTCAGTTAGCCTTATCATACTTGCTCTGATACATCCCCAAATGTATTTAAATTGCCTCTATATCTGGAGGCCTATATTTCCCTAAAATTTGTCATCATAGCTCCAAATAGAAAATGAATAGTTACCAAAATAATGTTTGGTACAGAGCAAGTGTTATAGTTTCTATTATTGTCTATTAAGTATTAAATTCATGGTCTTTTGAATTTGAAGCCAGATCATATTAGTATTTCAAGGAATATGTATTTATAGAATATGATGCTACGTCTTGACAAAGTTATAGAAACTATTACTACAGATACTACTATATCAGATCAGAACCCTATAATGTCGTTAATATAATCAATCAAGACTCAAATAGCAATTTACTAAAATTATTATATAGATGATTCATTTAACATTTCTGTATTTTCCACGTAGACTCATATTAAAACAGTTTAAATAGAGCCACTATATTAAAATTATTTTCACCATCAATTCCTCCTAATATATCAAAAAACTTAAATATTTATTATATTTCTGTCCCTTTAAAATGTTTTGAGGACAGACTATGATTTAATCAAATAATCGCCAAAATAGTAATGACCTCTAATTTGTCCATACTGAGAGTAAAGTGGCAATTATTTAGTTGAATTTAACTAATTTAAGGTGGAATTTATACAGACAGTTCTGCTGGTAGCTTTCACTTATTTCCTACTACCGAACCCAAGCAAATTAATCTGAAATGCAAAAGTTTCTCTCTTGACTCCAGTGTCCTATCTTTTTCAACATCCGAAAAATATTACATCTGTGTTCCCATATTATTTGTCCCATATACACAAGGGCAGGATTTTTCTTTTCTTTTTTTTTCTCTGTTCGGCTCCTGGCCATTCCGGATCCCTAGAAATACTACCAATATTTGTTGACTGAGTAGATGAATATAATGCAAAAAAGAATTCTCCATTAAATACTGTTTTTAAATTGTGGTTTTACAGGATTATGCTCTGGTCATACTTATAGAAGTAAACAAGTAAGGAAAGAAAATTGTTTTCTGAAAAATTCATGCAAAATCAAACTGTCGTAAAAACAGAAAACCTTAAGGCACCTTTAGCAGATGCTGTAGTGTGCCACACAGACCTCCCTTCCCCTCCTCACCAAGGAACTCATTCTCCCAGGTGGCAGACTGTTTCCTGCTCACAGAGCATACCTGAGTCCCCACCCCACATGATGATTCCAGGTTAATCATCGAAGAGGACAAAGATGGATGGAGAGTCAACAAGAGAGTTAACCTAATGCAATCGAAAGACATCAAGAACGGATAATCAGGAGGTTGAAAGTCACAGGTCCCCATAAAATAACACAACTCTTTGCTCAGTTTCCATATTAAGCCAGTTTCCAGACCTGGAAACCCTTGGCTGAAGAGAGCTGATTCCCAGAGCAGCTGTGTGACTGCTCAATCCTGCGGTCACCAGGACCTGGCCCCTGCTTTCATTCAGGACATCTCTGAGGGCCAGTCTAGTTTCAGAGAGACCCTCACCGCTCCCCCTCCCCAGTCAGCTGGGTAGGGTCAGCTGAGGCCTCAGTTTTCACTGATCAGAGTTCAACTTCTTCCTCTGCCCAATCCTGTTTCCTCAACTCCCTTACAGTTGTTCTTCCTAAGAACATTTCCTAATAAACTTCCTCCATGCAAATCTCAGTCTCCTCATCTTTCCTGGGGAAACGGATGTAACAGCATTGTGGCCAGAAATAGTCTGGGGAAGCAAATCTAAAATGGCACTTTGGAGCTGAATCACCCATCAGTCACGGGCAATGAGGACCCCATTTCTGGCGGTAGGTGGAGTATGGATATACCATGGCACACAGTGGTGGCACCATTGTCAAAATTGTCTCTGGTGGTGAACAGGGACGTAACATCATGGGAGGAAATTTACCAGTGGGTGCAATGTACAAGGTGTTTGGTGTCCTCTTAAGAGACACAAAATAATAATTATAAGGACAATGGAATCAATGGCTCTTCTGATTCCTTCCAGGAACTGGAGAAAGATGTTGCAAGGCTGAGATGATGTAAAAACCAGAGGGCCTCTCTGGCAGCAATGAGGGAACTCTCACCTCCTGTAACTAAAGGGCAGGATGAGCTGAGGATCCGGCCTTTATTAGAGCAGTAGAGTGCCAGAGAAGATTAATTCTCAACCCAGGCAAGTCTGCTCTGTCAGGACCAGGACACTGGCAGGGTAGGAGTGGGGCCCTGAGACGTGGGATGTGACACCTAGGCCAATACACTTAAGAAACTAGAAACTCCAGATGCCCCGGGAACATCTAGAGCTGCAGAGTGGCCCATGCCTCCCTCCTGCTCTAAGATGAGGTGACATGCTCATCACCTCCTTTCCTGGACACCTGACCAATAGTTACGGTTGCATGACAACATAACCCAGGTAGGGAAGTGCTGGGCCTGGTAAGGGAGTAAAGGGCTATACCCCAAAAGACTGGAAGGACCTATCCAGCATCTATCAGCAGAAGATGATAGAATGAAAGGGACTGAGTCCTGAGGGGGATGGATCAAGGAAGACAGAATACAATGTTGGATAAAGGAGCATCTGTTGCTATGGGAACATTCTCCGATGATACAGAATTAAACACTATGATGAGGCTCTTGGAAGATGGTGCTAATACACTGCTAGTTTGGCCTGCAAAAGCCTGGAAAAAGGCAATGGATTAACTTAGTGAAAGAGAAAAGCCAGAATTTCCAGGTTAATCATCGAAGAGGACAAAGATGGATGGAGAGTCAACAAGAGAGTTAACCTATGCAATCGAAAGATATCAAGAACGGATAATAAGGAGGTTGAAGGTCACAGGTCCCCATAAAATAACATAACTCTTTGCTCAGTTTCCATATTAAGCCAGTTTCCAGACCTAGAGACCCTTGACTGAGACACCAGGTCCCCAGAGGGAAGCACCAGAGCATGTGCATGTAGCAATGACTCACCCAGCCCTGCTCCAACAGAACCGAAGACCATTTAATTGGATTACCGTACAATGAGACAAGCGCAACACTCAGGCATTTAGAGGACACTGGGCAACAAATCTAGTTCTGCCATCAATACCAAGAACCCAACGTGTCATCATGGCCTCACTTTTAGAGTGAGGATATATGGGGACCAGGTGATAAATGGTATCCAGGTCCAGCTCTGGCTCATAGTGGGTCCATAGATGACTGTCAAATGGTCATTTCACTGGCCAACAGATATATAATTGGAATGGACATATTTGGTAGTTGGCAGAGCTCCCACATTGGAGGTTACCTGGCCTGCGGGTTATGAGTTATTATAGTGGGGAAAGCCAAGAAAAGAACTCGGAAACTACCCCTCATTTCTGCAACCCAGGAAGAATGAGAGATTAGTGCCACTCTTACAGGCCCCGCCGTTAGTGCTCCCACCATATTCCCATTTAATTCACCAGTCTGGCCCTTAGACAAAATGCATCTTAGGGGCTGAGCTGCCCCAAACACACAGAGCGGGGTCTACTGCTCTTATCACCTATTATATTTCCCAGAAGCTGCCATCCTGATAGGGTAATGGGACAGCCTTTCAAAGTTGTTGAGGCCCAGTTTGGAGATCCCTGGGAGAATGGGTGATGCCTCAGGATGCAGGCTGTACACCCTAACTCAACAACCAGTAAGGTGCTGCATCCCCAGTGGGCAGAATACACTGAATCAGGAAGGTTCTGAAAGGCCATGGTGAGAGAATCTTCCCTGTGGACAAATCTTTAGGCAGTGCACCTGCTCATCCACCTTTTGTGGACCAGAAATCAGCAGAAGTTGGAAAATATATGGTCTTATGGATGGTGATGAATGGCTTGGTTAGTTCAACAGGGCCTGGAAGGGAGAGTCTGGAAGAGGGAGGACAGAGAAGCCAAGGGAAGAGGCTTGTGGCTGGACCTACAGGGCACAAAGGGGGAAGATCTTTGTATCACACGTTAATACCCTCCAGCTGCAGGAGGGTGACCAGCATATATTACAGCACCATTTAACCTATGTAGACAGGACTCTTAGTTTGACATTACTTACAAAGAAGACAGGTGTAGAATATTAAGTTAAAATTACACAGGAAAGCCACATTTAAGCAAACAGAGTACAAAGTAGCCTGTCATCAACTTTATTAAGTCTTTGGAGTTTTATAACTAAAGCTGTAATTTTTCAGGCAAATCAACTATAACTTCCTCCCCTCAAAAACATCAAGTTGCCAAGTACCTAAAAATAACATTTAATTAAATTCTAACTATGAAAAATATCCACACAAAATTAAGGACAAATTTTAAGAAAAGAAAGTTATTTAAATGTATCGATCAAGCCGAGCTTCTTTTTAGTTGCAAGTCTCTATACGAAAGATATAAAGCAAAAAGAAATCCTTGAAGTAGACATCATTAAGGTTCTGATCAAATGCAGTGTACACACAATTTTCTGACTGCTTAGACAGTTTTTTAAATGTTTCAGAGGACATCAGGACTATGATTCACTTCTATCCTCACAGTCACCTTTTCTTCAAAATTAGAATATCATGATTTACAGTGATTTTCAAATGTTGTGAAAAATACACATGCAAATCATTCCAGTATGCAGATAGCATACTTCTCTGTTTCACCAAGATTAACATTTTAGAATATTTTATGTAAAATTTTCATTAAGATCTAAAATGTTTTATGAAAGGAAAACATAGGAAACCGAAACAGTCATTTGATTCTTTTTTCTTCATAAATATTAAAGGCACCATTAAAGATTTTCAGTCAATTGGGAAGAATATCAGGGAGGGTTTTCCATCTGCATTCTGGAACGCACCCGTTCCTCTTCAGCAGCCATCACTTTTGTGGAGAACACTCCCTGTTGGAGCACAAATAGCCTAAGCCTAGACTCTCCCACCCAGGGTGGCTTCTTAGGGAGGCTGGGAGAAGCTGGTTAAAACCCTGATCAGTCACCATTCGAAGGTTTTTCCCTGACCTCCCTCTCAGTGTGAGCGAGATTAAGAGGGTATACATTACTTTGTTTCCAGAGGTACCTTGTTATTGATGATGATGGTGATGATGATGGTGATGGTGATGTGATGAGGAGGGTGATGGCGATGATGGTGATGGTGGTGTTGGGAATGGTGATGTGATGATGATGATGGTGATATGATAATGATGGTGATGGCGATGGTGGTGATAGTGATGGTGGTGATGAGATGATGGTGGTGATGGTGATGATGGTGATGGTGATGTGATGGTGATGTGATGATGGTGATGATGGTGGTGATGGTGATGGTGGTGATGGTGATGGTGGTGATGGTGGTGATGGTGATGGTGGTGGTGGTGATGGTGATGGTGGTGATGGTGATGGTGGTGATGGTGATGGTGGTGATGGTGATGGTGGTGATGGTGATGGTGGTGATGGTGGTGATGGTGATGGTGGTGATGGTGATGATGGTGATGGTGATGGTGATGGTGATGGTGGTGATGGTGATGGTGGTGATGGTGATGGTGGTGATGGTGATGGTGGTGATGGTGATGGTGGTGATGGTGATGATGGTGATGGTGATGGTGGTGATGGTGATGGTGGTGATGGTGGTGATGGTGGTGATGGTGATGGTGGTGATGGTGATGATGGTGATGGTGATGGTGATGGTGATGGTGGTGATGGTGATGGTGGTGATGGTGATGGTGGTGATGGTGATGGTGGTGATGTGATGGTGGTGATGGTGATGATGATGGTGATGGTGATGGTGGTGATGGTGGTGATGGTGATGGTGATGGTGGTGATGGTGGTGATGGTGATGGTGGTGATGGTGATGGTGGTGATGGTGATGGTGGTGATATTAATGGTGGTGATGGTGATGACGATGAGGAGGAGGAGCTGAAGAAGGAGGAGATCTGCTGTTTACCAAGAAGTCAGACCCTTTCTAAGTGCTTTGTATGGAATGAATTTGATACTCATAACCTTAGAAGGTTGACACTGATTATCGCCATTTTTATAGTGGGGATAATGAGACAGAGAGCAATTAAGTAATTCACACAAGATCATAGAGTTAGAAAGTGGCAGTGTGACTCCACAGCCTAAACTTATAGTCACTGCCTCTTCGTGGATAGTATGCTGCTCAGATTTTTCACAAGTAAAATAATTGAGAATGTTGAAAATAGAGTTAAAAGAGTCACAAAGGTGAGGTTAGGTTTTAAGGTGCCCATCTCCATGGTGCACACCTTCTTCTTCTTAGTCATCTCTCCAGTTCCATTTCCCAGTCCTCAGCTGAGGACAGCTTTTGACTTTTTACAACTCTTCTTATCTCCCTCCACCATACCCCTAATCCTTTCTCCATGGCAACCAGAGTGGCCTTCCCAAAGACTAAATCTGTGCTACATTTCT
The DNA here is from genome assembly GCF_964194185.1 of Rhinolophus hipposideros. NCBI lineage: Eukaryota > Metazoa > Chordata > Mammalia > Chiroptera > Rhinolophidae > Rhinolophus > Rhinolophus hipposideros. Next base: position 9,928,754 of record NC_138050.1, read on the forward strand.
GTTGTAAATGCTCAAATGGCTCCCCAAGCTTTACAGTGAGGCACAAATCCCTTTGGGCAAAAGAGAGTCCTCCTGAAATCCCCAGTCTCATTTCTCCTTAGTGGTACCTGCACACTGGTCATACTGAAATCAAGTAGACGTTGACATTTTGAGGGAGTTTGAAAGAAGTCTTCAGACATTTGAAAATCCACAAATTATTAAATACTCCTGTATCAATTTTCCCACAAAATTCTCTAAGGCATCATAACACATAAAAGTTAAAATGAAGTGGGAATATGAAATGGCAAGTATAGGGGTTGAGGAATTCTTCAATACTCATGAGAACATCATAGAAATATGTGGCCCTGCAGTGGGTCCAGAGAATAGTAAAGCTAAACAGATGTTGACTAGGCCAAGAAGAGGAGGAGGGAAGGATGGAAAGAAAAGCAGAAGCAGGTTCTGAGTAGAGGCAGGCTCTGAAAGAATGGGAAAGTAGCAGAGTCCTACTGAGGACTGTAGTTTTCTCCCTTCCCACTAGGAAACCACAGCAATGTTGGGCTTAGTTGAGAAGAAGCAAGGGGTTGCGATGAGCCAAGTAGAATAAGGAGTGGAGGGAGGAACATAGTCCCTACCATCTATGCAAGATTAAACCAAATGGGCACCCAATCATACGTACCATTATTATTTGATTTTCATATTGGATATAATAGCAATTTCATTTCAAGACTAGAAAGTATATTATTTAAAGGACAATATAGAACAATCTTATTTTCAACTTGAAACCACAAGCTTAGCCAGCATCTTTTGGAAACTTGGATTTATTAGTCATTGGAATTCGATATTTAAATATATTGAAATACCACTTTTCATATGGCTTTGAAAGAAAACCTTAGATAAATTCTGGAACCTGTAAAACTAACACCAACTTGAACCATTAGTTTTGAAACTTCGTTAAATGTGCCTGTTTGTACCTATCTCTACAAAATGTTTCCAAGAAAATAAGCAAAAGATAAACACAGTACATTTTGTAGTTCATTTCGTACTAGTGAGTTACTCATCCTGCTGGCAAATCTTTCAGCCAGTTGAGTTATATTTTCCCTTATTATCTTTCTGTATGCATTCCTTTATAAACTTGTTTTTGGATTGTCCTTTCTTAACCTAGGAAACACAGAAAAGAACTGACAACTTTCATAGGCATTAGCACGTGTTTGTCTTTTAGCTCATTTATATTTACTTTTTGGTACATATTTTGAGCAACACTTTATTTTTTTCCAGATTTGGGGAGAGAAATAGTCCTCCCTTTTTCACCCCAAAAAGAGCTGGAAAGCCCAAGTTGGTGTTTTGCTGTTGTTTTGCTTATTCACAATTTCGCAAATGACTTGGAGCTTTGTTCTCATTAATTTTAATCTGTTTTTTTAATGTCTATAAGAAAACTATCAACAAAATGTAAAGCCAACGTAATTCCACCACAAAAATTTAAGAGTAGAATTAGAAGAAGGTGATCTTAAAGATGAGAGATTAGCCACAGTATACAATTTAATGCTATCATGGCATTCTACAAATTCAAATATTAGAAATACAAATTATGCTAAAAATACATATTAGTAATCAGAATAACTTAAAAGAATTGAAATAAGAAGTTACCTAAATTTTGTTGATAACCATTTTGAGAAAAACTTATTCAACATTTTAAATTCAATTTATTAACTATTAATAAATAGTTACCTCTGAAGGAAAAAAATGAAGAAATGTTATACCTATCTGATTTTAAGGTTATACATTGTAATTATATAAAATCCAAGTTAAAATTGATTACTCACCTTTGATGTATTAAAAAGGACACTGGTGAATTAGTCAAAACCAGCTCGAGCTTTGTTAGAGACAGAATATTTCAAACGTTCCCATTACTTGCAGGATGAGAGTGAAGGATTTAGGCGTCACCAACTATGCCTGAAAGAGAAGGCTCTCAAGTGTTTGGCCTGTCTCATGTTTCATCTGCTCGCATTAGCAACAGGCGTGTATCTAATTTTACTCAGTGACATAAACAGCTCATACCACACTGAAAATTGTTTGGGCACCAATTCCAGGACACAGCTCTAAGTGTGCCAAAAAAAAAAAAAAATTCTTACAAAAGCAATGTTTAAACCCTGAATCATGATAGTCTTATACAACTTTCTAAAATAAACTTTACCTTAACTGAATAGCAAAAAAATTCTGAGATACTTTCCAGTAGAATCTAATGTCAACAAAATCTGATGAAAAAATCACTTCAAATGAACACATATTAGAACTTATGACTTTCTCAGTATTAAATCATATGTCTCATATGTTCATCCTACTGAACTATATTATCATATAATAGTCACTCTTTAAAAATCATTTTCTTTAAGCCTCTTTCTAAGTGAAAAACTTTCATATAATATTTGAGCAGAAAATCTTAAATAATGATTATCATAATAAACAGAAGGTAAACAAACTATATTAATATTATGTTTTTTCTAGTAAACTAAATTTGTATTATGTTTAACAAATTATGTGAATGTAACAATGTGGTCTTGATGTCTTTATTTAAAAAGAATAACAATGATGGCATCATTCAATTCTTATAAGGTGTAAAGAAAATAGAATAAATATTAAACTTTTGAATAATTTTAATCTTTTATTTTATATTATTTTTATGTAGCCTGGTTAGCCGCATGAATTAAAACTGACTGAATTATAGATTAAAATCTGTAATTTAGTACTAAACTTTCAATATGAGAAGCAATGTAATGATAATCCATATGCTTAATTTTTATTTTATTTTCTTCTCAGGAGACCTTTTCTCTTATTTTATTTATTCATATTCTAACTTCTTTTGAAAGTTGATGCTTCTTACACCAACAGCTGCAGGCCTCAAATTAAAAGCTGATACAGTTTCAACTAATCAGATATTTATTTATAAAATGTTTTAAAATATCTCATGAATTCTCTGCACATTACTTTTTCCTATCATGGCAATTCAATTAGACATAAAATTATTGCACTACTGACTACTGTCCATTCTTAATAAAAATATAGACTTAACAATAATGACATGAGACGTATTTTTATATCAGTCTGAAAAGTCAAAATGCTAAATTCCTAATTCAATATTCTGGTTGAAATATCACACATTAACAGGTCACATATTCAGGGACCTTTTCATCAGTCAGTAAATTGGTTTTACAGCAATGAACTCTTCAACGTTTTGGGGACAGTTTTGTAAAACTATTAGTCAAGTTACGTATGTGACCTTTAGTAACAGTGACAGATTCATTTAATACTATCAACTTCTACTTTCAGTCCTGCAGGAGGATGACTTAGGGAGAAAAACATTTTGATTTTATAGAATAGTTGAAATGATTTTAAGAAGATCTCCAACATTTTTAATATAGGTCCACCTTAAGTTTGTAACTCACACACATCTCATATGTTTTCAATGGAATCTCAACATCTTAAAGCTGTACGAGTCCTTAAAGAAAACCTAGTCTAACATTTTACTAGACGTAGTTTGTTCAAGGTTACAGCGCTGGTTGGGCCACGAGTAGAAGTGACTGAATATTCGTGGGCTCTCGTGCTTCACACCTACGGCACTGTCCTCCATACCTTCCGATCTGTGGAGGATCCAACCTCCTCCTCCCTCCTGCCATCGGTCTATGTCCTCCTCCTGCTTCTCCTCTGGCTTCTTTCTGGGGGCAGACAACCTTGCTGCTGGCTGCGTAGCTTAAGAGTTTGTGTTGGGGAGCTCACTTTTCGAACTAGTGAAAACAGGGAAATTCTGGTAGGGATATGGTTAGCTTTGGACCAATCACTTTTGTTTTTGACATAAAGTAGGAGGTAAGGGTACCTGATGAGGGAGAGTGGTAGATAGGGGATGACACGGTTCAAACTTTGAGAAGAATGGAGCAGGTTAAAGTAGTTGCCATGAAGAATGGGGTGGGGAGCGGTCAATTTACTAGTGAAATGTACTAGACCATGTTCAGGGTCCAGTTGTAGTTGATAAATAGAAGGTCCCATTTTTAATCGTTCCTATGACTGTACACGAGCTGCAGCTGTGAGCTCCTATGACGAAATCCTCCCAAACCACATTACACTTTTCTCCAAAATTAAACTCATCATCTCCCCAAACCTGCTTTTTCCATCCTTCCTTTCTTGGTTTATGACTCCATCCTCCCCAAAGTCAGGGAGACAGATATGGGAACCTCCCTCACTAACCAGACTCCCAGTTACTAAGCTCCCCATTCTCTCCTGTGGGGCCTGCTCTCTCCACTCTGAGTCCCCAACTGACTGGGGACTCGCCATCAGGCCCAGCCTGTTGCTGCAGCTGGTACTCACTTCCAGGCACGGCTGCACTCCATCTTACACTCCTGGGACAGTCGGAGAACCACCAAGAACAGGTAATTGTGTCAACATCACTCCCCTGCTTAAAGCCCTTAGGATATGGTATCCAGTACTCGACAGGGCACACACACCTTTACGGTTAGGCCCTGTCCATCTCTACTGTCCCTTGTCCTTCAGGTTCCATACAAAACCGCAAAAGTCACAGTGCCTTCAGGTGCCAAGCTATAGCTCTGACTAGTGTTACCTCCCATTTTTTTCTGCTGGAGAACTATTTAACTTTTAATAGTCGGTCCACATGTCATAATCAGCTTTTCATACATGGTTTTAAACTTATTATAATTATTTATATTTACATGGCCATCACTGGTTTATATACCTGTTCTCTCTACTAGACGATGAAATCCTTGCTCAGCACCTGCAATGAGCCCTCAGTTAACTGAACTTTGATTAGTTACACCAGATTCGGGGTTTTTAATATCATTCTGTAGTGTACAGTAACATGAAAATAAACAAAACAGTTAACACATCATCAGGATGACATTAGAAGACTTATCCAGAAGAGGTCACTATAACAGTAATAAAAGTATGGCTTTAACACATACACACTTTTACACAGTACAATGGTAATAAAAGTAGGACAAATGAAATTGTGAAGTTAAATTATTTTGTAAGTGATAAACTTGAAAGTTTTTTAAAAATACCATATCAATTGTTTGCTTCTCCCATTGGAGCTACACGTTTTCAAAACAGATGGTCAAACCTTCCACGAAAGCAAACTGAAGTGATCAGACAATTGTATACTCAACTGAAAACCACAGTTTTCATCTGGAATGTAATTATCTGGATGATTTTCACCCAGAGTCTCTGATCATTTTAAAATACGGATCATCCAAGTACATCTCCCCTTTACAGTTGCCATATTAACACAAAAATAAAACTGATTGCTAGACTACTGAATGTAGGCATTTCATGTCTTTCATGATACTTTTGGGGAGTTTAGGAGTCAGTTTTCAGTATACAGGGTTCATTCTGTGTTCTCAGGGATGCTGGAGAAGTAAGAGGTAAGAAAGACTAAAAGAAAAAACTCTTTTCAATTTCATTAGAGAAAATGGAGTACTACCTGAAATTTTAAAGGTTATCCACTTGTAATAACTGAATTGGGTCATGATATTTTAAAAGTATTATCCCATGGACATACGATTTTGCGCAGTTTACAGGGAACGGCTAATGCAATTCCACTCTGTATAGACTTCTTGGGCAGCGATTCTCAGTTGGGGCAGAGACTGCAAGTGCGGTGTGTGCATATCAGAATCATGGGAAATCGCACATGTTAAAGAAGAAATCCATCAGAAGAGCCTATAATAACACCTCTACCCCATCTCCCGCTTCTCCCAGCCCCATCACCACTTCCACTGGTACTTAGATCTTCCTTCTCATACTTATTACTAAGCTTTAGATAACCTTGTATTGCTACATCTTGGTTATTCATTGTAGACCTAATCTGTTGGTTTAGTTCATGTACATTATCACCCAGTATCCTTCTTCTCCTTTTTCCTATGTAGTTGTATCATTCATTTCATTTTCTTCCATGGTCACCTCTAAAATTTCAGTCTACTTAAACATTCATTTCTTGTTCTATAATGACAGAGATTATCTCCTGATCTTTCCATTCTTCAACTGAAGACACTGACACTTTGTCCCATTTTCTGCCTGCACCCAGTTCTGCCTGCCAGTTCTATCTCCAACCTCTGTCACTTTATCTTTTATATAACTGAAGTGATCATATTTACACTCCCATTTGAAACAATAATCTCCTGTTATCTCCTGTGATTTGACCAAGTTGATTTAACTCAAGCTTTCAAATTTTTCAGTATTTGTGCATGTTTCAAATATATTTAATATACTGACATAATAATACATGAACATAATTTAAAAGCATACAAGAATCAACATATTTTGAGGTATAAACCATCATTTTCCTAAGTGCTGTGTTTTATTATTAACTCATGAAAAAGTCTGGAGACCACTAACCAAAATCTTAAAACAGCTACGAACTCTGCTTCTTGAAAAGAAGAGTGAGAAAGAGAAGCAACAGCCCATAGCTCCCAGGAGCTTGCAGGACACCTCCCTGGGAGGCCTCCTGGAAATAGACATGAAATGATGCAATACAGCCAATATGAGGGGTTGTTGGGAAGGGAATGTGGGGTTGATCCATGAGGAGTAGGTACAGATGACTTGTATGGTCAGATATTCAAGTCCAAAGGCAATCTTTCCTCTACAGGAGATCTGATTCTCTCTGATTTTATGGTATGGACTTCAACCCTGGCCTTCTGAATCTTATCTTCAGTATTGATGACTTTGGTTCAGCACCCCTAGCTCCCAAAATATTAGGTTGAGATTCCTGATAGCTTCTTTGGCTTGACAGCTTGGCTACTGTCTTGTAGTCTGATTCTGAGTAACAACACATGGTGTTCATTTAGAAGTCTCCCTTACTTCCTCTTTCCTTAGGGATATTATAAACACGTGGCCAAATATTCCAAGCGTTGGGGTCAGCTGATTTTTAAATTCAGTTTTTTCACTTAAGTGGTTTAATGCTAGGTAAGTTTATTATCTTCTTTAATGGTCTGCTTCCTGGTATTAACGTTGGGGATAGTATCATCTTCCTCCTTAAGGCTAGTACAACAATTAAATGAGACAATGTACAAAAGGTGCTTGATACATAGTGGAACATATAAATGGTTGCTATTATTATAATTAATTCTTGAATGCTGAAGGTGAATTGATCAAAAAGAAATGAAAGACATGAATCAGATTATGACATATGCAACCTCTATGCTAAAGGTATTTTGGTTCACTTAATGATATAGATAGTATGATAAAAGCATTAATGTTATACCTAATCATTAATGCGCTGAATTAGTAACTGACTTTCATGGGCAGCCCATGCAAACCGTACTTTTACACAATCAAACTGAATTATCTTTTTTTTTCTTATAGTTTAGCTTACTGGTATCCAAATCAACATCATTTGTCAACAACTTCCCTTGGTATGACATATAGATAGATATGGACATAGATATATAGATATAGATATAGACATAGATATAAACATATACATAGCTATATAGATAGATATAGATAGATAGATATTAACAGTTCTGACAAACACACAGGAATACCGTGTTTCCCTGAAAATAAGACCTAGCCGGACCATCAGCTCTAATGTGTCTTTTGGAGCAAAAATTAATATAAGACCCAGTATTATATTACATTACATTATATTATATTACGTTACATTATATTACCTATAACTATCAACAGATTTTCAAAGAAGTCCATGACCTTAAAATAGTCAGGAAGCATCGATTTACTATCTCCTTCCTTTTCCTGCTGTCTCTTATTCCAGCACAAATATTTCCCTCATATACAACAAAACGATATGCTAAAAAGTCAAGTTGTTATATGTAGTTATTTTGTTTCCTAATTTAGAAGGTGTTATGTTTAGAAATTGATATGCAAATATACCTAAAACGAGGGGTATTTATACAGATAACAGTATATATGTACCACTGACAGCACAACCAGTTGTGTTTACTTCGTATAAATTTAACTACAGAATACATAATGAAAGAGGCGTTTTTAAAAATCACAAAGTACCATCCCAAAGTCTTTAGAAAATCAAATGTTTGGGTTATTATACTATGATTATCATGTCCATGTAAACCACTTTCTAACAATACAATTCTAAAGAAAGGGAACATAAAATACTGAAAACATGACAATTTTATAACTTTAAAAGTTAAAAGTTTACTGTATGATATTTTTACACATGTGGAGTGGATGCCACTTTGCAAATCACTTTGTTTGGAAGCACATTTTCTGGAGAGGAAGTCTGAATACCAGAGACACTGAACCTTTTAGCAAAATATTTCATCACCAAAACCCAAGAGATCAGCTTAAATAAATCTCTGAATAATATTGTTAAATTTATTTGTTCACAGTATTTTACAGCCTGCTCATATTAAAGGGAGAAAAGCACAAGAAGAGCCATATAACAAAGGCTGGCTAAAAAAAAAAAAAAAAAAAAAAAATACCGTTCCACGGCTCTACACAGATTTACTTGCTTTCAGAATATCCCTCAGCATTAACACAAAACTCCCATGCACAGAGTGCCATACCATAAATTCTACCTGTACAACATTCACTATCACTTGATGAGTAATTGTATTGTACCAATATTTATCAATATCATACTAAGCAGTAGTAGATAGTATCAATTTCCTACCTAACTAATTCTGATTTTAACCAAGTGATAAGCAAATATGTAAATACCAACCGAAGCTATTGAAGGGCAGTAGTGAGTACAATGCAGCGAGGATCGTCAATTTACAATCCCATTCAAGATGACGTAGGCCACCTGTGATTTTAGGGATCTTTGTTTCCCCTCTAGAATGCCCCAGTAAGCCCTATGCAACTTTGAACTTCCTTGGTGCAGGCACGCTGCTTACTCAATGTCTTGGATAGACTAGTCAGTAATCAAGAGTAATGTTTTTGACAGAATCAATTTACAGAAAGCAAATTCACCCTCATTCTCATTCTCTCTCTCTCTCTCTCTCTCTCTCTCTCTCTCTCTCTCTCTCTCTCTCTCTCTCTCTCTCTCTCACACACACACACACACACGAAGTTATTTAAGTCATGTCAGCGTGCAGATCAGTTAGCAAAGTCTTTCGGGCAAAGCAAGGCCAACTGTTTAAACAAATTTCCCAGAGCGCTCGCGGACGGGCAAACCAGAAAGGCAACCTGTGGGGAGGGGAGCGGGGGCTGGGGACCCTCCCGGTGGGAGGTGGTGGGAGGGGGTCTCCAAGAAAGGCTGGGCGAGGAACAGAGGAGTCTCACAACCGAGGGGGTGATTTAGGGGATTGGAAGTGATGGAAGGACCCGGAAATTTCGGGACCTGAAAGCGCAGCGGTGGACCGTGGCCATTCTCTTTACCTGCTGCACTTCTTGGGGTCTGGGGATACAAACAGCCGCTGCATTTCCCTTCATTCCAGATGGTTTGGCCACTGACTTCTCTCCGGACAGCGCGGGCCTGAGCTCCGTCCTCGGTCAGCGACCGCAGGGACCACTCTGCTCGTGGGAGTGGAGGGGGGCAGCTCCCCGGAGCCGCAGGTGCCCGCATCCCCGCCGGGCTTCCGGCGCCACTGACCCGGGCGCGAGCGGAGGCAGGGCCCAGAGGTGTCGGTGAACCCACCCCGCTCCCGCGCCGTCCGGGAGCAGCCCCGCGCCACCCCCAAGTGAGGGCGCCACAGCGGTGTCGCTTCCACCGCGCGGGGCCAACGCGCCGGCCACCACCGGGCGCCTGGCTGGAGGCGCCGAGGCTCCCCAGCACCGGCGCGGAGCTTCCGCCCCCCCCCCACGCGTGCCTCTGCCCCTCCTGCGACCGCCCTCGCCCCTCCGCGATCCCCTCCTGGCATGTCCCGCCCCCACTCCGCGCCCCTCTGCGCCCTGCTGGGGCGCCACCCGGGCCTCCCCTGTCCCCTGCCGCCCCCTGTGGTCGAGCACCGCGCAGGTCGCTGGGCTGGGGCACTTGTAGACCCCGGCTCCCACCTGCTTCCTCTTCTGCTCCCGGCATGGGGCTCCTTCCATCCTTTCTTCAGTCCAACTGCGTCTGCCTAAAGCATCTTGGGCTTCGAGCTCGGGTGAAGAGTTACTGATCTTCCCACCTCGGGTCCCACTCCTTTACAATCGGAAGAGTTAGCGCCTTCCTATTCCACGGCGTTTTAGGGCGACCCTGGTGAGGGGGATGGTTGCATTTGCAAGGCTCTGGAGTCTATTCACCAGGCCTGTCTCCCGCGAACCCCAGTTCAGAAGTCACCCAGGTAGACATCCTGAAGAGCAAGGGCCGAGCCTGCCCAGAGGAGAACCCCTCTCGAGATGTGCAAAAATTCTTGGCTTTGGCAAAAACAATGTTGCAGATTAACTCTTTGAGTCAGGCTCCTAAATAGTGAGTGTTGATCCGTTACTTTTAAGAAGTCGCTTTACTATTTTTTTCCCAAAGCTTGGAGAGTTTCGCCTACCTGTGATTGTATGTCATACAGTTTTCCTATTAGTGCTTGTGTATTTCAATCATTTGTTTACTCGTTGCTATGCACACAGGAGAGTGACAGTTTTAGCAGTTTTGTGTCTGAGGAATGGTATGGGTATTTGAAAATGTTTGATGAATTTACTAAGGAGGTAAATTATCGAACACATTCCTGAAAGGATAATACTGGTGTATTTTATGATTTTTTAAGCGGAGATATGCTATCATATTTGGAATCAAATAGAAACATAAAGATGCTAGGGTATTTTAAAATGTTTTTCATGTAACAAAATGCGTAATTGCAAGACAACAATGTTTACAACTCTTAGATTACATTTCAGAAAAGTCCAATGAAATTTTTCATTAATTGTTTTCTACCTCATAGGTGATAATGACAATTATTTTTTTCAAAAAAAATTATTCTCACAAATAAGATTGATATGGGGTAAGATATATTATTAAGTCTATATTGATAATTTTCTGCGTATTTCACATGCAGCATAATGAAAAGAATTGTGCATTGTTGCCTTAAAAATGTCTATACTATCCAGTAAAAGCTGCAGTTTGTACATTTATGTCAAAGAATTTATAAGAATTTAATAACTTAGAAGAAATGGACAAGTTCTTAGAAACATATAGCCTTCCAAGGCTGAATCATGAAGATCTGGAAAATCTTAACAGGCCGATCACCAGTAAGGAAATTGAATCAGTCATCAAAAACCTTCCCAAAATCAAAAGTCCTGGACCAGATGGCTTCACCAGTGAATTCTACCAAACCTTCAAAGAGGATCTAATACCAATCCTGCTCAAACTCTTCCAAAAAATTGAAGAAGAGTCAGTACTCCCTAACTCATTTTATGAGGCCAACATTACCCTGATACCAAAACCTGGTAAGGACAACACAAAAAAAGAAAACTACAGACCTATATCTCTGATGAATACAGATGCTAAAATCCTAAACAAAATTCTAGCAAATCGAATACAACAATGCATTAAAAAGATTATTCATCACGACCAAGTGGGGTTCATCCCCGGGGCACAAGGATGGTTCAACATTCGCAAATCCATCAATGTGATACATCACATAAACAAAATAAAGGACAAAAATCATATGATTCTATCAATTGATGCAGAAAAAGCATTTGATAAGATACAACATCCATTTATGATTAAAACACTTACTAAAATTGGTATAGAAGGAAAATACCTCAACATAATAAAGGCCATATACGACAAGCCCACAGCTAACCTCATAATTAATGGTGAAAAGCTGAAGCCCTTTGCTCTACGTTCAGGAACACGACAAGGTTGTCCCCTATCACCTCTGCTTTTCAACATAGTGTTGGAAGTCCTCGCCAGAGCTATCAGGCAAGAGAAAGAAATAAAAGGCATCCAAATTGGGAATGAAGAAGTTAAATTGTCACTCTTTGCAGATGACATGATGCTATATATAGAAAACCCTAAAGACTCCACCAAAAAGCTATTAGAAACAATCAATGAATATAGTAAAGTTGCTGGCTACAAAATCAACGTACAAAAGTCCATTGCTTTCCTATATACCAACAATGAAATCTCAGAAAAAGAGATAGAAAAAACAATTCCTTTTGCAATTGCAGCAAAAAGAATAAAATACCTAGGAATAAACTTAACCAAGGATGTGAAGGATTTATATGCTGAAAACTATAAGACATTTTTGAAAGAAATTGAAGAAGACACAAAGAAATGGAAAGACATTCCGTGCTCATGGATTGGAAGAATCAACATAGTTAAAATGGCCATATTACCCAAAGCCATATACAGATTTAATGCAATCCCCATTAAAATCCCAATGGCATTTTTTAAAGAAATAGAACAAAAAATCATCAGATTTGTTTGGAACCACAAAAGACCCCGAATAGCCAAAGCAATATTTAAAAAAAAGAACAATACTGGAGGTATCACACTCCCTGATTTTTCCTTGTACTACAGGGCTACAATAATCAAAACAGCTTGGTATTGGCGGAAAAACAGACACATAGACCAATGGAATAGAATTGAGAACCCAGAAATAAAACCACATAAATATGGACAGATAATTTTTGACAAAGAAGCTAAAAACATACAATGGACGAAAAACAGCCTCTTCAATAAATGGTGCTGGCAGAATTGGATAGCTACGTGCAAAAGAATGAAACTGGACTGCTATCTGTCACCATGTACCAAAATTAATTCAAAATGGATCAAAGACTTAAGCATAAGACCTGACACAATAAACTGCATTGAAGAAAACATAGGTACTAAACTTATGGACCTTGGGTTCAAAGAGCATTTTATGAATTTGACTCCAAAGGCAATGGAAGTAAAAACTAAAATAAACAAATGGGATTATATGAAACTAAAAAGCTTCTGCACAGCAAAAGAAACTATTGACAAAATAATGAGGCAACCAACTGAATGGGAGAAGATTTTCGCAAACAGTTCCTCTGATAAGGGGCTAATATCCAAAATATACAAGGAACTCATGAAACTCAACAACAAAAAAACAAACAACCCAATTGAAAAATGGACAGAGGACCTGAAGAGACATTTCTCCAAAGAGGACATACAAATGGCAAATAGACATATGAAAAAATGCTCAACATCGCTAATCATCAGAGAAATGCAAATGAAAACCACAATGAGATATCACCTCACCCCAGTCAGAATGGCTTTCATCAACAAAACAAATAGTAACAAGTGTTGGAGAGGCTGTGGAGAAAAAGGAACTCTCATACACTGTTGGTGGGAATGCAGACTGGTGCAGCCGCTATGGAAGGCAGTGTGGAGGTTCCTCAAGAAATTACGAATAGAATTACCATATGACCCAGCAATCGCTCTCCTGGGTATCTACCCCAAAAATATAAAAGCATTTCTCTATAGAGACACGTGTACGCCAATGTTCATTGCAGCTTTGTTTACGGTGGCCAAGACATGGAAACAACCAAAATGTCCTTCGATAGATGAATGGATAAAGAAGTTGTGGTACATATACACAATGGAATACTATTCGGCGTTAAGGAAAGATGATATAGGAACATTTGTGACAACATGGATGGATCTCGAGAGAATAATGCTAAGTGAAACAAGTCAGACAGAAAAAGCAGAGAACCCTATAATTTCACTGATATGTGGTATATAAACCAAAAAGAACAAGACAAACAAATGAGAAACAAAAACTCATAGACACAGACAATAATTTAGTGGTTACCAGAGGGTAAGGGGGTGGGGGGTGGGTGATGAGGGTAAAGGGGATCAAATATATGGTGATGGAAGGAGAACTGACTCTGGGTGGTGAACACACAATGGGATTTATAGACGATGTAATACAGAATTGTACACCTGAAATCTATGTAAATTTACTAACAATTGTCACCCCAATAAAATTAATAAAAAAATAAATAAAAAAAAAAAAAAAGAATTTATAAGTGAAATCTCCAAACTGTTTTGAATGAATGAACACCTCAGTTTAAAAAAAAAAGCAACCCAATATATTTATTTGTAAATTTTATGCATTTATGAATATGTTGCATATTATATGCAGAATATTATATTGTATATTATATTACTTCCATTGTAAAACAAACAGATAATTTTAAAGGAAAGACAATGTACGTACGGAAGCTCTATCCCAGATGTGGCAGGACAAGAATGTTGGGCCACTGCTGTCCCCATCTTAGATGCTCACTATAGTGCAAAGGTTCCATGTTGGGAGAAGAAAGCTGAGAAGACCAAGGGCTACAGTCCTTAATCAATGCCCTGCTCATAAAGCAGGGGTGTCACTGTGAGAGAAGAAGGCTGTTATCCCTGCCTCCATTTTGGATCAGTGGGGCAGAGGTTTGCCCAGGAGGAGAGGCAGGCTGTAAGACAGGGAGCTACATAGCTTTCCCTAAGGAGACTGATCTTCCTTGGAAGAGAGTCCTACGGGCCCTGTCAAAAACAATGAAGATCTTGGTAATAAACAAGGTTGGTAGCTCCATGATAGCAAAAAGCTAAATGATAGACCAGTTAGAAAATTAACAGAGAAAAACAGAAAAAGAGGGTAGGGCAGGAGATCAGGCAAAGAGACTGAAGAGGCTAACGTCACCAGGAAAAAAAAATGTAGAAGACTCAAATTCCTAAAATTCGGAATGAAAGAAGGTACATCATACCAACCTTAGAGAAATGAAAGGATTATAAAAGAATAGTATGAACAACTACATGCTGACAAATTAGATCATTTCGATGAAATGAACAAATGCAAAAGAATGAAGTTCAATTCCTTTACACCATACACAAAAGTTAACTTTAAATGGATCGTAGGCCTCGATGGAGGAGCTAAAACTATAAAACTCTTACAAGAAAACATAGCAGTAAATCTTTGTGACCTTGTGTTAGGCAAATCACAACCAACAAATGGAAAAAATTAATTTGGCCTCACCGAAATTAAAAATATTTGTGCTGCAAATTATACCGTCAGGAAAGTGTAAGGACACCACAGTGAATGGGAGAAAATATTTGCAAATTGTATAACTGATAGGGGACTTGTATCTAGAATATATAAAGAACTCTTAAAACTTAGTAGTAAAAAGACAAATAACACAATTAAAAATAGGCAAAAGATTTGAATACATATTTCTCCAAAGAATATACAAATGACCAGTGAGTACATGAAAAGATGCTCAACATTATTATACATTAAGGAAATGCAAATCAAAATCATAATGAGATGCCACTTCATACCCTCTAGGAAGGCTAGTGTAAAAACGACAATAATGTTGTAAGGATGTGGACAATTCTTCTTTTAATACCCCAAGCGAAATAAAACATATTTTCATACAAGAACTGTAGACAGATGTTTATAATAGCATTATTCAGAATAGCCCAAATCTGGAAACAACTGAAATGTTCATTAATTGCTAGATAAATAAAATATTGTATAATAATACAGTGGAATATGATTCAGCTATAAAAAGCTCAAGTACTGATACATGTTACAATATGGATGAACCTTGAAAACATGCTAAATGAAAGAAGCCAGTGACAAAAGATCACGTTGTCTGATTCAAATTATACGAATGTCCAGAATAGGCATTTAGGAGAAAATAAAAGTGTTACTGAAATTGTGGTGACTGTCACACACCTCTGTGGATATACTAAAAATCTCTTAATTGAATACTTTAAGTGAGTGATTTGTATGGTATGTGAATTATATTTAAATAAAGCTGTTAAATAAAGTGCACAGAAATAACCCCTCCAATGTAGTGATGTTGTGCAGAAATCAGAAAAGAGATACCGGGTAGGTCCAAGTAGCCATCATTTCTGCTTTTACCTTTTGCTCTTCGGTAATGAAAACTAAATGACAGTAAATTCTCAGGTTGCTTTGAAAAAGTCCATCTCTTTCTGACATATTTACTTCTGTGATGATGTCCCAGCTTCCTTTTTTTATTCTCAGCCCATATTCCATAGGAAAGTCTCTATAGGTCAAAGATTCTTCCTATGGC
Organism: Rhinolophus hipposideros; assembly: GCF_964194185.1. Classification (NCBI taxonomy): domain Eukaryota; kingdom Metazoa; phylum Chordata; class Mammalia; order Chiroptera; family Rhinolophidae; genus Rhinolophus; species Rhinolophus hipposideros. Next base: position 9,944,675 of record NC_138050.1, read on the forward strand.
AGTATTTATGTGTAAATAGGAACAATGTATGTGTCAGAACAGTCAACTGTGACTTTAAAATTCAGCTGAACACGGTGATGTAACAAAAGAGCCCTGAACTTTGTGCCAGGGCTCCTAGTTAACCCAGATTCTTGTCCGGTACCCAGCAATTCTGTGGTGAGAGCTATGTCTATGGGCCCACGGCACAAAATAATCCCTAACATTTATTACTTGTTTTTAATTTATGTTTTAAAGAGACTTCTTTGTGTGTGTGCGCGTGTGTGTGTTTTAAGTTACCGTATTTGCCGGCGTATAAGACGACTGGGCGTATAAGACGACCCCCTAACATTTCCACTCAAAATACAGAGTTTGTTATATACTCGCCGTATAAGAAGTGTACCTGGCGTATAAGACGACCCCCCCACTTGGAGGCATATTTTTCGGGGCCAAAAAATCGTCTTATACGCCGGCAAATACGGTAGTTTTTTTATATTAAGAAAGGATAAGGGTTTTGAACGTGCCTGTGTTTCTCACCTGTAGGACATGTAGATTCCCTTCATTTAAAATTACTATACTTCTAAAAGTCAATTATTCTGAAAATTCATAACCTTCAGTTTATGTAAAGGTAGTCTCATGTAAGGTTAGGAGTTTATCTGGGTCCAGAAATCATGGACTCTGATCTCTTTCTGCTTGGTCATTGCAGGACCTCTGTTAAGTTATTTAAAATCTTATATCTCTGTTTCCTAGTCTATAATATAAAGGTAAAAATCAGAACTTAGGTCATAGGGATGTTTTAAGGAGTAAAATAGTTCACGTCTAAAATGCAGAGCACACTACCTAGTATCCATTAAGTTATCATTTTTAGTAATGCCAATGTCTTCCTATTTTCAAAGGATGCTTGCTGGTGTGGATCACTTTTAACTGGCTGCTCTGACAAAAAGTTAATAGTAAATAAAATACTCTGAAATGTCCTAATGGATATTTGTTGGAAAGTGCTTCATGTTCAAATATAACTATAATATTTAAATACCATGTGGTATGCTCTTCATAGAGTAGTGCGTACCAGCAAATACTCCAGCAATCTTGTGAGAAAAACATGATTAGATATATGTGTAATACTGTGGGATTCTGCTTGTATAGGCCAGAGTCGGGGGTTTCTCTGATGGTAAAATGTCAATGTAAATAACACAGGTCTACATATAGGGTTATCTTTATTCTTTAGCCAGAAAGAGCCGTTAAAACTATTTTTATTATTTATTATCTCTAATGTGTCATTAAAAAGGATATTTTAATATCCAAATGTGTTCGAAAAACAACTTCAAAATAAAACATATTCCTTTAACTTAATAAATTAGACTTTATTAGAAAAATTAAAGCTTTCCTTTGATTTTTTTCCCTCTCATTTAATCATGTAATGTCAAAAAGTTTCTCAAGGTAAAAGGTGATTAAACTATTCAAAAGGAACATTATGGGCCTTGGAGCTCAAGGAGAATTGCCTCAGGACCTAGGTAACTAAGTGACAGAAAGTTGGGGGAGGGCCCTCACTCCTTGCAGAGGCCCCTTCTGTTCTGGAGCCCTGAGAATCACAATGTGTGGGAGAATCAGAGCAAGTCCCCTGATATGGTAAACTGCTAGCTGGGACAACAGGGTGGGTGATGACAGTGGCTGCAGCTGACACGGCTCTGGAGACACTAGAGGGCCTCCCTTCACGGGTGTCCAAGAAACAGCTACTGATACTTGGAGGATGGGGGAAGGGTGCTTATGTGTTGTGACAGGTTGTAGCCAGTACATATGTGGGCTGTATGTTTTTGGATCTGGGTTTTACAATTCAGGTTTCTGACTGAAATTTGTGTGTATGCTTTGAAGTCTCAAAACCAAAGTTGGAGTTACTTTTGAGTCGACTTTCACATTTTCATATTTCTTCTTTCAAAATCCTTGGCATAGGTGTGGTTTGAAACAGTGGTTTGCGAGTGTGGAGGGGGAACCTGAAAACATTAGCAGTGGGCTTTAATAGTATGGTTATTTTTTTGTAAAAAAAAAAGTAACTTATGAAATTTTTTGGTGACTTATGAAATATTTACTTTTCTTTCATTTACTTTACTGTCAGCCATTGCACTTTGGCTGCTGCTGCTCTACTGCACAGGTTTTCTCATTTCAGGACCCAGGTTAAAAGAATAGCTCTTATTGGGGGGCAAACCATCGTTTTTCTTTTCTTTTTTTCTATTGGGGAATATTGGGGAACAGTGTATTTTTCCAGGATGTCAGGTCGTTGTTTTTCAATCTAGTTGTGGAGGGCGTGGCTCACTGGCCCATGTGGGACTCAAACTGGTGACCTTGGTGTTATTAGAGCCTCTCTCTAACCACTGAGGAAACTGGCTGGGGGGGGGGGAGGTGGTGGCAAGCCATTTTAAGGGAAAAATCAAGAGAGCAGGTGGAAACACAAAGTGTCTCAAAGCTTCTGTTCCAAGCTGGTAGATGTCAACCGAAGTCTGTTCCTATGCCAAAGGAAGTCACCTGCCCAAGCCTAGTCTCCTTCACAAGACCTTGCAGGTACCTTGGCCATAGGTGGGTGTTGCATAATCAATTTAATTATTTGGAGCCTAAAAGGAAGGGGAAATAAATAGTTCAGAACAATACTGCAATCTACCATATGGATCTGGTATTGATTAACTCAACAGGTCTGGTATTAATTAACTGAATAAAATTTTAAAATGCCAGATTTTATTCTTGGATTTTCATTACCTGTCTTGAAAAATCAGCAAGTTTTACATAATTTCAAAACAGAAAGACTTATGGTTTGAGATTTCATTAGATGATTTTATGTAGTAGACACTTCTATTATGTATCTAATAATTACGCTTTCTTTTGCTAGGATATTTGGTTTTTTTATTTAGCGGGGACATGATTCTCCATGGGTCACTTGGTACTGACTCAGAAATACAGTTCTCTGATTGATTTATGGCTCTGTGTACATTCTGTATGATTTTCTTGTTAATTTTGCATATCAGATTATAAATCATAATTCACAGGGACAAAACTTACTTTTAAGTTAATTATTATTTAACTTGGTATTTTACTGGTGCAACAAATACATAAAGAAGGATACTTCAAAAATATCCTGTACCTATCTGTCAAACGTGACAGATGTTCCAGATAATTTTTAAACATGCTTAATTTTTATAGTTAAATTTGAGTTATTTCAAAATATTTATTTTTACTCATCATTAATGAAATTCATGAGCAATTCAATGGGAGTTTATTTCAGAGTTCCAATGGCCATCACAGTAACCAGCATTTTTGTTCAATGACCATACAGTCACTTACTTTTTCCTTTTGTTCAATTCAGTTGTCTTGTGTAATAAACATTTTCAATTTCTCCTCAAAATTCTTTCTTTTGCCATAGTAACGTTTGGTTTCATAGAACATTTTCAAAGATTTCACATTTATTTTTCTATTCTAATTTCATAACACCTATAGGAGATGGTCTGTTAAATAATTTGTTATAGAGTGATAGACTTTGAAGTTTCACTAGAATACACAATCTTACCTTCCTGTAGATCTTTGCTATTTTTCTTTGTTGGGAGGGAGTAGTTAAGGGAATAAACATATTGCAAGAGTTCTATGCTTGTTATGAGAGAGCTTGTTCTTTACATTGACTGAGGAATGTATTTTTTTATGTGATAGTCATTACAGTAAAATGGATGTATAACTTCAAAATCTTAAACTGTCAAAAATAGGATTAGTATAATTGGCTAGCCATTTGAGGGGGAAATGAAAGAAAAAAGGAACAAAGAGAACTTGTTAAATATCAAGAAAATAAAAAAAGGAGAAATATAATTTGAAGGAAAAAAATAAAATGTCTAATGGTAATATGATGGATTCTGGATTTGCTAACTCAGATTTTTTTCTATATCCTTCTCTTATGGAGATGCAGGAATGGTCAAAATGAGATTTCCCAGACTCTGCTGAAGCTGGGTTCTCAATGTGGTTAGGCTGTATTAGTAATACGTATACATGCAGACATCCATGGAAGCCTTTGATCTTCTGCTGAGTCTAGAGAGGTGGGACTCAGGCTTCTTGGTTTGTTGACATGAGTCGTCAGAAGGGATCTGATTATGTATTTGACAAGGGTGATATCCCACTATCAGGAAATATGTGCTTTGGAAGGACCATGGGTCTTTTTTTTTTTTTAAGTGTTATGTACTAGGCTGTAAGGTGCAACTCAATAATTTACCCAAATTTTTATAGACAGCTAAAAGATAATGCTAATATTATTTACAATTGTCAATAAAAATGGAATGAAACTAGAAATTAAAAGTAAAAGTTCAGCTAAAGTATCCATTTAAATAGTTCTCAAACAAAGGAGCAGGACTCGCCTTCTTGAGAAGCATTAGGAAGTGAGTGGGGCATTTTGCTGTTAGGAATCCTGGAGCACTCTTAGCGATTAGAATACAAGTAATAAATGTCCTGACATATGTGCATAATCCTTCTGAAAGAGCACTTGTCCTTTCCTGAGTGCCAGTGGTGCCCCATCGAGAAACAATGTTATAAGCACTTTGGATTTTCAAGAATAAAGTGCATAAAGAAAATTAAAAGGCAATTATAAACTATTAATATGATACTGAAGGACACAAATAGGCAATGTATATACAATGGATACAAGACGACTTATGATCTATTCCTTAGGTTGACAAATGTTGAAAAAAAATGATAGTATTCAGTGTATAATGGTTTTGGACAAAGGACAGCCTTATAAACAGCTAATGAGAGTTTTTTATTGGCACAAGATTTCTGGAAGACAAATTAGTACTGTTCATTAAAAATGTTTTAAAAATATTTGCTTATTTTGGAACAATGATTCTACTACTAGGAATTTTTCTTAAATAATATTTAGACAATGTTGCAACGATGAACTCTGAGATTGTTATAGTATTTTAACTGTAGTGAAAATTCATAAAAAACTGAAATTACCAATCAATAAGGCATTGGTTAAATAAATTATTGTGTAGCTGTACAGTGGAAAACTGGTCAGTCATTAAAATTATGAGGTAAGTTTATGTTGACATGAAAAGGTATCCATGGTATGTTATTGATAAAAAAGACAAATATAGAGAAGTCTTACAGAATAATAAATTTTATTTAAAAAATAAATGTACCTCTCTCCATGAGTGCAAAGATATGTAAATATGCAAGTAAATATTATATTGGGTGTGTGAAGTCAGGCATTTTCTTTTATTTTTTATTCTTTACTTTGTTTCCTGAATGTTAAATAAGGGGCTACATCTCCAGGACTTTTGAAAAAACAAATTGCTAATCCAAAACTTCCTAATTATGATATCATTGTATGAGATATAATTTGAATTTTCAGAATTCTGTCTATACACTATTGAGAAATAAATATACTACATATTTAAAATGATATAAAATTGAAAAAAATCAACTAAATTCAAGATATGTCATAAAAACAATATAATGTTAGAAGATAACTATAAAAAGGTGTATTCGTAAAACAATTATATACATATAAATAATTAAAACAAAAGCTACAATGTTTTATCAAAAATAGCATTAAAATTAAGATACTAATTCTAGTTGTTCATGTAGAAAGGGTTATCTGCATTTGTATTCAAGTGAAAAGATTTTAACATACTAACAACAACATGCATAAATACATTTATATAGATAGGTCATATATATAGGTATAGATATATATATATATATGTAATTTTGATTCCATTATTTTAGAAGATTCTTTATATATAATACATATTCACATATTTATTTATTAAATTATAAAAATAATTTAATCATATTATACAGCATTTGGAAAATAGTTATGAAAACAAATTTCAACACCCTCTAAACCAAATATAACCGTTGCTAGAATTTTTGGAGTTTTATTCTCGTTGGTTTCATCCATGTATATTTCTACAGAGTTTTAATATTAGTGTACATATCTATTATTATCAATCTAATTTTTTCAACTATTCAGACTAATTTAAAGAAGGGAAATGTTCTCCTCTTTTTCTAATTTGAATAGTACCATAATAATAGCAAGGTGTCCTTTCATCTGTTCATTCACTAGGTATCCTTATGCCACCATTTATATCAAAATGCAGTTCAATGAGAGTCTTGAATACAGCCAGGAAAACAAAGTGAACTGGTAGGCTTTAGGCAATAATCCCATTCTTTACTTTCATTGAAAATGCCATAACTACCAAGATCACAAATTTAGGCCATTTTATCAGTAGCATTTGTTAACAATCCAAAGAAGAGAGAAAATTGCTGTTTTCTTAATGTGGGATGCTTTCATAGTCCATTACTGAGCTGACAAACCCTTAACTTTATTTCCCCAACGTTGGGCTCCTGGACGGTTTGCACCATGAGTGGAACCCAAGGCTTATTTATTATGGAAGAAGAGCCACACAAAAACCCAAAAAACCCATATAAGAATTAATTGATATTCAGTCAGGTGATAAAGATGATAAAATTCAAATTAAAAGTCATATATTTTGCTGTTTACATGGCACTTTAAAGCAACAGCAAGATAATAAACTTTGTCAATACACATACTCCACCACGAGTTTTGTTCAAGGGCCACGGAATAAAGACTCTTTCCTGGGCAGATAAGTGGGAGGAAGTCATATTGACAGTTTTGGTATAAAGTAACCAAATGTGGTTCTGGGAGAGAAGGAGTCTGCACACCCCAGGGGGGAGCATAGCAGAAATGAGTTCTTGGCAACTAGAGGAGAAACTGACTTGTGGATCTGAGCACGAATTTTTACCTGCCAAGTCTATAAACCAGTAATGGACTGACTATACATTCACACATCATAGCCTAGGTGTGAAAAAGCTGAACTGTTTCTGTCAAATACACATACACACACACACACACACACACACACACATACACACACACAAACGAGGTCTGACAATTAGGTTCATGAACTCATCCTAGAAAAAGTGCTACTTACTTCATTGCTGAATATCACTATGGTCACCTCTGAAGTACTCCCCTTGGGAAACTATGCACCAATGCCAGCACCTAGTCCACCTTTCAAAGCAATTTTGGAACTCTTTTTCTGGAATGGCCATCAGAGCTGTCATCATATTACCCTTAATGTCCCGAACGTCATCAAAATGTCTTCCTTTCAGTATTTCCTTTATCTTCGGATAAAGAAAGAAGTCACTGGGAGCCAGAGCAGGTGAGCAGAGAGAGTGTTCCAATACAGTTATTTGTTTACTGGCTAAAAACTCCCTCACAGACAGTGCCGTGTGAGCTGGTGCATTGTCGTGATGCAAGAGCCATGAATTGTTGGCGAAAAGTTCAGGTCGTCTAACTTTTTCACACAGCCTTTTCAGCACTTCCAAATAGTAAACTTGGTTAACTGTTTGTCCAGTTGGTACAAATTCATAATGAATAATCCCTCTGATATCAAAAAAGTTTAGCAACATCGTTGCAACAAGTTCATGAATTGTCACACCTCATAGGCTAGGGACATTTTTTAAAGATACTTGCATGAATACACTAGACTGTTGAGAGCAAGTTAAAGTAGGAGTGGAGCTTTGGGTTGGATTTCTAAGTGGTCTCATGTTCAGACCCTGATTTGGAGATAATTGGTGCCTGACTGTGAAAATGTGGTTAATAAAGTTCTACAATTAGAATATTGTCACAGTTGCCTTGGATGAACCTTTTGTGAGGGATGCTGTGGACTTCATATGATTTACAGAACTGCTTATAGAGTGTTTTGTGCCTGTTTTGAAATGAATGTCTGTACATGTGGTAGATTCTGATGTGAGACTAGCTTTTAAGTGAAGCCTATTGCTCGTCGGCCTGACTATTGTTGGCGACCAATATTTACCAAAAAATATCTTGCTACTGCCGCTGCCCAAGAATGCCCTTCATTACCCGCTTGATCTACGAAAGTCCTACTTATCCTTCAGGCCACTCGATAAACACAGTATGAAAAAAGATTTGTAACAACAACCACCACAAAGAACACTAATTAATAGTTTTTTTTTTGTCTTTTAAAATTAATTTCTTTCCTTTTTTAATTAGTTTATTGGGGTGACAATTGTTGGTAAAAAAAAATTGTTGGTAAAGTTACATAGATTTTAGGTGTGCAATTCTTTATTACATCCTCTGTAAATCCCATTGTGTGTTCACCACCCAAAGTCAGTTCTCCTTCCATCACCATATGTTTGATACCCCTTTCCCTCATCTCCCATCCCCCACGCCCCTTACCTTCTGGTAACCACTAAATTATTGTTGTCTATGAGTGTTTGTTTCTTATTTGTCTTGTTCTTTTGTTGCTTTTGGTCATATACCACATATCAGTGAAATCATATGGTTCTTTACTTTTTCTATCTGACTTATTTCACTTAGCATTTTAATCTAAAGATCCATTTATGTTGTCACAAACGGTCCTATTTCATCTTTTCTTACTACTGAATAATATTCCATTGTGTATAAATACTACAAATTCTTTATCCATTCATCTACCGAAGGACATTTTTATTGTTTCCATGTTTTGGCCACCGTAAATAAAGCTGCAATGAACATTGGAGGATACTTACCTTTATGGATAAATACTTTCAGATTTTTTGGGTAGATGCCCAGGAGAGGGATTGCTGGGTCATATGGTAATTCTATTCGAAATTTTTTGAGGAACCTCCACACTGCCTTCCATAACGGCTGCACCAGTCTGCATTCCCACCAACAGTGTATCAGGGTTCCTTTTTTCACCACAGCCTCTCCAACACCTGTTACTATTTGTCTTGTTGATGATAGCCATTCTAACTGAAGTAAGGTAATATCTCATTGTGGTTTTCATTTGCATTTCTCTGATGATTAGTGATGTTGAGCATTTTTTCATATGTCTATTTGCCATTTGTAAGTCCTCTTTGGAGAAATATCTCTTTAGGTCATCTGCCCATTTTTCAATTGGGTTGTTTGTTTTTTTGTTGTTAAGTTGTATGAGTTCCTTGTATATTTTGGATATTAGCGCCTTATCGGAGGCACTGTTTGCAAACATCTTCTCCCATTCAGTTGGTTGCCTCTTTATTTTGTCGATGGTTTCTTTTGCTGTGCAGATGCTTTTAAGTTTGATATAGTCCTATTCATTTATTATAGCTTTTACTTCCCTTGCCTTTGGAATCAAATTCATAAAATGCTCTTTGAACCCAAGGTCCATAAGTTTAGTACCTATGTTTTCTTCTATGCAGTCTATTGTTTCAGGTCTTATGCTTACGTCTTTGATCCATTTTGAATTAATTTTGGTACATGGTGACAGATAGCAGTCCAGTTTCATTCTTTTGCACATGGCTTTCCAATTCTGCCAGCACCATTTATTAAAGAGGCTGTCTTTTTTCCATTGTATGTTTTTTGCTTCTTTGTCAAAAATTATCTGTCCGTATTTATGTGGTTTTATTTCTGGGTTCTCAATTCTATTCCATTGGTCTATGTGTTTGTTTTTCTGCCAATACCATGCTGTCTTAATTATTGTTGCCCTGTAGTACAAGCTCAGGTCAGGGAGTGTGATATCTCCAGCATTGTTCTTTATACTTAGGATTACTTTGACTATTTGGGTTCTTGTGTGGTTCCATACATATCTGATGATTTTTGGTTCTATTTCTTTAAAAAATGCCATTGGGATTTTGATGGGGATTACATTAAATATGTATATTGCTTTGGGTAATACGGCCATTTTAACTATGTTGATTCTTCCAATCCATGAGCATGGAATTTCCATTTCTTTGTGTCTTCTTCAATTTCTTTTAAAAACGTCTCATCGTTTTCAACATATAGGTCTTTCACATCCTTGGTTAAGCTGCTAGGTATTTTATTCTTTTTGTTGCAATTACAAAAGAAATTGTATTTTTATTTTTTTTTCTGAGATTTCATTGTTAGTATATAGGAATGCAGCGGACTTTTGTGCGTAATAGTTTCTAATGAAGATAACAGTGATAACATCCTTAAAGATTAAACTTAAATATGCATTTGAAATTTATTAGCAAATAAGCTAATCCAATCCAATGAAATCTAATTTAATTTAGCTTTATGGAAATGTTAGCAAAATAGATAATTAATTGAATTTTATAAAATCTTATACCTGATAGATATACTTGCTCGAAATCAAAGATAGTGGACATTGCTTTCTGAAAAATAAAATAAAGAAATATTATATGAGACACTTTTTTTATTTGCCCTCAGCAAGTTTAGTTCTCTGAAAATGAAGCATTTTTTTCAGATCATTACTTCTCCAGAGGTTTCAATTAAGTTCAAGCATCGTTGGGTTGTTTGTGTGTCTGTGACATTCTGAGATACAGCTGTGGGGGACAAAGAGACTATGTGCCGGGGTTGCGTAGCACTATTCATAGATTAGAAATAAATTTGCCTCCTAATCAGTCCTCCTGAGAGCTGACAGACAAGGGCAGACATAAATTAGCCGCAGGGCAATGGAGGATGGTGTTCTGTAAGGGAAGCTGTGAATATGGGGGAGGTGCATGGCCAGGGAAACAAGGGCAGATGGCCAAACAGGTCTTCCCGGGACTGTTGATCCTCAACGTGGACTTCAGTTCACAATTGAGGGTATTTTTGTTTCATAATCAGCGCTTGGTGTAAACGGAGTCTAAAGTTAGGTGATTGTGTAAATCAGCCTCAAGTGTTGCCTCTTTATTTCTACAATGTTCTTTGGTGGTAGGACTTGAATTAGTGCATTAAAAACTTCAAGTACTTTTTTCCTACACATATCTCACCCCAAACTTCATTGCCCCATTTGAAAAGCTAGTTAGAAGATATCAATGTCCACTTTTTTTGATGAACTTTTAACTCATATAATGGCACTTTTCGTTTTAATATTGTAATCCTTACTTAAAAGTGTTAGAGTCAATCATTTACTTATAATCTATAAATTTAGTCCAGGTTTTGAATGGAATGCAATTCCCATTGCAATTGCCATATTAGTCTTTCATAGTTTTAATTAACTAAGAGATTTTTAATATAACATAGTTTAGTCTATCATTTCTAAGAATTAACTTTGATGATGTGTTAAGAATTCAGTAATTACTGTCAAGTTGCTGCAGAATTAATTGTTACCATGTTAGTGTAACTACACAAAACAGGAAAAAGTTACTGAGTTTTAAAGTGCTTCTTAAAAATTTTAGTAATGAGATCCATCAATGCTGACATCTTAATTTTGTTCTACTCTTCAACTGATGCATTTGTTTTTGTGTAATTATGAGCTGTCAAAGGTCCTTTTCATAACAACTGATTTTACTTGCTTCACTGAACTTAATGTGCACAAGTGAATTTCACAGAGATATTTAAATTCAGTACCTGAAATTCTTGTTGCTGATGGTGTCTAGTGTTTTAAACATGAAGGCTATTGAAGAAAACAAATCATAGAATTACAAGAACCACAAGGCTAAAAGATACTGAAGAAGATATTTAGTAGATTTTGATTATTACAGTCAGTTCCATAGCTACATCATTTTAATCTCTTTGATAACTAATTTAGTGTTAACATTTTCAGAGAAGTTTCTATAATCTTCTTTGGAAATATGTTCCGTTGTCAGAAAGGGTTTTCTTAGAACCAAAAGCTGTTTATGCTTTACATCACCCTAAAGGAAACATTTAGTCCGTTCAGTGGTTTCCATAAAGCAACCACTCACATTAAACATTTTCTGAGTTTTAGAACCATCTCAAGATTTGGGGGTTCTGAGGAAGGGAGAACTTCAAGAAGCATAGTCCTTCCCTTACCTCCCAGGCACCCCATATGCTTCCCTTTGTCTCCATCTCTGTCCTTCCCTCTCTCAAATTTCCCTCTATAGTAGTACCTCGGTTTTCAAACGTCTCCGTTGACAAACATTTCAGTTTACGAACGCCGTAAACCCGGAAGTAAATGCTTCAGTTTTCGAACACGCAACGGAAGTCGAACATGTCACGTGGCTTCCACGGAGTGCAAGATCCTGAAGCCTAGCTGTCGGCTGTTTTCAAACGTTTCAGAACTTGAATGGTCTTCTGGAACAGATTACGTTCGAAAACCGAGGAACCACTCTATTTAAAATTCCAAATACTTCTCTCTCTCTTGAGAATGGCTTCTTTTTTCTGAAACCTTGGCTCCAGCTGGCACCAAGGCTCTGAGTGGGGAGGAAATATAACTTCTACCCTAGAACTTACCTCTACAAACCCATTCAGCCGCTCCTCTGATTATCTTAGCATGATCTATCTTATTGGAAATTTAAAAAATGGTAAGATAATATTTGTTTCTATTATAAATACTTTATGATAGACTTTTATGTCATCTTCCCATTTTTACATACGGTAATTGTATAGATAAGCAGTGTTAACCTTAGCAGTAGTATAACTTTTTAGACTAGTACTTATTTCTGTGCTAGAAAACATTTCCCTGGCCTCCCTTCCTGTCTTTCCTCCCCTCCCCTTCTCTCCCTTCTTCTCCTCTTCTTTCTCCCTCAGTCGGCTCTTCTCAAATAATCACCTTACATTGATGACCCAAACAGCTTATGGGATTTACTTTGGCTGCTTATCATGCTTAGGCTTTTTCCATAGTTTGTTTTGGTTATTTTCTACCACTAAATATGCTATGTTTATTATAATTTCCATCTTGTTTAGAGTTCATTTCATATGTAAAGAACTTTGAATTCTAACCTTACGTGTTGTTTGTAGTCATGTCTTTCAAGTTGGAGTGCACTGCATGTAAAAAAGTATTGAATTCAGACAGCAAAGGATTGGATTTCAGTCTAGCTCTGCCCTAAAGTGCTGAGCCCTGCCCCTCTCTGGGCTTTGGTCCAAGTAAGGGGATTAAACTAGGGTAAGGAATCTTAACCGGGGTTCTAAGATTGGACATCAGTATTCTCTGAAATTCCTAAAATTATCAACAAGATTTTGTGTAAGTGCATTGTTTTGGACAGTGCCTGTAACCTTTATAAATTTCTCAAAAAGATTCCTTGATTAATATAACTTCTCACCGTGTGTCAGATTTTCTCTCAGATACCTTATAATCGTCATTTTCGAAATTTTATTAAAGTTTTTGGAGCCTCTGAACCGTGCTGGAAATTTAGGAAATCATATGGCTTAGTTCACTGGAACAAACATACAAGAGGCCCTAAAATATTTCATAAATGTATAAAAACATTATTAAATGTGCTCACTTAGACACTAGCATGAAACGAGGTAGAAAATAAATCGGTGTCACTCCTGTTAGTGAAGTTTTTGTAGATAAGGATATCCGTTGCAGGTTTACATATCTATAAATTCATGACAGAAATTAACTTTAATTAGAAGTTGTAAGGTTTCTTGGCTGTGTGGTTTTAAGCTGTGACTTTCTGCAATGTGCAATATGTAATTTCAATGAACCTAAAACTTCTTCACTGTGAATAGTCATGAACAAATTTTAAGAATACCATCAAACTTTAATATTGAAAGTACAGTCTATAAGGTTCATTAACTTTAATGAAGAAATAAACTGAATTGGTGCAAATTTCTGATTTCTGTTTTAAAAATTTGCCCTTGTGCTCTTTGTCGGTTTTGAGAAAATAATTTAAAATGCTTTGGAATAGTCTACAACAGAATAATTAGGAATTTTTGGATGAAAAAAATCAGTGTCGTTTTACCTTACTTAATTGGCTTCTCTTCAGTGACGAAAAAATTCCTTAATAAAATTTATAAGCATTTTAACCTGGTTTTATATCTTCAATTAAATACAATTAAGCAAATAGTCAAATAGTACCTACTACATATCATAAAATGTGCCGGCCAGGAGAGGAAAAACATAGAGAAAGCCATTCTGCATGGGAAATTTCTTAAAGCTGAGTTTCACAGATCACTTTGGAGCATAAGGAAATGAGAGTGGTGTCAGATTTCCTTTAAAGAGTTTTAAAAAGAATATTGCTAAGATTTTATCCAGAAAAAGAAAAGTAAGAAGCATATTGAGTATGATTCGATTTAATTATTGACTATGTTAGATTTGGAGTATATAGTGAATTAGAGATCATTTTGTACTGCTCATTGGAACACGGCCACAAAAGTTTGGTATTACTCAGCTTGGTCCAGTTAAGGAAGCTAAGGGAATTGTACAGATATTTTGAGACTGAACTTGAACACCTTAATAAAAATAATTACAGGTGGAGTCCTAGCAGCAATGAACTCATAATCTGAGAAGGAATCATCATCACCACAGCCAGTGTTGTCAAAGCCATCCTGAGACAGATCGTTCAAACTCTGGGCTACTCTCCTTTAGGGGGATAGGGGCTCCATTCCCTTCTTTTCTAGTTTTCCCATTTATACTTAATAAATTGGGTTTGCTTTGCATTTTAAAGTACCTGGTCTGGAATTCTCAATTGAGTTGAATCACGAGGTTGGGTTAGGAAGCTGAAAATAGAAAAACTTTAATTTGCTTACCTAACTTAAAGGTTACCTGGAGCATAGCTCCTGCTCTCGATGTGCTTATACTTAAGCAGGGTGGAGGCGGGGACTAATTATAAACAAGTACATATAACATGTTCAAGAGTGACAATGGAATACCAGAAGGATGACTAAGAAATTATGTGTTAATAGAACGCTTGCCTTTTGAAATGAATCTTGGGAAATAAATTGGAATTGATCAGGAAGAGGAGAAAGAGATGAGTATCTTGTCACAATAGATTAGTAAGTAGTTTGCTAAATGCTTTAGCCCTGTCTAGTCAAACTATATCCTTGACGCATTAGTGAACATATTTGTGCATGCAAGATTAGAAAGTGTTAGAGAGCATTATTTTCATGTGGTGGCACCTTTTGCTCAGGTTAGATAATAAAGAGATATTTGGATTCAGGAGCCATGTATTTACTGAATCCTTACTGTTTTCATTGCATTTTCTCTATTTTTTTTCCTTTCTTTCTATCTTTTAATCTTAATGTAGCATTAGCTTTCAATTTTTTCTTTTTAAAAATATATTCATTTAAGTTAATTAAACTTTACTAGCAATGCCTCGGATTTGATATCAAGGGTTTATTTATTTATTTTTATCTTGGACATTCAGGTCTCAGTCTATTTTCATTTCAATCATATCTTTTTCAAGCACTCATTAATTATTCTAAGAGTATTATTAATTATTTTTGAAGTATGTTGTGATTTTCTAAATGTATAATCTTTTTATGAGTTTTTAATTATTGAGTCTTTAATTGTATAGCATTTGGGTCAGGCACAGAAGTCTGCATTATCAATTCTTATTTGTAGAAACTACTTTTGTGACATAGTTCTAGGGCAGTTTTTGTAAATGTTCTGTTTGCTTGAAAAAATTTTTTTTTGCTATGTCTTTGATTTATAGATTAACCCCAATGTTGTTGACATATTTACAAATTACATTTTATTTGATAATAGAATGCATTGAATAAATAAAAGTTTTAACATTGAGTTAATTAAGTTTAATTTTACATTTTTTTCTTTTTAAAACGATGTTTATTTTATGTTTTGAGTGGCAACAAAAATAATTGCATGTTTGAAATCTTTGAAATATGTTTTAATACTTTTTAAATGACTTAAGAGCAAATGTGGCAAATTTACCCACTGCTTAATCACTCCATAGTTTAAAGCGAGCTTCACTTTCCAAGTATTGTAGAACTATTTAATATTTTTTTTTTACTTAGACGTTTATCATTTACATCCCTCACACTGTGTGAACCCCCCACCCCCATCCATTATCCCTCTGACATCGCACAGAGCCATTACATTTCCACTGTCTCTATTCCTAATGCTATACTCTGCTTCTTGTAAGTATATACATACATATATATATATACATATATATGTAAAATTATAGTTGGCATTCATTATTGTTCAGTTTCAGGTGTACAGTGCAGTGATCAGGCATCTACATCATCCCTGAGGTGGTCTCCCAAATGGGACACGTGTCCATCGGATACCCTACAAAATCTTTACAACATTATTGATTACATTCCCCCAATAATTTTCAAAACCCCGTGGCCATCTTGTGGTTACCGACTGTTTTCAAATCCCCTCACGTTCCTCCTATCCTCACCCCACCCCCCGCCCATCTAGCAACCCTCAGTTTTTCCTCTTTGTCTCCAAAACTGTTTCTGATTAGTTCATTCACTTATTCTTTTCTTTAGATTCCACATATAAGTGAGATCATATGGTATTTGTCTTTCTCTGTCTGACTTATTTCACTTAACATAATGTTGTCTAGGTCCATCCATGTTGTTGCAAATGGTAAGATTTCTTTCTTCTTTATGGCTGCGTAATACTCCATTGTATAAATGTACCACAGTTTCCTAATCCAGTCATCTACCGATGGGCATTTCAGTTGTTTCCATGTCTTGGCTATTGTGTATAGTGCTGCAATAAACATAGGGGTGCATAAAGATTTTTGAATTAAAGTTTTGGATTTCTCCGGATAGATACCTAGGAGTAGAATTGTTGGATCATAAGGTAGTTCCATTTTTAGATTTTTGAGATACTTCCATACTGTTTTTCATAGTGGCTGCACCAATCTGCAATCCCACCAACAGTGCACAGCGTTCCGTTTTCTCCACATCCGCGCCAGCACTTGTTGTTTGTTGATTTATTGATGATAGCCATTTTGACTGGGGTGAGATGGTATCTCATTGTGATTTTTATTTGCATTTCTCTGATGGTTAGTGAGGTTGAACATTTCTTCATATATCTGTTTGCCATCTGTATGTCCTTTTTAGAAAAATGTCTCTTCATGTCCTCTGCCCATTTTTTAATTGGGTTGTTTGTTTTTTTGGAGTTCAGTTGAGTGAGTTTTTTATAAATTTGTGATATTAACCCCTTATCAGATATATCATTGGCAAATATCTTTTCCCATTCAGTAGGATCCCTTTTTGTTTTATTGATGGTTTCCTTTGCTGTGAAAAAAACTTTTTAGTTTGATGTAATCCCACATGTTTATTTTTTCTCTTACTTCCCTCCCCCCTCGCGCAAGGGGATATATCAGTAAAAATCCTACTTTGGGTAATGTCTGTGAAGTTTCTTCCTATATTTTCTTCTAGGAGTTTTATGGTTTCAGATCTTACATTTAAGTCTTCAAGCTATTTTGAATTTATTTTTGTATATGGTGTAAGGAGGTGGTCCAGCTTCACTTTTTTGCATGTGTCTGTCCAGGTTTCCCAGCACCATTTATTGAATAGACTGTCTTTACTCCACCGTACATTCTTGCTTCAATGGTAGTAGATTAAATGGCCATATAGGCATGGATTTATTTCTGGACTCTATTCTGTTCCATTGAACTATGTGTCTGTTTTTATGCCAGTACCATGCTGTTTTGATTACGGTAGCCTTGTAGTATAATTTGATGTCAGGTATTGTTATATCTCCCACTTTGTTCTTATTTCTCAAGATTGTTGAGGCTATCCAGGGTCTTTTATGGTCCCATATAAATTTTAGGATTATATGTTCTATTTCTGTGAAAAACGTCGTTGGTAGTTTGATAGGAATTGCATTGAATATGTATATTGCCTTAGGCAGTATGGACATTTTAACTATATTAATTCTTCCTATCCATGAACATGTATGTGTTTCCATCTATTTGTATCTTCTTTCATTTCTTTCTTCAGTGTCTTATAATTTTCTGAGTACACATTTTTCACTTCTTTGGTTAAATTTATTCCCAGGTATTTTATAGTCTTTGGAGCAATTATGAATGAGATTTTTTTTTTAATTTCTCCTTCTGATGTTTTATTATTGGTATATACAAATGCAACTGATTTCTGAATATTAATTTTGTATCCTGCTACTTTACTAAATTTATCTATCAACTCTAATAGTTTCTTGGTGGAGTCTTTAGGGTTCTCTATATGTAGAGATCATGTCATCTGCATATAATGACAATTTTACTTCTTCCTTACCGATTTGGATGCCTTTTATTTCTTTTTCTTGTCTGATTGCTGTGGCTAGAACGTCCAGCACTATGTTGAATGGAAGTGGAGAAAGTGGGCAACCCTGCCTTGTTTCTGATCTTAAGGGGAATGGTTTTAGCTTTTCCCCATCGAGTATGATGCTAGCTGTGGGTTTATCATGTATGGCCTTTATTATGTTGAGATATGATCTTTCTATTCCCACTTTCTTAAGGGTTTCTATCATAAATGGCTGCTGGATTTTATCAGATGCTTTTTCTGCATCTATTGATATGATCATGTGATTTTTATTTTTCATTTTGTTAATGTGGTGTATCACATTAATTGATTTGCGGATGTTGAACCACCCTTGCATACCAGGGATGAATCCCAGTTGATCATGGTGTATGATCCTTTTAATGTATTGCTGAATTCTGTTTGCTAATATTTTGTTAAGGATTTTTGCATCTATATTCATTAGAGATATTGGCCTGTAGTTTTCTTTTCTTGTGGTGTCTTTGTCTGCTTTTGGGATCAGGGTGATAGTGGCTTCATAAAAAGTGTTTGGGATTCTTCCTTCCTTCTGGATTTTTTGGAAGAGCTTGAGGAGATTAGGTGATAATTCTTTTTTGAACGTTTTGTAAAATTCACCTGTAAAGCCATCTGGTCCAGGGCTTTTGTTTGTTGGGAGATTGTTGATTACTGATTCAATTTCCCTGGTGGTAATCAGTCTATTCAGGTTTTCTGTTTCTTCTTGAGTTAGCCTTGGAAGGTTGTACGCCTCTAGAAAATCGTCCATTTCTTCCAGATTGTCAAATTTGTTGGCATATAGTTGCTCATAGTAATTTCTTAAATTTTTTTTGTATTTCTGCGGTGTCTGTTGTCACTTCTCCTCTTTCATTTCTGATTTTATTAATTTGGGTCCTTGCTCTCATTTTTTTAATGAGTCTGGCTACAGGTTTGTCAATTTTGTTTATCTTCTCTAAGAACCAACTCTTGGATTCATTGATCTTTTGTATTGTTTTTCTGGTTTCTATTTCATTTATTTCCATTCTGATCTTTATTATCTCCTTCCTTGTACTCCCTTTGGGCTTATTTTACTGTTCTTTTTCCAGATCCCTTAAGTGTGAAGATAAGCTGTTGATTAGTGATGTTTCTTGTTTCTTTAGGTAGGCCTGCAATGCTATAAATTTCCCTCTTAGGACTGCTTTCGTGGCATCCCATAGATTTTGGGTCATTGTGTTTTCATTTTTATTTGTTTCGAGATATCTTTTGATTTCTTCCTTGATCTCCTGGTTGACCCATTCATTATTTAGTAACATGTTATTCAGCCTCCATAAATTGGTGTGTCGAAGGTTTTTTTCCTGTAGTTCATTTCTAATTTTATAGCACTATGGTCAGAGAAGACAATTGGTATGATTTCAATTTTCTTAAATTTATCAAGACTTGTTTTGTTGCCTAACATATGGTCTATCTTGGAAAATGTTCCATGTGCGCTTGAGAAGAACATGTATTCTGCAGCTTTGGGGTGAAATGCTCTGAAAATATCGATTAAATCCAAGTGGTCCAATGTGTCATTTAAGGCTGTTGTTTCCATATTGATTTTCTGTCTGGAAGACCTGTCCCTTGTTGTCAGAAGTGTGTTGAAGTCCCCTACTATGATAGTGTTACTGTTGATCTCTGTCTTTATGTCAGTAAATATCTGTTTTATATATTTAGGTGCTCCTATGTTGGGTGCATAGATGCTTACTAGGGTTATTTCCTCTTGTTGGATCGATCCTTTTATTATATAGTGCCCATTTTTGTATTTTAATATGTTCTTCATTTTAAAGTCTATTTTGTCAGATATAAGTATTGCAACTCCAGCTTTTTTCTCATTTCTATTTGCATGAAATATCTTACTCCAACCCTTCACTTTCAGCCTGTGTGTGTCTTTGGATCTGAGGTGAGTCTCTTGTAAACAGCATGTACAAGGGTCTTGCTTCCTTATCCACTCAGCACCCTATGTCTCTTGATTGGAGCATTTAATCCATTTACATTTAAAGTGATTATTGGTAGATACATAGTTATTGCCATTTTAAAATTTGTAGTTAGATTGTTTTCATCTTTCTTCTATTTACAGAAGTCCTTTTAATATTTCTTGCAATGATGGCTTGGTGGTAATAAATTCCTTTAGCTTATTCTTTTCTGGGAAGCTCTTTGTCTCTCCATCAACTTTAAATGATAGCCTTGCTGGATAAAGCAATCTAGGTTGTAGGCCTTTGTTTTCCATCACTTTGAGTATCTCCTGCCACTCCCTCCTGGCCTTCAATGTTTCTGTAGAAAAGTCATTTGATAGTCTTATGGGAGTTCCCTTGTATGTAACCCTCTGTCTTTCTCTTGCTGCTTTTAGGATTCTCTCTTTGTCTTTAACCTTTGCCATTTTTAACTATAATGTGTCTTGGTGTGGGCCTGTTTGAGTTTATCCTGGTTGGAACTCTCTGCTGGGCTTGTATGTTGGTTTCCTTCATCAGGTTAGAGAAGTTTTCAGACATTATTACTTCAAATATGTTCTCAATCCCTTGCTTCCTCTCTTCACCTTCTGGTATTCCTATGATGCGCATGTTGTTGTGCTTGATGTTATCCCAGAGGTCTCTTAAACCATCTTCATTGTTTTTCATTCTTTTTTCTTTCTGTTGTTCTATTTGGGTGATCTCTGTTAACTTGGCTTCTAAGTCGCTGATTCAATCCTCTGCTTCATGTAACCTGCTGTTAATTCCTTCAAGTGAATTCTTTATTTCAGGAATTGTGTTATTTAGTTCTAACTGGTTTCATTATGACTTCTACATCCTTCTTTATGTCTTCTCTAAGCTCCTTAAACATTCTTATCGTCAGTGTTCTGAACTCTGTCTCTGATAGGTTGGTTACCTCTGTTTCACTTGTTTTCATTTCTCGAGGTTTCTTCTCTTCTTTTATTTGGCACATGTTTTTTTGTTTCCTCATTCTGGCTGACACTCTGTGTTTGCTTCGATGTATTAGGTAGATCCTTTATGGTTCTTAGTTCTTGCTGGGTTATCTTATGTAGTATGTGTCCTTTATATTTGACTTGCACCACTTTGTTCTTCTCCTCTGCGTGTGCTCCAAAGGTGACTCTTGTGTTGGGTATATTGTGCTATTGAAGAAGATCTTTAATTGCTTTTCGCTTGTGAGTAGGTGGGGTTAACTCCTAGGCTGACTAGTTGTGAGACTTGGCTCTGCCCACCGCAGGGTGTTCTGCTACGTGAGGGTTGACCACTTAAATGTGGTTTGGCCTCTATGGGCTCTTGTGCCTGTAGAGAATTCCCTCTGGGTGTGTCACTTGTAGGTCAAACCCAGTAGTACTCTGATTTGGTCTGGAGTTGGCCTCTGGGTATGTTGAATCTTGTGCCTCTTAAGCTGGGCCCTGGTGTAGGGCAATTTCAGAACAAAGCAAATAACCAAGCACAACAACAACAACAAAGAAAAAATCAAATGCCTTCACATGTAAAAATAACCGACAACCCCCACTCAAAACAGGCAAAGATATCAAAGATATAAAGACAAAACAAAACAAAACAAAACAAAAAGCAGAGCCAGTCTTGGCTTAAGCCCACCAAGTAATCTCCAGGTTGTCCTCTGCTGTACCAAAGAGTCCCTTGCCTATTGTGCAGGCAGAGCCGGTCACCTGGTGCCCAGAGTGATGTTGGAACTGCAGATTTAGATGCGTGGGGCTGAGGGGTCTGGATGGTAGTTTCTACAAAGTCAGTGCAATTTCTGCTCTTGCCTGCACATATGCACACTGAGAGTAGCACCACCAGCCCTGTGTCCAGTTCTCCTGAGTCTTAGGGCACTTCTGTGTGTGTGTGTGTGTGTGTGTGTGTGTGTGTGTGTGTTCGGTGGGCGGGAGATTTCTGAGCTGCTGAAAACCAGGAGCTGCATCTGTCGCTTACTGCTGATCCCTGGGAGTGCCTCTGCAGTTGTAACTGCCCTGCCCTAGGCAGGCCAGAAAGGGTGGGGGCTGGGGATGGAGGGGTCCTCTCTCTTCCAGCCCAGTCGTGTCACACTCTTCCCACAGGCCAGAAAAGGTGGTGGCGGGGGGTGGAGGAGTCTCTTCTCTCCTAGCCCAGCAAAAAATCACACTCTTCCCAGTCTCTTCCCTGGGTCAGAGCTGCACGCCAGTCTTCCCAGAGCCTGAGCACTAAGGCTCCTCTGTAATCTGACACTAATCCTCATTTTAGGGGCCAGTTTGTCTCTGGAAGGGCATGGGTAGGATTGGAAGAGTGGGGGGAGGGGCCCAGTTATGGAGTTTGTGTTCTTTGTCCGGCCTAGGGCCCAACTGGAGGTCTCACTGAAGTTATTGCCTCAAATGCTGGATATGCTGTCCCCTCGGTGGGAGAGATCAGCTGTGGGACGCAGGTAAAGAGCCCACCTCCTGGCTTTTGTGTGCTCTGTTCCGTCCTGGGATTCCCTGCATCTCTGAAGCTGCTGATGCTGGCCGCATTTCCACCGCCGCAGATGTGGGCTGCGTTTCCACAGCCACAGGTGCAGACTGCATTTCCACAGCCGCAGATATGGACCACATTTCCACCACCGCAGATGTGAGCCGTGTCCCCACAGCCGCAGATGCAGGCTGCATCTCCACTCCACTCCCTTCCCTCTTCCCCTGCTCGCCCAATTTGCCCACCTTCAAGTAATCCTTGCACGAGTCTCTTAGCTGTGCTGCGTGATGAGCAGAGTCCTTTGATGGGTTATAGATGTCCCTTTTGTGATAAGATCCAGAGGAGAACTCAAAAAGTGCACCCCACTGCCGCCATTCCTATGACGTCCTCTGCTTGAAATTTTTTATTTCAGGGCTCTCTACATAAAACTGTTTTAACATAGATTTTTATCGCTATTCAGGTTTGATTAGGCTAATAGATCAGGAGATGACTGCCATTGAAAAGATAGTTTGTTACAGTTCCCAAGAGAAGGTGGCACACCATGCCACCCAGTGTCACATGAGGAAGCACCAGGGTCAGTTGGGAGGCAGAGAGAACCAGGGGAAAATGTGGGCAAGAACCCTGATGGTTTTCTGTGGGAAGGAATGGGTGAGGTAGGGTAAGCAGGTTGAGGATTGGCTCGTTTGAGTAATTTCATTGGGCTCTGAAGTATATAGGGACTGTCCTTACTTGTCTGATATCTGGCCCTGGGGTGATTAGGACAGGTGGATAGTGGTCTAGAGTGTGAGAGATCAATAAAGAAGCTGGGAGGGATGTAGGCTCTGGATTGGTCGGTTTGCTTTTGAAAAGCAGGCCTCAGGTGAGTTATTTACTAGTTCTAGATATAGGAGCAGCCCCTGCAGAGTCAGCAAGGCCCCAGATTGTATCAGAACACTGAAAAGTATCAGAACACTGAAAGCAAAAGACATGGTGAATGCAATCACTCCTATATAAAGTTGTATTATTCAAATCTATATCTCTACTAGTATCCTATTTCTGTAAGTTAAATCTATTTCAAAGAAAGTTGTATTAAATTGCATTACTTCAATTCTTTTCTTTACCTACATTGGTAAGTTTTGGTAGGGTCAGGGATGCTGTATCATTTTGGTGAATTTTTCCTTTAAATTTTATCAATCTTTATACAGTTAACATTTTTTGCCTTAAATTTTATTTTACTTTGAAATTAATGTTGATACATTTTTTTTGGTTATTGTTGATATTTGTTTTCTAAATATTTGCAACTTTTACTTTTTTCTCTCACTGTGTTTTAGATTTTTGTAAACATCCTTAGCTAGATTGAGAGAAAAAAAACACACATAAGGGTGTATTTTGGGATCTCTATTCTGTTCCATTGGTCTATATGTCCATCATTGTGTCTCTTATTGCTTTTTAAACTTTTTGTCTTTAGTGTTGCCCATTTTGCTATAGTACATCAAATGGTGCAGATTTTATTTCTATTTATATTGCTTGGGACTCATTATCTTTTCAGTTTTCATGAGTGGCAACTTTATCAATTCTGGAAAAACTTCAGCCATTCATTATTATTTTAAAATGTTACTCTGTTTTTATTTCATCATCTGGAATTTCTATAGATTAATATTAGTTTCTTTTGTTTTTCTTCTTATCAGTTGGCTGCTTTGTGCTAGATATTTTTCTCAGCTTTGTCACATAATTTACTACTTTTCTCTGCATTTGTCTCTACTAGGCTATTTAAACTTCATAGAGTTTTTCTTTTACCCACTGAAGTGACAATATTTTCATATCAAGCCTATTTGAGTCTGTTTTAATTCTCCCTATTCTTTTAATAGTTTCCTGTTATTCCTTTATAAATTATAGTCTATCTTTTTATCTATTTAATTGTTTTTAATATCTTTGATATTGAGATTATCTTTTGGATTATTTTATTATTCCATATCTTAGGTTGGGTGTGTATATGTATGTATGTATGTATGTATGTGTGTGTGTATATATGTATGTATGTATGTATATATGTATATGTATGTATATATGTATATATATGTGTGTGTATATATATATATATATATGTTAATGTCAACTATTATTTCACAATAGGTTATTTCCATTTTGAGGTTTGTAACTTTTGTCCTGATTTCGTTTGTTTAAGAGGTAAATTTTAATTTTTATAGAACATAAATCTATAGCTATTAAGGTGTCTTTTTCTGCTCTTGGAAAATTGCTACAAAAACATTTTGAATGGTATTTTCATTGAATGAATATACTCGTACTCGTACGTCTTGTTGAGTAATTTACAAAATGCAATGAAAAACTAAACTTTCTAAAAATACTCTTAAATATGTACATATATTAAAATACTGTCTTTAGCAGTCAAAGAAAAATGTAATCTTCGAATAAATATTATATCATATCTCTATTTACAGATTAGAAACAACGTTTTCTAACTTTTATAGTAGGAAATAAAAGCTGATACAGCATTCACATTAATGGAATCTCTTCCCTTTCAACTTGAATTTGATACCAGGAGGATGTAGTTTTTCTACCAGTTTTTTGCTGGTTATAATGGAAAAGACAATTTTAATGTTATATTTTAGGCATCACAGACTACAATGTTAGTATTTGTGGATTTCTAAACACCAAAAGGTACCTCAGCCATTCCTTCTAATTCTTCTTTTTGTTTAGGTTTATGTCGGACACGCTAATAGACAGCAGACAGTACGTGAATTGACTTGCATCGAGCAGCACATCCAAGCACACTTTGGATTATCTAAATGAAAGAGGTATGTGTCAGCTATGCATTGTTTTAAATCAATTTTTAATGTTCTGTTTTTATGAATTATTAAAACTTTTAATTGTAATATTTAAACTTTTTAAATTTAATTTATTTTAGTGAAAAAAACCTTAGAAAAGTTTACAAATTGAGTGTATAACACAATGGATTTTTACACATCCAAGTAACACCATTTAGATTAAGAAATAGGCTTTTACCAGCACCATCAAAGCTTCCCTCACATCATTCCCCGGTCATGACTTTGCCAAAATAACCACAATTCTAAGTCCTATCACCCTAGGTTAGTTGACTCTATTTTTAGACTGTAAATGATGTTTCCTCTTTACTATGTTTGTGAGTGTGGCAGGATTGTATTGTGTCTACTTAGCTAAACTGGGAACATGTTTCTTGCAGTTCTGTTCCCTGAATGGTTCAGATCTGACCAAAAGAGAAATTTGTACACAATGTGGAAGGGGAAAATGAAGCAGCAGCCGTGTTTATGTCCGGACACTTGGTGCAAGTTTGGGCCCCAGTGCAGCTCACGTACACTGTCATGGATCCGCTGGCTCACTCTGTTAGTAGCAGCTGGCCCCACAGAGCCCTCAGCTCTCACCGGGCCAGGGGTGTGAGCAGATATGTGGCCAAAGATGCCAGCTCTTCAGGCCACCTACATCATTCAAATTGGAGGCTTCCAGGTGAGGAGAGGCAGGTGTAGGCTCCAACGAGGGAGAAACTTGGGTTTCAGAACACCTTGTGGGTTCCAGTATATGGGTGCTCCCCCCGTACTTTACATCCATCTTCCCTTCCTGACCGTAAGCCCTGCTGACTTCAGGCCCAGAGCCAGATACAGAGGCAACAGACTTACTCGTAGATAGATTGCTTAAAAAACTTCAACAGATGCATAAGGTCTCTTCTCTATAATAGATGTCATTTATCACTCATAGTTCTTCTCTGAATCCAATTTGCTATAGTGAGATTTATCATGAAGAAATAATCGTTGGTTTCATTGTTGTATAGTATTCTATTATATGAATACACCAAAATACATTTATCCATTTTGCTATTGATGATCATTTAGATACTCTCAATTTTAAGCTTATTATGGATAATGTTGCTATCAACCTTCTTCTATGTGATCCTTGGTACATATACATATGAATTTCAGTTTGGTATAATCCTAAAAGTGGGTTTGCTGGGTCACAGTGTACTTGCAAGTTTTCCAAAGAGGTGTTGCCAATTTACAACCTCACCAGCAGTGTATGAGAGGTCTAAATTATTCCACGTCCTTACCAGCACTTAGTTTGGGTTATGATTTATTATTTAGCCACTCTGATGGGTATATGATGATATCTCATTTTGATTTTAATTATTTTTTGTTTAATGACTAAAAAATCTGAAAAGCATTTCATGTGAAGTGACTGTTTAAGGTTTTTTTCGTCATCAATAAGGGTACATCGTTTTTGCATTGATTTTAGGAATTCTGTATATCCTCTACTCTGGATACGATTCCTTTGAAAACACACACACACACACACACACACACACACGCACACACACACATGATTTATATAATCATTATATATATTTAAATATATACATATATATTTATATATAATGATTTCTGGGGTTTTTGGCCTTTTCACTCTCTTAGTAGTGAATTTTGGTGAACAAAAGTTCTTAATTTTAAAGAACAAGTTTTCTTTCCCATTAATGCATTTGTGTTCTATTGAGGAAGACTTTGCTCTTCAGCATCATGAAGAACTCCTCCTATGATATCTTCTAGAGCTTTACTGTTTAATATATTTAGATATATGTTTCATCTGTGATTTTTTTGTATGGTATGACATACATAATAGGGCACATTTTTGCAAAGAATACCTCTGTCCTAATCAAGGGGCTGTAAAGGTCCCTTGGCTTTCCTTCTTTCTTTCCAGAGTCTATAGCTTTGATTTCTTTTCCTTGCCTATTGCTTTCTTAAAGACTCACATAAGTCCTCTGACTTTGTTCTTCTCCGAGGCTGGTTGGCCTGTGCTAAGTACTGAAAAGGAGATCTTAACACTCCAGTGCGTGGCATGGTTGACCTCTCTGAATCGGCTCATCAATCTTAGTGATAGATACTAAGTATTATTAGTACCATTGGTATCATTTTGTTGAGGAAGAAACCAGACTTAGAAAAGGTAAAGTACAAACAGGATGAACAATGGCTTTTCCCAATACTCTCCTCTATAAATACATAGAAACGCTGCATGAAGTATAAAAATTTTCAAAATACACAGCCAAACAAAACAAAACAAACAAACAAAAATCCCCAAAAGGCCTAAAAATAGAAAAGGAAATCTTCAAGTGCCAAAAAGAAGGGGACCAACGCTAGGGTTTTGAGTGGGGGCTGACACTGCAGTGGCTCCTGGGTAATCACTCCTGGGAATAGACCCTCGGAGCTGGGGCAAAGGTTTCAATTCCTACATAAACCGAAGTCCTTGTTTTGGTCCTACACCAAATTTATGTGGGGGGTTTGGTCCTACACCCTGCATAAAACCAGACTCCTCAAGGGGTTACTCCTGTTGTAAAAAGGGGACTATAATTATAACACAAATCTGTAATAATTCTCACTGAAAATTCTCATAGGTAGCATTATGGTCCTGAGTTTTGAATGAGATGGTTTTGGCAAATTGACCATGCCTTACAGCACACAATTAGGACATTGCAGGGTTCAGATCTGTTTCATTTCAAAGGTTGTGTGCCTCACCTACTCTGTGTTGATTCCTTGATACAGTGCATAGAGCCCTATGTAATCCACGCATCCTGTTATGGGAAGTTTCCCCAACAAGAAAAGCATCTGTCTCAGGAAGATGATCTTTCCAGGGAAAGTGGAGGCCTTATTCTCTATATACATCAATTCTTCATCGTGGGGGGCAGCTGGGCCTTAAGTGAACCATCATTCCATGAATTTTGACAAGTGCACACACTTGGGCAATTTAAAATTCTGTTCAGATATGGAACATTACCACCACCTCAAACAGCCCTTCCTCTCCCTCCCTCATAGGCAACCACTGCTCTGAGTTTTTCTGTTATAGTTTCGCCTATTCTGTAATAGAACTTCATATAAATAGAATGACCCAGTATCCATCGGTTTGAGTAAGGTTTCTCTCACTCAGCATAATGTATTTGAGATTCTTTCATGTTGCTATGCATATTAGTTTTTTGTTCCTTTTTATTACTGAATAACAGTTTGTTGACGGAATATAGCACAATTTGTTTTTCCATTCTCCTGTTCATGGACACTTAGCTGCTTCCAGTGGGGCTCCTATAAATAAAGCAGTTATGAAAATATCTGTAGAAATCCTTTTGTAGACATATATTTTCATTTCTCTCAGGTGAATACCTAATAATACCTAAATTTGCTGAGCTATAGGATAGGTGTGCATTTAGTTTTATAAGAAACCACCTTTTCCAGAAAAGTTTACCATTTTCCATTCCTACCTACAATGCCTGGGAGTTCTGACTTTCCTCATCCTCAATAACACTTAGTGTTGTTGGTCTTAAGTTCTAATGGTGTGTGGCTGTATCTCATTATAGTTTAATTTCAGTTTCTCTAATGACTAATGATGCTCAGCGATATTTGATGTTCTTACTGGACATTCATTATTGTGCAGAATTATGTAGTATCTATTCACATCATTTGCACATATTTTGTTAGACTGCCTTTTTATTATTGAGTTGAAGGAGTTCGTCTTTCTAGTCAGTCTTTGTATATTTCCTCCCAGTGTGTTGCTTTCTTATTCATTTTTAGCAGTATCTATTTCTGAATTTGTGTGCAGAATTTTTCATTTTAATAAAGTCTGATTTATTAATCTTTTTTATAGGTTTATATTTCTGTGTCCTACTAAATAAATTTTCCCTACTCCTAAGCCATGAAGATGTTATGTTGTTTTCTTCTAGGAGCTTTGTAGCTTTAGCATTTAAATGTAAGTCTATAACCCATTTTGAGTAAATATTTGTGTTTGTTTGAGGTAGGCATTATGGTTCATTTTTTCCCATAGGGATACTTCATTCTTCCAGCACTGCTTGTTGAAAGGATTCTCATCTCTCCATTGCATTGCTTTGGTGACTTTGTTGCTCATCAAATACCAGTATAGATGTGGGTTTATTTCTGGGCTCTCTTTTCTGTTTTATTGATCTATTTGTCAAGCCTTATGCCAGCATCACAAAATCCTGACTATTACAGCTTTACAATAAGTCTTTAAATCAAATAGTGTAAATCTTCCAACTTAATCCTTTTCAAAGATTGCTGTGAATATGCTAGATTTCTACACGCTAGGTGGTTTTATATTAATTTTAGAACAGCTTGTCAATTTT
This sequence comes from Rhinolophus hipposideros, assembly GCF_964194185.1. NCBI lineage: Eukaryota > Metazoa > Chordata > Mammalia > Chiroptera > Rhinolophidae > Rhinolophus > Rhinolophus hipposideros. The sequence goes on from NC_138050.1 coordinate 9,974,106, forward strand.
TTAAAAAGTGGGGGGAATGCGTGGTGGGATTTTCATTGTAATTACATACAATGTCATTAAGTTTTTAAAGCCAATGCAATGACAATCAAGATACCAGTAAGTAGAACTTGATAAACTGCTTGTAATTTGAATGGTAAAGCAAAGAACCATGATTGAAGAAGAAAAAAATGAAAGTTCACCAAACCAAATATTAAGACTTATTCAAAAGCCATAGTTGTTAAAATAGTATTGTATTATACCTAGAGGAGCCATAAATAGATCCATAAATATAAAGAAACTTATATGACAGAAGAACATTACAAATCAGTAAAGAAATCTAGACTCTTCAACAAATTATGCTGAGGAAAGTGGCTTGTTACATGAAAACAAATTAAAATAGATTCTACTCTTAACCTCACATGTGTACTACAATAAATACCAAATGGTTTATGATCCAAATGTGTGTACCAAAATTTAAAGTAGTTGGAGGAAAACATAGCAGAATATGACTTTGGGAGAGCAAGGACTTTTCTAAAAAGAGACACAAAAATCATAATTCATAAAAGACAATGGCAATAAATTTGACTATTTTAACATTGAAAATTTCTGTGAGTTGAAAGGCACTGTAAAATGTGAAAAAAACCACCACACACTGGAAAGTGATATGTGTGATGAATAAATTACAAAGAATTATTATTCAGAAGATATAATTCCTGTAAAATCTGCTAAAACAATCACAAAAAGGCAAGCAACGCAAGTGATGAATGGAATATGTAAATGGTGGTAGATGGTTTTCAAAGGTGGCTCCCTCCTTTGAAATTCCCTCCCCTTCTCTCTATGTTCATGGTGCTCTACCCACTTAGAGACGGACTCTGTTTTTCTTCCCCTTGAATCTAAGTTGGTTTATGAATTGCCTTGACTAATAAAATGCAGCAGAAATGATGGTGAATAAGAAATTGGTAGAAAGGAAAATCTGAAAGGCCGATCAAATAACATATTCAACCTCATTAATAATCAGGTAAATAAAAATAGAATATCTGATGATGTCATTTCACACCTATCCAGGAGGCACACGTATAAAGCCGGACAATATTAAATCACGATGAGAGTGTCACATACTGTTGGGAAGCAACAAAAGTTGGTATAAACACATTGGAGAACAATTTTGCAACCTCTAGAAAAACTGAAGATGAACCTTTCCCAAACTCAGCCAATCGTGTTCTGTGTATGTACACTAGGCTAATTTTTACACATGTTTATGGAAACATGTATGAGAATGTTTAGCTTGGTATTATTTATTAAAAGTAAAAGATTGGAAATCAAGGAAATGCTTACCGTCAGGAGAAAGAAAAATTTGTGACATATTTGTACAAATGAAAACAGCAAGTGGCAGAATAATAACTTATATTTCCTAAATGCTCTGACAGATTCTGGGCACAATTCTAAGTTGTTGTCAGGTATTATTCTATTTTACTTCTCATAACACCTCTATGAGTTCTATTGTTATCATCCCTCTCATTTTACAAAGAAGTGAAGTATCTTTCCCAGGACACACAGCTGGTAAATGGGAGAGCAGGGATTCAAACTCGGGAATCCATACTCCTATCAGCTACACTGTGCTGCATTTTGGAGAACCTCTGAGGAATCCTCCTGAGCAATGCCATTTGCAGACCTCTGCACCCGAGATTGCTAGAGGAGGGCACACACCGTTCTTCCCTTCCTGTGCTTCCACTCACATGGAGCCTCCACCATCGAGGTTGTTTCCAAGAGTACCTACGTGAGAATAGGTGGAGGGGTATCCAGGCAGGAGATTGTTAGCTTATTTTAAAAGATAAACTTGTTATATAAAATTCTTAAGAGTTAAAATTAACTTTGCACTCAGAAGAAATAAATGTAGATCTCGTTATATTAAAGAAATAGTATAGGCTTGTGTGTAGGAGGAGACACTCAATCAATAGACTTAATACTAATAACACTAGTAATATATAGCCTTTCTATAAGGGTTCAGTGGAATCGTGTATAGTACCTGGTGCATGGTAGGCGCTCAGTAAATATTCTTTTCTTTAATCTAAAGTTTCTAACTGTCTGCAGTACCACTGTTTATGTTAACACCTCAATAAACCATGGCTTCATAGAAAAGCCCTTGAGGCCTGAATTTATGAATTTGGATGTGCTGATTTCAGCATGTTCTAAGTAAACAAGCAAAGAAACAAGAAATAATAATGGGTTTGGAGTAACTGCAAAGTCAGCAGCCAGTAAGATGCCCAAGAACCATTAAATGTTTATTTGTAAGTAGAGGAAAGTGGAGGTCACTTATTGACCAAGAGGAAACAAGTTCCAGAAATAATTTCTATCAGCAGTGTACCCTTGAAAACAGTCATGAATTTCTGTCACCTTGATAGGAGAATATTTGTTCCTGTTCAAGATGATGGAGAATAGCATCGAGTAAAACAAAGACCTCAGCCATCATGAAGCTCAGTGACAGACAATAAAACATAAATATGCAAAATACATGTCACGTCAATAGTGGGAGAGATGGTGATAGGTGCCTGGATGAAAAATAAAGCAAGAAAGAGGGTTATGTGCAGATGGGTGCCAAAAGTTGAGACTGTAAATTAGGTAGGCAGGCCTCACGGAAGTGTCATTTCAGTAAGGACCTGAGAAATGTGTGAGTGTGAGGGAAAGACTATTCTGAGGAAAGAGAATAACAAGTACAAGAGAGTGCTTGTTAATTCTAAGAACAGCGAAGGGGCCAATTTGCTTGAGCATAATAGCTAGGGAGAGACTGGGGACAGGATGGCCAGACCAGATACTGTTTTGCCAGCCAATAAAAAGACATTGGCTTGTACTCTGAGTGAGATGGGGGACCATTTAACCATACTGTTATGGGCTGAGTTGTGCTCCCCCAAAATTCACATGTTGAAGCCCTAGCTCCCAATGCAACCGTATTTGGAGATTCAGTCTTTAAAGAGGAAATTAAAGTTAAAAGAAGACATAAAGGTGGAGTCCGAATCCACTTTAATTGGTGTCCTTGTAAGAAGAAGAGATTAGGACACATGAGGGACACTAGCAGTGCTTTGAAAGGAGGAAAAGACATATGAGGACACAGAGAAGGCAGCGATCTGCCCCCCAGGAGTGAGGCCCCAGGAGAGACTAAACCTGCTGACACATTGGTCCTGGACTTCCAGCCCTCAGAACTATGAGAAATAAATTTCTGTTGTTTAATCCACATATTGAGTAGATTGCAATGACAGGGGCAACATGACAGAATTTTACTGCAATAGTCCAGGGAGGTGACAGTGAGTCGGGCACGAGTGCTAGTCAATGTGTAGGGGGCAGCACTGGAGGCCACACTGCACAGAGTCAGTGCAGTGTGGTGATGGGTTGGCAGTGAGAGAAAAACACAGAGTTTGGGACAGATTTGGGGAAGATGGCTGGAAAAAAAAGCAGGTTTAAAAGTGGTGAGGAGGAGTTTGGGTTTGGACATGCTAAATCCGAGTTGCCTTTAAGACATCGAAGCTGAGGTGTCAAGTACGCAGATACACGAGTCAGGAGTTGAGGGGAGCGCATCCAGGCTGGAGACATAAAGAAAGATAAAAGTATGTAAGCCATGAAACTGGGTACGGGAGATGAGAAGGAAGAGGAAACGTGTAGTGAGAAGGAGGAGTCAGTGAAATGGGAGAGATGGTGAGGACAGCACACAGGACAGCATCCCAGAGCCACGTATATGCGGCTTCTTGGATAAGGGGTCATCAACTGTGATAAGTTAGGCTGAAAGGCTGCTGGGATGATGGTACCAACTGGGTAACTAACGAGTCTCATGACACCCAACAAACGTGAAGCACAATCACCAGACGATGAGCTCAAATCAAGCCATGGGAGAAGCTGCATCCTGGAGTTTCCCGCCTGGCAAATTGTGTGATGATTTTACTTTTGGGAGTGACACCTATGGATCCGAAGGATAAAGGCCATTTTCTCTGAGGACTCTTTTGGGAAAAGCAAACTTTGAGGGTCAGGAATTTAGATCTTACAGAAGTTTGTGTTCATAGATAGGATTTGGGTTCCTATGATATATGACATGACATGACATGATGTGGCATGTTTTCATACATATACATATATATCTATGATAATATATATTTATACATATATATCCCCCAGATAGGATATAATATTTATCTGATATATAGCCTTCTGATATGTATTGTGATATGAATTTATATATAGGTCTCTCTAGAATGCCAGTTTTGCATAGAATACCTCTTTTAACTTTTACTCTGATTGGATGGAGCTGGAAAGGGCAACAGAAAGTTTCCCAGGAAATTTCTATCTACAATGTTGCATTGCCTTTTAAGATTCTTCTGGCGAGAAGGCTCTTCTATTTCTGTGCTTCCAGTCAAAATCCTCCCTCTTCTTCAAACTCTTCCAAGGTCCAGCCTCTCCATGAAATCACTTTGGATTCCTCCAACCCTTACTAAAGGTTTGTTTTCTGAGCTACTTATGATTTGAATCATGTGATTTTGTTGTTATATGTCATCTTGTATACTTCACTAATTATTTCGTCACTTTTAGCATGTTAACTAAATGTTCTGATGTGTTTACCTAGCAAGGTTGTGAATTAGCTTTTAGCAGTGATCAGTCTTCATTTTGTTTTCTGAAAAATATGGAGATAAATGGTTAAAGCTTTGGTTAGGTAATTAGCCTTTGTGAAATAGAAAAACATCTCCAAAATAAATTGAATGGATAATTCTTTGCTTTAAGGAACAATTTATTTCGACACTTGTAAAAAGTAATCTTTTAAAGAGAAATCATTTTCATATTAATATTAGAGATGTGTTTCACTGGAATATTTTTGTTGTTGCTTTATGAAATCAAATGATACTTTAGAGAGGGAAAATTCTTCTGAACAGATGTCAACAAAACATTTCTAGTAATTATTGTACCATTCTATTCTGAATAGAATATGGGTACAATAAAACAGCACTGTCTGGTAGCATATCTAGGTTACCATTTCCTGTGATGTGTAGAGAAGTTGTAATTTCAATAACTTAAATTATTTAATTTCATTTTTCATGATGCTCAAAGTGCCTTGACATTTTAAGGTCATTCCAAAACAAAATTTAGACTTTTTAAAATAGCTTCCTTATGTCTTTTCACACATATTTTCCTAGACAGGAAAACTGTTCTAAATCTCTTAAAGACAGACAATGGAAAGTAACATTAAGGCCTCAAATAAACAATCCCTTAATTAACAGCCCATTCATTCATTCAGCAGTTATCTCTTGAGTGGTAGGGGGACCAGGTAGAGTGATAAACAGAATGGAGAAGGTGAAGGCCTCAGTGTCCGTTAACTCTTTTAATAAAACCTAAATTGAACAACAACCCTCTGCTTAATTACTAGTGTAGTGGAGAGCTCACAGTTGACTGATTTTATTTACGGGGGCAGCATTTGGGCATGCCATGTTTCCCCGAAAATAAGATCGGGTCTTATATGAATTTTTGCTCCAAAAGACACATTAGGGCTTATGTTTAGGAGATATCATCCTGAAAAATCATGCTAGGGCTTATTTTCCAGTTAGGTCTTATTTTCGGGAAAACATGGTATTAGCTATTCAGTTGTAGCAGAGGTCTAAAATTAGACATTACTCGCAGCCTGCTCCCTCTCTCTCTGTTTTGGGGCTTCTCAAAAATATTAAGATTCTTCCCTGTATAGGACATGGTCACGTACTGTCTGCTACTGGGGTCACTCATTTGATCATCAGTGCCTCATCAGAAGCTGGCACATGATAGCGTGTAAAAAATGTTAGCCTGTAAAAAATTTCAGTTAATGAATGGATGCATGCGTGAATAACGTATGCTTCTGTGTGATCTGTAATTTACAAGTTGTCGACTCTTTAGAATGTACTTACAAGTGTATTCTTTCTCTTTCCTTTTAAAATACTATCATTTTCTTGAAGCAAAGTATGTCTTTAATTGTGATCATCTGTTTCCAGATTTATCCGTGGCCTAATACATACCTAATTTAATTTGAATACCAGTATGTGTTTTGCTGTACATGTTCCTGTGTCACCCGGTCTTATTTTACGATAACATAAGACCAAGTCTTATATAACATAACATAACGTAACGTAACATAACATAACATGACATAACATAACGTAATATATGTTTATTACATATAAGCACATGTTTTGCTATTTGGAAAGATTTTTTTATCATAATTCCCATGGATGTGAGGAGGTCCCCTGGATTTTACCTGGATTTGCATTGTTGGTTTAATAAGTTAAGGCTAGATGTACTCAGATAGTTTAGAAAATATGTACTGCAGTATCAGATATGTCTCTGTTACATTATCAATTCAAAGTCATAAATATGCCGCTGTTGTATGTTCCATTTCATTAAAATGTATCTCTAGGCAATTTATCTTTATCAGTTTGCGGTGTTTTTTTTTTCTTCTTAAAAATGACCAGAATAGTTTGGCCTATAAATTCAGACTTCCTGATGACTATAGAATTATACATCTGGTCACTCTTTTGAAAGCAGTCTTCATCTGTCTTCCAATAAATTAACATGCTTTTTCTTTGTATTTTATTGAATTATTTAATATACCCGTTATTTAACATACCCTGTTCCCTGAAAATGAGACCTAGCCAGACAGTCAGCTCTAATGCATCTTTTGGAGCAAAAAGGAATATAAGACAGAGTCTTATGTAATATAATGTAATATATTATAATATAGCGTCTTATATTAATTTTTGCTCCAAAAGACGCATTAGAGCTGATTGTCTGGCTAGGTCTTATTTTCAAGGAAACAGGGTATATTGTATTTATGACTGTAATACTAACTTACATGCATTGTAAAATTTTTGAAAAAAGTATAAAGAAAAGTTAATATCAGTTTTAATAATCCCAACACCACCACCATTTTAATATACTTTATACCATATTTTTGTATGCCTTTAAAATTATCTCCATTAAATTTGTCATTCAGCATTCCATCTAGCCAAATGACCAATGTCATTTTGTAGAAAATTAAAAATCATTGACTGAAGTTCAACCCAGGTGCAATAAATCTTTTATTCTTCGTGTTTATTTAGACATTTCTTTTTCCTTTTGTATTCCATAGTTGTCTATCTTATACCTCTTAAAATTTTTCAAGGTTAAAATTTTTGGAATCACACAGTAAACAATAGCATTGAGATTTCCATGGTCTATCTGTGCCTTAGAAAAGATGCAAAGTAATTGTCTTAACAAAATTTTGGCTTTACCTTTAGGCAGGCTGCTGTGTCTTAATAGAATCTTTGACTTTCACGAAAGGCCAACCGAACCTAGTTTTATTGTCTCTTAAGACATACAACTGTCAACATTAAATGATATTATATAATTGAAGTTTATGAAGAGAGCAGAACTCAAATGCTCACACACACACACACACACACACACACAGATAATGATGTGAGATGATGGATGTGTTAATTAACTAGATGGGGGAATCCTTTCATAATATGTCTATCTATAAAAGTCACCATGATGTACACTTCACATATCCTACAATTCGATAAGTCAGTTATACCTCAGTAAGCTGAAATTAAAAAAAAAAACAGCACTAAATGAGCGCCTTTCAAATACTTATTGAAAGAATGTTTCTAGCAATATCTCCCATATTCATCAAATCTTGATTAAAAACATGACAAAGCCCATCTTATGTACTAGATGTGAGTCACTTAACTGGCAACATTTTCTTTTCTATTTTGGCTGCTAAAGGCTTAGCAGAGAATAATTCCAGGAACTCTGCTGCCTACCATGTTACCCCAAAAATAAGACCTAGCCAGACAATTAACTCAAATGCATCTTTTGGAGCAAAAATTAATATAAGACACGGTCTTATTTTACTATAACATACTGTAATATAATACCAGGTCTAATATAAGATTTTTATATAATACCAGGTCTAATATAAGATTTTTGCTCCAAAAGATGCATTAGAGCTGATTGTCCGGCTAGGTCTTATTTTCAGGGAAACAGGGTTATTTGTGCATTAGAAAAGAGGCAAAGCAAATGTCAATAAAATTTTATCTCACCTTTGGGCCTCATTCTCTGTTTCATTTTACATTCCCACTTTTATTTTTCTTTGCTTTAGTTTATGTCATTTTGTGGTAATGATTGCCTTTTATTATAAGCTCCTTATAAGCCTTTCTGAAATAAGATTTTTAGGAGAATAAATATAATAATTTAAACCCTGATTTTATGAGTAGATTTTTTTTTCTTTTAAAATGACTTTTGCATAATCTGAAATCTAATAACTCCATAGAACTTTGTTTGGAAGTGCTGATTTTCTTTTGTTTTTATTTTCAACATTTTTTTTAAGTTTAGCACATACGTGTAGAATGATAGGAATTAAAAAAGCTTACTTGTATAAGGCCTGACAATTAAGTTTGCAAACTCATCTTACCTCATTGCTTGCTGAATATCACTATGGTCACCTTCAAAGTACTCCCCTTGGGAAGCTATACACTGACGCCAGCGCCTAGTCCACCCTTCTAAGCAATTTTGGAACTCTTTCTGGAATGGCCATCAGAGCTGTCGTCCTATTACCCTTGATGTTCTGAATGTATGTCATAATAATGTCTTCCTTTCAATATTTCCTTTATCTTCAGGTAAAGAAAGAAGTCATTAGGGGCCAGGTCAGGTGAGTAGGGAGGGTGTTCCACTACAGTTATTTGTGTACTGGCTAAAAACTCCCTCACAGACAGTGCTGTGTGAGCTGGTGCATTGTCGTGATGCAAGAGACATGAATTGTTGGCGAAAAGTTCAGGTCATCTACCTTTTTCAAGCAGCCTTTTCAGCACTTCCAAATAGTAAACTTGGTTAACTGTTTGTCCAGTTGGTACAAATTCATAATGAATAATCCTTCTGTTATCAAAAAAAGGTTAGCAACAGCGTTGCAACAAGCTCCTGAACTTAATTGTCACAACTTGTATAATGGATTTCAGTTTTGTAATTATAAGAAATATAACTTGAAATTGACCATCTTGATAGATGTGTCACATACCACTACCACTGTCACCCACAAATAACATAATCCAAGAGTTGAAGGGACTCCTTATGTAACAGAAGTGAAATTTGAATTGCAGAGCTTAAATGGCATGACTAAGGTCCATTGGTTTTGGTAGGACTAGAATCAGAACCTAGGACATTTGACTTCATCTCGCTCTCCTTTATTTATTTTCCCTACCGACAACAATCCCATCCCAGAAATATTTTGCGAACACTTACACATTCTATGTTAAGCAATACAAAGTACCTGGCCCCCAAAAGCTTTCAATCTGGTAGGAGATAAAACAAAATCCAAATGAGTTAAAAACAAGACAGTAGAATCCTTGTGTAAGAATGGTACTAAGTGCTATGGGGTTTCAAGAGGATAGATCACATCCGTTGGAGGAGCAGGGAAAGGCCACAGCCAGGATGAAGGCCTAGCGCTGTGTTTTAAAGCACAGCAGTTCCCCTTCTCTGAGGAGATACTTCCAAGACCCCCAGTGGATGCCTGAAACCACGGATAGTGCTGAACCCTATGTATACTGTGCTTTCTTCTATACATACATACATACCTATGATAAAGTTTAGTTTATAAATTAGGCAATTTTATGGATAGAATATTTGTTCTTACTGTGCATCTTAGCAACCTCAGCATACATTTTTTTATTATTATTAAATTGAAAACTTTCACCTTTTTACTTAAAGGAAGAAATTTTTGGCTTCTCTTTGGCATCTCACAATTGCCAGTATCACCACTCTTGTGCTTTGAGGCCATTATAAAGTAAAATAAGTTCCTTGAACACAAGCACTGGGATACCTGGACAGTGCATCTGATAACTGAGGCAGCTACTAAGTGACTAACGGGCGGGGATGGGCATACTGCGTGAAGACTGACAAAGGGGTGAGTCATGTCCTGGCAGGATGGAGCGGAACGGTGGGAGATTTCATTACGCTACTCAGAACAGAGTGCAATTGAAAATTTAGGAATTGTTTATTTCTGGAATTTTCCATTTAGTATTTTCAGGCTACAGTTGACATGGGTAACTGCAACAGCAGAAAGCAAAACCATGGATAAGGGGGCACTCCTGTATAGGTTAGTTTTTGATTGTCAGAGGTTAAGGATGGGAAATAGGTCCAGCAAGTAAACCCTGATGGTGAAGTAACAGTGAGAAGGGCGCACAACGTGGTCTGAGAAGAAGGTGGCCAGCACCCCCTGAGAACAGGACGCATGGAGTGGATCACAAATGCACTGCTGCTGGGTGTTTACCATCAAGAAGACCAGAGTCCAGGTTGAGAAAATCATTCAATGGAACATCATCTGCAAAAGTCCACACTTCTGGAACATTATGTGCCAATGTCCATGCAAAAGCCCATGCTTCGTGATGTGCATAGGAATCACCTGGGGCTCTCTAAAGTGCTGCTTCTGATTCAGTGCTGGGATGGGTCTGAGATTCAGGATTCCCCACATGCCTATGCTCTGGCTGGTAGCGAGATTCCAGGTTATAATTAGTAGTAACTGTGCCTGTCAATGTTGTGTCAAGGAGTGCTTCTTGATCTTTTAAGTGTTTAAACAGTGTTTCCCAGATCCCTGAGGCCTACAGGGTTGGGAAATTCTTATGCAAATAAGTTACATTTCAATCGACTTTAGTTATTGGGGTTCTAGTTTGAAGATCTGACTTGAAAAAGTTGGATGGATTGCAAACACAGCTTACAAACCAATTATTTTGATGACAGGAAGCCATTAAAAAGTTTTGAGAATGAGAATAACGTAGCTAAGTATGTATTCCTAAACGATAGTCCTAGCAGCTAGAAGTAGAGTGGATTAGATGGGTTTAAGACTGGAGGCTAGGAGGTCAAGTAATTTTCCATCCTTGTAACACTTTATTAGCGTATTGTTGCCTTTGGATACCATGGTGAAAATGGAATTAGAAAAGAAGGCAAATTTGAGAAATATGGGTGGAACTAGGTAGCATGTTGGATACGAGTGGTCGAATGAAAATCGGGGGTCTTACTGTGTTTCCCCGAAAATAAGACCCAACCGGAAAATAAGCCCTAGCATGGTTTTTTCAGGATGACATCCCCTGAACATAAGCCCTAATGAGTCTTTTGGAGATCTGGTCCTATGTTTGGGGAAACATGGTAGCTATCACCAGGTTTTAAGTTTTGGGTTTTTTATTTAAAAAAAAAAGAAGTTTGAATTTTATCCAATACTTGACTGTGGTGGACACTTATTTCTGTGTCTTCCCACTTCTTTTCACGAACCTTCCAGGAGCAGTCTGTTCTCAGACCCATTCCTTCCCCCTGTCACCACAACCTATTACAATGGGGCAGATTTAGTTCCTTATTCTCTCCTCTCCCAGATTCCTTTTTAACAGCAGTTTACCTAGTAGTGCTATTTTACCTTTCTTTTTTTCATTCATGGGATATTAGCAACTCTAATTAGGCCAAGAATTGTGTTGAATTTATTTTTGCAAACATAAGACCCAGCATCAGAGTCTTGAAAAATATTTTTTGAATGAGTAAACAGAAAAATACAGCATTTCAAGTCCTCTTCTACCTGAGTCTAGGTGTTCAGGAAACCCATGTGGAGACAGCAGTAGCTTAACACGAATGTGAATCGAGTCCATGGGATGTTAGAAGAGACGGAAGGTTGGAATGGGGCATTTAAAAGTTATATGACCTTCAATAAGTTAACCTCTCTAGGCTTCAGTGATGGTTGAAAGCTTTGTATCTTTTCTTTAAATGAAAATGAAAAGTGCCATCTTTCTTTAAAGATAGCCTTCATTTTGCTGTGTAATGTTTCACGTGTTTCCAAACTGCAATATGGGGGATAAACATGTGAGTAGATTTGAGTACATAAGTGGACCTTGAAAACAACGCAACAACAGCAATTTCAGGAGAGATATAATCATCTGAAATTGTTGCCATTGGAGAAGAAACAATAGAGACAATTTAGTTTTCAGCATGACACTAAGGGTCCATCAAAACATGTATAAATCTTCCTGAGGAAAGAAAAGGAAAGACATATTGAATGCTTTGACCATCTGAGTCACCAAATTTGAATGGATTAGAGAGAACCTGGAATGAGCTCAGAATGGCTGTCAAGAAAATCTATAGTAATAAAGGTCTATTGAAACAACTCTCTATCCGTATCTAGAGGCAGCTCTTTTGCAAGTGTAGGAAATAGAGTGGCATTATTCTGAGGAGACTTCCTCCCATAATAAAATGTCATGATGGACAGAGAATATAAAATGCTTGCCTTTGAAACATAACTTTTGGACTTAGAGGCACCCATTTCTTATCTCATAGGAGAGAAACATTTTGAAGCCCATAGTATTTAAAATTCCATTTATATTCACAATTGTCAGTACTTTTAAAGTTTTAATAGACATTTTCATTTCTAAAGAGTAGGATTCATATATGAAGACCATCCCATACTTCGTCAATAAAGTTTCCATAGTGTATTTAAAGAAACAAATCAGGAGAATCCTTCATATTTCTAGTCAATTGCCTTGCAGTTCGTTCAGTTCTCTTGTCTCTGCATGTGGAATTATGGGATGAAATATTGAAATATAAGAAAATAAGGATTAATCTTAGCTTTGTATATAACATATGCAAAAATAGCATTGTTTAATGACCTTGGTCAGGGACAACGAGCCTGCTTCCTTCCAATACCTTGATTAATCCCTGATACTAGTTTAAGTGCTTTAAATTCACTGAAGTGCAACTGATAACATTACAGCTTCTCTAAGTGCCTCCCAGGGAGTGACACAGGCAGGCTGAGACTCTATTTTCTGAAATGTTTCAGACCTCTACATTTGTCTATATTTTTCCAATGGCTCAGCTCTCATAAGGCTTCCAAAGTATTAAATAAAATGTTGTTTTAAAATATCTTACATTTTCGGCTGTGGTGCACTTCAAAATTTTGGTGGCTGTACATTGCCTACAAGAAACATTCTAAACCCTCAAGGCCCTTCACAGTCTGATATCACCTATCTTCCCAATCTCCCCTAAGCCATTGCCCCACGTTTTCTATGCTCTGATTAAAATGAATCCATTGCATACATCTTGCTTCCTGGTTTTTTGAACATCTGTTTCTTCTCCTTGGAAATGATCCCTTCTCTGCACTGTGGAAATCCTCTGCAATCTAACACCAAGGTCACTTCTCTATGAGGGCCTCATGTTGTCTTCTAGACAGGTTTAGAGTCCAGAAGTTGAGTCAAGTTGCTTATCTTTCTCTGTCCCTATGGAGCTTTGGACATACTTCCATGATAGCTCTTAATATGTTGCATTTTAACTATATGTAATTACCTCACCATTATATATTGGAGACAAAAATCACAGGGCCACAGGGAGAGAAGGGAGAGGAAAGAAAGAAAGATGTGAGGGAAAAAAGGAAAGAGGAGATGAGATCATTCTTTTTTGTTTGTTTGTTTGAAGGCACAACTCAAAGTGGCCCATGTGGGGATCGAACCGGCAACCTTGGTGTTATTAGCACCATGCTCTAACCAGGATTCACACTCTATACCCACTGAACACCAGTTCCCTATTTCTCCCTATTTCTCCGTCCTCTTAGATCCTGGCAACTGCCATTCTACCTTCTCTTTGAGTTTGACTATTTCAAATGGCAAACATAAGTGGAATCATACAGTAGTTCTCTTTTTGTGACTGGCTTTTTTCACTCAGCTTGTCCTCAAGGTTCATCAATATTGTAGCATACAATAGAATTTCCTCATTGTCTGTGGCTGATTAATATCCCATTGTATGTATGTACTGCATTTTCTTTATCATCCATCCATCTATGGACATTTAGGTTGTTTTCACATTTTGGCTATTGAGAATAGTATATTATTGAGAATAGTATATAATATTGAGAATATTGAGAATAATGCTGCAGTGAATATCAAAGTGCAAATATCTCTCAAGAACCTCCTTTCAATTCTTTTAGTGTATACCCAGAACTGGGATTGCTGGGTCACATGGTAGTTTTATTCTTAATTTTTTTGAGGAAACTTCATACTGTTTTCTACAGTAGCTGTACCAGTTTACATTTCCATTAACAGTGTATAAGTGTTACAATTTCTCCACATCCTGGGCACATTTATCTCTTGTCTTTTTTATAATAGCCATCTTTAAAAAATGTGAAATGATATTTCATTGTGGTTTTGATTTACATGTCCCTGATTAGTGATATTGAGCATCTTTTCATATTCTTGTTGGCCATTTGCATGTCTTCTTTGGACACATATCTATTCAATTCCTTTGCCTATTTTAATATCAGGGTTTCTTTTTGTTTGTTTTGCTATTAAATTGTAGGAGTTTTTAAAACATAATTTGGAGATTAACCCTTTATCATATATATGGTTTGCAGATATTTCCCCTATCCATAGGTTGCCTTTTCACTCTTTTGATGTTTTCTTTGCTATGCAGAAACTTTTTACTTTGACGTAGTCTTGCTTGTCTATTGTTACTTTCATTGTTGTGCTTTTGGTGTCATAGCTAAGCAGTCATTGCCAGACCAATGTTATAAAGCTTTTCTTCTAGGAGTTTTATATTTTCAGGTCTTTAATACATTTTGAGTTCATTTTTTGTGTGTGGCTGTGGGGACAGAGTCCCAGAGAGCAGTTTCCAGGCTCTTGGCCTCATGTGAAAGGTGCTGGCTTGGGTAGTAGATGGCCAACAGCTGTGGCTAGTTAGCCAATTAGCCACTGATATAACTGCCGAGGCTGCATTGGTTGATCAATTGGTTGGTTGGCAGGCAGAGAAGCGGGCATCAGGTTGCAGATTGTATGAATCCAGCCTCCAGTGAAACTATAGTGATATGACTCCCTTATCTATGGCTCCGTGGGTGTTCCTTTTTGGCCTCACCACATCCTGCATTCTTATGTGGGGAGCAGGAGCAGAGATCCCGCAGGCTGCCCCGCATGACAAATGGCGCAGCGAGCAGAGTCTCCTGCACAATAGTGGTGTAAGTTTCCAATTGTATTATTATTATTATTACTATTATTGTTTTACATGGGGATTCCAGTTTTCTAAACACCGTTTGTTGACGATATCATTGTATCGTCTTGTTACCCATTGTATAGTCTTGGCAGCTTTGTCAAAGATCATTTAACCATATTTCTGTGCTCGTAATTCTGTCTCATTGGTCTATATGTTTGTTTTTATGGCATTATCATACTATTTGAGTACTGTAGTTTTGTAATATATTTTGAAAACAGGAAATGTGAGGCCCCCCAGCTTTGTTTATCTTTCTCAATATTGTTTTTGGTTATACAGAGTCCTTTGTGATTCATATGAATCATAGCATTTTTTTTTATTTCTGTAAAAAATTCTGTATTTCTGCATCAAATTTGTGATTTTGATAAAAATTGCGCTAAATCTGTAGATCACTTTAGTTAGTATAGACATTTTAAAAATATGCAGTATTCTATTCCATAAACATGAACACAGGATGTCTTCCATTTATTTGTATCTTCTTTAATTTCTTTCAATAATGTTTTGTAGTTTTCAGTGTACAAATCATTTGCTACCTTGGTTAAATTTATACCTACCTATTTTATTATTTTTCATGTTATTGTAAGTGGGACTGTTTTCTTAATTTTCTTGTCAGATTATTCATTGTTACCATTGTTGGGATGGTTTTTTTTCTGTAGGCCCCCAGCTAGGAGCTCCGTCCCCCTCCTCCTCCCATACCTTATCGGAGCTGTCTCCTGTGGTGCTGGCAAGCCCCCACTAAGAGCTCCATCCGTTAATGGAGCTGTCTCCTGCGGGCACTATGGTCAGAGTCCTCCCTGTCAATGTTGAGATATCACAGCTGCTAGAGACGGACCTCCCTGGCACCCTGGCCAGATTTCCCCCCAACCTGGAGGCCTAAAAATATAAAACAAAGAGCCTGACCCCAGTTAGTGCTCAGTTCTTTGGGAACAATACCACTGAGCCCGCTGGCATAATAAAGCTGTGCTCTCCCTGATCTCTGGGTGCCACTTGAGTCTCTCGGTCTTCGCCGCTTTTTTCCGCAACACCATATAATATTGTAACTGATTTCTGCATGTTGATTTTGTATCCTGCAACTTTACTTAATTTGTTTGTTAATTCTAACAGCTTTTTGCTGGAGTAGGTAGGGTTTTCTATATATAAAATCATGTAATCTGCAAACAGATTATTTCCTTCTATTCCTAATTTGTTGGAAGTTTTTATCATGAAACCGTACCGTGTTCAGTTTTGTCAAGTGTCTTTTCTGCACCTATTGAGATGAATATGAGAATTTTATCCTTTATTCTGTTAATGTGGTATATCACATTGATTGTTCTTTTTTCATGTTGAACCATTCCTACATCCTAGTGATATTCCCCACTTGTCATGTTGTACAATTTTTAAAATTTGCTGTTTAATTTGTTTTGCTAATATTTTGTTGAGAATTTTTGTATGTACAAGGTCTCCCAATTAAATTCACGAATTTGTTGTACCACTGTTGCTAACCTTTTTTGATATCAGAGGGATTATTCATTGTGAATTTGTACCAACTGGACAAACACAGTTAACCAAGTTTACTATTTGGAAGTGCTGAAGAGGCTGCCTGAAAAAGTTAGACGACCTGAACTTTTGGCCAATAATTCATGGCTCTTTCATTACGACAATGAACCAACTCACACGGCACTGTCTGTGAGGGAGTTTTTAGCCAGTAAACAAATAACTATATTGGAACACCCTCCCTACTCACCTGATCTGACCCCCAATGACTTTTTTATTTACCTGAAGATAAAGGAAATATTGAAAGGAAGACATTTTGATGACATTCAGGACATCAAGGGTAACATACCAACAGCTCTAACAGCCATTCCATAAAAAGAGTTCCAAAATTGCTTAGAAGGGTGGACTAGGCGCTGGTGTCAGTGCATAGCTTCCCAAGGGGAGGACTTGGAAGGTGGCTGTAGTGATATTCAGGAATGAGGTATGTAGCACTTTATCTAGGATGAGTTCGCGAACTTAATTTTCCGACTTCATATACTTATTCTCATTATTACAGTCATCTACTGGCCCATAAGATGTTCCCTTAGAATTTAGCTCCTTATTCAGTCTACTACTATTTATTACCTGATTCCTTTCTTTCCCTATCAGTTCTTTTGGATAACTCTTACTAGCTTACAAATATACTATCTCTCCCACTAAAAGAAAAAAAAAAAAGAAAGAAATCTCTCTTGATCCCACTTTTGTCAATTTTTTATATTCTTATTTATTGCAAAATTCCTAGAAGGAGTTGTCTGCATTTTATGTCATAATTTCCTCTTTTCCCATTTTCTTTTGAGTCTATACTAATCAGATTTCAGCCCCCATTACTCCATGAAAACTCCGTTTGGTACTTCCACATTGTTCAGGTATGAATTAGAGATTATTTAATGTTTTCAATGTACATATACAGAATTCCTCAGCCCTGTTTGTCAAGGAGACTATATATACAGTGCTTTACAGTACCATCTTTGTCATAAATCAAGTGTCCATGTATAGATTTATCTGAGGGCTTTCACTTCCATCCTACTGGTCTACCTACATATTACTGTATCCAATATCATACTTCTTAATTACTGTAGTTTTAAATAAATTTTCATATCCATTAGAGCAAGTCCTTCTATCCTGTTCTTCTCTTCTGGCTACTCTTGGTCCTTTACATTCCCAAAGTGAATTTTAGAACCAGGTGTCACTTTTACAAAGGATCCCATTGGGATTGTGAATGATAACTCATGGAATCTATAAATCAACTTGGGGAGAATTAACACCTTTACAGTGTTGCTTTCTTCCAATCTTCTTCCATGAATTTGGTATATCCTCTATTCTTCTACATCATTTTAAAAATACCTTTCAGTGTTCTATTATTTTCTGTGTAGAAATTTTGCATATTTCATTAGATTTATTTAAAATTATTTTTAAATTCCCTTTGTTGAGGATATATAGAAATAAATTTAGTTTTATGTATCAGCCTTATATAAAATAATCTTACAAAACTCAAATATTAATTTTATAATTCTTTGTAGATTATTTTGGACTTTTATGTACATAGTATTACCTACACAAAATGATGGTCGTATGTCTGCCTGTATTTCTAATCACTATACCTGATTTCTTGTTCATATTTTACCACACTGGTTAAGATTGCTAATACAATGATGAATGGAAGGGGAGACAGTGTGTTTCCCAATCTTAAATAGAAGTGTTCAGCATTTCACCATTGTGTATGATGTTCTTATAGTTATGCTCTTTTAGACTAAAGGAACTTCTTCCATTTCTAGTTGCTATGAGTTTTTAATTATCAAATAATGTTGAATTTTTTCAAATGTTTTTCTACATAGATTGAGATGATCCTATGAATGTTCTCCTTTATTTTACTCTCCTTTATTCTATTTAATTTTCTCCTTTATGAATTCAATTGATTGATTTTTTTTCCAATGGTAATCCAACTTTTTGTTTTTAGAATAAGTTCAACTTGGTCACTTATATTATACTTTTTAGTTGGATTTGGTTTGCAAATATTTTGCCGAAGAGTTTTGCATCTATCCTCATACAAGAGATAAGCCAATTTTTTTTCTTGTAATGTCCTGCTCAAGTTGTGTAATACAGATTATTCAGCTCTCATACAATGAGGTGGAAGGTATACATTCATTGCCTATTCTCTGACAGAGTTGGTATAGAATTAGCATAATGTCTTCCTAAATGTTTGGTAGACTTCACTGTTGAAGCCATCCAGACTGCTCCACCATCAATGTGCACTATACTTCGGCATACTTGAGGATCCAAGATTGTGGTAAAGGGCTCTCATTTACAGAAAACAGAACATGATCTTGCTCCACCTCTGCCACTAGAAAATGAGTCCTTCACTAATTGAATTATATTGGTTTCTTTCTCTTACAAAAGCTCATATTTACTTGCTGCTTACTATGTGTCAAGCACTGTCCCAAGAATTGTACCTGTACTATCTCAGTCCTTTCACAAAACTCTGAGAGCCCTGGTTTGCTGATGAGAAGCCTGAGGCACACAGACATCAGACAACTCCATTGAAGACCAAGATAGATAGTGGAAGAGACTGGCTTCCATCCTAGGTCTGGCTCCAGAGCTTACTCCACTCCCTGTACCCCCACCTAATGCAATTTGGGTTTAGACTGCCGCTTTTTTCTATTCTGTTGAATTGACTCCTTTGCTCATTTATTTCCCATTTTTCCTCAGTTTCTAGTAAATGCCTTCACAATCAATTTTCCTTGATTAATGCTTTGTCCAAATTCTGTGTTTCAATATATGCTATTTTATTCTCACCCATTTCTGAATAGCCTTTAATCTTGAGGTTTTTTTTATCTTAAGTTATTCAGAACAGTGATTTAACATTTCTGAATGGAAAGTTTCTTTGGGGACATAGCATTTGGTTGTTTACTGTCTGGTAATTTTGACACTGTAATCAGAACTTGGGCTGTATAATTTCTGTTTGGAGATTTTTTTTAGAATTTTTTTGTAACTTAATATCTCACTAATTATTGCAAATGTTCCATGGTGTTTGAAAAGATTGTGTATTTTCAATTTGTTTTGTACACAATTCAAATTGTGTACAAATATTTGAATATCACAAGTATTTGTGATATTCAAATACTTTTGTGATACTTGTGGTATTCAAATTTTTTTTATCATAATTTTTTTTCAGCTTGACTTGCCATTTTCTGAGAGAGATTTTTTTTCTTCCTTCTTGGTTCTGGTTTTGCCAATTTCTGTTTGCATATTTGAAAATATTTGCTTTATATATTTCTTTTTTTTTTTGAACATATAGTTGGATCATGGATTTTTAATTTTAATTCTACTCTGATAATTTCTGCCATTCAATTGTAGTGTTCAGTGAATTAGTAATTAGTGATTGATATAATTACCGAATGGGTAAAATTTACACATGCCATTTTTCTTATCTTTTTTTTTTAATTAATTAAATTTATTGGGGTGACAATTGTTAGTAAATTTACATAGATTTCAGGTGTACAATTCTGTATTATATCATCTATAAATCCCATTGTGTGTTCACCACCCAGAGTCAGTTCTCCTTCCATCACCATATATTTGATCCCCCTTACCCTCATCAACCACCCCCCACCCCCTTACCCTCTGGTAACCACTAAACTATTGTCTGTGTCTATCAGTTTTTGTTTCTCATTTGTTTGTCTTGTTCTTTTGTTGTTTTTGGTTTATATACCACATATCAGTGAAATCATAGGGTTCTCTGCTTTTTCTGTCTGACTTATTTCACTTAGCATTATACTCTCAAGATCCATCCATGTTGTCACAAATGCTCCTATATCATCTTTCCTTAACGCCGAATAGTATTCCATTGTGTATATATACCACAACTTCTTTATCCATTCATCTATCAAAGGACATTTTGGTTGTTTCCATGTCTTGGCCACCGTAAACAAAGCTGCAATGAACATTGGAGTACACGTGTCTCTATAGAGAAATGCTTTCAGATTTTTTGGGTAGATACCCAGGAGAGCAATTGCTGGGTCGTATGGTAATTCTATTCGGAATTTCTTGAGGAACCTCCACACTGCCTTCCATAGCGGCTGCACCAGTCTGCATTCCCACCAACAGTGTATGAGAGTTCCTTTTTCTCCACAGCCTCTCCAACACTTGTTACTATTTGTCTTGTTGATGAAAGCCATTCTGACTGGGGTGAGGTGATATCTCATTGTGGTTTTCATTTGCATTTCTCTGATGATTAGCGATGTTGAGCATTTTTTCATATGTCTATTTGCCATTTGTATTTACTCTTTGGAGAAATGTCTCTTCAGGTCCTCTGTCCATTTTTCAATTGGGTTGTTTGTTTTTTTGTTGTTGAGTTTCATGAGTTCCTTGTATATTTTGGATATTAGCCCCTTATCAGAGGCACTGTTTGCAAAAATCTTCTCCCATTCAGTTGGTTGCCTCATTATTTTGTCAATAGTTTCTTTTGCTGTGCAGAAGCTTTTCAGTTTCATATAATCCCATTCGTTTATTTTAGTTTTTACTTCCATTGCCTTTGGAGTCAAATTCATAAAATGCTCTTTGAACCCAAGGTCCATAAGTTTAGTACCTATGTTTTCTTCAATGCAGTTTATTGTGTCAGGTCTTATGCTTAAGTCTTTGATCCATTTTGAATTAATTTTGGTACATGGTGACAGATAACAGTCCAGTTTCATTCTTTTGCACGTAGCTATCCAATTCTGCCAGCACCATTTATTGAAGAGGCTGTCTTTCCTCCATTGTATGTTTTTAGCTTCTTTGTCAAAAATTATCTGTCCATATTTATGTGGTTTTATTTCTGGGTTCTCAATTCTATTCCATTGGTCTATGTGTCTGTTTTTCCGCCAATACCAAGGTGTTTTGATTATTGTAGCCCTGTAGTACAAGCAAATATCAGGGAGTGTGATACCTCCAGTATTGTTCTTTTTTTTAAATATTGCTTTGGCTATTCGGGGTCTTTTGTGGTTCCAAACAAATCTGATGATTTTTTGTTCTATTTCTTTAAAAAATGCCATTGGGATTTTAATGGGGATTGCATTAAATCTGTATATGGCTTTGGGTAATATGGCCATTTTAACTATGTTGATTCTTCCAATCCATGAGCACGGAATGTCTTTCCATTTCTTTGTGTCTTCTTCAATTTCTTTCAAAAATGTCTTATAGTTTTCAGCATATAAATCCTTCACATCCTTGGTTAAGTTTATTCCTAGGTATTTTATTCTTTTTGCTGCAATTGCAAAAGGAATTGTTTTTTCTATCTCTTTTTTTGAGATTTCATTGTTGGTATATAGGAAAGCAATGGACTTTTGTACGTTGATTTTGTAGCCAGCAACTTTACTGTATTCATTGATTGTTTCTAATAGCTTTTGGTGGAGTCTTTAGGGTTTTCTATAAATATAGCATCATGTCATCTGCAAAGAGTGACAACTTAACTTCTTCATTCCCAATTTGGATGCCTTTTATTTCTTTCTCTTGCCTGATAGCTCTGGCGAGGACTTCCAACACTATGTTGAAAAGTAGAGGTGATAGGGGACAACCTTGTCGTGTTTCTGAACGTAGAGCAAAGGGCTTCAGCTTTTCACCATTAATTATGAGATTAGCTGAGGGCTTGTCGTATATGGCCTTTATTATGTTGAGGTATTTTCCTTCTATACCAGTTTTATTAAGTGTTTTAATCATAAATGGATGTTGTATCTTATCAAATGCTTTTTCTGCATCAATTGATAGAATCATATGGTTTTTGTCCTTTATTTTGTTTATGTGATGTATCACATTGATGGATTTGCGAATATTGAACCATCCTTGTGCCCCGGGGATGAACCCCACTTGGTCGTGATGAATAATCTTTTTAATGCATTGTTGTATTCAATTTGCTTTATATATTTCAATGCTCTGTTTTTGTCCTTAAGTTTTTTGACTTCTTGATGAAATGTATCTTTTTGATGAAATGTATAGTATTTGTCCTCAACACACTTAATACTTTGACTTTGTATTCAATTTTGTCAAGTATACATTTTTTCCAAAACAATTTTCATTTTTATAGCAGTTATCTGGCATGTCTTTGTCCATCAACTTAGTTTTACATTTCCACATCATAAACACACCTGCTGAGATGCCACTGCCTTTGGCCCAGCCTTTCTTATGCTTTGTCTTCTCCAGTCTCTGTGGAGTGTTTCATTGATCCACTGTGACTGAAGATCAGTGCAGTCTTGCAAAGACACGTTTACTCTTTTAAGCTCGTAGGATATAATTTAGGTAAACCTGTCTTTTCTGTTCATCTCAGCCTGTATTTTTAGTGGGGCTTGCTCTTATTTCATAAAGGTCTCCAGGAACTTTTGGAACCTGAATCACTTTCTAAAACCTTCTTCTGGCTCCCATAGGAAAGCACAGGCCCAAGTCTGCTCTGCCTCAAGGCTTTCAGCATTGCGTTTTCTTTCCTTTATTTCTCTGTGGGTTTTTTTTTTTAATCGTGTCTATATTACCTAGTAAAGGTATTCACTATCAGATATGGACAGATCTATTCAGATAAAGTCTTCAGGGATGCATTCCATGTCCACCTTGGGGACTTGCTGGAATCTTCTCTTCCCTTCTGTTCTTTGTTGACAGCTCGTGGTGAACAGCCCTAGTTTTCTTTACCTCAAAAGGGTAATAATAGAAATTATTAGAATAGAGAGGAATAGTCAGGAATAGAAGAGATGATTACTCTTCTAACAATATTTGGTACAACCTTCTATTATAGCACCCATATTCTGTGTTCTATGGTTTTTTGTATCAGTGTCTTCCATGAAATTGTACGTCCTGAGACAGCTCCATGGCCCCAGTGTATAGCATGATATCTGGAGCACAAGCATTTGATAAACTGGATGGATGAGTCACATGTAAGTAGATGAATGCATTCACAGAGACCTACCATAGAAGCCATGGAGACATCAGTGTGATGAGCTGGGTGACCTTGCTTCTACCCTTGGCTCCTAATAATCTATTTTTCCCATAACTGCCAGAAAGATTCTTTTCAGACTTAAGACCAATCATGTCCCTCTCTGTTCAGAGTGGTTCCTAGGGACTTCCATCTCACTCCAGGTAAAGTCTAAGGTTCTCACCTTGGCCTGCGGTGCCCAATATGATGTGGCCTCATCTCCCACCCTCCTTATGCACCCTACTCTGGCCATTTGGCCTTGCTGATTTTCTTTAAACCCAAGCCAATTGCAACCTCCAAGAGTTTGCACTTGTTCTCCCTGAGCTTGGCACACATTCCTCCTGCCTGATATCCATGTGGCTCACTCTCCTACCGCATCCAAGTCTCTGCTGGAATGCCGCCTTCCTCGATGATCCGATCCAAACACGATCTCCGCAGGTCTCTGTCACCACCACGATCTCCGCAGGTCTTCTGTGACACCACCAGACATATTAAATATTTAAGCTCCATGACAGAGACACTTGTCTAGGTTTTCACTGCTGTATCCCAAGTGCCTAGTGAATGATAGATGTAATTTGTTAAGTGAATAAATAAGAGTGTTTGCTTGGTCTTGGTGGCTATTGCTACATTTGGTATAGTCTTGTATACTGAAAACATAGCCTTACCCATGTCAGGAAGGAGCAGGGACATTGGTGACCGGCACTGAACGCCACTGGGAGTGTTAGGGCTGGCAGCCAGGCAGGCAGACTGGCAGCTATGTGCCCTACCCACACCGCATATGAGTTACATGCTCCGTCATCCATGGACAAGCAAAGGCTACGGACTTGACATGTAGCACCGCGAGAAGGAGGCTACAAAGCCTGAGCTCTTCAGGCCTCATGCTTGTGGCAAAATAACGATTACGGGATGGGTGGTGGGCAAATGCTAAGACTATGTGTATATTAGGTGAGACCAAGGTTTGGAGGAATAAGACAGATTTTAATTTGGTGTCTGCAGGATATACATACTCTTCCTGTATTCAGCCATAGACAGTAATGCATGTGGAAAACTGTATTTGCATTTAGCTCAAATGTAAATAAGTCTGCTGTTTCACTGTTTTTATAGACCAAAAGCAGCAATTCGAAAACTACACTTTCCCCCTCAGTTTGCAATGCCAGTGTTGGACCTGATATCTGCAATATAATTAATGGACTGATTTAGGGTCACCACCTTGTATATCCTTAATGAATGTTTAATTGAGCTGAATTAAAGCTTAGAACCAGCATGGAACTGTGGGAAAATAATAAAAATGGTCTGCTTCCGTTCTAAAGTTCTGTAATTTTATCTTTTATACTTATAAATTTGAACTTTTGTAAACATTTTAAATATTAAATATTTTAACACATAGGCTGCATTTTCTAATGTATAATCTATAAAGAAAACTGAAATTAAAATGATAAGTGAGATAATAAAGAAGTGGCTGGTCTTAATGTACTCAAAAGAACACCAATTTGGAAAATGCTCATCTATTAAATCAATCGTATTAATTATATGATACAAATGCTTTGAATTCTGACTTAATTTTTTATACTTGAATTTTCATTGTCTAATACATTTGTTCCAGCTTTGCTTAATGATTGGGGCTTTATCAGTTTCTTCTGGTATTTTTAACAAGTCCTGCTTTACGTAATTTGAAACAATTCTATTCGCTACAAAGATTGTTAAGACTATTTTAACTTCATCATTATACCTCCTATCTGTTCAAAATATACTGCTTCAATTCCTTTTGTGTCTTGAATTGTATATTTGTAAACAATTGATTGTGAAATAATTATAGATTCACAGGAAGTTGCAAAAAAAAGAAGGGTAATAAGTACTAGGATGTTTCTTATCATCTTCACCCAGTTTCCCCGATGGTAACATCCTGCATAACTGCAGTGCAGTGTCAGAATGAGGAAGTTAGCATTGGTACAACCCACGGGACTTATTCAGGTTTTACCAGTTTTAAATTCCCTCATTTCTGTGTGTGTACAATTCTGTGTAATCTTATTCCATATGTAGATGTGTGTAATCACCACCACAATCACGATAAAGGCTCTATGTGGTACCCCTCAGACCCAAATTCACCTCATCTTACTTCCTATTAAGCCTTGGCAATCACGAGTCTGTTCTCCATTTTAAGAATGTTATGTAAACAGAACCATACAGCATGTAGCCTTTTGAAACTGGCCTTTTTTTTTTTTCAGCACAGTTCCCTTGAGAACCATCCAAGTTGTGTTTACAAATAGCTCCTTCATTTTTATTGTTGAGTAGTAGTGCGTGGTATTGATGTACCATTGGGTCATTTAACCATTTGTTGAAGGAACCTTGGGTTATTCCTAGTTTGCACTATTACAAATAAAGTTGCTATAAAAACACATGTACAAGTTTTTGTGTGAACATAAGTCTTCATTTATCTGTGATAAATGCCCAGAATATAATTGTTGGTTTAGTTTTATAAGAAATGACCATATTCTTTTCCAGAGTGCCTGTACCATTTTGTGTTCCCATAGCAACAGATGAGTGATTTAGTTTCTCTGCGTCCTCAGCAGCATTAGGTGTTATCACTGTTTTTTTAACCATTCTGATAGGTGTGTTATAATATCTTCTTTTGGTTTTTACATTTCCCTAATGGCTAATGATGGTGGGCATCTTTTCATGTACTTATTTGCCACCTTCTTTGGTGAAATGTCTGTTTGTTTTGTTCTTTTTCTAACTGGAGTTTTTTATTACGTTGAGATTTAAGGGTGTTTTACATATTTTAAACTTTAGACACAAGTTTTATCAGAAGTATGGTTTATAAATATTTGTTTCTACCAGTCTTGTAACTTGTTTTCTTATCCTCTTTACAGAGATTTTGGCAGAGCAAACATTTTTAATTTTGATGATACCTAATTAAATTGAATTAAATTGTAACTAATGTTATTGCTTTAAAAAATTTCACTTGATACAATGTACCCTTTTAATTTTGCCCCAAATTTTGCTTGCTTATTATAAAGCATTAAAAAGTAAAGTATAATTTTAAAAAACCCCATAAATTAAACCCCAAATAGCATCATTAGCATTTAGGGGAATATGCTCAATCTATCTCTCTCTGCGTTTATTCATATACATGATAAACAGAGAAGTAATTTATGAAAATAATGTAAAACACTTTTAACTTTTAAAAGCATTAAGTTCACTTTTATTCAAATACAAAAGACAGGAAACCAAAGTGAAAATATAAAATACTCATATGTTGAGGTTTAGATAAATTTTTATTTGCACTAGGGAGTCTTAGTTCCTGTGAGATTCTTTTAAAAATGAGAAAAAGATCATGACAAAATTAATGGTTAGAATTATTTTTTTAATTACATGTTTCAATTCTACAATATTGATTTACTCTATCGCATGAACATAATCATCCTTCTTGTATTTCTCCCTACTTATCTTTCTCCAAAATTCCTATTTTTATTACTTTATGTAAAATTAATCATACCTTTAGACTATATACATTCTCTGCTATAACTGTAATATCCACAGTTGTGTCAACTGGTCTTTCTTTTGGCAGGTTTATCAGTAATCTGTTTTGTGCAACTGCCTCCATCATGGTCATTCTGTGCACTGAATGGAGTCACTCTAATCAAAGACTAAGGACATGCCTGTTTTTCACACCCGGTCTTTACTTGTAGGGAATCTGTACGCTTCTCAGGTCTGAGGAAGGATGACTCTCTCTCACACATCTCTCTTGTCCTTTTCCAGACTTCAGATCCTAAATCTCATGTCACAATTTCAAGCTGAGACAATCCCCTTTGTGAAACGGAGATAGTATTTCTTAAGTAATTCCTTTAGTATTTTTTATTTTAGTAATCAGTTTCCCCTCCAAGCCTTTCACTCCCACAACCCTTTTACTATGAAGTAGAGCTCATGCAGCTTGTTTTTCAGGGTTGAGGAGAACTGTATCAAGAAAGTAAGAGAGACGGGAAAGAGATAGGCATAGCAATGCTTCCCTATGCCAGGTAGAGTAAGTAAAATTCTCTTCTGGGCTTTAGGATTCAGTAAAGAGAGCAAAGTAAGGGGAATACTTTTCTACCTGGATCCCTTCTCAAGGTCAAAATCCCTGGGGTGAGGAATAATGGAGTGGTGGCAAGACCACAAAGAGAGGTTTGCTGAGGACATCTGGGGCAGTGACTTGCTTATTGGTTATTGGGGCATTGTCCCTGGAAATCCTAGGCCCTCCCCTCAGTTTGCAAAGGGAAACAGGCCACTAACTAATATTTTAGGCTTTCCTATAGTTTCCTTCTACCACAGAGCTGGATATAGAAGGTGGTGGAAGACAAATAGAGGCTTTACCTGGGAACAACTAAATCTGCTCTCACAGCTGTCAGCTGCCTTCATGTAGTCTTTCTTGGAAGAATGATGAGTTCAACAATGCCATTAACCTCATAATAGTCACCCTCCTACTTGGGGCAAGCGGCCCTATAAGAAATCTATCACAAGAACTAGGATGAAAACATCAGAATTAAAGAACTTGTGGGGGAAGGAAGGGGACAGGAATGAAAAATTAAGGTATCCTCTGTAAGTCACCCAAATATCTGAGTGACAGCTGAGAGTAAGCTGAGATTGATGTGTAGTACTGTTAAAAGAGATATCCTCGCTGAGAAGTCCATAGAGAGGAATCTGGTATTTCCTGCTACAGCATCTTAGCACTAAATGAGGGATACTTCATAGAACTAACAGGGAGGTAAAAAAAAACGACAACACACACACACACAAACACAAACAAAACAACAACAACAACCCTATAGAGTTAAATAATAGCCCTCCAGAAGAAAGAATACAGGAAAATGTAAAATAATTCTTCAAGAGAAGATAAAGTGTCATGGAGACAATATGGGATTTGAAGTCAGTTATGGGTGAGTTTGAATCCCAGTTCCATCATTTGCTTCTACTGGGAGTATTTATCTTCTTTATTACACTAGTGAATAGGGATGGACAAGTTAGAAGGAAATTTCAATTTGAAACATCATTCTGAAAAGGGAGGTGGAGAACTTCCCTAAATTTTCCTCTAGTTTCTGTACTCCCTTCCTAGCACACAAAAAAGAAAAGGGAATAAACAACAACATGCAATTAGAGAAATCATTGAAGATTCCATGGTGCAGATGGAGTTTCTTATGGTTGTCAACAAAATGGTAGCATTGGTGTGGGAGAGATGCTACAGGAAAAAGAAGTCCGGGTGGAAGGACCAGGATGTCCTGTGAAAGGCACAAGGGGAGCAAGGAACAAAGCATGTTAGGGACATGGTGAATCCGTCAGCAGTAAAGTCTAGAACATTATCTAGATTTGATGTTACAGTATAGAGTCTTTTGAATGTCCAGGAATATTTGTCTCTTGTTTGCTAGTGACAGACCCAGGCCTGAACTAGATTAAGTAACAAGTGAATTAATTGGCTCACACAACTGCCAGTCCAAGAGTGACTTCAATCGTGGTTGGTTCTAAGGAATCAAACATGTCATCATTCTTCTTTTGATTCTGAGAGTTTCTTATAGACTGGTAATTCTCTTTTCATTTAACATACAAGTTTATTCTCATACACTCTTGATTACTATAGTTTATAGTAAGCTTGGAAATCGGGTAGCATAATTCCTCCAATATTGTTATTCTTTTAAAAAGTGTTTTTGTAGTCTTGGTCTTCTGCAGTGCCATGTAAATTGTAGGGCCAGTTTGTCAGTTTTGCTAGGATTTTAATGCACATAGCACTGAACCTATAAATCAATTTGGGGAGGATTGTCCTCTTAACAAACTTGAGACTTTCTATCAATGAATAGGTTCCATTTCTCCATTTACTAAGATTTTCTTGAATTGCTCTCAGAGAAATAGCAGCAAGAAACCAACGAAATAGTTATTTGACTGTGTCAAGGAAAAATACCGGTTTGCAGCTTTCACCTGGTTAAGAGTCAGGCTAAGAGAAAGAAAGGGTGGCTTTTTCCAGTCTAAGAGTAGGTTTCAGTAAAGCAAGGAGAAGAAAAGAATACTAAGGTAAATGTTCGACTTGTTGGATGGAGACTCCTAAGACCAGTTTGGTGGTGTTTCAGGAAAGGGTAACGCAGATGGAATGGAATCAGAGTGATGGGCATAAGTTGGAAAGAAAGTGCTCAGATACAGGAGTAGATTTAAAAAACGTAGTTTTCTTGAACTAGTGAAGTGCATTTTCCCGGAGAGGAATTTTGTTAAGGAGAGAATTTTCTCATAGTCCGTTCTTCCTGAGATTCTATTTACTTCTCATCATCTCCAAAAATGGGGCTTTGGAGACCAGTTTCTTTGGTACATCTCAGTAGTGTAGGATCGGAACCTCTGACCTTAGAACATTTTAAAAAGTAAATTAAAAATTTTGAATAGTATATTTTTTGCAACATCCATGTATATAGGAGAATGTAAAGACCAACACTTTTGTGTCGCGAATGCAGTGTTTTGTACAAGAACAGGAACTGGAGGTCACATTGCACGATGCACTTGGGCTGGTAGGAGACTTCAGAAATGATAAGCACGTCAAGGTCAGTAAGAGGAGCCTATGGAACCAATCATCCCCAAGGTGCCACCTGAAGCTAGGATTCGGTAATGTGGAAAGCTACGGTCGGTCAGCTCATAATAGATTTGAAGCTTCTATGCAAGTTTCTAAATTTAGAAAACGTTTCTTCATGAAAATCCCCTTATTAATTTCTATGAAAAAAATTCCACAGGAGCCAAACATTTTGTGGAGTATTTAATCGAGATTGGCTGGTACTATGGAATGTCACACCAACAGCCCTTTTTTGCTGCTTGAACCCCACCTGCGCCACTGACTTCCAAAGCCACTGTTCCCTATACATGATCTTCAAGGCCAAGTGCAAAGCCTAGGAAACTTGATCTGGTAACCTGCTCCTCAGCAAACAATCCTGCCTGTCTGGTCTTGCCTTTCCCAGGAACCCTGAAATCTTGATGAATAAAATGTTCTCTGTTCTACCTGTGCCATTTGACAGGGACTCTGGGGAAATGTCACCAGCACTACTCATTTCATCCTCAGTCACGTTTTGAAGTGAGTACTAGGTGGTTGCCTAGGGCTGAGTGCTGGGGGAAGTAAAGGAAGTAGGTGCAGGGCCATAGAGATTGTGGAAGCGATGACAGAAGTCATTCTGCTTTTTATTATCACATACACTGTCGCGTCCCGCGTGATGAGAGTTGTGGGGAGCGAGGAGGGTGGGGCAGGGTTAAGAAAAGACAGTAGTCATGAATAGAGTTTAAGTGTGGAGGCCAAGGGACCCCCAATCTCAAGGACTAGAAGCCCTGAATCGGGCCTTACATCAGCTTTTATTAGTTAGGTGGGGAAGTAAAGGAGATAAAGCTTGTCAATCTCAAGATCTGTGAAGCCCATACATCATAATAGGAAACCGATTTAAGTTAATCACCCTTGCCTCCACCGTAAGTCTCAACTTCCCCAAGGGACAAAACCTATATGCATATGAATAGATGGAGAACACCTCATTGAATCACCTCCCTTGCAGGTTTTGGGAAGGAATGCAGCCACAGAGGCTGAGGCTCTCCTTAGCCTGAGGAAGGTGGGGGGCTGTGCTCACCTCTGTGAACCCCATGGGTTCTCCTGTTGATCCCCACTCAGCTCTGCCTGTCTTAGGTTGCTTTCCACGTGGAAAGTCGTACCCGTCATTGACTGACCAGCCATCTTTCTGGGACCAAACAGGGAGGCATAAGGTGCAAACACAAAGGTTTAGCAAAGTTCCTGAAAGGATCCGTCTTACAGACTCTCCTTTCTTTGGGGGCAGGTAGAAGGAAACAGACGGTTAAGCTCTTGGGTGGTGACAATATACCAGCGCTTCTAAACAATGTCAGTGATGAAAATGAAATACCACTCCCTGCTGTGGCTGACCACCCCCCTTTCCTGTGTTGATAAATCCTTGGTAGGTGCTTTTGTTAATCCCCTTACACAGATGGGGAAACAGGCTTAGAAAGGGCCGTCTCCCTGGGTCTTACAGCTGGTAAGGGAAAGTGTTTGCCTTTGTACCAGATATAGCTGACTCCAAAGTACTTAACAAATATGCTACGGTGCCTACTTTTTGATGCCAATCCAGCAATTTTTAGTAAAGGCAACCCTTGGCTTTTCTCTTCCCCTCAATTAAGTGCCATTGAGACATCATCGTGAAAACCACTACATTCTGATCGCACCCTGTAATGGATTTTCAAAGTCAATGACAGTGCATCTGTATAATTCCCTAGGAAAGTAATGCAGGTTTCAACTTGTTATTGTCAAGGACCATTGACCAGTATGTTCCAATTCAATTTAAATGGGTAACAGAGAAACTTCAGCCTCCCTGAGTTCATAATGAACAATGGCTCTTCCTAAGAGATGACAGAAAATCAAGGTGGAGCTGGTTCTTCCCAACAAAAAGGCAATTTGAAATCTGGACAAAGACTTAAAACATAGCAGCCATCTGTATTTTAAAAGAAAGCAAGCTATTTGTCAAATATCACTCTAATCTTTATGTTTCTGAAAGCAAAACATTCATACCATTTTGAATGATCCACAAAATTTTCCACAAAAATAGGAGCATCTTAGAAAGAGAATATTACGTTACGTGCCAAAAATTTAATCACATGCTGATTTATAGTGGTGCCAGTAAGTATGAAATTAATAATTTTTTCAGTTACGTTTTCTAAAAAAAATTGTTATAGAGCTTTAATAAATAAAACATTTTAAATAAATGTTTAAATAAAATATTTCTTTTCTAAATTTCACTAACAGCTATCATCATCATTACCTATTAGGAATTATTAGGCTGACTATTGCTTAAGTTGTTTATCTAATTCTTTATTCGATTGTGTTTGGTAGATAACTACATCCTTCCTCTCTAAATTGAATGAAAATAAGAAGTAACTCAAAGAAAAGAATGCTATGAAAATTAAATATGATCTCAATGTATCTGGTGTTTTAGATTTATCCCTGTGTCAGTTTCCTAGGGCTGCTTTAACAAGTACCACAGACTGAGGGGCTAAAGAGGGGTGTCCAAACTTTTTTCAACGTTTTTCACCAAGGGCCATATGCGGTAAAATACACAAACAGCCGGGCCATTCACTCGAGGTGAAGTACGTATTGCCTCGCCTGGTTTATTTAAGTAAACTAAATATATTTTTGGAATTTGCTCCGGGCCAATTAACAATGGATTGCAGGCCGCAGTTGGCCCGCGGGCCGCAGTTTGGACACCCCTGAGCTAAAACAACAGGATTTATTCTCTGGAAATTTGGGAGGCTGGACAAGGTGTCGGCAGGGCGATGCTCCCTCTGAAGACTCTAAGGAAGGGTCCTTCTTTGCCTCTTTTGGCAATCCTTCACATTCCTCAGTTTGTAGCTGCATCAGCCGAATCTCAGCCTCTGGCTTCACCTGGCAGTTTTCCCGGTGTGATTGTGTCTCTGTGTCTCTTCCTGTTCAAAAAAGGACACTAGTCATTGGATGTAAGGCCTAATCTAATACATTATAATGTGATCTTAGCTAATTACATCTGTAAAGATTCTATTTTCAAATTAGGTCACGTTCTGAGGTTTTGGTGGACATGTATTTTGGGGAAACTCTATTTAACCCACTAACCTTATTTAATTCCTTATTCTATTGTGTTTTTTTCATCTATGCCATAACATGGGGAACTAGTATAGGTGTTTTTTTGTGTATGGTTTTCTTACTTTTTTTTTTTTTTTTTTTTTTGCTGTGCAAAATACAGGAATTTTGGATTATAGAGACCTGGATTTAAATCCTCTTGATGCACATGAACAAAGGTAGGTGTAACTACTTAATTCATCTATAAATTGAAGGGAAGCAAGAAGGAACTCACAGAAGTTTTATGAAAATTACATGTAACAGTCAATATAGAAATCATGCATAGCACATGCTAGAACCTTAAAAAATATTATTCTTTCTATTAAAATTTAGAATGTTATGTAACAAAATATTTATTAGAATGATAAGTAAATTAGTAGCAGGCCATAATTTTTGACAAATTGAATAATATAACATATGCCCTATGTAAATAATGACTCATAGGGAAATCTCACAGTTAAGAAGTTCTTCCTTAAACAAAATTCCTTCTTTGGTTATTTGAACCATTATTAACCCTTGTGACTCATATGCTTTTATTGAGGTATTAAAATTCTGTAGTAATTTTTCTTATTAAATAAGTTAAATTTGTAATCAATTATGTAACATCTCAAATGAAAACAATATTGTATATCAGACACTTATGTAACACCAACCAGACTTGACAAGTCTGGTTTAACATTTAACATTTGTCTACACATTTTAATTATTTTGTTTCAATTAAAAAAAGTAAATAAAGATTTACATATACAATTTAATACTGCCTTCCCATTAGATACCTTTCCTTCCATTCTTAATAACCAGTTTACTGAGGGTCATGCTGATTATGCAGGTCACCAAATCACAGTAGGCCAGGGTGACGTTAACATACACTATGTGTATAAAATTTATGTTGTGTATGAATGTATTTTTAAAACAGCGATTGCTTTTTAAATGTATGTGAATAGTCTGATATGTATACTTTTTCAACTCCTTTTTATTGCAAGTTAATCTGGACCTTTCAGTTCAACAGCTTCATTGATCTCCCCTGTATGAATGCCGTATTGCCTTATCCAATCCCCCACTGAGGGACAACTAGATTGTTCCTTTTCTTTCTGCTCTTACAGCCAATTCTGTAGTGAATAACCTAGTTATTTCTCTATGTGTGTCAGTGTGGTTGTTCCTAGTCCTGCAATTGTTGAATTCTTAGATACTCACATTTTTAACTTTATGGCTATTACTAAATTAGTTTCCAAACTAGATGTACCAATTTTTACTTTCATCAGAATTATATGACAATACCCATTTCCACAAATTCTTGTAAACATTTGGTAGTATCAAACTTCTTTATCAATCATACGATTATAAAACAGTATCTCTTCAGTCTTTGATTACAACAGAGGTTGGACATTTTTTTCACTATAATATTTCTGTGTGGGTTTTGTGTTTTGCAACTATCTTTTTTAGTTTGCGAGACTTCTTTTCTGGACTTCACCATAGTATATAAATATTGACATCTTGTAGGGCAAGTGTCTTCTCCTTATTTATTTGGTATTCTCCTTTCATCACTGGCCTGCTTGACTTGTCCATAGGGACAAGAAGCCCTCTTTGCCAGAAGCTGTTCAGTGCCTGCCTGTAAGTCACACCAGGACTGAAGCTTTGCATGGCTGGTTGGGTGGGAACAAAAGCCCAGTGCTGGCGTCAGTTGAATTGAGCTGAGTGTTACACCCTCTTTGCTCATCTTTTGACTGAGATGTTCTTTTGAATCTCACTTCATCTGGTTTCCAATCTCTCACTGATTATTTATTTCTCCTGAGCTTCTCTTATGAGTGAATGAGTTTCAGCATCTCCTCAAATTTGAACCTAATTTTAGGTCTTTGCACAACTTGAGGGCAAGAGGGAGTTGACAGTATCTATATAAATAGATAATGTGTATTTGGTCACTACAGATAATCGCTAAATCACTGAGAATATTTTTTAATTAGTTTCAGGTGTACAAAGCAACATGATCATTAGACATTTATACCCCTCACGAAGTGATAACCCCCTCCCCCAAGTTACTACCCCTCTGACATCTTATACAACTGTTACAGTACCGTTGACTATCTTCCTTATGCTATGCTCCACCTCCCGTGTATGCGTGGGAAATGTGTGTATATATGTATGTGTATGTATATATACATATGTATATATGTATATATACACACATATACGTGTGTATATATATATACATATGTATATATGTATATATACACACATATATGTATATATATAATTATAGTTGACATACAATATTATTCAGCTTCAGGTATACAATGCAGTGGTCAGGCATCTACGCAGTCTATGAAGAGATCCCCTTGATAAGTCCAGTGCTCATCTGGCATCTTAAATGACTGAGGATTTAATGCAAATTATTTCCCTTATTTGACTGAAAGAAAATAAAAATTTAATTAAACACAGTCCTATAGTTAACTGGCTGCAATAGAAATCTTTACTTGAATGTGTATTCTAGAATCTGCCTCATTTCGTTTTCTCTTGGCTACATTAAATTACTCTTAAAATAGACCAATTATTCCCAAAAGAATGATAAATTAAAAACAAATCATTCTTTGCTGTTTTAATGATTCTAGAACTTGTATTTTGAGTAATAATCCTTTATGCATTTAGTCTTATCCACACTGAAGTTTTGGTCAGAAGTGATATGTTTACATAATAGAATATCTTGTAAGAAAAAAATCTAGGAAGTAATTGAGTTTAATTTTTCTGTTTTGGTCAATGTATAATATCTAATAATTGAATGGAAGGTTTTGCAGTTTCATAAATATAAAGCTCATGGATATTTATCAATGTATATTCTACTGTCCAGTATTTCCTGTTGTTGAGCATATTAACATACGAAGAAAATAAAAGAATTTAGATGTAGCATTTTACTATTTTGCCTCATATTAGGACACTAACAAAAAGTAATGAGTAGTGTAGTTTATTCATTTTATTGAGTGCTACATCATTATTTCCATTATAGTGCCCTTTTGGATCTTTTGAAATGAGGTAAGTTCTCCCATAATGTGTTACCAGACCTTCCAAAAATACTAAAGTATCTTCCTGTCTCTCCCTTTACCTGTGCCTCAGGTGTTTGCATAAGTGGTAATCAAATGACCTAGTTTGAATTAACTTCTGAATTACTTCTGAACTTCTGAAAAGGAATCAATAATCAGAAAATGCTATAAATAGATTTATTTGATTAACTCATTAATTAAATAATTTAACTATTCTTTTATTCAGCAAGCATTCATTGAACTACTATCATGATATGTGAATTTGCCACATACAGGATGACTGGAAATAAAAATACAGTGGATCAATCCATTAGGCACTTCTGTATCTCCCATTATCCAAATCTATTAAATTGCTGAATTTGGAATAAAAGAGTTAGATGGCCACAGATACTTGTACTTAATTTTTAAATGACTATAGATGTGAGACATGTTTGCACAATAATAGAGATTATTAAAAATTGCTTTTAGCTGACCCAGTGTGCAAATATGTATACTAATTTTGTTGCACTGAACTTTGCTACTCCACATCAATTTTTGTAAGAGTGAAGAACAAATTTATAATTGATAAAGATCACATTTTTAGATTGTGCTTTTAGTTTGGTGTCTCTGATGGCTTTACTTTTCCCTTAGAAACACCCATGAAACCATGCAAGGGATGTCAATAGTATTGGGAACATAAATTGGTAAGTTTCTAATCTCTTAAAAGAATTAAGACCTATTTAGACCTATTGAGACCAAACAGGAAAAATAAGAGTTCAATGACTTGTCTTCTTAGACCACTAAGAAAACAACAAAAACAGCAAGGAAGTGAGTTGGCAAAGGCGTCTATCCCCTCACTTGCTCTCTATCCCCCTACTAGAGACACAGGACTTGAAACAACACAAAATCCTATTAATTGCATATGTGAATGGTACAGTGGAGGTAGATAATTTCCCTGTCTGCTTCCATATCACCTCTTTTACTTTGAATCAGAACATGACAACTCCCAAGAAGGCAGTACATCCAAGTGTCAAATGAATTAAAAAGCAGCATTGCATATACTAAGACGTACCATGGAGACCAGGTGTGAATGGCCACAGGAAGAACACTGGTTGCAGGATACAATGAGGATGTACTCGTACTTTCATTTATTAATTCTAGCTAAAAATCTACTTAGCATTTTTCAAATAACTTAGGAAGAAATTTACGTTTTACTATTCAATTAGTCAAGCAATAGAAAGAGGGAGAAAATCCTATCATACTGGCAGAATAACCCTAATGAAATGCCTGAAAGATATCAAAGATTTGTTTATAGGTTGTGGGCACAGCTTGCCTTTCAGCAGAGGGTGGGAAGGAACTTCTGCCTGAGTACTGGCACACTATGCAATTCAGAACCTTCCAATCAGCTAAGAAAAGGTAGAGAAAGCTGGAGAAAACAACCTGTTTGAAGGCACAAGAGAACTAAAAATAAACGGAAAAATTATATGCCAAAATTGGAGAGAAGACAGAAATTCAGAAAAGGGCCTCTGTTTCTCTGGGATTGTTTGCTGATTGCCAATTCTGGAAATGTACAGATAAAACATTTGGCGTCTGCCTAGGCGGGGGTGAGAGGATGAAATTGGAAGCCGGAGACTACCAATGTACTGATGGAGGACGCTGGTAAAACCTCGGGGCTTTCAAATTGAGATGCTGAGAATTGTACCTTACAGATAAGAGTAACAGGGGTAGAACAGTCCTCTTAGCGGCTCCATCCATGCATCACGTGGTCACCAGGGCTAATAAGCGTTACCACACTGATAGAACCTCAGCCCCTGGGGGAAGCAAAGGTAAACCCCAGGTGTCACTACAACCGTGTAGGAGAAAAGACAAAGTAAATTAAAACAAGCTGCTTAAATAACAGGTACAGGACAAAGGAGCCATAAAGGTTCAACTTTAGAATTATCAGTTACTGACTTCAGACCAGCTGTGCTCACTACATTCAAAGACATAAAATATGAGACTGAGAATTTCAGCTGAGAACTGTAAACTCTAAAAAGTAGAATCCCAACTCAATTTTTAAATTTGAAAAATAAAATACCTGAAATTAAGAACTCAGTCTACAATTAAGAGCTGTTTATATAGATTAGGTAGATAGATGATAGCTAGATAATAAACACAGAAATAACAAAGACAGTACATGACAGGTCAAATAGAGTGAGGAAGTCCAAAATGTATTCAAGAAGAAACGAAAGAGAAATTGATAGAAGCAGTAACTGAAGTTATTATGGCTGAGAACAGAAAACCGGTAAAAGACAACCAATCATGGACTAAAAAAGTTTGACAAACAATGAGTATGACAAATACAAAGTAAATCACATCTTAGCACATCATAATAAAACGCCAGAAAAATAAGGAAGAGCTAAACTCAAGAAAATATGTATCTTCAATATAACAAGATTTCTAGACATACACTTGTTTTTTTTTTGGTAACAGCTTGATTGAAGTATATTCACATGCCATATATTATAATTTGCCATTTGAAGTGTACAATTGAGTTTTTAAAATATATATTCACAGGATGGTGCAACATCAACACAAGTTTTGAAGATTTTCATCACTCAAAAAATAAACTCCATATCCTTTAGCTATCACTCCCAATCCCCTCTTCCCCCAGCCCTAGGAACCAGTAAACTACTTCCTCTCTCTATAGTTTTGTACTCTGGAAATCTCATATAAATGGACTCTTATAACATGTGGTCTTCTGAGACTGGCTTCTTTCACTTAGCAAAATGTTTTCAAGGCTCATCCATATCATGTATCATTACTTTATCTCTTTTCATAGACCAATAATATTCCATTATGTGTATATCACATTTTGTTTATTCATTCATCGGTTGATGGGCATTTGGGTTTTTCCCATGTTTTGGCTATTATGGATAATGCTTCTATGGAATTGCAAATTTGAATATAAAATTGTTTACAATTTTGAGAGTGGACATTTGTTTACCTTGGGTAGATACCCAGGAGGGGAATTGCTTGATCAATGATAACTGTATGTTTGACTTTTTGAAGAATTGTTAGACAGTTTTCCAAAGCAGCTGCATCATTTTACATGCCTAACAGCAGTGTATGAGAGTTCTTACTTCTCTACATCTCAACAAGTCAACCCTTGTTATTTCTCTGTTTTATGTTTTGTTTTGGTTTGTTTTTTATAGCCATCCTAGGGATGTGAAATGCTGTCATTTTAACCTGACTAATGGAAGTCAGAAGTCAATGGAATGATATATTTAATGCAAATAACTGCCAACCTAGAATTCTATGCTTAGTGAAAATATATTTCTAAATTAATTTGAAATAAAGAAAAAAATAAAAATTGATAGCAATAAATATTGGCACATCTCTACTAGGAGAAATGCTAAAGCATGTTCCTCAGGCAGAAGAGAAATATTTCCATATGGAAATTCAGAAGTACACCAACTTCTAAATTGTATGGTAGAAGTCAGCCGATCCTGTTTCCTTAACCTCTAATATAACAAAAAAACTCTTTACTTTCTTCAAAGTAAATGATTCTTCAAGCACCATTTTTCCTTGTTTTGCAAGCGATACATTTATCTTTCTTTCAGATATATTTGAGTGGTAGTTATATTAGAAGTTTGAATTTTATCTGTCGATAATAGAAAATTATTTTGAAAGACAACTCTGAATGCATTGTAGATTGGCAAGGAGTGAGAGAGGATACAGGGAGACCAATTAGGTCATTGGCGGAGGGAGGGTTGTCCCAGATGAGAAGTGAGATGGGGAAAATTGGGCAGAGTTGGAACATATAGGATCAACAGGACTTAAGAACTGTTTGGATGTGGGGAATAAGAAAAAAAAGGGATATAAGGAAAAAGTAAGAAAAGATACTAATTAGGAGGCTAGACAATGTTAGAAAAGAATAGTTTTGGAGGGAAGATAAATAGTTCCATTTTGAAGATACAGAATATGATGTACCTGTGGAAAAACAAAGTAAAAATGACCAAGTAAATACATATACTATAGATTTGGAGCTCAGAGGGAAACGTTTGAGCTACAGATACAGATTTATGGCTCGTGACATATTTGTTTATAATGACAGCTTTGGGAACGGATGACTCTCCCAGAGAGACTCTACCCAGAGAGTCTTTATAGTCAGGGGCACATTCAGAATCACATGTGTGGCTTTCTTTAAAAGCCTATGTCAAGGACACACTTTTTTTGTGTTCTGATTCAGTTGGATTGTGGTAAAACATGGTGTTTGTGATTCTCAAGTTCACCCTATGAATTTCAAGTGCATAGAGAGAAAAAGAATTTTGAAGACTAACACCAACAATTAAGGGATAGATAGAGGAAAATGGAAGTTTCAAAGGTTATAAAAAAAGGGTGTCAGAATGGCTAAGAAAAAACCTAAGAGGATGTGATGCTCCAGAAAGTGAGCGAAGAGAGCATTTCACAACGGAGGCCAGACTTAAAAAATAAAAACAGAATATACAAGACCGCTGAGTGACATTTTAGAAAAACAGTTTCAGATGATCTGTGAGGACTGAAGAGAGACTGTTGTGTGTGAGTGTGTGTGTGTACATACACACATGTATGCACATGAAGATGGGTATATTAGGAAAGCAGACGGGAGGTTGCAGAAACAGATGGTATCGGAATCTTCTGCATACCATGCCTGGGGACAAACTTAGATTCCTCTATCAAATTTAAAAAAATAAAAGAGATGGAAATAGAAAACTAATCAATAGCTGCATACAATCTATATAAAGAAAGCCCTGTGTAGATGTGTTTAGAAGAAAAAAAAATAACGTCATGTTTTAGGAGATATAGAGGAAAGTAATAATATATAAAGTTACTTTTATAGGTAGGAAAAATAAATGAGATAATGAGAAAAGAGAGGAAAGGATGACATGGATGGGACAGAATGAAGGCATGGGGCTTGGGTCTATTATGGGATAATTATAGCTATCAATTTTTAGTTTTTAGTAACAGCTCAAACAAAGTAGATTGGGCATGAAGAACTATGTCACAATCAAAATCTCTTTATATAATTTACTTAAACCTTGTATGTAAATGATAGAAAAACTACTGAAATTGATGCTATGTAGATAAGGAAAAAACAAATGGGACACCGCATTATAATTATATCTTTGCCTATTTGCAACAGATGTCCAATGGGAGGCCCCAAATTGTTGTTGCTAGTTTTTATGCATGGCTCAGAACAGAACAGCTAATGTGAGCTGCAGGCCCAGAATGGTGCAACCTGAAAATAGGCCACGGTCGTCAAATGCACCGTGATTATTGTGAAGAGACACTGCTAACAGTATCCTCGGGGTTGTGGATTAGGTAATGTTTCTATTTCTACCCTGGAAATAAATTGCTCTATACATCATTTTGCATAATCAAAATACAATACCGTGTCGATTACCTATAGATGTGCCACACACAAAAATTTAGGATATATGGATACATCAATAGTATATGTTGTTCACTGATTCATGTAAAATGTATATTGTGAAGACAACTAATTTTTATTTATTAGCTAGTTTTTGAGGTTTTAGAGCCAATGTTGACTAGAATTCATGCAAACAACACCAAAACCTGTTACATTAAATATTGAAAATATTACTATTCTATATTGATAAAATTCTCATTATGACCTTTTAACTAAAGAAAAACATTATTTTAGAAAGTGAGATAAGGGTTTGGGTAACACTATAGGATGAAAATAAAATTTTTAAAAAATATTTCAAATAGGAAGCCTTAATGGAAGATATGAAAAATAAATTAGAATGGGGAAAACAACCGAAGAAAAAAATTATTTTCTTTAGCTAAAACATCATGCTTTTAAAACAAATATGATGTGCAGAGAGTTCCTAAATTAATAAATATGAGAAAGTTTGCTATAAAATATTATTATTTTCAGCTTAATAAAGAACTAAATTTGGGCTGAACAAAAAGTATTTTACGTATACGTCATTAAAAATGTGAAAGATTAGCCTTAAAGACAATTTTTTTCTTTGGATGAAATTTAAAACCATAATATAATTTTTATAGCCAGTATATAGTCAAAAATGGTTTATTTCTTGTACTACTTCACAAGAAAAAGGCCTTCCTAGCATTACTCAACTCTGAAATAATCTATGCATTTTCTATACATAGAGAAGAATTAATTTCCTTTCATTTATGAAATTACTCAGGAAATGAACCTGACTGACACAACAGAACCTCTGCTTGCTATGATGATTTCATCTCACATTCGGGTAGTAATTTTTACCTTTGTTAAGCAGCTCATCATTGTTTAACTCATTTTATTTTCATAATAACAGTGTTATTGAAATTTATAGTTCTTTATCATAAAAACAAAAATATTCAGCCACAGCAATTAGATAAGAAAAAGAAATAAAAGGCATCCAAATGGGAAAGGAAGAAGTAAAATTGTCATTATTTACACATGACATGATACCATTTATAGAGAACCCCAAAGATTTCATCAAAAAACTGTTAGAACTGATAAAATGAATTTAGTAAAGTAGGAAGATACAAATTAATATTCAGAAATCAGTTGCATTTTTATACACCAATAACAAACTAGAA
This sequence comes from Rhinolophus hipposideros, assembly GCF_964194185.1. NCBI lineage: Eukaryota > Metazoa > Chordata > Mammalia > Chiroptera > Rhinolophidae > Rhinolophus > Rhinolophus hipposideros. The sequence goes on from NC_138050.1 coordinate 10,016,806, forward strand.
AGAGAAATTAAGAAAACAACCCCCATTTATAATTGCATTAAAAAAATACTTAGGAATAAACTTAACTAAGGAAGTAAAAGACCTGTACTCAGAAAATTATAAGACATTGAAGAGAGAAAGTAAAGAAGATACAAATAAATGGAAACATATACCATATTCATAGATAGGAAGAATTAATATAGTTAAAATGTCCATATTACCCAAAACAATATATAGATTCAACACAATCCCTATCAAAATACCAATGGCACTTTTCACAGAAAAACTAGAACAAATAATCCTAAAATTTATATGAAACCATCCAAATAGCCACAAGAATCCTGAACAATAAGAACAAAGCTGGAAATATCATGCTACCTGATATCAAATTATACTACAAGGCTATAGCAATCAAAACAGCATAGTTTTGGCACAAAAACAGACATGTAGACCAATGGAACAAATAGAGAGCCCAGAAATAAATCCATGCCTGTATGGTCATTTAATCCATGACAAAGGAAGAAAGAATTTATAGTGGGGTAAAGACAGTGTGCTAAATAAATGGTGCTGGGGAAACTGGACAGATACATGATAAAAAATGAAACTGGACCACCTTCTTATGCCATATACAAGAATAAACTCAAAGTGGATCCAAGATTTAAATGCAAGACTGAAACCATAAAACTCCTAGAAGAAAATATAGAAAGTAAACTCTCAGACACCACCCTTAGTAATTTTTTTCCTGATATATGTCCTTGGGCAAGGGAAACAAAATAAAAAATAAACAAATGGGACTATATCAAACTAAAAAGTTTTTTCACAGCAAAGGACGCCATCAACAAAACAAAAAGACATCCTACTGAATGAGAAAAGATATTTGCCAATGATACATCTCATAAGGAATTCATATCCAAAATTTATTTTTAAATAACTCATACAATTCAACACCAAAAAAACCAAACAATCCAATTAAAAAATGAGCAGAGGACATGAAGAGACATTTCTCCAAAGAGGACACATAGATGTCCAATAGACATATTAAAAGATGCTTAATGTCACTAATCATCAGAAATATGCAAATAAAAACCACAGTGAGATACCACCTCACTCTTGTCAGAATGGCTACCATCAATAAATCAACAAACAACAAGTATTGGCAAGGAACTAGAGAAGAGGGAACCTTTTTGCACTGTTGTTGGGATTGCAAATTGGTACAGTCATTATGGAAAACAGTAGGGAGGTGCCTCAAAAACTTAAAAATAGAACTACTTTATGATCCAGCAATTCTACTGCTGGGTATTTATCCAAAGGAATCCAAAAATGCTAATTTGAAAAAAATATATACACATCTATTTTTTACTGCAGCACTATTCACAGTAGCCAAAATATGGAAACAACTGAAATGCCCATCTAACAGACAACTGGATAAAGAAATTGTGGTACAATGGAGTATTACTCTGCCATAAAGAAGAATGAAATCTTACCATTTGCAACAACATGGATGGACCTAGAGAATATCATGCTAACTGAAATAAGTCGGACTGAGAAAGACAAATACCATACGATTTCACTTATATGTAAAATCTAAAGAACGTAATAAACAAGCAAACAAAACAGAAATAGACTCATAGATGCAAAGAACAAACCAATGGTTGCTAGATGGGAGGTGGGTGGGGGATGGGTGAGAAAGGTGAAGGAATTAGGAACCACAAATTGGTAGTCACAAAATCATAATGGGGATATGAAATACAGTATGGGAAATATAATCAATAATGTTATAAAGACTATGTAGGGTGTCAGATGGGTACTGGATTTATCTGGGGGATCACTTCATAGATAATATAAATGTCTAACCACTACACTGTACACCTGAAACTAATATAAAATAATATTGAATGTCAACTATAATTTTGATATATGTATATATACACATATATATATGTATATATATAATTATATATATATATATAGTCACGGGATATAAAGTACAGCATAGGGAATTGTATTGTAATAGCTGTGTATATACGGTGTCAGGTGGGTAGCAGACTTGGTGGGGTAAAAAATAATATTCCACTAACATTTTGTTTTCCTTTTTTATAAATGCAATTATTTAATTTTTAAAACCTAGTTTTCTTCACTTCCCACTTTCATATAATATGTTTTATTCCCCTGGCACAATTCTTGATGCAGGGATCCAACAGTGAAGAAGACAAACATGGCCCTTGCTCTCAGGCCACTCACGGTCCATAGGGGAGTCAGAAATTAAAGAAAACATTACAACTGGGGCAAGGGCTATGAAGGGGACCAAAATTTTGCCATCCTGAAGCTGCTTTTGGGATATTGATTTTACACTGTCAAGAAACAAAAGACTCTAAAAGAATCTTTGATTCTACCACCATTCCTTCCAAAGAGATTCAGATAGAAAAACCTGCTTCAGGAAAGGAATCTGAGGGTGTTGGCCTTAGCAGCCTAATTTGAATTAAGCATAGTACATAGGAAAGCTTCAGGCAGGGCCTGTTAGCTAGGTAACCTGTGTCCCATTGTTTCTGGGTTGCCCAGCAAGAATTTGCCTGCTATGTGGGTTCTGTTCTTCCCCAACGACCAGTGAATCGCCCATTCTCACTTTTGAAATCTCAGCCCCATTCCCCACCTTTGTCCAAAATGTCAGATATACCCAGTATTGCCTCACCATTTTCAGAATTTTCGTGCATATGTGAGTTCCCCTGCACATATATTAAAAAATTTGATTTTCTCCTGTTAATCTGTCTCTCTTAATTTGATTAGTAGCCCAGCTAGAAGAACTTAGAAAGTGAGAGGAAAAGTTATTTATTTATTTTTTAGCCCTTACAATTATGACAAGGGGAAACAGCCAATGCTTTGCAAGGCTCACATGTCCTTCGATGCTACAGCATTCATGCTGATCAATGTAGTCTTGATACCCAAGATACTGGTTGTCTTCTTTCCTTTTTTCCCCCCAAAATCTTCTTCAGACATCTGGCCTCACTATTTTTTGTCTTTAGAGCATTTAGAGACTAGAAGTTGATGTTTATGTTTTAAATGCCTGTCTCTTTAGCTACATCTGCCTCTACCACACAAGAATTTGATGATTTTAACCATTAATCATATAAAACAGCTTCTTGAAATCTTTTTTTTCTTCTGTCGGACCTCTTAAAAGACATTTCTTGGAAGACTTCTCCATCAATATTTATCTCACGCAGATTTTATATGCCTTTATATAAAACTTCCTCAGTTCTCATTTCCAGGCCCTCACTCCTTAAACTTAATGCTACATTGTGAATTTGTCATTGCCATTTAAACAATGCAAATATTTTTGTCACTTCAAAAAATAAATATTGATCCATTTTTACATGCTTGTAAAGCATTGTGATTCCACTATCTTCACTACAAAGCCGAGAAAATGTAGAATACACCTTTCTGCGAGCCTCACATAGTTTTAGAGAAAGAATCCTGAAATAAACTGTGCACTGATACTCTGTGAAATTCATCTTACTGTTTTCCTACCGCGTATGGGAGTGATTTCCGTAGGGTTGATAGATTTCTGTGATGTTTGTCACTTTGCCATTAAGTGACAGTGACGACCGTGAACTGCACACTGATTCTAGTCCTTGGCATTCAGAGCTTTGCAACCACCTGTGGCCTTTGTCCTTTTCCCTTAATGTGATACTCTGATCATAACACTGAAATTAGAAATATATGTCCCATCGGTAATTTAGTAGTCTTTACTGAACCCTAATCATATACTAGGCAATGAGATAGGCCTGTGTCTTCATTTTATACATGAGAAAAATAGAAATTCAGGGAAATTTACCCAAAAGTCAAATGGCCAATAAAAAGGCAAAAAGTAGAGTCAACTCAAAACTAAGGTTGTTTGACTCTAAACCTCCTGTGGGCACATGGCAAGGTTGCAACATTTCTCTAAAAAAGATGAAGAAAAGGTCCTCAGTGCCAGACAAAGCATTTCCCAGGGGCCTAGCTCACTGCTTCATCCTTTGTCTAGTTAGAGAGTACCCAGAGCGGCCCCCCGCAGTCAGTGTGGACTCTTCTTGGGGAGTCCTGCTGTATACAAGCTGTCATTCTTGGGTGGGGAGGGGGTGATGGGCTGAAAAACCCATGGAAGTAGTTCCTGGTCTTAATGTTTCCAACAGTAACTCTTCCTAGAGGAGAGCTCTGGCAATGGAATAAATTAATTTAAAAAATAGACTGGGAAAAAATACAGTTGTTGTGTATTACTCATCATACCCAGAAATTTCACTCAAAGTTCAGGCCGAGAATGGCACCTGAAAACATCTATGTTGTAATTGCTATATCAGTCCCTCAACCCCAGTTAGAATAATTGAAATAGGTATCAAGTCTGATATCTTTTAGTATTTCCACAGTGCCTTAAAACCACAGCAGTAACAACAAAATTTGTTTGCTGAATGATTTTGATTCTATTGCTTGGTTTTCTTTAGATCCAAAGCTTGAGAGTGAGCAATTCCTAGGGCCCAGGCTTATGGGTGCCTGATATATTCATGAGTTTTTCTTGCAGGAACCCAACCATATTCTCATGGATGAGGTGGAAGAAAAATCCTCTCCTGTTTCTGGCACAGGGAGAAGAAAAGAAATAACCATATTGAAATAGACGCAGAGCATTCTCAATAACAAAATCTTTCTCTCCTAGAAAAACAGACCTTTTCACAGAGTCTGGTCTGACCAGGTGTAAGGTGATTAGTAATTCCAGCCCCCTCTAGCCTTCCTGTTTCACCTGAAAAGCTGAGAAACACTTCTGAAGGTCACAGCCCAGGGACTTAGGGCCACTAAATGACTGAGATTTAATTAAAAGATATAGAATGCTTCATTTCCCCCTACATTTTACCACTGGATTAATAGGGCTCCAGTATATTACAGCAGATTACAGTTTAAAGAGCTAAAAGACACAAATTCTACTTGAGAAGGATTTTTTAGGAAAACCCAAAGACACCAAGGAAGGAACAAAACAAGGAAACTGGAGAAAACCCTACACTTGTAGCTACAGCAAACATTAAACACAGCATAGCTCCTAGACAAATTAACATAGAATCTCACACTAAAGGCCTATTTACCTCATTTTCTATTACCTTGAAGAGTGAAAAATATACTTTGGACAATTAAGTTCACACACTTGTTGCAATGGTGTTGCTAACATTTTTTGATATCAGAGGGATTATTCATTATGAATTTGTACCAACTGGACAAACAGTTAACCAAGTTTACTATTTGGAAGTGCTGAAAAGGCTGCGTGGAAAAGTTAGACGATCTGAACATTTCACCAACAATTCATGGCTCTTGCATCACAACAATGCACCAGCTTACACGGCGCTGTCTGTGAGGGAGATTTTAGCCAGTAGACAAATAACTGTATTGGAACATCCTCCCTACTCACCTGATCTGGCCCCCAATGACTTCTTTCTTTACCCAAAGAGAAAGGAAAGATTGAAAGGAAGATGTTTTCATGACATTCAGGACATCAAGGGTAATATGACAACAGCTCTGATGGCCATTCCAGAAAAAGAGTTCCAAACCTGCTTTGAAGGGTGGACTAGGCGCTGGCATCCGTGCATAGCTTCCCATGGGGAGGACTTCAATGGTGACCATAGTGATATTCAGTAATGAGGTATGGAGCACTTTATCTAGGATGAGTTTGTGAACTTAATTGTCCGACCTCATAGACCTACCACTTATCAACCAGATCCTGACCTCTCCACAATGAAGAATGCATAGAAGTGAAGCAAATAGACAGGTTCTAATCCCTAGGACGAACTGAAGGTGCTCTGTCAGTATTGATTAAATGAATGGAAAAAATGGGTGGTTGGACAAAATGACCCTCAATAGTATAAGAACTGGCAAACAAAGCGGGCTGTAATGTGACATTATTTTCAGTTACTTGAATTAATTTTAATAAATGCAAATTTAAAATTTAAATGGAAAAAATGATGCTATAATTTAAACATATTTATTTTTGTTACACTTTATTGTGCTTTTCCTTTAATTGATAACTCTTTCCTAAAACAAAATACATTGATTCCTTGTTATTGCAAACAATTATGAGGATTATAAGTAAGAAGGAGGAAAGGAGAAATTTTATTGAACAGGCAGAAAAAACTAACCTACAGGAGAATATAAAGAGAATTCTGAAGTTATCAATATGTCTTAATCAAGGTCTTTATAGAAGTTTTTCTGAAGACATAATTAAACATACAACAAATTGATGATAAAGGGGTTTTTTTGTGCAGAAAAATTATTTTTGGGAGTCTTAAATACTGTGTTTCTGTTCTTCCTCCGCTGCCTTTTCCTGTATAAGTCACAACCTCTCTGCCCCAGATTTGGCAATATGTAAAATAATTTTCCAAGGTGACTTTTTGAAATCTCTTAAAAATATAAGGACTCTTAAGTGTACTAAAATACATTTACTAATATTTATTTTATTTGCTTAGATTTAAAAAAAAAGGCATATTTTTTACTCCAAGAATTTTGCTGCATTTCCCAATATTTAGTGTTATTTTTTTTCAAAGTTTTGTTATTTACTGGAAATTAATATTTTGGAAGACAGTGAAAAAGATCAAAACAGTGCAAATTCATTTTTGAGGAAATTCTGTAGTTAATGTTGGAATGTAATGAAGGATTTGTCATATTTATACTCACACAACACAGTGTCTTTTCTTACCATTATTGCAATGATGTTTCTCTTTTTGTTGTTACTTGGTTGTTTATACCATGCAGTGATTTTACCCTTCATTTTATGCTACAGGAAGTACAAATAGTCAGATAAAACTTATGTTCAGTGATAGCTAAGGTGCCAGTTTTAAATTGTGTGGAGCAAGCCCTCTGAGCACAGAGGAGAACTTAGAACCCAAGGAGTACAAAATGTGAGAGCAAGTGAAAAATCACATACTTCTCATGTGCCTGAGAGAAATGAACTGTGAAGTATAGAGGTCATGATGCACAGTAACACTTTCCTCCAAAATGAAGATTTCTCTGGAAAACTAGAATGGAAAATGGATGTGTGTTCTAAAACAAGTGTTTACTTCATGAAAAAAAAAACATTGCTGAGAAAGAATGAAGCCAAAGAGCATCTGAAAAGCTATTTACATGTAATTAGTGCCACCTAAATAAGGGAAGCTCAATCTGTGACCCAGGCAAGAAGGGAAGCCCAGCGATGCCAATACCACCCCCGTCAACAGCATCTCAAAGAGAAAAGTCATTATCCACGGCATCTGAAATTCTCATTGCTCATCTTTATGTGTCTGGATTTAGAAGTTTATGCACAATTTCATCACCTTGGCTGCATTTATAATTGTATCTAACAGGGTCTGTAAATCACGAAGTTTCTAAAATACCTCATTTTAATCTTTTTTGTCATCAGTTCCCTCACACTCTCATTTCTAAACAATGTAATTATGCCTTTTGTAGTGAAAAGCAGCCTTATGAGCTCCCTGCAAATTGTTACAAAATTGAATATTGTCTTGCCCAAAAACTTCCTCCTGTGGTTTAAGTGGAAATGGTAATAAATCATATATAACTATACAAGTTGATAATGTGGTATTCAGCATGTGAAAAGAATACTACAAAATGTAATACAGTTCTATCTTCTTTCCTTAGTTAAAAAATATCAACATCGTGGTGAAGTGAGAAGACTCCTTTGTTTCTCCCCTTAAATTTACAACAAGTCAGACAACAAAGGATCCTCTGCTCAACACACAAACACACCTGACAGAGCCACTCATCAGAACCTCTGGAGGTGGGCATATTGAAACAAGGAGGGGAGGCTGGATGGGGGAAAGGACAGGGATGGTGGCTGCAGATACAGTTTGGTGCCCACTTTAGGTCCAGCCATCACAGTAGTGGTGGTGACGTTGGGCTGTAGCCCTCACATCATGGTCTGGAATGTAAGAAGGGCAACAGCAGTGTTCCCCTGGGAAAAGCCATCTCCCTTTACCTCTCCATTGCAGAAGACCCCAGTAGAGGTGGCTGGGAAGCTTTAAACAGCAGTGCCAACAGCATTGCTGGCAGGGGCGGGGGGGAGCCTCGAGATAATGAAGTTGACTCTCTTGCACCCTCTCCGCACCAGCAGAGCTTGGTAAAGAAAGCTGAGAACCCCAAACAGTACAGAGGTGCCGACAGCCACTGCTGGCAGGTGGACAAAGCTGTGAAATCATCATCTTGCCCCACTCTGCTTCACGTATCCCTACAGAGCCTGGGAGAGGCTGTGGAGATGCTTCCAAAGACACAGCAGGTCTAGTGACCATTAGTGAAAAGTACAGAGCACTGGAAACTCGCTAAACCAGTTCTCCACCACCTGCCACATTCCCCTACCACAGTGATGGTGCCCTGTAAGTGAGGCAAGCTAATCACTGAGCGGACACCCACCATCCCACGGGGCACATGGCATTTTCCTTCACCAAACTGACACTGCTTCGCTGTGTTCCCAGGAGCACAAATAGTGCAGGTAAGAGAAAACAAAAATTTGCACTCTAACACCATCTACTGGAAAACAAAAGAAAGTAATCTACCTAAAATCTAGTGGAATTATTGAGAGCACAACAGTATCTAAGCAAGAAAAGGGGTCACTACCTAAAAAATTCAGGCAGAGAAATAATTCATCAAATACCATGAATAGCTAAGGTAACATAGAAATACAGAAAGAAAATGAAAGGACGTGAAAAGTCAAATTCGAAGTCATGTAGAAATATGACTTAAATGACAGAGAAGTTAAGAATGCACTTATGAAGAAGCTCAATGTGATAAAAGAGACTGCAGAAAGGCAGTTCCATGAGTTCAGGCATAAAATTAGTAAACAAAAAGATTACCAAAGAGATTGAGACTATAAAAATGAACCAAACAGAAATTCTGGAGCTGAAGAACTCAATAAGTGAGATGAGGAATGCACTAGAGAGCACTGAAAACAGAGCAGACCAGATGGAAAAGAGAATTACCAAGCTCAAACATAGAAAGGTAAAAATGACCTAGGAGGAAGAAGAACTAAGAGTTAAAAAAAATAAAAGAACTCTATGAGAACTATCAGACTCTATCATAAAGATCAACATAAGGACAATGGGTATACCAGAAGGAAAAGGGAACCGAGAGCCTCCTCAAAATAGTAATAATAATAATAATAATAATAATAATAATAATAATAATAATAATAGAAGGGAACTTCCCAAACCTGTGGAAAAAAACTGGACTTTAGAATAGAGGAAGCTAACAGAACACATAATTTTATCAATGCAAGAAGGCCTTCTCCAAAAACTATTTTTTTGAAACTATGAACAATTAATGACACAAAAAAAATTCTCAAGTCAATCAGGGAATAAAGACTCTAACCTACAAAGAAAAATCCCATTAGATGATCATCAGATTTTTCAGTAGAAACATTACAAGTCAGGAGACAGTGGAAGGAAATATTCAAAACATTGAAAGAGGGAACCATCAACCAAGGATAATACATCCAGCAAAGTTATCCATTAGATGTGAAGGAGAAATAAAGGCTATCCCAGACAAAAGCTGAGGGACTTTACCACCATAAGACCTGCATTACAAGAAATGTTGAAAGGAGTTTTTCTGCCAGAAACAAAAAGACAAAAGTATACAAAACTTTGAGTAAGAAGACTAACAAACTGTTGAGCACTTAATTATAAAGGTTAAAGGGATGGCTCAGTTGGTTATTGTGCGAGCTCTGAACAACAGGGTTGCTGGTTCAATTCTCACATGACCCAGTGAGCTGCGTCCTCCACAACTAGATTGAAGACAGTGAGCTGTTGGAGGGGCAGCCAAATGGCTCAGCTGGTTAGAGTGTGAATTCTTAACAAGGTTGCCAGTTTAATTCCTGCATGGGATGGTGGGCTGTGCTCCCTGCAACTAAAGATTGAAAACGGCTACTGAACTTGGAACTGAGCTGCAACCTCCACAACTAGATTGAAGGACAATGACTTAGAGTTGATGGGTGCTGGAGAAACACACTGTTTCCCAATATTGCCCAATTAAAAAAAATGTTATAAAAAATTGAAGTTAAATGGATAAAGGGGCATTAAAAACAAGTATAACTACTACAATTTGCTAATGAATGCACAACATAAAAAGATAATTTGTGAAACAAAATCATAAAAGGGGAGCGGAAAAATATTGAATGTGTACAGCTTAATAAAGACAAGAGGCAATCAGAAAACAAACATGACTGTTGTATGTATGAGACATTTTACACAAACCTAACTGTAACCAAAAAACTAAAAACTAGAGCTGAGACACAAAACATAAAAAAGGAGGAAACAGAAAAAAAAGTTATAGAAAACCACCAAACTAAAATAGCAGACAGAATCATAAGGAAAAAGAGACAAAGTAACCAGAAAATAAAGGATAAAATGGCTGTACTCAGTCCTCATATATAAATAATCACCCTAAATGTAAATGGACTAAACTCACCAATTAACAGGTACAGAGTAGCAGGATGAATTTAAAAATAAGATTCAACTATTTTGTCTGCAGGAGACTCGTCTCAGCTTCAAAGACAAACATAGGCTCAAAGTGACTGGATGGAAGGTGATACTCCAAGCAAATGGCATCCCGAGGAAAGTGGGTGTGGCAGTATCTATATCAGACAAAGTAGATAAAGTAGATTTTAAGATAAAAAAAGTAACACGAGACAAAGATGGACAATTCATCAAGAAGACATAACACTTATCCATATATATGCACCCAACCTGAGAGCTCCAAAATACATGAAGCAATTACTAACAGACCCTAAGGCTGTAACTGACAAAAATACAAACAGAGTAGGGGGCCTGAATATCCCACTCACAGCAATGGATAGATCATCGGAACAGAAAGTCAGTAAGGAAACATTGACCTTAAATGATACATTAGAACAAATGGACATAATCAATATTTATAGAACTTTCCATCCCAAACAACAGAATACACATTCTTCTCAAGTGCACATGGAACATTCTCAAGGAACAAACCATATGTTGGGGCACAAAACTAGTTTCAATAAATTTAAGAAGACAAATCATACCAAGCATATTTTCTGACCACAATAATGTAAAATTGGAAATTAACTATAAGAATAAAGATGGAAAAAACACAAATATATGGAAATTAAACAACATGCTACTGAACAACTATTGGGTCAAAGAAGAAATAAGAGATTAAAAGAGACATAGCGACAAATGGAAATCAAAATATGACATTTCAAAATTTGGGGGATGCAGCAAACCTGGTACTAAGAGAAAAGTTTATAACCTTACATGCCTACTCAAAGAAACAAAAAAATCCCAGATAAACAATCTAACATTATAAGGACAACAGAAAAACAAATAATGAAGTAAAACCTGGTTCTTTGAAAAGGTTAACAAAACTGATAAAACTTTGGCTAGACTCTCTTAGGAGAAAAGAGAAAAGACTGAAATAAAGAAAATCAGAAATGAAAGAGAAGTTTAAATGGACAACACAGAAATACAAATGATTATACAAAAATACTATGAAAGCCTACATGTCACTGTGTTCAATAGCCTAAAAGAAATGGAAAATTCTTTCAAGTATCCAACCTTTCTAGACTGAATGATGAGTAACTGGGAAACCTAAATAGAATAATCACTAGTAAGGAAATTAAAACAGTAATCAAAAATCTCCCAAAAAACAAAAGTTCAGAATCAGATGGCTTCACTGATGAATTCTACCAAACATTTAAAGATTTAATACCAATCCTTCTCAACCTCTTCCAAAAAACTGAAGAAGAGGGAATGTATCCTAAATCATTTCATGAGGCCAACATTATACTGATACCAAAACTGGGCAAGAACAACACAAAAAATTAAAATTACAGGCCAATATCTCTGATAAACATAGATGCAAAAATAATAAGCAAAATACTAGTGAATCGAATACAACAAAACATGAAAAGGATCGTACCTCATGATTGAGCTGGGTTCATTCCAGAAATGCAAGGATGGTTCAGCATCTATAAAATTAATGTGATACACCAAATCAACAAAATAAAAGATAAAAATCATATGGTCATATCAATAGATGCAGAAAAAGCATTTGACAAGATACATTATCCATTTATGATAAAAGCAGATAGCAATCTTCAGAGTCACACGTCAATGCAAGTTTCTGATACGACTTTTCCAACAGTCCTTGTGATCAAGTCTTCTCTGCTTCCCAGTGTCTATATGCCTTATGCACTTAGACAAGACCTCTGTGCAGCGTACCAAAACTCTGCTATTTTGGTTTAAATTCACCAATCTGGCTTTAGCCCAGGAACCCCAAAGCACTACACCCATGGACCCTAAAGAAAGCATTTGCCCCAGGTTCATTTCTCCTCTCTCTCTCTCTCTCTCTCTCTCACCACCCCCCAGCCCCACTTTGCCTTGACCTCCTGTGTGGTCACCCAAGGAATGCTGTGTACATCCTCCAGGACTTGTGAGTAATAAACTTTTCTATTTCAGTCTGTCTTGTTGTTAAGCTGTGGTTCACCATCCAGCACCCTCTCCTCCACTTAATGAGTGTTATTTAACAAAGTCATAACGATATGGATGAACCATGAGGAGATTATGCTCATTAAAATAAGCCAGTCACAAAAGGACAAATACTGTATGAAGCCACTTGTATGAAGTATCAAAAGTAGTCAAAATTATAGAAACAGAAAGTAGAAAGGTGGTTGCCAAGGACTGGAGGATTAGTATTTGATGAGCACAGAGATTCAGTGTTGCAAGATGTGACATTTCTAAAGATCTTTTACACATACATAACTGCATACTTAGAATGCATACTTAGAATAGTTCAGAGGACAAACTTAATGTTGGTTTTTAACCACAATCTAAAAAATCCTCAAAAAAAAAGAAAAAATCAACACATCCGTTCATACACACACACACACACACACACACACACACACACACACACACACACACACACACCAGAATTGTTCTCCCTTTTGTGCTGTTAGCCTATTCTATCTCTTAATCTTCTCACTGTCCTGGAGATAAATTCCAAATGGTTTAGTTAAGCAGATAATGCCCAGGCTTCCACTCCTGACTTAGTCTCAAGACTTAGTCTCTGATTATTTTTGCTTACACACCACTTTCTCTATCTTACTCCTACCTCCTAGAAGAAATCAAAGTAAAAAGAGAATATGAGAAAAAGGTGATGCAGGTCCCAGTAGACAGGAAACGTTAAAACTGTGAAACAAAGAATAGAGACAAGTCCTGCAGGGAAGAATAAGAAATTCCTCTACCAGTTTTACTGGGGCACTTACTCTCAGAGGCAACCCATGTGCACCCACAGAGACTTTACCTGTGTCCAAGGACCTACGCCTCTCTTTGTTCTAGACACTTAAACGTTCATATGCCAAATCCTTTCCAAAAGCAAAAATGGTTTGGGTCAAGGTGATTAACCACTTTTTAAACTACCTGTTTCATAAATCAGTGTTTTCTTCTATTAGTTGAAATGAGATTACTTTTCTGTGATACATTTGGACTTGTGCAATGTTTAACATATCATGTCAGGAAAATTGCAGAAGGATAGAAAAACTGTGAAATGCTCTATAGAATGGTTGGTGTTTGAATAATTAGTCTTACGCTTACATTCCAACAAATATCTGCACTAGAGGTACTCAAATTTGACAGCTTGGTTTAATAAGATTTGGAGGACATCTGTATTAGAGATAAATGTAAGGAAAGGAATTTTCAAAAGAGACAAACTGGGCTTCCCAAGGGGTGGTAAGAGTAGAGAAAGAGGTGACAGAATTGCATAGCATAGTGTTAAGAGAGCATGGTTCTGTTCCTGCTGGTTGGGTCGTTTTACCTGTGAAGGACAGGGTGGCATTTATGGCTAAGAGAGCAATACCTGCTGGACCTACGGCCCCTACTGGAAGCATGCTCCTCCCCCCGCTCATCAACACTGGCTATTTATTTATTCAAGATTGGCTCTTGGCAGCAAAATAACGTGTGTGTGTGTGTGTGTGTGTGTGTGTGTGTGTGTTTCTCTAAATGACACTTCAATAAAAGGGTTGCAAATCAGAAGAGATCGCACAAGAGCTTCTTTTTCCAGAGGTTTTGCAGTAATAGGGTGGTGCTAATTAAGTTCTTTTCTGCTTCAGTAACTTCAGTGGCTCCTGGAACATTTTGTCATTACTGATTTTGCAGCGAGTAGTTACTGTCCTTGGCTTTCATTTCAGTTGTCTTACAGAATTGTCAGGAATGAGTAATGTTACCTTTGAACACAGATGGCAACCATATACATCTTTTCCCTTAAGAACTAAATCATAAGAAGCAATCCTCAACATCATGTTAGTTACATGCTACACGTTAGTTTAATGCTACTAAAAACTAGTTTAAAGACACAATCAATACAGATGTCTCTATCCGTACAGATAACACACGGAAAGTAACAAAGTTTGTCATGGTGTCTGGTTCTCTCACTGAATTACATAGCAAATGAGGCCACTGAGGCAGCTTCAATTTCGGTGAGAGCTGTTTACCTCGTATCTGTTGGACTGTCATAAACTGTTACAACTTGAGTCATCACATTCACTAATGTGTCCCATTAAATCATAAGGTTTTGGAGTTTGAGGGAATCTTAGTAACAATCTATTATTTTATAGATGAGAAAAGAAGGACAAGACAGTGAAAAGGCTTACCCATAATCATAGTGAGAGTGCCTCGGCTAGGGAATGGGGGGTGAAGTTGATGTAAGGATTGCCATTTGCTGAGACAGCTCATAGTTCATGTCCTAATCACTGCTTTTCTGATTGAATATGAATCATAGGTTATTGTTTAAGAAACTCAGAGATTCATGCAGACATATTTAAATCCATCTGCATGTTTCTGAGCTTTTCTTCCTCTTGTCACCCACCACAAACAGTATACATAGAAGTGAATTGAAATGGAGTGTAAGAAACATGGGATTATAGGTAATTCTAGAACACCATCTACCAGTAATTACAGGATTCATGGGTGGATTGTCCCACTTGATCTTTTTAATGTATTGTTGAATTTGTTTCCCCCTCCCCCCTTTTTTTTAAGGATTTTTACATCTGTGTTCAATGAGGATATTGGTCAGTAATGATCTTTTCTTGCAGGGTCCTTATTTGGCTTTGGTATCAGGGTCATGCTGGCCATGTAAAAGTTTGGGAACATTCTCTCCTCTTCAGTATTTTGGAAGAGTTTGTGAAAGATTGGTATTTACTCTTCTTGAAATGCTTGGTAGAATTCACCAGGAAGCCATCTGGTCCTGAACTTTTCTTTTTTAGGAGATACTTGATTTCTGATTAAATGTCCTTAAATGAACTTTTCTTTTTTAGGAGATACTTGATTTCTGATTAAATGTCCAACAGGGACCCTAAAAATTTTATGTTTTGATGTCATAATTTCAGTAATCAGTCCAGGTTTTCTGTGTCTTCATTATCCAGTCTCAGTAGGTTATATGTTTCTAGGAATTTATCCATTTCTTCTGGGTTGCCTGATTTATTGGTGTGTAATTGTTAACAGTAATCTTATAATCCTTTATATTTCAGTGATACCAATTGTAATGTCTCCTTTTTAAATTATAGTTTATTTGAGTTCTCTCTTTTTCTTGAAAAATCTAGTTAAAGTTTTGTCAATTTTATCTTTTAAAATACCAGCTCTTGGTTTCATTAATCTTTTTCTTAAGATTTTTTTATTGGGGAAGGGAAACAGGACTTTATCGGGGAGCAGTGTGTTCTTCCAGGACTTTTTTTTCCAAGTCAAGTTGTTGTCCTTTCAGTCTTAGTTGTGGAGGGCGCAGCTGAGCTCCAGGTACAGCTGCCGTTGCTAGTGGGAGGGGGTGCAGCTCACTATCCTTTGCAGGAGTCGAGGAATCGAACTGGCAACCTTGTGGTTGAGAGCCCTCTGGCCCATGTGGGAATTGGATCAGCAGCCTTCAGAGTTAGGAGCAAGGAGCTCCAACAACCTGAGCCACTGGGCCAGCCCCTCATTAATCTTTTATATTGTCTTTTTTAACCTCTATGTGGGGTCAGAGCCCCAGAGAGCAGTTTCCAGGCTCTCAGCCTCACGTGGGGAGGTGCTGGCTCAGGTAGTGAATGACCATCAACTGTGATTGGTAGGCCATCAGTTGGCTACTGATGCAACTGTGGGGCTACGTTGATTGGTTGGTTGGTTGGCAGGCAGGGAAGTGAATGGCGGACTGTGGATCGTGTGGCTACTACTGCGTGTGTCTCGCCAGGCCACCAGCGAGAATATAGTGGTATGCCTCCCCTATCTATGGCTCCGTGGGTGTTCCTTTTTGGCCTAGCCATATCCTGCGTTCTTATGTGGGGAGCGGGACCAGAGGCCCTGCAGGCCGCCTCGCGCGACATCTATTTCAGTTATTTCTGCTTTGATCTTTATTTTCTACCTTCTATTGACTCTGTACTTGTTCTTTTTCTTAGTCCATGTGGTGTAAAGTTAGGTTGTGTATTTGATATCATTCTTTTCTTAATGTAGATGTTTATTTGCTATAAACTTCCCTCTTTGAAGTGTTTTTGTTGTATCCCATAAGTTTTGGTATGTTGTGCTTAATTTTCAGATGTCTCAAGATATTTTTTTATCTCTCTTTTGATTTTTTCCTTTTTCCCTTTGGTTTTCAGGAGCATGTTATTTGCTCTCCATACATTTGTGAATTTTCTACTTTTCTCTTGTAATTGATTTATAGTTCTATGTCATTGTGGTCATAAAAGATGCTTGATGTGATTTCAATCCTCTTAAGTTTATTAAGACTAGTTTTATGGCCTAACATATGATCTATCCTGGGGAATGTTCCATGCGCTCTTGAGAATAATGTATATTCTGCTGTCATTGGACAGAAGGTTCTGTGCATATCTGTTAGGTACGTCTGGTCTAATACGTAGTTTAATTCCAAATTTTCTTACTGATTTTCTGTCTGAATGATTTATTCAATGCTGAAATTGGGGTATTGAACTCCTCTACTATTCTTGTATTGCTGTTTATTTCTTCTTTCAGATCTGTTAACATTTGCTTAGTACTAGATGCTCCTATGTTGGGTACATAAATATTTACTACTGTTATGTCCTCAGTGAATTTATTCTTTTATCATTATATAATAACCTTGTTACAGTCTTTAGCTTGAAGTCTGTTTTGTCTAAGTGTAGCTACCCCTGCTTTCTTTCCATTTTCCTTCATTTGGAATATAATTTTCTATCCCATCATTTTTTTTTTTTAAAACTAAAGTGAGTCTCTTGTAGGCAGCACATAGTTAGGTCTTATTTTTTATCCATTCATCCACTCTGTGTCTTTTGATTGAAGACTTTTAGTCTATTTACATTTAAAGTAAATTGATAGGTATGAATTTACCTTTGACATTTTGTTAACTGTTTTCTGGTGTTTTGTAATTCCTTTGTTCTTTTGTTCCTCTTTTGCTCTCTTCCTTTGTGATTTTATGATTTGGGGTAGTGGTAGGCTTTTTTTTTTCTTTTTCACTGTCTCTTTCGTTTTCTTTTGTGTGTATATGCTGTAGGTTTTTACTTTGTGGTTACCCAGTGGCTTATATGTCCCAAACAAGATAAACCCAAGAAGCAAACACCAAAACACATCATAATTAAAATACCAAAGGTTAAAGATGAAGAGAGAATCTTAAAAGCAGCAAGAGCAAAGCAGTTAGTTACTTACAACGGAGCCCACGTAAGACTGTCAGCTGTTTTCTCAACAAAAACCTTGTAGGTCAGAAGGAATTTGCAGGAAATATTCAAAGTGATGAAAAACAAGGACCTACCACCAAGATTACCATACCCAGCAAAGCTATCATTTAGACTCAAAGGACAGATAGAGAGCTTCCCAGACAAGAAAACAACTAAAGGAGTTCATTAATACCAAACCAAAATTACAAGGAATCTTAGAGGGACTTCTTTAAGATGGGAGGGGTGTTAAGAATGGGTTAAAGGGTTAGGGGGTGGGATTAAGAAGTACAAATTGGTTGTTACACAGTAGTCATGGGGATGTAGGGTATAGCAAAAGGAATGTAGTCAATAATATTGTAATAAGTATGTATGATGCCAGATAGTTAATAGATCTATCAGGGTGATAGGTGGGAATGGGGTTGGGGTCAGGGTGAAAAGGGGGATTGATTAAGAAATACAAATTGGTCATTACAAAATAGTCGTGGGGATGTAAAGTATAGGAAATATAATCAATAATATGGAAATAACTATGTAGTGTCAGGTGGGTACTAGTCAGGGGGATCACTTCCTAAATTATATAAATGTCTAACCACTATGTTGTACCCCTGAAATTAATATAAAATAATATTTATAGAATGTCAACTGTAATTGTAAAGGGGAGAAGATCAATAGTATCGTGACAGTGTGGTACAGTGTCAGATGGTTGCTGGCCTTATGGTGATCACTTCTTTAGCATAGAGAATAAAATTAATAATGTGGTAATAACTCTGTATAGTGCTAGGTGAGTACTGTTGAAAATCTATGATGTATACCTGAAACTAATATAATATAGTATATTAGCTGATAAAAAAAGTCTTTTAAAATCTTATATTTATAATAGTTTATTTTAAACTGATAACAAGTTACCTTTAAATACAAAACAGCTCTTTATTTTTACACTCCCCCAAATTTTATGTTTTTGATGTCATAATTTACATCTTTTTACATTGTGTACCCAGTAACAAATTATTGTAGCTATATTTATTTTTAAATAGCTTTGTCTTTTAACCTATATTGTAGAGTTGTAAGTGATTTACCCACCACCATTATAATATTAGAGTGTTCTGAATTTAACTACACATTTATCTTTACCAGTGAGGTTTATATTTTTATATTTTCATGTTACTAATTAGCAGATTTAGTTGTCTTTACCTGAATATCTTTTTTCTCTTGCTCTCCTTGTCTCATTTTTTTCCCCACTCTGGAGCCCATTTTCTGAAGCCAGGTTTACACCTGAGTAGGGACTATAATCTTCTCTCCTTTGTCCTAGAACAAGAAGGAATTTGGGGTAAATTTCCTGTGGTGACTTTTCCCAGGGACGTCCCTTCAGTTCACCTGGAGACCATGCTCCTGTAACAGAGCACTCACTTCTTAGTAATCGTAAACCTTCCTGAATTGCTCATAGCCACGTAGGGGTCGAGGTGGCCTTGCAAATTAGGTTGACCTAGATAGTGAATAATTAACTGGCCTGGATCCTGAGGTTTGTTTTTTCTTTTCTGAATGGTCAGTGGGACTTATCTCCTGCTCCTGTCTGTGCCTCTGATATTCAGTGTCACATCACAATGTCCAGAGTACGTGGCCTTCCACTTGTCATCTTTCTATAACCATGTCTACTACATTATACCATGCATCCTATTCCTGGCCATCCCATATACCAACATTCGGGGTCCTGTGGACCCGACAGGGACCCTAACACTCAACACACCTGTCTCACATGCACAGTTCCCAGGGGAGGCCTCCCTAGGCCCCCTTAGAGTGGTGTCCCTCCTGAGTAGGCCCCAGCATTTCTGTCCTTTTATCTGCCACCCCAGACCGTCCCTGCACGCACTTTGGAACTACCTATCATTACCGTAGGACTGCTCCTCCTGGCTATGCTTGTCCTTATCAGGACCGACATATTTCACACACACACACACACACACACACACACACACACACACACTGGAATATTACTCAGCCATAAAAAAGAAATCTTGCCACTTGCAACAACATGGATGATCCCAGAGGACACCCATTGTGTGTGTGTGTGTACATGCATATGTGTATGTGTATGTGCACATATGTGTATGTATGCATGTGTATGTATGTGTTTGGTGCAATAGCCTGAGAGAAAAGACAATAATACACTTCCATCTGAGTTAAATCATGCTATTGGTTTAGAGACTTGGGAGGCCTTGTTCTTGGGTTTCCTACTATAGTTTTCTTTATTTTTCTCTCACTTAGAAACCTAGTCTCTACAGAAGTCTGTGGTAAGCTCTTTGGAGATTGCACTCTGAGACAAAACAGAAATACTGCCCCCTCAAGCATTCAAAGGAATCAATGATCTTCACCAGTTCTAGACTACTACTCCTGGATGAACATGTGTAGTATCCATTTCGCTCTCTCTAGACGTAACACCGAGAGGGTTAAAGTGTTCTTTTTGTACATAGTTGTTTGAGAGGGTTTGGAACGTGCCTCAAGCCTCCAGTTGGGTAGTCATTCTGCTGAAAGTTCTTGTTCAGAAGGACCTTAGAACTTTGACTATTAAGAAATATATGCACACATGGGATAATAAGTGGCCATGAACATACTGAGACAGGTCTCTATGCACTGTTTCCCCCGCCCCTTGCTAACTCTGCCCCAGCCACACTGGTTTCCGACTTGTGATTCATGCTCCTCCTTCAAGGCAAATCCATTTGCTGCTCTCTCTGCATGTAATGATCCTTCCCCAGTAATAGAGATGGCCCATTACTTCTCCTCTTTTAGGTTTGCGTTGAAGTGTCCCATTGCAGTATTTGTCTTTTCTGTGTCTGACATATTTCACTTAGCACAATGTCCTCCAGGATCATCCATGTTGTTGCAAGTGGCAAGATTTCTTTTTAATGGCTGAGTAATATTCCATTGTGTGTGTGTATAATATACATATAATATATATTATATTACACATTCTCTTTATCCATCCATCCACTGATATATACTTAGATAGTTTCCATAACATGCCTATTGTCACTTATATGTAGAATCTGAAGGAAAAAAAGTTGAACTCAAGAAACAGAGCAGAATGGTGGTTGCCAGTTTGCTAGTGGCTAGAAGGGGTTGAAATGAGGAAAGGTTGATCAACGGGAACACATTTTCAGTTATAAAATGGATAAGTTCTGAGAACCTAATGTACAGTTAATATTGTATCGTATACTTGAAATTTGCTAAGAGAGTGGATCTTAAGTGTCTAGTATCTAGAATATTTCTATATCTAGAACGGGTAAACACTCAATTCATTTTGTTGAACAAATTAATTAAAATTAATTACATCCTGCTCCAGCATGCTCTGTTCCATTATTTTAAAATGCCCTTCTTAACTCTTTAGTTTTGCATTTTCTTAATATTTTTATGCTTTTTATTACTTTCTTATATTTTTAAACTTCAAATCATTTAGAATTAAATTTGAATATGATATGTAGTATGTAGTCAGCATTTTTCTCCAGATAGGCAGTCATTTCTGCCAGCATAATGAAATTTACATAATGTGTTTTTGTACACATATTTTTCTCATTTATTCTTTATGCTAAAACAGACCCTACAAATTTATTTTCTGACAATTTTGTATAGTCATCAGGTAGTCTGTTATTATATATTCATTGTTTTTTAAGTGAACAAAAAAGATACATGTTGCTTATTTCTAACACATTAATTAATGTTTTATTCGAGAGTACATACTAAAGTTAGACAGATTTGGGCCTAAAATTTGACTCTAACCCTCCCTACCTATGTGACCTCTACAGGTTACCTAGCCTCTCTTTACTCAGTATCTTCATTTGTAAAAAGTACAAAAATGTTTTAAATTTAATAACATTTGTTTCAAAAAGTTGCTGTGAGGTTTCAATGAGATAAGTACATAAAGCACTTAGCATTTATTTATCAGTTATAACATTATAATTATTGCAGTAGTAATCAAAATGGTATTTGACTTATTTAACAATATTAACTTAATTAAAATATTCCAGTGACTAAGCTGCTTGCTGCAGTTCCCACCATCATCAACAGGCAAATGACATGGTAAATTCTCAGCTGGATTTTTAGTCATCTGTGAAAGATCTGCAAGACAACAATCTGTGATACCAAATGTTGTTGTGGTTCTATAAAACAGGGTCTGGATTTTGACATGTCTTACTCAGTAGTCTGTGCTGCTGTTATTTTTATTACAATCTTAGAAAATGTACTACTTTATTGATATGTATATATGCATATACCAGACATCTTTTGGTCCATTTCGCTGAAATTCATTTTGTATGTTGGGGAGAGATTTGAACTTTGAATGTACACACACAGAGTGAAGTTTGATAAGATTTGACCATAAAAGATGAATTATTGATGAGGAGCTTACTCAACAAAAGCTACCAGTTTACACAGTCCCATGTTATAATAAATGTATTTTCTTTTATGTGTCGTTAGGTGATAGACAGACAGGCAGGCAGGCAGGCAGACAGACAGACAGACAGACAGATAGATAGATATGGACAATTTTGAGAACCTTTTAGTGATATTTTGAGACTATGAAACTCAAATAGTTTCTGAAAGAGTAGTATTTGTCATTTAACTTCCCCCTGCCATTTGTTTCCTAATATTTTATAGGTCCTATTATCCTTTTCATGAATTATACTTCACCAGTGTAGGATTTACTTTTTTTTTCTTGCCTTGTCAGATAGTTAGCATTATCTACAGAGAAAGCACTGGTTTGATTAGTCTTTAGCATGATTTTTTTCACTGGAAGCCAATGAACCTAAAAGTTTCTAGCAAGGTTTTAATTATTTTTTGTATTGTTTTGTTTTTCATCTTGTTTGTTTTATTTTGTTCTTGAAGATACTATAAAGATGATAATTCCTTACACCTTCATTATTTTAATTACTTTTTGGCTTCTTATCTCTTTCTGGAAATGAAAAGAACAGCATGTTATAAAAAAGCTTCTCCTAACCCAGCTTTTTGTATATAACCTTTAGATAATTAAAATTTTAAAGTCTTTTAGAGATGTAATTATATAAGAAGGTGTGATATATAAAAGATTTTTAAGCAAGTGAGACTCTGCTTTCTGATAATTTTTTTTTGGAAGTATTTCTTATTATTTAAGGTCATTGCAAAATTGGAACAAAACCTGTAATGACCCAATAAACTGCATACCCAGACTGCACCAATTTTGTCTTGCATTAAAGTTTTTTTCTACAACTATAGTTTATTGTAATGTCTATAATTTACACAGAGGCTCATATAAGAAGCAACCAAATGTAAAAAGGTCTACATTTGAAAATAAAACCTCTTCTAAGCTATTATAGGTAGTTGCTTAGAACCTCCAACAAAGACCCTTTAGGTAAAACAAATTCCTCTTAGAACCTGAATAACTGATATCCATTCAGCAAATAGGAATTGCATGTTTATTGTTTGTTAGACCCTGTTCTAGGCACCAGTTATGTGACACTGAATATTTCAGATGAAGTTCTTTTTCTCCAGGAGTTTTCATTCCTTTCGGTATGATTCCTTCTGGTAAAAAATGAGGACTACGTAATTAATCATGATTCTCTCTTTACTTTGGTTTCTATGGAGCTCAGATTTAAATTTGGGTGGAGTACCTCAATCTAAGAACCCTCCACAAAAATGTATAAATAGAAAGAAAGAAATTGTGTCTCTATATTTTTACTTTTTGACTATTTTTTCTTTTATTTGTGGGTGGGTGTTAGCCATGCTTTCCAGCTTTTTTGGTGAATAATCTTGAAGCCAAGTCAGTACTTGTCCAGTCAAAGCAGATTATGCTGAGATTTGACTCTAGTTATTGGAACAGAGTCAGATGGATAAAAACTTAAAGAAGACAATAATCATCTTACAAGGTCTTCACCTCAGGTGAAGATTTTACAGTTTCCAGCAAGAGTAGACAACTGTGCCTTGCCCAGAGAAGTTAATTACATGTAAAGCCTTCAAGTTTCTCAGGTTCATCCACTGTACATCCCCATTCCAGTGTTGAGGTACCAGTTTTTTGTGTGTTTTTTTGTCTGTTTCCTGATATTAGCAAAAGAAACTTGCCAGGGCTGTAATTAAGCCTTCTCTATAATCCTGCCATTCTCACAATTAGAGTATTGATACGGTTTTAAAGAAGATTTGGCCATCAACTGAGTAGAATGAGGGTCTTTCAAAAATTGTTTAAAGAACTTTTGACTTTCACACTGGTCTCTGGTTTGGTAGTAAGCTAACTTAAACATGCAATTTTCTTCATTAAATACATTGAGGTCACTTACAATGACCAACCCACTCTACATCTTTATAATTATTATATCTCACAAATGTTAGCCTCTCCCCTTCCACCTATAGACCATTCCAATTTTCCAGGGGGAAATCTTGGCCATTGTGATACTATAGCATGCCAGTAATTATTACTATTCTGCTCCCCTCTGGTTTATGTGGGATCCAAGGTAGAGGTGGTAACCAATGATAGGTTTACTATTAAGCCAGTTAGAACAATGGATGACAGGAGATTAAGCCCATTCAGAAACAGTACAAAATACTTTAGAATTAATCTACCTGAGAGAGAAGTGCTCGGATAGTTACATACCAATTTCCATATAAGGACATGGAAATCTAAAAGTAAAAGAATGGAAAGAGATAGACTACAAACTCTAGTAAAAAAATTCTAATGGCGATATACTAATAAAAGACAATGTAGACTTTAAGAAAAGAGCATTACTGATGATGAAGAGGAACATTTATAACAATTAAGGTAAAACATTATTAACATAGCTTCAATTATAGATTATAAAAAGGGGTTTCACTATAGATCCTGTTGACATCAAAATGGTAAGAGAATCTTAAGATAAAAAAATTGCCAGTAAAAATATAGGTGAAATGGACAAAATTTTTGAAAAACAAACAAACAAAACTTTATCATTACTAACATATGTAGTATAAATTTCTTTTAAGATAATCAAACCTATGATTTCAAAAACCTCCTGAAAAGGAAACTCCAGCCTTCAGCAATGAATTCATCCAGAAATATAAGGAAGTAATAACACCAAGCTGATACAAATTTTCACCGAAAATATAAAAAATACTTGGCAATTCATTTTATAAAAGCATAACCATGATATAAAAACCAAAGATATAAGAAAAAAACTTTACAACATATTTATGTTCATAGACGCCAACACCTTAAACAAAAGAGCCAAAAAAATTCATCTATGTTAAAAAGATTAATACATCAACACCACAATGATTTATATAGAGAATTTACAATTCTTTTCATATTTGAAGTCAACCAATGTAATTTAACACATGAAAAAATGGAGAATAAAATCATATCTTAATAAACGTAGAAAATTCAATATTCGTTTATGATTAAAAAGACTCTTAGCAAGCTGAGTAAAGGACATTTATTTAATATAAAAGTTTTCACTTAGAAATGTCAAAAAGTGAAATGATGAAAGCTTTCCCCTTGAGATCATGAATTATATTGACATACTTGCTATAACCACTTATGTTTAACATTATGTTGTATTAGTGTAACAAGGCAAGAAATGCATGTAAAAGATTAAAATCAGATTTCTAAATGGAATAGAAAGGAAGAAAACAAACTGCTGTTATTCGCAGACATGATTGGCTATATAGAGAATTCAAATCTAGAGAAGCTACCAAATAATAATTATATTTAGCAAGTTTTCCTGATAAAATAAAAAATCAGTTGTATTCTTATACATAAGCAAAAAATAGAAATCAAATTTACAAAAAAAACCATTAGACTTTAGAAAAACATTTATAATAGCAACAAAATATAAAATATTACAGAATGAATTTAACAAAGTTATGTAAGTAAGACTCTCCACCGAGAGCTATATAAATATCATTGAGAGAAATTAAGGAACCCAATAAATGGATATATATATATATATATATATATATATATATATATATATATGTACATATATATATACCGTATTTAGTAATTGGAAGACATTATTTTTGAGATGCAAAAGTTTCCCAATTATATAGATTCTTTGTAATTCAAATGGAAATCTCAGCAGGTTGTATGTGTATGTGTGTATGTGTGTGTGTGTGTGTGTGTGTGTGTGTGTGTGTGTGTTTAAACTGGTAAGCGATTTTAAAATTTAAATAGAAATGCAAAGTTCTAAAAACAGTGACGACAACCTTGGGAAAAAAAGTTGTGGGAATTACACTACCAGATATTAAAATTTATTATACAGCCACAAAGCTATGGTGATTAAGACATTGTAGTGTTGGGGTCAGGGTAGAAAAGATAAGAGTAATGGAGCAGAAAAGAATGTCCAAAAATAAATACAGACATATGAGGTGTGATCAAACAATGCTGTGAATGTTTAAATTTTAAAACTGTATTGCAATAAAAGATACATTATTGAGTAAAAACACATATGTGATGAGTATGTGATCAAAATGTCAATCAACAGTTCTTTTTTTAATTTGATGCAAATATTGTGTTCTTTGAATCAAATACATCAGTATATCTTCAGAGAGTTTGAATAGATGATGCAAAATATGTGATTTTTCTCACTGAGTGGGGTATATAAAAAGTTTTTTTAAAAATGCAGAGAGGAAGGAGAAAAGAGGACCCAGGAATACAGAATTAAATTGATTTGATATATAATTTGGTATTGTATTAAACACAGCACATAAAAACACACAACAAACACAAACACACATATACACTCAGAATACAGTAGGATTGATGAGCTTTGATCACATGGAAGAATTTTTTGCTTTTTACCCTACTTTTATATTTCTCATTGGGAAATCTCCAGCCCACAGATTTTATAAGCATATAAACTCATATCAGATTTTGCTTCCAAATAATTTTATAAAACTCTTATGAAAATATTTTAGTTGCAGAACATTTTTTTAAATTTTGGATTATGGATAATATTATACATATGTAGAATGACAGTAATACTCTAATTGAAAGCCTTCTGGTCTTAGGGAATATTTGTATGGTTTTTATAGATAAAATTGCACCTGAGCAAGCCAATACCTATAACTGGGTTAAATAAAGAAGTTCTTGCCAAGTTTAAAATGACAAGTCTTTTTATACATAATACAGTATATAGTATATTGTATGTCATAAATAATGTAATGCATACTATAGTAGCATAAATAAATATGAAAATATTAAACAAAAGATATTCACAAATAAAGGAATATAAGTGGATGATAAACATTAAAGAGTCAATCCCTTAATATTGAATAAAATGTCAAACAAATGTAATTTATCAAATTAGCTATTGCTGGTGAGGATTTGGTGAAATGTAGGCCCTTACATTATTTTTGTTAATAGACTTAAAAATGTTTAATTATTTGCTTCATTAATTTTAATTCCAGGAATCTAGTGTAAGAACTTAATCATAACTGTAGAGAAGTATTTATGCACAAAGCTAGAAATTAAAAATGAAAAAAATTAGGGGTTAGGTAATTACGTTTAGATTAATAAAATGGAAAATATTAGCAAGTAAATGTGATATTTTAGAAAGGTTTGTAAGAATATGATAAATTATTCATAAACTAAGCAAAAAGGAGGAAAACTAAGTCTTTTTAAGATGTATACCATATATATGGTCAGAGACAAAGAAAATACGGGGTCTGACAATTAAGCTTGTTAACTTGTTGCAGTGATGTGGCTAACTTTTTTTATATATATCAGAGGGATTATTCATTATGAATTTGTACCAACTGGACAAACAGTTAACCAAGCTTGCTATTTGGAAGTGCTGAAAAGGCTGTGTGAAAAAGTTAGATGACCTGAAATTTTCGCCAACAATTCACGGCTCTTGCATCATGACAATGCACCAGCTCACACAGCACTGTCTGTGAGGGAGTTTTTAGCCAGTAAACAAATAACTGTATTGGAACACCCTCCCTACTCACCTGGTCTGGCCCCCAGTGACTTCTTTCTTTACTCGAAGATAAAGAAAATATTGAAAGGAAGGCATTTTGATTACATTCAGGACATCAAGAGTAATACGACAACAGCTCTAATGGCCATTCCAGAAAACGAGTTCCAAAATTGCTTTGAAGGGGGGACTAGCACTGGCATTGGTTGATAACTTCCCAAGGGGAGTACTTCTAAGGTGACCACAGAGATATTCAGCAATGAGGTATGTAGCACTTTTTTTAGGATGAGTTTGCAAACTTAATTGTCCAACCTTGTATGTAAAAATAGCAGTGTTCACCTGATGGAATTATAAGTGAATAATTTTGTGCCACAATTCAATTCTGTATTTCCTAATTTTTTTTATAACAACTACATATTTTTTTTGTTTTCAAGAGCAAAATAAATGTAACTCAAAACCCCAAGTTTTAGTAGGAGATTTAACCACTGCATAGTTCTATTAGAATCCTCCTTTATCATGGGTCTGTTCGCCCAAGATGTCACATCAGTGGTCTGAACATGTGTCAATGAAAGGGAACAAGAGCACTTGAGTGGATGATCTTTCTGGAAAAAGGTGGCAGGAAAATGAAGCTGATTAATGTAGCACTCAGGGGGAAAGCTGAATGCGGGCTCTGTAGAGACCATCTGTGTTTCATCAGACTGGATTACAGCTGCTCCACTGCGCTTGTGTCAGTGAGAGGGGGACATCATTGCTGCATAGACAGATTTCCTACAATAAAAATGTTCCTGGCTGTCATTTGGAATGATCGAAGTCAGATTTTTTTCTTTCAACCAACTTTATCTGACATCTCAAAGAACAAAACAACAATGTATCAGGCACCACAACTGGGAAATAAAATTTGAGGTGATAAGTGTTCTTCATCTAGAGCTTAATTAAAACAAGAATTAAAGCACAGTTATATGAGACAAAAGTCAACAGAGTTTAGATTCATTCATTTCATGGATAATCATGACTTGTTAGCTTAGAACCTCATCAGATGTTTTTTAAAAAAGGTTAAAGAATTGGCACAAAGAGCTCTTTAAATACTTTATGCCACTTGCTTTAAATACTTTATGCCACTTTAGAATCCACATTATATATTCACTATCCAATTTTACTTAGACTATATCTGGGGGTATTTTTATATCGGTGGGTCATATTTCAAACTGCCTTGTTGATGGGCATGGTCATCTGAGTAAGGTATCAATTAGACTGGTGAAGGGCGGTAGTAAAATGAGATCAATGAAACCATAGATAGGAGAGTGGTTTCTTTCCTCTTGTGCTTTATTTGATTACATATCAGTGCTTTTACATAAAATAATGTTAGCCTGAAAGATTTTCTAAAGGAGTCCTATAAATGAGCCTCATATACTCATGAAAACATCTAAACCTTACAGTAATAGGGGAATTAATATCTCTCTGTCCTTGCATTCATATTTTCAGATTCTGGAATGCTCCTTGCCATCCCCAGTTACATTGGTTTTACTAATGTTTACTCGTGATTATCACTCTGATGACTGAGTGATTAGAAAGGGAAATACCCTCAGTGCTACTTCAGCGTATCACTCATCAAATCTCTGACTTGGCGTATCTCTCTCTCTCTCTCTCTCTCTCTCTCTCTCTCTCTCTCTCTCTCTCTCTCTGTCTCTCTGTCTGTGTGTGTGTGTGTGTGTGTGTGTGTGGTTTAGTTTTACAATCAATGAAATGAAACAGTTTAGATCAGAGGCCACTGAAATTATGTCAGGGAGTTCCAGACAATTAAATGAAAACTTCTGTGTTATTTATTATGCATAGGAAACAAAACAAAACATTAAAGACAAGGACCCCAAGGAGTTGTAATGGGTACATCACTAGACCGAGATGCAAGAAACCTGGATTCAAACGCTTTAATGCTGCTGAATGTCAGTGATTGTAGCAGGTCACATAAACTTTCTGAGGGGTGAAACTAGATATTCTCTGAGGTTCCTTCTAACTTTATTATTCTATACAAAAAAGGAAAATGAAAATAGGAAAGAAAAGAGAGAAAAAAAGGAAAGTGAGGAGAGGAGAGAAGAGAGGAAAATAAAAGAAGCTGGAAGAACTTCCCTGTAATAAATTAGACACTAATGATAGCAAGGAGTATGTCTAAGTACAGAAACGTCTCCATGAGAGTGATTACCTACAAAGATAGGCTATGTAAATTCTTCTGTTTTGCAGGGAGTCTGTGTCTTTGAAAAGATCATGCATCTTTATGATCAACTGCTATTGTTGCTTTCCTTTCCACTTTTGTTTAGACAGGGAAATGAGACACCTAACTGCAGAAAGCATTCAGGCGGAAAGTAATTACATGATCTTATCTAAATCTGACCATGCTTTTTATATGACTACCAGAAAATAGCTCCTGTATTTGGAGATAATTTTTCCTTACATATTTGTTCAAATGTTATTTAATACTTTGTCAGTTTTAAATACCAGAAGCAATGATATGAAAAATCTAACACACTTCCAGGAGAACAGTTTATAAAGACATTTGTAGATAGCCATTACTAGATTTATAGCTGGCTATCTATCATCCACATCACTGAACAGAATAATAGCAAACAACATAGTTGGGACAGAAAATAAAATTGACTAGACATCAACTATAAATTTAGAAATCATAAAAGAGAATGAGAGGAGCTAAATTACATTGAAAGAGAGTTATTCTGAAAATATTTAGGATGAAAACACATTAAAACAGGCAAATACACAAAATTCAAGTATATGTGCTTTACAACAAGCAGAAAACGTAATAGTACAGAATACATATAATAACAGTGATCAAGCAAATATTGACTTCTAGAAATCAGGAATGATAATATTAACAACAGCAAAATGAAGCCATGGAATCCAACATTTATCGGTAAAAGAGTCAATTTTAAAACACTTAAAGAAAAAATAATTTCCCAGATATATAATCTGTTCAGAAACATAAGAAATAAGAAGTTTTTCAGTCCCATTTAATGAAGTTACCTAACTAACATCAATGCCACATGAAAATAGGACAAAAATGCTGCTTACTGAAAAATATTCATGCATATTGTTACTTATAAATATAAATGTAGAAATTCAATAAACAATGAAAAAATAATTTGCAATAGCCAAAGGGTCTATTCTAAGAATGTGAAAATAAATGGATAGTGGAAAGAAGGAATTGAAGGTGAAACGAAGATGAAAACATAACAAAGAAGTTAAAAGAGGTAATGTTGGAAGTGAAATGTGAATAAAAAACAAGTGGAGTTACAGAAGAAATACCTAACAATGGGTATGTCGACACCAACCCTAGTTACATGTGTAAGGCCAGAGGAGCTTAATGAAGGAGAATTCGTCAACATAAATAAGGATAATGGGTGTGAAAAAAGGCATGAAGATGTCCCAAAGAAAGTGACACTGGCGAAATCAACAACAACAAAACAACAACAAAACCAACCTTGACGTTTAAGAACTCTCAGATATATTTCATGACATAAAAGTGCAGAGGACCAAAATCCAATCCAAAATTAGAAAGGAATATCACAATTACTCAAGGCATAGAGAAGATGAGCACTCCACAACATAAGGTACGTGATAAGGAGAACAAGGCAAGGACAAATTCAAAATCCACTTCACAAGTTTTTACATAGGAAGGACTACTTTAATTCTCAACATTTCTAATTTTAACATTAAAGTGTACTAAGTAATGATTTGCTATACATTTTTCCCCATTCTATTACTAATTTATATTAGTAACTGATAGTAAGAGATTTTTTTCAATACATAGACAAAATTTTTTTAAGTCATGGAACAATCATAATTTCCCCCACTGGTGGTTAAGATCAGTTTGCAGGGTTTCAGCAGGCATCATGAGGTTTACAGTCCTACAAAGTATGAACCGCCCGCATTTCACATCAATTGTCAAATAATAAATATGGTATCACCATCTAAATGGCTACTGAAGTCGTTAAATTAAACTTATCACACATTCTTAATAAATTATAGGAAAAATAGACCTAGAAGGTGCTTTATAATAAAGAATATCTCAATTTTAAACCTAATTTATAAAACACTAGACCACTATTTTAAAGTCAGGGATAACTATTATTTAACATGGACATAAATAAGGGGAAATGATTCTTTTTAAAGGTCATTGGAGGACTACCTAGAAAAAAAAACTATGAGAGTCAACTGAGAATCCATTAGAAAATCCATTAGAATCCATAGAAAACTTTACATTTTTTATCAATTTTTCATTAAATGCATAAAGACAATACTTTTTATATGTTAATAAAAATTAGGTAAAATCTATTGGAGTAAACTGTTATGCTTGCCATAGCAAAATTCCTAATCTAGGAATGTTTGTCTGGGGAATTATTGGCAACAAAGATGACAGATAAAAGACTCCATTTTTTAAATATAAAAATACAAATACTGCTATGATAAAGGACAAATTTTATTAACAAAAGATTTACCAAAGTGTGGACAAAATTGGCTAATAACCAATGGTTATTAATCTAATATTCATCTTATTAATTTTATTTTAATTTGGGCTTAAAGAGCAAATATTTTTTAAAATGATAATATTCTGCATTAGCAATGGTGATGTTAGATGAATTCTCAACCATACCACACTGAAGGAGGAATAAATCTCACTGTCTTTAGGAATGTACCCTGGGCTGTATGTAAATACCACTGAGACTCCCACAGTAATGGTGCTGGGTTATACGATATTGTAGAGAATTTACAGAAAGACTCATTAGGTTTACTGCAGATTTTAAAAATTATTTCAAGGGTCCAATGACCACACACTAATTTGGTAATTTACTGGAAGAACTTATATAACTCAACATAAATTATACTAATGGCTAAACCATATATCAACAAAGACTACAGTGTAGGAACAACAGGAAAGATATATCTTGGTTGTCAGAAGCCATGTATATATATATAAATGGAAGGTCATTGCTCTATGACTGCTTTGGCCCCCATTTCAAGTAACATAATTAAAAGACCTTGTGCCGTTAGGGTATGTGTTCTTTTGCAATTGACTTCTATCACTTCTAACAGGTTAGGTTTGTCTGACCCAATTTACTAGAGCATTATTGCCTTTCCAAACAGATTCCCATCCTTTCCCTTGCTCTTTGAAGAGAGTTTCTTTCAATTTGTCTATTTTAGCTAACAGATCTTTTTCTTTTGAATGTAATTTTACATTAAAAGCAAACTCGGCTTTTCTTAGTATAGCTAACATACATTTATTTTACAAAGAGCTCTTTCTTGTCTTGGTCAAGTTATTTAATCCACCACACATACTAACTGTCAGGGAACAATGAAGATACATATTTTATACCCCAAAATATTGTGCCCTCTATACTAAGTTCAAATGTGGGAGGCCCAAAATGGCGGCAGTATAGGAGGATGCTGAACTCACAGCCTCCCACAAGTGAAACTGAACATACTCATATATAGGTAACAACTACTGTTGTGAGACAACTGAGGGCTGAATGAACAGCTCCCAACAACAGGCAAGAGAAAGAGACGGAATAGAAAAGGCTAGAAAGACAAAGGAACCCTCCAGGCTGGGGGAACCCACGAGCACCTTCCACTTTTATAGGGTGGGCGGACAGAAGCTCTATTCGGGGGCTTTGGTTTCACTGCAGTATCTCCACAGCAGCAGTGAGTTCTCAGCTACGTTGCCTGGAGCCTTTTGCTTTCACGACACCCACCTGGCCTCCCTGCTGAGAGCTGAGAGCTGCTCCTGCCTGCAGGAAGTGCCAAGGCCGCTGGAGCTGGAAGTACCTGCTCAGGGCAACACCATACCCACCTGGCCTCCCTACCCAGAGCTTCTTGGGCCTAGCAAGCTAGTGCCTCAGGCTCTGAGAGTACCTGCTCAACTGATAGCAGCTTCCCCAAACGATCTGGCACATGGAGCCTACAAAGAGGCTGCTTCTATACAGGACTGCTTTCTGTACAACAAACCAGAGAGACTGTGTAGAGAAGACTGAAGAGCCATGGGAGCCCCCCGGGACTGTGGGAAGGCAGGAGTAGGAGGGCTGGTGAGCACCCCTGTTTACATGCCCCTGCACCTCCATAGGGTAGGCAGACCTCTATCCAGATGCTCTAGCCTACCTGCAAAGTGCTGCAGTGTATTCCCAGAGCCCATGTTGGCCCTGAATAAAGAGAGCACGCAGGACCTACAGGGCTGTACCACACACACCTGGCCTTCCCACCCAGAGCTGCTCTGGCTCAGTAGGCCAGTGCCCCAGACACGTTAGGCACCTGCTTAGCTTGTGGACTAAAAAGGGGTGCTGTAATAAATCATAAATTCCTAATGGGGCAGGTCATGGTGGGTAGTCACGCGCCCAGTGAAAGATGTTTAAGTGAAAGATGTTTAACTTCTCTAGTGAAAGATGTTTAAGCCAGCTCTGCCTGTCCATTGTTCTTGGCATCTAGGTTAACACACCTTTGAAAGGCCAGAAGTAATACTCCTCAAAGGCATGACCACCCTCAAGAGACCACATAGTCTTAACTAAGCTGTAATCCAATCCCCGTCTAGCTTCTCCCACCTTCATGTAATCTTTCTTACTTTTGCTCCTTAATTCCAAATGCATACAAGAAACTGCAAACTGCTGTTCTCTGGGCATTTGAGATCTTGTTCCCTGGCATACGTCATCAGTTTGGCTCAAATACTCTTACAGAAGTTCAGTATAGGTTTGGACATTTCTTAGGTTCATATTTACTTGGCATAGTAAGGCAAGACTCTGAAGAAACCACCCAGGACACCCTGCAGATGGACTTGGTGCTAGCAAGAGCCCCTTGTGTCCCACTGGCTCCCCACTTTGCATCACATGAACTTGGATGAGTCTCTCTCAGAATCCTAGGCATCCTTGCTTTAGATAGCAGGCCATGACTTTACTTGAGCTACTCTTAGAAAATCCTCGAGATGGATAAGGGTTGAGATAACCCAGGAAAGGGGGGAAAAATGGGATCCTGCTTTAATTTCGGCTTTGAATTGGATTGCTTCATGAGAGTATGAACAAAATTTTTGCTGGTTAAATGAGAAACTGAACTCTTTATCTCTGAAACAGAAAGGACACTTGCTTCCCCAAACTGAATATCCGATGGGGCAACAATCATTGTTGCACATCCCCAAATTAGGAGTGGTGGAGATGGGCCCCCTATGAGGAATCCAGTGCAGCAGCACAGCCAATCCTAAAGAAACCAACAGGAGCCCAGGGAGAAGCCCTGGAATGGGTTCATCATGAATGAAAGGGGCCGAGGCCTCAGAAAGTGTCACAGTCCTGACAGGATCTGGTAAGTTCTTCCTGGCCCTTGCTTAGATATTTTTAGGTGACTAAGAATCTTTGTGGGGTTGCCTGGGGAACAATTTTCTCTAGGACATAAAGCAGTACTATAGGGATATTCACAGCAGTTGGCTCGTCTGGAGAATGCACATAAAAGCTGGTTTTTCCTAGAAGTTTGTTCAGACTCTACAGATCTCGAAATTCCCATTAATACTAAGATGGTCAAGGGGAGGATCCTTTGATACTTCTAAATTAATTTTTGCACATATAATTAGAAAAAGCCAGATATAAAATTAGGCAGAATGGAAAACATGTTTAATTGGTCTCTTGAAGCTTGAAAAAGAGGATTTAGATAAATGGCTTGAACTTTGATGTCGTTTAGATGTTAGCCAAATTCTTTGAGGTATGCTTATTTTAAAAGGAGGAAGGTCATTTGGAACTTGACTTTTCAAGGACAGATATAAATTGTAAATGCCTCTGAAACAAAATTTGTATCCAACTGTTCCTTTATAAACCAGTGAGTTTTTCTCATGGCTAAAGGGTCTCTGTTTGTGTCTGTGTGAGTCTATATATGTATGTTATAAATGTGAGATAAATTTGTACCTCCAGATGGTATTATTAAAATTAATTTAAAGGCAAGAGCTTGTAAGGATTGGGTATCCCAAAATTCTCAGAAATATAAACTAACTCAAATATTTTTCAAGTTCACTTGACCTAACATTAATCCTTAGTAAATAAAAGCTAACTTAAGTTTGCTGGTTTAAGTAAAACAGACATGTATTTACTTTGCCTGGGTTTTATAAAAATTAGTCTTTGTTAATAGTTAACTTGACATCAGTGAAATATGTTTATAGAGGTTATAAAATGTCTTCATAAATTTACTACACTAAAGAATCCTAGTTGCTAACTTCTTAGTTTTCATTAGAATTGAGGTTTTAAGTTTTAAATTCTCAATATATGTAGAAATAACTTTGCACTATTCCAAAAGGACCCCTGGAACATCTCAAAGGATTGGTCCTTTATGCTAAATTGTATGGAGAACATTGTAAAATAAGTGATGAAAAACTTCTAGGGCATATTGTGTGGATAAACAATAGTTGTAAATTAAACAAATAGTCAGGACCACATAATCTTAAATAAACTGTAATCCAGTCTCTACTTTGCTTCCTCCCACCTTCTTGTAATCTTCCTTTCCTTTCCCTCCTTAATTCCAAATGTGTAAAAGAAACTGCAAACTATTATTTTCTGAGGCATTTGAGATCTTACTCCCCAGCATATGTCATCAGTTTGGCTTACATAAACTCTTACAAAAATTCTCTATAGGTTTGGACATTTCTTGCATCAACAAGCTCCTACCAGCCTTCAAAAACCATCCAGCTCACACCCTGCACAGAAGCTGCTTCTACATAAGGCCATTTTATTTCAAGACTAGGAGAGACAGCTATTTTTTGTCTAATTCAGATAAACAAATATAGAAAGTCAAACAGAAAGAAAAGACAAAAGAATTTCCTTCTTTCAAATGAAGGAAAAAGAAAAATGCCCGGGGGATGGTGGTGGGGTAGGGGAAGCCCTAAGGGAAAAAAAAAAAAAAGCAATTCGCCTGATAAAGAATTCAAAGAAATGCTCATCAGGATCCTCACCAAATTTGAGTGTGAACTAGAGGAACTTAGGGAGACTCCAACAAATTTTTATAAAGTAAAAGAAAGAACCAAGCAGGCCTGAAGAATACAATAACTGAATGAAAAATACAGAAGGAATCTACAGCAAATTAGCTGACACAGAAGAACGGATCAGTGACCCGAAAGACAGACTAGAGGAAATCAAGCAATCAGAACAGCAGACAGAAAAACACACACATTGTGATCAACAAATACGGTGAGTGATTAAATTTTAAAAATGTATTACAGTAAAAGACACATTGCCATTAATTCTCCTCAAAATTCTCCTCCTCTCTTCAAACACACTTATCCCACCATTCTTTCCACTTTCTGAAGCAGTTCTGAAAGTCCTCTTTTGTGAGTGTCTAGCTGTGTTGTCATGGCTGCCTCAATGTCCTGAATCATTTTGACTTTGGAGAAGAGCCAGAAGTTACACGGTGACAGATCCAGTAAATAAAGTGGATGAGGACACACTGTAATGTTTCTATTTGACAGAAATTGCCGTGTACCAGAAGTGATGTGTGACACAGAGCATTGTCATGATGGAGGATGATTTATGGCACACTTTAAAACACACCTTCTCTCAACCGTAGCTCACACTCAACTGACTGACTGCACCAAACAAGTTGAAACTTGTCACACACAGTTACTGAGGTTCGACACACTGCTTCCCATATTGAAGATCCCTGCCTTTCCGTTGGATGGCACTCGGCAGCAGCATTCACTGTATTTTGTGATCACAATGGACAGGCTCCATGTCACACATCAGTTCTGGTACAGCAATTTCTGTCAAATAAAAACATTACGGTGTGTCCTCATCCACCTTATTCACCAGATGTGGCACCGTGCGACTTCTGGCTCTTCCCCAAAGTCAAACTGACGTGAAAGGTAAATGTTTTGAATTGATTTAAGACATCAAGGCAGCCATGACAGCACAACTATAGAGTTGTGTATGAGTATGAAAGAGAACTTCCAGAGCTACTTCAGAAAGTGGCAAGAATAATGGGATAAGTGTGTTCAAAACTAGGGGGAGTATTTTGAAGGGGAGTATTTTTCTATGCAGGATGTAGGGTGCTTGTCAGCTTGCAGGGGGTTTGCTGTTACAATTGGCTTCTTCTGAGAACTGCTCTTTTCCTATCTATGATGGATGTAGGTTGCTTGTCAGCCTGCAAGTGCAGTGCTAGCTGGGGAATTCAGAGACAAGCGGTTAATTCTTAAGCTTATTCCTGATAACTCACAAGCTCATTCCTGTTAACTCTACCTGTTTCATCATTCCGGATACTAAATCCTATCAGATATATGATTTGCAAATAATTTCTCCCTTTCCCTAGGTTGTCTTTTCATTTTCTTGAAAATGTTCTTTTTTTTTTTTGTCTCTTTTTATTTTATTTTAATTTATTAGTTTCAGGTGTATAAGACAAGGTACTACTTAGACGTTCATCATTTATATCCCTCACACTGTGAACCCCCCTTCCCCCATCCACTATCCCTCCGACCTCACACCGAGCCATCACATTATATATATAAAATTATAGTTGGCATTCATTAATGTTTAGCTTCTGGTGTACAATGCCATGATCAGGCATCCACAGTATCCCTGAGGTGGTCTCCCAAATAGGACGCATGTCCATCGGATACCCAACAAAATCTTTACAACATTATTGAATACGTTCCCCAAATTAACTTTCAAAAAACCCTGAGGCCATCTTGTGGTTACCAGCTGCTTCCAAATCCCTTCACCTTTCCCCTTATTCCCCCCCCATCCCCCGCCCCTGCCTGTCTAACAACTCTCGGTTTTTTCTTTTTGTCCCCAAAACTGTTTCTGATTAGTTCATTCACATATTCTTTTCTTTAGATTCCGCATACAAGTGAGATCATATGGTACTTGTTAAAAATGTTCTTTGATGCTCAAAAGTTTTTAATGTTAATGAAATCTCATTTATCTATTTGAAAAATTTATCCCTATGTGTTTCTTCTAACAATGTTATTATTTTAGCTCTTATACTTATGGGACTCTTTTGATCCATTTTTAGTAAATTTTTATAAAGGGAGTTAGTAAGGGTTCTCTTCATTTTTTTGCATGTTTACATCCAGTTGTTCCAGCACCATTTGTTGAAGAAACCATTTTCTCCCAATGAATAACCATGGTATCTTTGTTGAAAATAAATTAGACATAAATATTTGGATTTATTTCTGGACACTTAATTCTATTTCATTGGTCTGTCTGTCCTTATGCCAGTACCAGACTGATTTGATTATTGTAGCTTTGTAATGCATTGTGAAATTGGGAAATCCTCCAACTTTGTTTTTCTTTTTCAATATTGTTTTGGTTAATTGGGGCCCCTTGCAATTCCATATGAATTGAAAGATCTGTTTTGATTTGGAAGATCTGTAAAAAAGTCCATTGGAATTTTGATAGGTATTGCATTGAATTTGTAGATTGCTTAGGGGAAGTACTGATCTCTTAACAATACTAAGTTTTTTAAATCCATGGACGTAGGATGTCTTTATATATATTTAGGTCTTCTTTAAATTTTTTTTTTAGCAATGTTTTATAGTTTTCAGTATACGAGCCTTTCACCTTCATTTTTTAAAAAATTTTTATTGGGGAATATTGGGGAACAGTGTGTTTCTCCAGGGCCCATGAGCTCCAAGTCATTGTCCTTCAATCTAGTTGTGGATGGTGCAACTCAGCTCCAAGTCCAATTGTCATTTTTAATCTTTTGTTGCAGGGGGCACAGTCCACCATCCCATACGGGAATTGAACTGGCAACCTTGTTGAGAGCTCATGCTCTAACTAAGTGAGCCATCCAGGTGCCCACCTTTCACCTTCTTGACTAAATTTATTCCTGGGTATTTTATTCTTTTTGATGCTACTGTAAATAAAATTGTTCTCTCAATCTCCTTTTCTGATTGTTCAGTGCTGGTGTATAGACACAACTGATTTTCCGATAGTGATCATGTATCCTATAACTTTGCTGAATGCATTCACTAAATCTAGTAGACATTTGTGGATACTGTAGAATGTTCTATAGATAGAATCATGTCATCTGCAAATAAAAATATTTTACTTCTTTTCTGACTTGGATGCCTTTACATTTTTTACTGTGTTTTATTTGTTTGTTTGTTTGTTTGTTTTTGTTTTTCCCTAATTACTCTCCAGGGAAATATTGAATAGCAATGGTAAAAAGTGGAAATCCTGTTCATGTTCCAGATATTAGAAGGAAAGCTAGCTTTCAGTGTTTTATCATTGAAGAAAGGGTTAGTTGTGGGTTTGCCATAAATGCTCTCTATCATGTTAAGGAA
The DNA here is from genome assembly GCF_964194185.1 of Rhinolophus hipposideros. Taxonomy (NCBI): domain Eukaryota; kingdom Metazoa; phylum Chordata; class Mammalia; order Chiroptera; family Rhinolophidae; genus Rhinolophus; species Rhinolophus hipposideros. Next base: position 10,056,680 of record NC_138050.1, read on the forward strand.
GTTCCCTTCTGGTCCTAGTTTGCTGAGTGTTTTTAGTCATTTCAAGATGTCATGTTTGGTCAAGTGCCTTTTCTGCATCAATTGAATCATCATGTGTTTTTTGTTCATTTTATTAATGTGACATAATACATTGATTGATTTTCTTACATTGAGTCATCCTTTCATGCCTGATGTAAATCCCACTTGGTATATGTGCAATCCTTTTGATAAGTTGCTGAATTCAGTTCACTTGTTTTCCTTTCAAGAGTTTGGCATCTACTTAATTTTGTTATTGTCATGAGTTATAATTTATGCATTGTGTGATCATTGATATAGACTTACAGTAATTGTTTTATATATTTGTGTTTTAAATTACATAGGAAACATCAATTATACTGACAAAAAGAAATAGCTTCAAATGAAATCACAGCCTCAGCCACCTCTTTCACCTCTTTGATTTCAGCTGAATGAGATCCTGAGCAGAGAATCCAGCGAACCAGTACTTAAACTGCTCAACCATGGAAAACGTAAGACAATTAATTTGTGTTTTATTAAGCTGTTAAGTGTGTGGTAATTTGTTACACAGCATTAGAAAACTAACACCCTGTTTGTGTCAAAATCCACTCTATCACGTTGAAAGAACAGGATAAAAACAGACATTTATTGCAACTAGAAAGACAGGAGGTGGCCCAGTTTCAGAAATTCAGGTACAAGATTGGAGGAAATCTGGTAATAAAGTTGACTCAAAACCGAACCAATAATTCTGGCTCTTTTTAAGTTAATTTTTATTATGTTTATTGGGGTGACATTGGTTAGTAAAATTATATAGGTGTCAAGTGTACAATTCTATAACACATCATCACATTTCTGTAATACATCATCTATACTGCATTGTGTGTTCACAGCCAAAGTCAGTTCCTCCATCACCATATATTTGATCCCCTTTTCCCTGTTCTACCAGCCACCTCCTGCCTTACCCTCTGGTAACCACTGAGCTGTTGTCTGTGTCTATGAATTTTTGTTTGTTTCTTTCTTTGTCTTGTTTCTTTGCTGCTTTCAGTTTTATATCCCACATATGAGTGAAGTTATGTAATTCTTGACTTTTTCTGTCTGACTTATTTCACTTAGCATGATAATCTCAAGATCCATTATATTGTCACAAATGTCAGTATTTTATCTTTTCTTACGGCCAAGTAATATTCCATTGTACATACCAGGTCTGACGATTAAGTTCGCGAACTCATTCTAGAAAAAGTGCTCCATACCTCATTGCTGAATATCACTACGGTCACCTTTGAAGTCCTCCCCTTGGGAAGCTATGCACTGATGCCAGCACCTAGTCCACCCTTCAAAGCAGGTTTGGAACTCTTTTTCTGGAACGGCCATCAAAGCTGTCATCGTATTAACCTTGATGTCCTGAATGTCATCAAAATGTCTTCCTTTCAATATTTCCTTTATCTTCGGATAAAGAAAGAAGTCCTTGGGGGCCAGATCAGGTGAGTAGGGAGGGCGTTCCAATACAGTTATTTGTTTACTGGCTAAAAACTCCCTCACAGACAGCGCCGTGTGAGCTGGTGCATGGTCCTGATGCAAGAGCCATGACTTGTGGGCGAAAATTTCAGGTCGTCTACCTTTTTCACACAGCCTTTTCAGCACTTCCAAACTGTAAACTTGGTTACCTGTTTGTCAAGTTGGTACAAATTCATAATGGATAATCCCTCTGATATATAAAAAAAAAAAAGGTTAGCAATATCGTTGTAACAAGGTCGCAAACCTAATTGTCAGTACTTGTCTGTAGACTTGCTGACAGAGAGGTGCCCCAGAAATTGCTAGCTCCATGTTAGAACTCATCGCGGTGCACTATGACTGTCTGTTTTCTGACTGGTGACCTGTTCACTCCCGAACTGCCTGTAGGGAACCACCATTGAACCACTGCCTGTGGTTTTACCCCAAGTGCCACAGCTAACAAGGTAATGCTGTTGCCGTAAGATACATCATGGGACATCCAGACTAAATTGACTATCTGGGAAAATCAGATGATGTGATTAGCATAATGAAAACACATTACAACACATAGCATCTTTTATACTTAAATACTTTCCCAGCATTCTCCAAACACCCTCAGATTAACAGGTTTTGGTATTGTGCTCATTTTCCAAATCAGGAAGGAAAAAGGCAAGGAAGCAAAGATAATGTCTAAGATTATACACTTAACAAATAAAAAGCTGGGGCTACATCTCAAGACTCCTGAACCCTAAGTCACTTCTAGAAAGTACACTTTCTGGAATGGTGGTGAGCATGACTGAGGATGTTGACTGACATCAAGTCCTCAGTGGTTCTGCCAGTCATTGCAGCCACTTTTCAGCTGCCTGATTTCTGCAGGGGTATCCTTGCTCATAAAACATATTTCCTTTGCATCTTCAGGATGTTATCCCTACTAGTTAACTTTACAGAAACAATAAGCTAGAACAGGATGTTCAAATAGATTTCCCCTAATAAAATATATCAGAATTCTCAATCTTCCTACAGTCGATTTTATATCACCTAAAATTTATTGACAGGAACATATGAAAAATGTGGCTAAAGCCAACTGGGGTCTCAGGTTTAGCCTGCAAGTTCTATCTCTGAGCAGTGAGTTATTGAGCTGCCACATCTGAGGGCCAATATATCTGTCCTGACTTCTGAGCAGGCTTCATTATAGAAAATGTGATTCAAAAAAAAAAAAAGAAAGAAAGAAAGAAAATGTGATTCCAAAGCTTTGTCCTTGAGTATGTCATGTGGAGAAATTATGTGGTATTCACCAAGGAAACAGCTACTTTTGATGCACTTAATGGAATCTAACCTGAAGTTTATTTCATAAAGTACATGCTCTTGTTGAGGAAGAAGTCCTGAGTTATGGTTCTATTACTACTCAGCTATAATATCCATAGAGGCACAAAGGTATGAAAACCAAAGTAAAAATCAGACCTATCTTTCTGTAGCTGCCTCTAAACACATTTCATATTAAGCATCTGGGATAGTCTGGAGATTTGTGGCCGGGAGAGATTGGACATAATATTCTGATGCTGAATCTCTATAGAAAAGGGAATTCTTACTCATACATGCTAATGTGTATAGCTGCCCATTAATAATCTGAGTTTACCCCAGTGATCATATATCAGACAAGATATATACCGATGTATATCTTATTTATATCTTATTATTTTATATAGACAGCATATATAATTGTTTTACATATGTATAATATCCTATTAATCTTATATGTGTGTGGTGTGTATTATAGACACACATACATACATACACACACATATATATGTATATAGAGATAGCACTCTATAATTAGTTTATGAATGAGTGGGCCTTAGGCTTCGTCTGGTTCAAGTCCCCCTTTAACAAACGGGGGAAATAATTATCTAAGTGAGTAAAAGGGGGAGCATGGTTAAAGCATTGGAACAGCTAGCATTTTTACTCAGTCAAGATAGTCTTAGATATTGCAGTGGAAATAGAATCGGCACTAATATCAGAGAAATATTAGGTCTTGAGACAATAGTTCTGTAATAGCTCCAGGACCAAGTTCCTCTTTGGTAAAATAAGAACAACAGTACGTTTCTCTGGAATGTTGTGACCACTAAAGGAAAATTTAATTTAAAAAGTAATATTTTCTGCTATGTAATTGATTCTAAGTAAGTGTTAGGGTTTTTATTAAGCCTTGTTGTTTTTTTTTTTCCACTGTGGTTTTATAACTGGCACATAGGGGTAAACAAGCCCCAAACGAAATTAAACATGACTAAGCAGCCAGGCGCTGTGCCAGAACAATCACAATAAACCATGACCTCTTCCATTATTTTATTTTTACTTAGTTCATAACATGATGAAAGAAGCAGAGACAAGAGTGAGGCTTTTGTGTTACTGAGAGGAAGAATTTGTAGCCTGATCAAACAGGACAATTTGAATCTTAACAGTAATGCAAATAAGGTAAGAAGTTCCTTGCTTGAAAATGTGCATTCACTGGAATCTTTCAATGATAACAATATGAATTCATGTCTGGATATTGCTAGAAACCATGCTTGGAAAGCAATGACTGTTATTTATAGCGGAAGGCTGCAGAATGGTGGGGGTTCCCTATGAAACACGACCAAGTCGAAGCGAAGAAAGTATTAGCCTATTTAGTAGCTACAGGACAATTAAAGTTATATGGTGCATGTGTGGACCTTTATAAAGTCCTTTAATTGTGTGTGCAGCATTGAGTTCATGCTCAAGTTCACACCAAAAGCTGTATTATAACGCATTGATGGGATAGCAGTTGTATAAACACTTGAGTATCTTACGAATCCCCATGTTGGTTCAATTCTGGCTGTACAGAGGATTAGCTTGTTTTAGAAAACATTAATTAAGTAGTTGTGTATTACAAGTACTTGAAATTGGTGTCAGAATCATTATTTGGATGCAGTTATCCTTGATAGCATCTATCAAAGTGGGATTTGGAAACTTTTTATAATTATTTTGTTAATTGCTATTACCTCCTTTATCGTATAAGATCAATGATGATAGCTGTCATTGCTACTAATTCATTTTCTTACAACCAGTACTTGACCATAAATAGAAGCTTAGTAAATATTGATTGAGAAAATGAATGAGTCTTCTTCAGAGTAGGATATATGTTTGATTTGTCTCTATAATCTCAGAGTGTCTGACTTAGTGCCTTCCATATTATTGATTGTCTCAGTCTCTGTAATCATCTTTCCTTATCGATCTATCTATCTACTTTTTTGATATGGTATTTGAATAACACCAACAGTCCATTTACCAATTTTCCTGGGCCTGCCCTGTATTACCCTATAGAGGTCGGATTCTCTACACATCAGATACTCAAAGAATAACCATAACTATTTTTATTTTTTTTAGAATTGGGGAATATTGGGGAACAGTGTGTTTTCCCAGGACCCATCAGCTCCAAGTCAAGTCATTGTTTTCAACCTAGTTGTGGAGGGTGCAGCTCACTGGCCCATGTCGGAATCGAACTGGGGACCTTGGTGTCATGAGCACTGAGCTCTAGCCACTGAGACAACCGGCCGCCCTAACCATAACTTATCTTGATCTGAGCCAACTAGCTTTCTTTTGGAGGCTGAAGCACTCACAAAAGCACTAAAGACAAGAAAAGTTCAAATGATGTTATTTGTCTTCTACTCAGACTGTAAGGGGTGTTAAATGCACTGATTTGGTTAGAAAATATTTTATAAGTGACTCATTCAGGCCCCAGAAATATGTAAACTGCATCACTGAACACATCAATAGCGTAACTGAGCATTATTTCTGAGACACTTTTTTTTTGCAGTCAGGTACCAGTGTTACTTTATAAAAGAGTCCTACATAAAGATAGATAAGGCGCCTCAAAAACTCAAGTACATTACAACTGCCTTTTAGACAGTAACAGGACTGAAAGGATGGGTATAATGTTAGAACTACTATATAAAAACCTCATGAAAAGATTAAGCTTCTCTATTGATAGGGTATTCTTCTGCTATGCACTGAATTGTGTCCCCCAGAATATGTTGAAACCCCCACGCCAGTGTGACTGGATTTGGAGATAGGGACCACAAGGAGGTAATTGAGGTGAAATGAAGTTGTGAGGATGGGATCCTTAGGTGATGGGACTGGTTGGTGCTCGTGTAAGAAGAGACCGAGAGAGCTCACACATTGTCCTCTCCACCCCTGGTGCTGCACAGAGAAGTCCTGTGAGCACACAGCCAAAGGCAGCTGTCTGCACCCCAAGGGCTGCGCTCTCACCAGACACCACCTGTTGGCACCTTGATCTTGAACTTCCAGCCCCCAGAACTGTGAGAAAACAAACTGTTATTCTTTCAGCTCCGCAGTCTATAGTGTTTGTTATGGCAGCCCAAGCGGACTAAGACATCTTCCACATAGCAAGGACAGAAAAAAGGAATTCATCCATTTTTTTCTCTCCCTCTTATCTATTTGATTAGAAATAATTGTCTAAATGTTATTTCCTGTCTCAAATTGAGTGTTCCATCCCACTGCCAGATCTTGATTTAGAATCTCTCACCCGGATTCTATTAATATTGACTATCTCCATGCCCACACTACCTTCTTGGCCTCCATTTATTCATTCTCTACATTATTATATCACCAGAGAGCTCTTTTTAGAGTACAATGTCAGCCACGTGGTTCTCATGCTTAATATCCATAAATAGATACCGTTTGACAGAAAAATTAAACCCCATTTCTCCATGTGGCATTAAGCCTGTCCTATATGAGTCCTAGTCTGTCACTAGATTCATCTGTTGCCAGGTTGCTGATGTCAGACTCAGTGTTTCAACCCCAACGAACTACTTATAGTTCCATAAACACATCTGTCTGTTTCAGAACTCTGTGGTGTTTATTATGCTGCTGGACTCCCATTTCCCCCTTACTTTCTTTTCCTCTTTGCCTTTCATGGAAAATATTTGTTTATCTCTAAAAATTCAGCTTCACTGTAATCTCCCTTATGAAACCTCCTTCCTTGACATTTCTATCCCTATATAGGTAAAATTGTCCATACCTTGTCTGTGTATGTCCTTCCACAACTGGAATATAACACAATCATGACACCTTTAATTCTCTATTCTGATGTTCTTAATTTTGAGAGAAATAGTCTAACATATATAACATATACTATAATATATTCTAATAGGGTGTTCTTATTCATTTATTTGTGGGATGCAATCAAAATTATTAATATGAGAAGGTTCTCATATTAACTTTTGTTTCCTCCTACAACACAAAAGGGAATTTTGAACGTGCCATACCAATTCTTCTCCTATTAGCTCCTAGAAATCCTAAGGCTAGAAGAACTAGATAGGTTACATAATAACATGCTGAGAGACAGTGGCTGGAGAGAGACAGATGAAAGATCATTCCCAAGCAGTAGGCTGGGGGCAGGGCTAATACATATTCTGTCATTTTATTTTTCTCTTGCTCTGCCATTTATTCTTAGTGTCTCCCATCAGCCAAAATCAACCCCAAACAAGAGATCCAGGGAGTCTTTGTGAGGCCATCCAAGAAGACAGCTTTTCAATGCCTAAAGCAGGAAAGAGCAGGGTTGAGAGTGGTTATAGTGTGGCAAACAAACATTCAGAACAGGAGAGCACCACTTAGAATTACTTTCTAGGAGTAGCCTATAGAAGCATGCTTCCGAGTCTCACTGAGCTCATTTGAGTCATGTTTCTTCCTAAATCGCAACAGCCAACCCCTGAGCCTGGGGTGGGATACATTTCCCTGGCAATGCATAGACTATATTGTGGAAAGGTTAATGCCTGAATAATAAATTAGGGTACCTATAGAAAGAGGAAAGGAAAGGATGCTGGACAGGAAAAAACACCAAGTGACCACCATAGAAGTCAATGCCTGAAAGTAAGTTATTTCGATGAATAGAAACACTGATTCTTAATCTGGGTTGCAATTACTAGATCACAATGCTATATAGGATTACAAAATTTAAAAGCATGTTCCTGAGGGAAGAAAAAAGAGCCAATGTTTATTTAATGTCGCCTATGTATCTTTAGTATTATGTGTATTACATGATTTAATATTCATACAAGCTAGAGAATTGATATAATTTATCCAAAGTCACTTAGCTGGTTAGTGGCAAATCTGGACTTCCATTTCACCGCTGTATTTTTTTAAATGTGAAATTTCCAAACTTTTAATTTCTCTGACTTTCTAGTTGAGAATTTCTTTAAAATCTTTAGGAATTCTTCTTTCTTTTAGGAAGGAGAACCTATAATTTATTGTGCAAAATTTCCAAATGTAAGTTCATTATGATTACACAAATGCAATAGAGATTTATTTGTAATTCAGCGTAACTTTCAGTAGTTATATAAATCCATTGTTATGTCTGCAACTCCACTAAAACATTTATTGGCAGTGTCAGAGTGATAATTATTTCATCATACTCTTGTTTATCGAGTTGCATTTCCCAACTGTGTGCTATAGAATGCTCTATTTTAATATGCTCAGAGGTGTGATTATATAGGTTTGAGAAATTATATTAAAAAGTTCTAGCAGGCCTATTTATTCCAGAATTTCTCAGAGTCCTTAAATAATAATGTTCATTGTGACTCTCTAGGAAGGAGATGCTGTGTTTCCCCGAAAATAAGACCTAGTTCGACCATCATCTCTAATGCATCTTTTGGATAAAAAATTAATATAAGACCCTGTTTTATATTATATAAAACCCAGTCTTATATTATTTTATATAAGACTTGGTATAATATAATATAATATAATATATTATATTATAATATAATACAAAACAATATAATATAATATAATACCGGGTCTTATATTAATTTTTGCTCCAAAAAATGTGTTAGAGCTGATGGTCCAGCTATGTCTTATTTTAGGGAAAACACGGTATGTTAGATAGGCTTTTCCTAACTTATTTGATCACAAAATTTTTTTGTATAGAAAGCTCACTCATATTTACCTAGAGTAGTGCTCTGAAGAACAGGTTGTGGGACAATAGTTTAAATGTATCAGGAGAAAACTGTCTTCCTTTTTCATTTAATCACCATCTGAATCCCATAAGGAAACAGAGGCTCATATACAGTATGTTAATAATATGTCCACCTTTTTAACCCAAATTAAAGCTTGATAAAGCATTAGTATCCCATGCAATTGAAAATCATAGACATATAATTTAGGGCTGTAATGATAGATGGCCTCTTCACTATTATATCATGTGCTCTTTTAAATTAAACCATTTGAAATTCTGTAATATAAAATACCTACATTTTCTTGTGCCACTTTACAATTCTGCTTCCCCCACCAAAATCAAAGACCAAATATAGAAAAATTTAAAATTTTTAAAGAAATCTCTATGAAAAAAATAGCTAATAGATTATTTGGATGATCTTTTCAGGGACTGCTTTAGACCAGGTGTAAATAAGGGATATTTTCAAAGCACTTTTACTTTGAGTCATAATTTTCAAAATTAGTAATGGATTATTTTGTATATCTTCAGGAATACCTCGTATTATATTCATCATATGAGGTTTTGTTTTTTGTTGTTGTTGTCGTTGTTGTTGTTTTTGGACATAACAAAACGTTATTGCAATGCCTCCGGAATAAGCTTGATAAGTACACTGTTAATAGCATTTTCAGCCAAACACGAGGTTTGACCATAAATACACAATATTCTGTAGTTGGTCACTTCAGAAAATGGAATACCAAGCATGTGATAAGCACCGGAATCATTGATTTAAGAATATTTCATCCCATTGTGAATATGCATGGCATGAAGAAACTATAGTTTTCATATTTATTTATAGTTTCTTCATATTTACTGAAACTATGGTCTCATAACTTTTTCCAAACATGGTTAGGGTACAAGTAAGATTATATTCCCTGTAATGATCAAATTAACCTACTTTAAACGCTCATGTTTAATATTGAAGGAATTAATTTTTCTCCAGGTTCTCTCTCCACCAGCAGAAGAGTCCAGCCCTAGCTATTGAAATTGGGACAGTCTGTTCATGGAGTCACCCTGTCCCCAGACCTACCCATCTTGGTTTTATGTTCTGACAGGAGCATCACATTACAGAAGTTCCCTGGACCCTAATTCTTAGAACTTTGTGATCAGTTCTTTTAGTTCTCACAAGCAGCTCTCGCCCAGGCATGGCTCACAATCAGAGTGGAGACTTGCTGATATTTGTGTGACCAACATGGCATCTTGCGATGTCCTGAAAGCCAGGCAGGTCCACGACAAAGGCAATTAAAATCATCTCCCAAGAGACCAAACTGCAATATTCCCAAAAGTTGGTTTCTGAACACAACCAAGAAAAAGGAAGTCCTTCTTTATGGGAACCCGACTACATACTTTTTTCTAAGAACATCGTCAGGATTATGGAATTATGCAGGATTTTGACAGAGTGCTTTAGCCAAATTTGACTCAGAGCAGACATTGTTCCTGATTGTATCACTAAAGCCATATTCTCTGGCTGGTACATTCTGAATACTCATATGTTGGCATGTCCTTAGAGCTAAAAGTGGCTTTAGATAGTATCTACTGAGTTTGTAGATGATGAAAAGAGAAGGTTAAGTATAAATACTTATTCAATGAAGGAATGTCATAATTCTAAAATGCTTTTCAAAGTTACATCAGCAATTCTCAAGATTCATAAATAGGTGAACCTGTAGTTTCATACTAACCAGACATAAAGATCATCAGCACAAATATTTCATGAGGATCAGGAACTAGATGGTATATGAACTTACTTAAGAGGGCAAACATAATTAACATTGAAAGAGACAAGTAAAACTCTTTTAAAACAATGTTATCACGATGTTTAAAAATATACTTTTAAAATGTTTTCATATCTCATTTTAAAAAACAAAATTGAAATGCCTTTATGTATTTTTAATAGCAAAGATCAAAACTACAGCAAAATAAATTTCCAAATTCAGCTTAAATTATGGTTGCTATTAGTTAACATCACCCCTAAAATTAGGGTTCAATGAAACAGGTATGTAGAAAGAATAAGAAAGACCCACAGTGCTCTCTAGTGGTAATATCCCTGTATCTGCTTGGGGGAAAAAAATCAGCTAACTTCCAGAAGTGAAACATGCAATAAATAATGATTTTTAAAAATTTCTATTCAATAATATTTGCATGTAATTAGGCTGTATTTTTGAGCATAAGTTTATTATTATAGTCCAGCATGCATGTATAAACTGAGAATGTATAGAAAATTCAGTTCTGTTTTGGGGCTAGAGCTGGAATTCTCCAGCTCTGGAATTCTAGAATTCTCTAGAATCTGTGTTCTTGTGCCCTTTGATGTGTGTGAATTTCGAAGGGTTAGGGTATCTGTGGGTAGAGGGCAAGGGAAAAGTAAACCCACTGGAAACTAAAATGAGGGAGTCGGGGCTGTGGCCATTCCTGAATTCAGGCACCATCCAGACGCTGGATGACATCTGTGTGGTTACTACCTAGGTGGGGACACATTTGTGAAGTGTCTGAGGAAATGGGACCAGATGATGGCAAGGCACACCCATCCCCATAGGACTGCTGCCCAACCATAAAATTCTAAGCTTATAAGAAAATTTCTCTTATAAAAAATAAATGAATTAATTAGTGCCCTACTTAGGAGGTGAGATACAAAAGATGAGAAGGCAGAGTGAAATATGGTGTCACACGTTGATGGGATGGGCCAAAATTCCCAGGGCAAATTCACCAAAATATGTGACAGACTGTGAGCTGGGTACCCAGGAGGCAGACAATAATCTCTAAAGTAAAGGAATTGAGGTGATGTAAGGAAATTTTTCTTAATCCCGTCAGATCCAAATTATCTATCTTATAACAAAACAATTTTTAAAAAATAACCTGGCTAACATTTTGTAATAATCTAACATTATTTTAATAATGTATAACCTATTTAATATTCAAACATTTTTGTAATAACCTCTATTATCTTAAACGGAAATCATAGATTCTATCATCTACCTACACTTATAACTGTAAAAATTCAGTATAATTGCACAACTGTATTCTAGAGTAGAAATAAAGTAAAGTAACTTGTTCTTTAAAAAAATGTATTGCAATATAGGTAGTCAGGTGACATAACAAATAGATCTATGAATGCAAGTCTAAGGTAGACTGATCCTACCTTATGATTATGTTATATCAGTATCTGAAATACCATGCTACTGTGATCAACTCTTGCTTAAGAGCTATAAAAAAAAAAGTGTACTTTTTCCTCAATTTGCTCAGTTATTAGATTTTTGGACAATTTAGTGTATCTTAACTGAAACCATGTAAAAATACTTTGTGTTTACATATAAAATGAACAAAGTGTCTAAATTCACATATATGTAAACAGATTTTTAGCTATAGGAATATATTTATTACCGGATTTTTGATATTTGTGTGGTACTTTGGACAATTATTCATTTTGTAATCCTGCCCATGTAATCATAATTCTAATTTCTTTAAAATATGTAAAAGGTTTAAGTTCCCAGAGATACCTGGATTGTATTACCAAAGCTTTACTGGCTTTTTATTTTGTAGACCAAACTGTCTGCTGATGTGAGGCTATCAAGTACAATTTTATTTTTCAAAAATTGAAAAGCTTAGACATGCAGGGAGCAAGAGAAAACTAATGTTCCTACCTCACCATGGCCCCTGCCTACTTCTTTGATTTTATCTTTTAGCACTTTCCTCTTGTCTTCTATACTCCAACCATATACCCTTTCCTTTAATTCTTTTTTTATTGAAGTATAATTCTCATACAATATTACATAAGTTTCAGGTATACAATGTAGCTATGTGACATTTGTATAAATTGTGAAATTGCCACCATGGTAAGTTACCATCTGTCACCACACAAAGTTAATACTCTATTATTGGCTGAATTCCCCATGCTGTATATTACATTCTCATGACTTATTTATTTTAAATCTGGGACTTTGTACATCTTGATCCCCTTGACCCATTTTGCCCTCCCCGAACCCCCTTCTGGCAATAACCAATATATTCATGTATCTATGAGTCTGGTTTTGTTTTGTTTGTTTTGGTTTGGTTTGGATTTTAGATTCCACATATAAGTGAAATGTGGTATTTGTCTTTCTCTGTCTGACTTATTTTATCATAATGCCCTCAAGGTCCATCCATGTTGTTGCAAATAGCAAGACTTCATTCTTTTTTATGTCTGAGTAGTATCCCATTGTATAGTACCCCATCTTCTTTATCCATTAATGGACCCTTAGGTTATCATAGTTTGGCTATTGTCAATAATGCTGCAATGAACATGGGGGTGCATATATCTTTGCATTATTGATATTTTTGGTTTTTTAGATATATATCCAGAAGTGAAATTGCTGGATCATATGGTAATTGTCTTTTTAACATTTTGAGTCACATCCATACTGTTGTCCATAGTGGCGGCACCGGTTTACATTCCCTCCAACAGGGCACAAGGGTTCCCTTTTCTCCACATTCTCACCAACACTTGTTATTTCCTGTCTTTTTGATGATAGTCATTCTAACAGGAATGAGGTGATATTTCATTGTTATTTTGATTTACATTTCCCTGATGACTCATGGTGTTGAGATCTTTTCATATACCTGTCTGCCATCTCTATGTCTTCTATGGAAAAATGTCTACTCAGATCCTCTGCCCATTTTTTAATCAAATGATTTGTTTTTTGGTTATTGTGTTGTATGAGGCCTTCATAAATTTTGGGTAGTAACCCCTTATCAGATGTATCATTGGTGAATATCTTCTCCCATTCAGTAGGTTGGCATACTTTTCTCAAGATTGCTTTGGCTATTTGGAGTTTTTTATGGTTCTATTTTAGGATTATTTGATCTAGTTCTGTGAAAAATGCCATTGGGATTTTGATAGAGAATGCATTGAAGCTGTAGATTGCTTTGGGTAGTATAGACATTTTAACAGTGTTAATTGTTCCAATCCATGAGCACTGAATATCTTTCCATTATTTACGTCTTCTTCAATTTCTTTCATTCACGTTTTATAGTTTTTAGTGTACAAGTCTTTCACCTCTTTGATTCAATTTATTCCTAGTTATTTTATTGTTTTGATGCAATTATAGGTGGTATTGTTTTCTTAATTTCTCTTTCTGATAGTTTGTTGTTAGTGTATAGAAATGCAACAGGTTTTTGTATATTAACTTTGTATTCTGTGACTTTACTGAATTTATTTACCAGTTCTAACAATTTTTTGGTGGATTCTTTAGGATTTTCAATACATAGTATCCCCTGCAAGGGAGCTTACATTTTGTAGGTGTTTGGTGGTTTCAACTCCACAGACATGAGTACGTGGGGTTTGGACCCACATCTTGAGCAGCAGAAGGTAATGGTAAACCACTGCTGTATTTTCTTAGTCTCTTTTTTCTTTTGTTTTACCTTGAAAACACTATGATGAGACGGTCCAAACTGAAACATGAGATAGTGCTGAAAAATCAGACTCCCAAATCAGAAAGCACTCACTCAAACTATTCCTGGGAAAGAGCAGAGAGCAAGTAGGAATGTCATTGTTACTAATAATGCAAGTAGACCAAAGCTGGAAGGACATCTAGTGGCTGATATGCACAAAAGCTAAAGGCAAATAGAATGCCGCACAGCACATACTAGCAGAACGTGGAGCATAAGAAGCATGAAGCAAGTTAACTGGAAATTGTAAAGCAAGAAACGGAATGACTAAACGTTGCAGTGCTTGGTGTTAGCAAACTAAAATGGATGGGGTGGGCCATCTCCAGTGTTCCATTCTGGAAACAACAAACTCAGAAGAAACAGAGTGGCTTTAATACTAAGGCAAAATGTAGCACAGGCACTTAAAAGCTACAACACTGGTATGACGGAATCACATCAATCAGTCTTCTAGGAAAACATAATTTATTAACATAATAAATCATAACATTGATTTTATTCACATAACCATCACTCTGGTCCATGCTCCAACTGAAAGGCTAAAGAAGATAAAATTGAAAGCTTTTATTCATGTATGCAAAAATAAATTGACCTCACACGAAAACAAGACATGCTGATAATTACAGGTGACAAGGAAAATCAAAGTAGGAAGTAAAGTATAATCATAAGTAAATGTCTTTGGAAAATTTGAACTAGGGGTCAGAAATGAAGCAGGAGATCAGCTCACGGATTTGTGCCACGCTGACAAGTTGTCCGTTGCAACACATGCTTCAGACAACAGAAAAGATGGCTGTATGAGCACATGGACATCATTAGCTGGCCAACATAGACATCAAATCATCAAACATCATAATAAAGCTAAATAAGCATACTAAAAGGATTATAGTGCCAACATATATAATGTAAATAACATTCCTGATGGATTTCAAGTTCCTGTAAAAAAAAGATTTGCATTGTTGAACTTAATTGACTGAGAACCAGAGCTGTGGACTTAAACTACAAATATCATTAGGAAAGAATGTGAAAAGACAATGCCAGAAGTAAAAAGGAAAGATAAATTGAAATAGATGACAGAAGAAACACTAAAAATTATTAGAGACAGGCAAGAGGCAAATGTTTAAAAGTTAAAAGTGACAAAGACAAGAATTAGCATCCTGAATGCAGTTTTTCAATGACTATCATGTAGAGATAAAGAAAACTATCACAATGGTCAATGTATGGAGACAGATAGAAAAGATCAACCAAAAAAGGAAAAGCAAGAGCTCTCTACCAGAAGATTCAAAAAATAAAAGAGAAATTCAAATCTAAACTAGAAATGCTGAACATCCAACAAGGAAATACATTATCTGACCAGGAGAAAATAAAGGGAAGGTGGATACAATATACTAAAAATCTATACAGAAGAGATAAAAGGACAGCAAATACCTTTGAAGAAGTTTCCTAAGGAAGAACATGTGTTTCTAGAAAATTTTAGAAAGTTAAGTGAAAGCTTCCCTGAAAGTATTGGGAAGAAGTAAATCACCAGAGGTAGATGGGATACCTATAGAATTATTTCAAGCCACAGAGACTGAATCTGTCAGAATTCTAACAAAAATATATCAACAACTATGGAAAAAAAATATGACCTATGAACTGGGAAGGTTCAACATACATTCCAATCTTTAAGAAAGGAAATGCCAAGAATTGCAGTAGTTACAGGACTCGCCATTGTTCTCATTTCCCACGCAAATATTGATGCTGAAGGTGATATAACAAAGGTTTCTACCTTATATGGAGCAAGAAATGCCAGCTGTTCAAGCTGGATTCAGAACAGGGGGAGACACTCGAGATCTAATTGTGAACATTCATTCAATACTATAGGGCTCCAAAGAATTTCAGAAGGAAGTTAGTCTATGTTTTGTAGATTGCAGTAAAGGCATTTACTACATGGATCATGAAAAGCTATGGGTTGCTATGAAAAATAAATGGGCGTGCTTCAGCACTTGATTGTCCTGATGCATATAACCTGTATTGTGGACAGGCAATGTGGGGACAGAGCCCCAGAGAGCAGTTTCCAGGCTCTCGGCCTCACGTGGAAAGGTGCTGGCTCGGGTAGTAGATGGCCGTCAGCTGTGGCTGTTTGGCCGTCAGCTGCAACCCTTGAGCCATCATTGGCCACTGATAGAATTGCCGCACCTACATTGAGGAGTCGAGGAGAATCGGTCAGTTGGCAGAAAAGCAGACAGCAGGTCACACGTCGTGTGAATCCAGTCTCCAGTGAGACTGTAGTGGTGTGACTCCCCTATCTACGGCTCCGTGGGTGTTCTTTTTTGGCCTAGACACATCCTGCGTTCTTATGTGGGGAGCGGGAGCTGAGACCCACAGGCCGCCCTGCATGACAGGCAACCACTATAAGAACAGACTATGGGGAGACAGAATGATTTCTTAAAAGCATGGGTGTCAGAAAAGAGTATAAGTTATGTCCTTATTTGTTTAATCTGTATGTAGAATTAATCTGTATGAAAAACTGGACTAGATTCAGAAGAAGGAGCAGTGAAAAATGGTGGAAAATATCAGTAACTTAAGATATGCAGACACCATCTTGCTGGCAGAAGATAGCAATTAATTGAAATTACTTCTGATGAAAGTGAAAGAAGAAAATACCAAAGCAGAACTACATTTAAACATAAAGAAGATAAAAATCATGGCTAAAGAAGAAATATGCAACTTTAATATACGTAGACAACAAAGACATTGAAATTGTTAAAGATTTTGCTAACTTTGGTTTAGTCATCAATTCAAATGGAGACTCTAGCCAAGAAATCAAGAGAAGGCTGAGACTTGGAAGGGCAGACATGGAAGAATTAGGAAAAATAATCCGGAGCAAAGATGTATCATTAGAGATCCAAGGCTAAGATCACACTTTGTATTCCTAATTGCTATGTATGGATGTGAAAGTTAAATAGTGAAGAAATCTGATAGGAAGAAAATTGTTTTATTTGAAATATGTTGTTGGAGGAGAGCTGTGGGGATACCCTGGACTACCAGAAAGACAAACAAGTGGATCTTAGAGAAAATTAAGCCTGAAATATCACTGGCAGCAAAAATGACAAAACTGAAGCTGTCCTATTTTGAGTACATCAAGAGAAAGCAGGGTTCTTTGGATAAGACAATAATTCTAGGAAAAATAGAAGGCCCCAGGGAAAAAGGAAGACCATATGTGAGGTGGATTGACTCCATAAAAGAAGCCATTGACAAAAATCTACAGGAGCTGAGCAGGGCTGGTGAAAACAGGACATTGTAGACATCACTGATTCATAGGATAGCCCGGAATTGGAGCTGACTCAACAGCATGTAACACACACATATATAGTATTATGTCATCTGCATATAGTGTGACAGTTTTACTTCTTCCTTTCCAATTTGGATGCCTTTTATTTCTTTTTCTTGCCCAATTTCTCTGGCTAGGACTTCTAGTCCTATGTCGAATAAAAGTGAGAAGAGGGGCATCCTTGTCTTGCTCTTGATCTTAGAGAAAGAGATTTCCGCTTTTCACCATTGAGTATGATGTTAGTTGTGGGTTTGGCATATATGGCTTTTATTATGTTTAGGTACATTTCCTCTATACCCATTTTGTTGAGAGTTTTTAACACAAATGGATGTTGAATTTTGTCAAATGCTTTTTCTATTGAACTTATCATATGATTTTTATCTTTCATTTTGCTATCGTGAAGTATTACATTGATTCATTTGTGCATGTTGAACCAACCTTGCATCACTGGACTAAATCCCACTTGACCATGGTGCAGGATCCTTTTAATGTATTGCTGAGTTTGGTTTGATAATACTTTGTTGAGCATTTTTGCTTTTATGTTCATCAGGAACATTAGTCTAATTTTGTGTGGTGTGTCCTTGCTTGATTTTGGTATCCGATTAATATTAACCCTGTAAAATGATTGGAAGCATTCATTCCTTCCTCTTTAATTTTTTGGAAGTATTTGAGAAGGATAAGTATTAAATCTTTGAATGTTTGGTAGAATTCACCAGTGAAGCCATCTAGACTTCTGTTTGTTGGGAGATTTTTGATTACCAACTCAATCTCATTACTGGTAATTCGTCTATTCAGATTTTCTATTTCTTCACGATTCAGTTTAGAAAATTGTATATTTCAAGGAGTTTATTAATTTCTTCTAGGTTGTCTAATTTGTTGGTGTATAATTGTTTATAGCAGTCTCTTATGATCCTTTGTATTTCTGTGGTATCAGTTGCACCTTCTCTTTTTTTCATTTCTGATTTTATTTGAGCATTCTCTTTTTTTTTATTGTGAGTCTAGGTAAAGGTTTGTTAATTTTGTCTTTTTACAGTACCAGATCTTAGTTTAATTGATCCTTTCTACTGTCTTTTTTAGTCTCTATTTAACTTATTTCTGCTCTTATCTTCATTACTTCCTTCATTCTAATAACTTTGGGTTTTGTTCTTCTTTTGTTAGTTCCTTTAGGTGTAACGTTTATTTGAGTTTTTCTTGTTTCTTTTTTATACATATTTATTTATTTATTATCATTGATATCCCTCACACAGTGATAACCCCCCTCCCTACTACCCCTCTGACAACACATACAACCATTACATTTCCACTGTCTATATTCCTAATGCTGTACTCCACTTCTTATAACTATATGAGTTTTTCTTGTTTCTTGAAGTGGGCTTGTATTGCTGTGAACTTCTCTCTTAGAATTGTTTTTGCTGTGTCCCATAGATTTTGGTATCTTATGTTTCTGTTTTCATTTGTCTCCAGGTATTTTTTTCCCTTTGATTTCTTTCATGATCTAGTGGTTGTTTAGCAGCATGTTGTTTCATCTCCACATATTTGTGAACTTTCCAGTTTTCTTCTTGTAATTGATTTTTAGTTTCATATCATTGTGGTCAGAAAAGATTCTTTATATGATTTCAATCTTCTTAAATTTATTGCAACTTGTTTTGTTGTCTAACATATGATCTATTCTGAATGTTCCATATGCATTTTAGAAAAATAGGTCTTCTGTTGCTTCTGGGTGGAATGTTCTGTATAGATCTGTTATGTAATGTTCTGTATATATCTGTTATGTCGATCTTTTCTAATGTGTCATTTAAGGCCAATGTTTCCTTTTAGATTTTTCTGACTCTATTATCTACCCATTGATTTAAGGGTGTGTTAAAGTCCCTTACTGTTATTGTATTGCTGTCAATTTCTCCCTGTAGGTCAGCTAATATTTGCTTTATATATTTTGGTACTCCTATCTTGGGTGCATATATATTTATGTTATATCTTCTTGCTGGATCGACCCCTCTATCATTAAGTAATGTCCTTCTTTGTCATTTATTACAGTCTTTGTTTTAAAGTCTATTTGTCTGATATGAGTATAGCTACACAAGCTTTTTTCCCTTTCATTTCAATTAGCATGAAGTATCATATTCCATCCTTTTACTTCCAGTCTGTGTGTGTCCTTACTTCTGAAGTTAGTCTTTTGTGGGCAGGATATAGTTGAGTCTTCTCTTTTTAATCCATTCAGCCACTCTATGTTTTTTAATTGAAGGATTTAGTCCATTTAGAGTTGAGGTTAGGACTAAGGTAAGAGTTATTGTTGCTGTCCATTGACTGATGAACTAAATTCAGAGCCAGCTTCATGGACATGTGTCATAGTACATTTGGGCTCATAACAAATTACCATAGGTTTGATCATTTAAGCAACACACACATTTATTTTTCACAGCTCCAGAGGCTGGGAAGTCCAAGATCAAGACACTGACAAATCAAGTGTCTGGTGAGAGCCTGCTTCCTGGTTTGCAGACCACTGTCATCTTATAGCATCTTCACATGGAAGAGAGAAATCATCTCTCGTGTTCCTTTTTGTAAGGGCACTAATCTCGTTCATGAGGGCTGTACCCTTATGACCTAATTACCTCCCCCAAAGGCCCTACCTCCTAATATTATCACATTGGAGTTTAGGATTTCAACATATGAATTCTGGGGCAGGGGAGCAAAAACATTCAGTCCATAACAGTGTACTGATGCAGTTGCCCAGGGTCCATAATCAGAATGGTACCCAGCATGAGGTTAAATGCTCTGTGATTTTTGTCTTGAAATGCTTAATAATTTGTGTTTGGTAAGTTCAATGGGATATGGAGCATGCTCCAGATGCTTGGAGCATCCTGCTAGCTTCCCACCTCTGTAAGATGGCTTTTGGCTGCTTGCTTCCCTCCCAGAGTTCTTCTACCCCTGTTGCCACCTATAGCCTCTTCCCAATGACCCCTGCTATTATCCACCTGGGGTGTAATCAGGTCACATTGAAGGGGGAAGGTTCACATTCCACTGATGCCCTCTGTAGAGTGGCCCTGGGAATAAGAGGATGGGCCTGGGCATACCTCCTTTATCATCTCTGAGTGAAGTTCAGTGATAGCTGTTCGCATTCTGGGCTAGCAGCACCAGAGCACGTTTGGAAGACAAGTAAGTCAGGGTGAGCCTCTTGCCCACCCCTGATCCAGGTACTGAGTGTGAACCAGCTTAGAGACTAGAATCCTTTGAAAGTCATCTGTACAGTGTGGGATGGGGCAATACACCCTTGTGAAGGGGACATTAGCTTCTTTTTTTTTTTTTTTTTTTTTTTTTTTTTTTTTTTTCCGGTTTTCCCAAGGAGTTTATTTGGGCAACCCAGGGAACAGGGAGGCCCTGAATCTAAAAGAAGGTGTTGGGCCTCTTGGTGGTGAAGCGTGGCTTGTGCTGGCGACGGAGGACCCGGTGGGGCAGCGGGAACTTGATCTTGGAGTCATGGAACTGCTTTACCGCCGGCCGGCGGCACTTGCTGGCCGCAATCTCTTCTACCTTCATAATCTGGATGGAGTGGGCACGGGCTCGATGCCGGGCCCCCATGTCTCGGTAGCACTGGGTGACGGCACCAGCGGTGGTCAGGTCCCGGTACTCCCGATACATGTTGTGGGTACCACTGCGGGAGTCGTAGCGCAGCCAGATGCCAAAGTTCTTCACCCGCAGGGGCGATTTCTCGAACACCTGCCCACAGTAGACAATTTCTCCTGAAGACTTCTTCATCTTCTTCAGCTGAGACACAAAGTACCAGAAGCGAGACTTGGCAACAACATGGTTAGGTGCGAAGATGCGCATTCGGTAGAGGGGCGGAGCGTGGCACTTGGGGGTGGGCAGGCAGCGCCCCACCACCTTGTATTCTCGCAGCGTGCCGGAGGCCTTCATAGCGTTCCCTCCGCTCTCGCCACCACCCACAAAAGGAGCTTCTTTGACCCCTAGCTGGGGTACAGAGTTTCCTTCCTAGGCTGGGAGAAGAAGGAAATCAGCATGCATACACACACACATCAAGTCAAAAAGCAGTGGACCTGGCACCTGTGAGAGTCTATACTTGCCCCGTAAGTATCCTTGTATCCAAGGGAGCATGGCATTAATTAGCAAATACAAACTACTAAGACAGGAAATAAGGTATTTAAGGTATAAGACTTTATACCTTAAATGGCACTGTTTTGTTGTGTTCTGAATAAGGACCCTCAATTTTCACTTTGCATTGGGACCTGAAAATTGTGTAGCCAGTCCTGACCAAATTCCAAACACAAATTCCAAAGAACCAAATTAGAGCCCGACCTTCCAGATTCTTTTCGCTCCTTCCACATCACCAAATATACAATATATTCATCAGTATTCATTTTCAGTCTCTGATGAAATTGTTGCCTCCTCATCAAGACCTTTGTGACCTTCCTATTCATAGTATGTTTCCCTCTTGTTTTCCATTAGCATGTCCTTTAATGTTCTCTTTGTACAAATTACAATGTGCAATTATTTATTTGTTTACTTATTCATCATCTGTCTCCCGTCACCCCAATTGAATGTAGTCCCCCTGAGGAAAATAGCTGGTGTGTTCACTTCTGCATCCCCCACTGGAACATTTCCTGGCAAATAATAGGAGCTCAATAAATAATTGTTGAATGAATGAAAAAATGGGACATTGTTTCATCATTTACCAAGGAAGTTGATAGGAAAAGGAGAAAAGAATTTGGGGAGTCTCTAGAAAAATCTCAACTCTTGGCCAGGTGATCGAGAGGTTGATAGAAGTTAGCACTGGCTTATGTGAAATGATGAGGCAAATCAGCAAACATTTGTAAAAGGCCTGCGCTGTTCACATCACGAGGTTATGTGATCTTTTACACTGAGGTCTTACACTATAGCAGGAAGAAGGAAACTTAACATAAAATAGAAAATAAAAATGCAATGTAGTGGAGCAAGATTTTTAAAGTAATGAAAAAAGGTTAATTTAGAATGTCATACCTCGTAAAACTGTAATTCAAAAACAAAGGTAAAAATGAAGACTTTTTCAGATATAGAAATGCTGAACAAATTTATCACCAGCAGACTCACACTATAAGAAACGTTAAAGGAAGTCCTTTAAGCAAAAGAAAATTGATACCAAATAGAAATCTTGATCTACACAAAAAATGTGGGGTACTAGAAATGCTGATGATGTGGGTAATATAAAAGACGTTTGTTTTATTTAAATCTCTTTAAAAGACAACTGACTGAGTAAAACTAATGACATTGTATCCTGGGCTTTAGAACTTATGTGGAAATAAAATGTGTAACAAATATCACACTTTTAAATAATTCAGTGGGAAAAAAAGAAATCAGAAAGGAAATTAGAAAATATTTTGAACGAACTACAAATGAAATTGCAACCTATTAAAATTTGGGGGCTGCACCTAGCATAGTAGTTAGAAGGAAATTTATAGCATTAATATGTAAACTATAAAAGAAAAAAGTCTCAAATCAATATACCTCAAGAAACTAGAAAAAAGGAGAATAAATAAAACTCAAAGGGACTTCCACTTTCTGGTTCCACATATAAGGGGCTTGGAAGTTGCCACTCCTCTCTAACAACAAGTAAAAAGCTGAACAGACTGAAAAATCAACAACTCTTCTTGGACGCATAAGAGGGGACAGAACACAGGGCAAATTGCTGCCTCCTTAAGATCAAAGAAACAGACAGGTGAATATATATATATATATATATATATATATATATATATACATATACATATATATATATGTGTATATATATATATATATATATATATACACATATATGTATATATGTGGCCAAAACATGTATACGTATTTTAAGAAAGGAAAAAAACTGTATTAAAATTGTAATACTCAATACATACCAATGACAAAGGATGAATACAAGTCATGTGTATATATTTTTTTGGCACCCCGTGTGTGTGTGTGTGTGAGTGTGTGTGTGTGTGTGTGTGTGTATTCACATACTTTGGTTCAGGCAGGTTTTTTAATTTCAACATCAAAAGAATGATCCATAGAGAAAATAATTAATAACTGGACTTCATTGAAATTAAGAACTTATGTTCTTTGAAAGGCACTATTAACAGAACAAAAAGACAAGTCATATACTGGCATAAAATATTTGTAAATTACATATTTGGTAAAGGATGTGTATCCAGAATATATAAAGAACTCTCTAAACTCAATAATAGGAAAACTGAATTTTTAAAAATGGGCAAAAATTTTGGATAGATACTTCACCAAAGAAGATATATGGATGGCAAATAAGCACATGACAAGCTACTCAACATCATTAGTCACGAGAAAAGTCAAAAATAAGTCACAATATATAGTACTGCACATCTATTAAATCTAAAATTTAAAAGACTGACCACAACAAGTCTTGGCAAGGAAGTGTAGCCACTGGAATTTTCATACATTGCTGATGTATGTAAAATGATACAACCATTTGGAAAATAATTTGGTAATTTCTTAAAAAGTTAAATATCATTATTCAACCATAAGAAAAGATGAAATACTGCTATTTGCAACAACATGGATAGATCTTGAGATTATCATGCTAAGCGAAATAAGTCAGACAGAAAAAGTCATGAACCATATGATTTCACTGATATGTGTGATATAAAGCTTAAAGCAATGAATAAAAAATAAAAACAAGCAACCAAACACTCATAGACACAAACAACATTTTAGTGGTTACCAGAAGGCAAGGGGAAAGGGGAAGATAGAAGAGGGTAAAGGGGGTCAAATATATGGTGATGGAATAATTGGCTTAGGGTGATGAGCACACAAAGTATAGATAATGTAATATAGAGTTGTACATTTGGAACCTGTATAATTTTGTTAAATTTAATAATGAAAAAGTTAAATTTCCACCACCATATGATCCAATAATTCCACTTTCAGGTATTTTCCCAGGAGAAATGAAAACATATCCAAACAAATAATTTGTACACAAATGAAAAAATATGTATAACAATTTTATCTGTAATATCCCAAAATTGGAAACAAGCAAAATATCCATCAGCAAATCAATAGTTAAGTAAATTGGTATGTCCATACAATGGCAGACTATTTAGCTATAAAAAGGACTATTGATACGTACAAAATATGGATGAGCCTCAAAATAATATTGCTGAGTGAAAGAAGCCAGACCAGAAAAAGAGTACATATAGTATGATTCCATTCATCTAAAATCCTAGGAAATGTGAGCTAGTATGTAGTGACAAACAGCAAATTAATAATTGCCTAGGGATAAAGTAAGCAGTAAATGGGTTGGGAAATGGAGGGTAGGAGGTAGGGACTGAAAAAAGCACAAAGCACTTTGGGGGTAATGGATATGGTCTTTATCTTGATTGTGTTGTTGTTTTCACAGACAAGTATGTATGTGAAAACATCCAGATGGTATACTTAAATATGTGCAGTTTTATTGTTGATGGTTTTATTAACTCTATATTTAGTCAATCTTATGAGCTTTATATCTTCCAAAAATTCCTCAAAGTGTCTGGTCTATTTGTGGCATCCTTCTGGCTTCTATTCTAAACTAGAAGCTAGAGTCTGGTTTTTACGTTCAAGTAAGCCATAGAAATTCCAACACAAGATTCTCCTCCAGAAACGAAATTCTTCACCCAGTAAATTTAAACACATCCATGGAAGACGAAAAGTTAGACACCCATTTATAAATATAGGCCTGCACATAATTCAAAACTTAAAAATAAAAAACACTGGGTTCTCAGCACTCCCTCCTAGCCAAGGCTGGTCTGCTCTGGTGCTACTCCAGCATTCCGTGTTTATCTTTCTTCCCTGTTTCCTCTGGGAAGTGTGTCCACGCTGCCTCAGCTTCCCCGTAAGGATGGGGCTGCTGCTGCTGCGCCTGCTCATTCTAGGGTTCTTGCACTGCTTTATGTTCTTGTAACGTTCTAATGCCATGTCCATCGTCTTTCTCTGAACAAGCATTCTTCTTTCTGCATGGGACTACAGGGAAGTGATAACGATCTGAGTCACCATCATAGGCCTTAGAACTGAAGACAAGGGGGTTTGTGCTTGCCGTTCTCATTGAGATAGTCTCTCCTATACTAACAGGTGTTTTCAGTTTCAGTAACCTCGCCTTGTTACCGGTCGGTTTTGATTCCCTCCGCTTGGTAGGTCTCTAACGCTTAAGGAGATAAAAGATGCAGTGATCCACATGCAACTTACAAGAACACTTTCTGAAGTTCTCCATGATGACATGGGGAGTACAGCTCAAACGGCATTCAAGTGGGGTGCTGACACATCCAGTCTGATGGTCTCTTGAGTATCTCCATCCACCGCTGTATAACTCTCATTTTGTCTATTTCTGAGACTGTAGTGGGTGGTGGACTGAAAGATGGAACATCTCAAACATAACAACAGCAGCACGGGTCTGTGTAGATAAGTGAGGAGACCGGTGAATAATGCAATGCATCCCAGGTAAAATTGACACAAGTAGGGTAGCGTGGAAGGGGGGATTACTTTGTATTTTAGATATGCTTCGTTTGAGGGAGTGAATTTTATATACCAGGAGATTCCTAGCAGGCAGTGGGAACATGAGACTTGAATTCAAGAAAGAAAATAGAGCAGGAGATAGATTTATTTTACAAATCATTCTTTAATGAAAGAAATCATATGATAGTTTAAAATCTTTACTTTATAACACTGTACCGAGCAAACACTCACACTAATTAGTATATAAATTAAAATACTCATTAACTCTAATTTTGTTTCTATAAACAAAGATGTCATTAACTCTAATTTTGTTTCTATAAAACTGCATTAATATCGGTATATGTGGGTGTTGATTTACATTGCTGGTAAAGTAAAAAATGGAACAGTTTTTCTGGGGAGCAGTTTGGCAATATGTACCAAAACTTTAAAATTGGTACATCTAAAAAAACTTATTATTCTAGAATATTTCAAATATATACAAAAGTGGACAGAAGAGTATAATGAACCACCATCTGTTCAAAACCCAACCTCAACAATTATCAACTTGGGGTCCCTCTGTTTCATATATACTCCATCCATTTTGTCCCCCATCTGTATTATGTTGAAGCAAATTCTAATTATCATATCAATCATAGGGTAACATATGTTTTTATGGATGTTTTCAGATTTTTGGGGTAGATATCCAGAAGACCAATTGCTGGGTCATATGGTAATTCTATTCTTAATTTTTTGAGAAACTGCCATACTGTTTTCCATAGTGGCTGCACCAATTTACATCCCCACCAGCAGTGTATGAGGGTTCCTTTTTCTCCACAAGTCTCTCCAACACTTGTTATTTACTGTCTTTTTGATAATATTCTATCAAATGCAAAGTGCAAAGTGGTATCTTACTGTGGTTTTAATTTGCATTTCTCCGATGACTAGTGATGTTGAACATCTTATCATGTACCTGTTGACCATCTGTATGTCTTCTTTGGAAAAATGTCTATTCAGATCCTCTGCCCATTTTTTAATCAATTTTTTTTTTTTTGCTATTGAGTTGTATGAGTTCTTTATATATTTTGGATATTAACTACTTACTACATATATGATGTACAAATATTTTCTCCCATTCAGTAGGTTGACTTTTTATTTGTTGATGGTTTTCTTTGCTGTGAAGAAGCTTTTACGTTTGATGTAGTCCCACTTATTTATTTTTGCTTTGTTTCCTTTGTTTTTAGTGTCAACCCTTGCAATTTACTTAAGAAAGTAGGACATGTTTCTTTATATATCTTGTAAATTGGTACTTCCATCTGGAAGCTTGAACAGATTCAGGTTAGATTTTTATGGCAATAATACTGCATGTGCTGCTATGGTCTTCCATCAGGGAGCGGCTAATGTTTAATTGGTCCTCTGTGATGCTAATGGTTATTTATGTTCAACGTCTGGATCCACTATTTTCATTAGGGTTTAAAACACCATGACATTCTATTAGGTTGGTGCAAAAGTAATTGCGGTTTTTGCAATTGTTTTTAACCTTTTAAACCGCAATTACTTTTGCACCAACCTAATAATTCTATCATTCCTTCATTTATTAGTTCTGTTCACAGAAAGCTATTTGATTATGCACTGGCACAGTTTATGTAGAACAAGCAGGATACATGATGGGTTCTTTCCCTTTATTTGCCAGATTTCAAAACAGTGAGTTGGTTCATTAGCAACCTCCAACAGTGACTAAGTGTTTTTATTTTTAAAATATATTATGAATTTGTGGATCTAAGCATATTGTAGGTTACAGTTCATTGCTGAACTGTTCCACAATAGGAGTTTGTTAAATAAATGATGGCATAACTACACAATGGAATAGTAATAGATAGCCACTGAATATAATGATATAAGAGTGTATTTATTCACCTGCAAGTTACTCATGATATTTTCTTTAAAAATCATTTTAACATTAAATACATAATCATTGTACCAAACAGAGCATACTGAAAAATATCTCTTCTACCATTGTTCCTAAGCGACCCCTATTTCCTCGTGAGAGTCCACTAAGTTTGAGTATTCTTGTATATTCTTCCAGATGTTTTAGAGCTGATCTTTCAGCTGTGCATTGGTGTGGCTGTACCAGTTGTTAAAATAATGAAATGTTTTTGTAAATTTGTTACATAGCTGTTTCCCTTACCCCTCGAGAACTCTCCTTCCTCATTGTGCACTCTAGTCCCTCCCCTGTCACCCTCCAGAGGTTGTCTACCATCCATCAACTAACGGGTACATGCCTGGCACGGAAGGGAGCATACAACATCCTGCTCAAGCTACAACCAGTATCCATTCTAATTGCTCCTTGCCTGTCTTGTACAGTTGCAAATATTTCAAATATTATCCCTGGAGATTTCCATACCATCAACTACATGTTAAATTTTTAAGGAGAGAGTCAGATTAAAAAACATTATAAATATATGTTTAAAAGATATTAAACATAAATCATATGTTAAACACATGCATGTATTATAAAACATATAAACACTACTTTTAAAAAATGTAAATGTAAACATTTAAATAGAATATATTCTGGACTGTTATGTAAGAAAGCATTAAAAGTAGTTTTTCTCTGGTGGCATGATTATGATTGATTTTTTCCTTTTCAATCTTAACTGCATTTCTAGATTTATCTACAATAAGCACATTATTTATACATTAAAAAAATAAAGTATATACCTAAACGGATTTTACTTCAGCAAATTAAAAAATTAATAATAATATTTTTTAAAGTAATGTCAACATTTTTCAACAGCTCCATCTGCTGGCTGCTGAAAAAAGTTTATTTTCTAATATTACTGTGTTTGTTTTTACTATAGCCAGGAGAAGAAATTGAATTATGTATTAAAACAAAAGACGTTTCCTACATATGTATGAATGGTAAGTATCAGGAGTCAAGTTAATTTACCTGGAATGAAAAGTGATGCAAACTTGATTGGATATAGAATGGGCTATGACCCCATACACAAAAATAAGCTGTTTGCCTAGAACAGAAGTATAACATTGAAAATTGGTTTGGTGTTTTTAGTTATCTTACACTGGAAATTATGCAGAATGAAAACATTGATTTGTGATTGAATATGGATATATGTGAAATATATTGTAGGAATTCATATGCCTTTTGCACAAATATTCAGAGCTACAGCCTATACTCTCCTATGTCATTTTCATTATTTTCAAGTGAAATTGCTCTTGGTCTCATAACTCTTTATTATTTCCTGAAGTTGAATACATGATAAATGCTTTGTAAACACAAATCTCTCCTTAGGTGGTAGTGAGAGATATGATATTTTATATAAAAATCTCTGTCATTTAATTTTGTAACTCTTAAAAAGATCTATCATTATGCTAAGTGAAATAAGCCAGTCATGAAAAGGCAAACACTGTAGCATTCCACTTATCTGGGGTATCTAAAGTAGTCAAATTCATAGAAACAGAAAATAGAATGGTAGTTGCCAGAGGCTGGAGAAAGGGGAAAAGAGGAGTTGTTGTTTAATGGATACAGAGTTTTAATTTTGAAAGATGAAAAAGTTCTGGAGATTTGTTTCACAACAATGTAAATATACTTAACATTACTGAATTGTGCACTTAAAAATGGTAAAGATAGTAAATTTTATGATGTATTTTTACCACAATAAAAAGTAAGACCTATAAAAAACAAACAAACAACAAAAAAAATGCCATATATACACGGAACAAATTTGAGAGAACATATTGAAGCAACCATGCATTACACTTAAGGTTTCAATTTTTGTTATCTTCCCACAGTCAATCAGTATTTCCATGGACTCATGGTATTTGTTTGTGATTTATATGGGATTTAATTTAAAAAGAGATTCAAACATAAAAAGATTTGTTTATGAGATGGAATGGGATTTTAAAATTACTTTCTAAATTAACTGGAGGATGATGAGATTCACTGAAAAATGCCCCCATTTATGTATCCCTGGATAAATCACTTAGCTATTTCCATCTCAGTTTCTCTATGTAAAATGAATTGAAAGAGGCAGTCATTTCTATGCTCTACAAACCCTAAAATTCTCAGTCTTTTCATGGCATCTTTCTGACACCCTTTCCAAACCAGCTCTAAGGCAATACTGTATGTAAGCAAACTGATAACAAGTTTTTAGAAGCCACCATCAAATAATAAAAGA
Organism: Rhinolophus hipposideros; assembly: GCF_964194185.1. Lineage (NCBI taxonomy): Eukaryota > Metazoa > Chordata > Mammalia > Chiroptera > Rhinolophidae > Rhinolophus > Rhinolophus hipposideros. Next base: position 10,086,570 of record NC_138050.1, read on the forward strand.
CTAGTAGGTGCATTTTATATAAGAAATTACAACTAGTTTAATCATATAAAAAGGAAGTCTCCCCTAGAAGTGACATGAACCTATAAAGAACAGACTTGTGCAATATACATACACATATAATTAATATGGCATTCACACCCTATTTGGGGAGGCAATTAAGAACCTAAGAAAGAATAGACAATGGTTCCTTTTTTGCCTTTTATAAAATAGTGATGCAAAAAAATTCTACAATTGCAAATAGCATGGACAGTAAGACTATGGAGAGCAAAAGAAAATTAAGATGAAGGGTAATCTTAGAGGAAAGAAAGTCAGGGGCCAAAGTAGTATGATTGTGGGAACTGGGAAAGAGATGAAGAGTAATGAGAAGTAAAACAGTGACTAAGTAAAGCAGTCTCGTTGAATAAGTAGAGGCAGCCCCCCACATAGCCTCAGAATAGTCAACAGTAGCGGTAGCTGTCCTGAATGCCAAACAATTCATTAATATCAAAATACAAAGAAGAGGTGTGGAAGAGAGTCCTGATTTTTTATTTCATTCAGTCATCTGCAAGATTGTCCTATTACTCATTATTTCTAACAACATGTAAAAAAAAATATTCTAAACAAAAATGTATTTAAAAGAGCTCCTGTGTTACTATAAGCATGCTTCTGGTGTGAAGTTTATCTGCTTGATGAGAATTGTGGCTGGTTCTCGTGACTAATAATATTCCATAAATTAATTCTCATTTGCTTTCTTACATATCTGAACCAATTATATACTTGATATAAATATGAAATTTAAAGTAAGTCATTGTTCTATATCAAAATAAAAATATGAATGTAAAATAACCATGTACATATAGTGTCAAAAAATGTATACACAATTTTAAGAAAGGAAAAAACTGTATTAAAATTGTAATAATATATACTGATAACAAAAGGTGAATATAAGTCATGCGTATACATTTTTTCGCCCCCCACATATGTATGTACTACGTATGTGTAATTCTCTATAAATATATATGTATGTGCTATATAAATGTGTATATTTTATACATGTTTAGATACACGCACTTCAACTGGTATTAGCATAATTCTTAACAAACTTTAACTGTTGCAAAGAATATGTGATGAAATAATGTTAGCTATTTAAGTTGTTTAAAAATAGCATTTTGACTGCAGGGTCTACTGGCTGTGATCTTCATGATAGGAAGCCACTGACCACATGGCTCATTGAGCTCTTGAAATATGGCTAGTGTGAATTCAGATGTGCTTTAAGTATAAAATACACAACATAAACAAAAGTGTAAAATATCTCACTAATACATTTTTACATTAATTCCATTTGGAAATTACATAAAATATTATTAAAATTAATGTCACTGGGTCCTTTTTACTTTTTAAAATTGGGAACTTTTAAATAGCATACATGGTTCACATCGTATTTCTGTTGGACAGTGGATTTACAGTGTAAAGAGATGCAATTTTCTCCCATTAAGGACCCTGGATTGCACACATGGCTGAGTGCTGACGGTGGAGAAGAGTGAACTGTCTTTACTTTTGCTGTTCTGCTTGGTGCGTTCAGGAACTCTCAGCCAGCAGCTCAGAATCACAGTCACAACTGTGGCCTATGTGATTTCACTCCAAGGGAACCAGGAAGACTCTAGCAAGTCTGTATGTTTACCCCAATGATCTTTGATAACACACACACAGATCCCAGAGAGTTCTTCTGAAAAAAAAAAAAAAAGAAAGTTAAGAATTCACATGAGAGATCAGGAGTACTGTTGGTTATTAGATAGATAAGATGATGGTCCAGAACTCTTTAAGAAGCTAAATGTTCTTAACAAGAAGAGACCTCTAGGATAATGCTTAAAAAGAAAGAAACTCAAAAGGAAATTGCCTTGGCTTAGGTTTGCTAGCACTGGCATGAAGCTGCATTATGAATTAGGCCAAGGTACTCTCCGAACCCCTCCCCCTAATTTTCCTTTGTAGCTCCCTTTCCCCTTCTGGCTCTTCTCCGTGGCTGGATGTCCCAGTGCCTTTCTCAGCCCTGTCTCTCTTTCTCTCTCCACAGACAGGAAAAAAATCTTGTGCTGATGTAAAGCCAGTAGCAGTGTGGGCTGACAGGCACATGTGGTTTTCAGGAATTTCCCAGGTGACTGGGGAATTCCTCCACTCCACTCTACAATCATTGTCCCAGACAGCAGGTGAATATGGCATTCTTCCAGGAATATCTGCATTTTAAAGAGAGTCACAGGATGGGCATAGTGCTTAATACAGGTGATTGATCATGGAAGTAGGGATTCTAGGCCCTAGGAGATGAGTTTGGGATGAGGGAGGAGGAAAGCCCCTGTGCTATCCTTTCGTGATGGCAGCGTCATGAATAGGGGTCTGACTTCAGGCTTTTGGAGAAGACTGTTCTAATCTTGCACCTGATGCCCGAACGCCTGAAGTATCACAGTTAATTTCTACTCAGCTTAGTCTCTGATAATAAATACTAATGGGCTAGTTGTTTATCTTTTTCAAGTAACACATCCACATTTCAACATATTTTCTGTAGATCCAAGACTAACCCAAAGAATTAGTCTAGTAGCATTCTCAGCACTGTTGCAGGCAAGCAGGGGTTGTATATTCAGCTTGACTGGCCTTTGGAACCTCAAATTACATCGAATAAGTAACAGCCTATATCTAGGTGGGGTTCAGTCTCCTCATTTACTAACTCCCCAGCATGCTTTATGTGTGATAATTGTTTTACTGCTTTTTGGAGTGAAATGATAATGTGCAAGTAAAATAATATATTTGTTCTGATCAGACATGGACTTTCAGAAATTCCGTCTTTTCTAGTTTTGTTTTCTTTGCATACATCAATACAGTTTCTTATAGCGTAGCTTACTTCCATTTTGAAACTGATTGACTTACATTATTTTTGCTATTCATATATTTCAATAAATACAATTGCAAACACTAAGTGCTATATTTCTAAAGGAGCACATTCATATAGAATTCTGCTTTCTTTTCAACCCGGAAATTATTTTCTTTCAAATGGTATCAATTCAAAAAGGCAGGAGAATGGATTTTCCTTCAGGCCCTCCAGAAAGGAATGCAGGAGGTACCAACATTTTGATTTTAGCCCAGGGAACCCTGTGCCAATCCTCTGCACTACAGAATTGTGAGGCAGTCCATTTGTGTTTTAAGCTACTAATTTTGTGATTGTTATAGCAGCACTAGAAAACTAGTACAGGTGGTGACTGGATGTGTGGTTCTTTACAACCAGAGATAATTCTCCTAACCATGTCTGTATAAAAATCAGCATATTTTAAAAACATCATTCCCATATAATTTCTCTTTGTCAGGGTAGACAGCATTCACAACTGATTTTTAAATGGTTATGTTTTTAACTATCTCGAATTATGCCATGTCCAATTATATTGCTCTTGATGAATATCAACTTGGTTATTTTTTGACTTTATTTTTATTCGATCACTTGTAAGTTCACAACAAAACTGAGAGCAAGATACAGAGATTGCCCATGTGCACCCTGCCCCCATACTTCGTTATTTTTTAAAGCCCTAAACATAGTTTATTTTTGTTTTGATACCAATTTCAGATTCTAGTTTTCATAAACAGTGTTGCTTTAAATGAAGGTTTATAGTACCAATTTCTGTGACTCCATCTGCTATTGTATAACACAAACAAAAGTTTCTTTTATTAGGAACTACGCTTCATGGAGGGCTCAGAGTTTTTCCTGGCTGTCCGGATCAACTCTTCAGTATCCTCGCCCACAGCTGCTGGAGGGAGGAACCGCACCTCCTGGAGGTGAGGGGGTTTAGCAACCCACCTCCTGGAAGGTGTCCTTGTGATCTTCAGGTTGTTTCTCCCTCCAGTAAGGACAACTGTGATAACAAAATCAATAGAATGTTTTGTTACAGCTGGAATTGTTGTGTCCGCCGCCCCCCACCCCGCACCCACCGCCCAGATAACTCTGCAAAACGGGAACGCTGCCCATGGGGTTAAGTAAAGGCATAACGCACGGTGTAGGAAAAACGATTTGATGGCATTTTGGAGGTGACTAGGTCAGAATCACCAAGTGAGGAGCGAAGTAGCTAATACCCATTCCATGCGCACAGGACCACATCCGTACTCCACTTCAGTGGTTTTTAAAATGCCCAACTTTTACCCAGGATGTTGGAGGTCTTTAACAACGTACGCGGTTTTCGGCAAAAGTCAGGGAAGCCTCGGAGGCAGAGAAAGCACTGACAGCCGCGGGGCTCCCGCGCCCCGGGCCACAGTGGCGGCGCGCGCGTGGCTGCGTGCGCGCGCGGCGGGGCGGGGCGGGGCGGGGCCGTGCGCGCGCGCGCGCGCCCGGGCGAGGCCGAGAGGAGCGCGGCGGGTCGGCGGGCGCGAGTGCGGGGCGGTGTGGTCGGCAGGGGGCGCTGCGCACCCGTGCCGCGCTCTGCCGGCCCCCGGTGCTGGCCGCGGCGGTTCGATTGGAGCAGCCGCCGAAGAGCGCTTGGCGCCATTTTGAAGCGGAGAGGCGGAGGAACGGCCGGGCTGGCTGCGGAAGGGGAGGGGGGGGAGGAGGCGATTGGATGCGGCGGCGGCGGCGGCGGCGGATCCCGGAGAGCAGCGGAGTGAGAGGAGTAGCGCGTCGGGCCCCCGGAGGTAGGAAACAATTCAGTTAACGGAAAGGAAACGTCTCTCCACTCGGGTCGCCGTGCTCCATTTTTCAGCGCCCGCCACCGCGGCTGTGTCTGGCGGGGCTCCGCGCCGCCCGCCTGCCAGCCGGGACTCCCTCCCGGCGCCGGGGGCTGCAGCTGCCGGCTGCCTGGCGGCGGCCGGGGCCGAGGGTGGCGGGGCGCGGGCCGGGGGCGTGGGCCGGGCGGCGCGGTGGGGGTGGGGAGGCCCCGGCCGGCGCGCTGCCTCCGCGCCGCGGGCTCCGCCGCAGCCTCGGGAAATCAAACTTGCCGCCCTGGCCCCGGCCGGGCGCCCGCGGCGTGGGGCGGCGGGCCGCGGGCGGTGACCTTGCGCGCGGGCGGGGGTCCGCGCCCGGCGCCCCTCCCCCCGCGCCCGGCCGAGCGGCGGCGGCGGCCGTTTCCCGGGCGGCGGGCGGGCGGCGTGGTGCTCCTGGTGGATCCTCCCGCTGGCGGGTTTTCCCCCTTCCGGGCGAGGGGCGGGGAGCGCGGGGCCGGCTGAGCCCCGGCGGCTGCGGGCCGGGGCCGCCTCGCGCTCTCCTGCGGGTCCCCGCGGGCCCCGCCTCCGCTCCGGGCGCCGACCACGGGCTGCTCCGGTGACATTTTTACGCGGCTCCTCGCCGGCCGGCCGGGAGAAAGCGCGCGTTAACCGCGCCTCTGGGGGCGGATGCTCGGGGAGCCCGAGGACCGAGGGCAGCGGGAGCCCCGCGCTGCTCCAGTGGCCCAGGCGACCGCTGGGCTCCAGCCGACCCTCCGGGAAGCCTGGGAGTTGGAGCGAGGGACGTGGGGCGCCGCTGGAAACCGTCAGCGCGTGTGCACTCTTGGAGCTCAGTGACACTTCCGAAGTTTTGGGTCGGGAGCAAAACCCGGTTTGTGGCCGCGGCGGCTGCTGTGGTCCGCGGTGTAAACCTGGGGGCTGCGCTCGGCCGCGGGACACTTGTTTGAGGGGGCGCGTCTGACCCCTGAGACGTCGCAGCCCGCTGCGAGCCTCCGCGCGCCCCGCGTGCACCCGGGGACGCCTCTGCGGGACGAGTTTCCGACTCGCACCCGCCGAACACCACGAAGGGAGCCCTGTATTTGACTGTAAGGAACGTGCTGCGAACGCCCATCGCAGGCTCTCAGCATGAAACGAGAGGTGGGCAGTGCCGTCCTTGACGACCCTACCCTGGGTGTTACAGAGTTTCGGAAACCTGGATACAGCCCTTAATTTCAAGGGTTGATCTGCGGTCTTGAGTGAGATGGGAGTCTTCTACTATCTAATAACCTTTAAAAACTCAAGTGTGTTTATATATAGGAGACGAGCTGTAAGTAAACCGTAACTGTTTAGAACTGGAAGGGCAGTGTAATCATTGTTCTCAGTTATCACATGTAGATGAAGTTCCAAGATAGAACATTTTCTGGACCAACTCGTGTAGTAGTCAAAATAGTTAAAAAAAAAAACACAACAAAAACAAAACAGAAGTGTGGTATTGAGCAAAATAAGGGCTAGAAAGGACACTTCTTATCGATGCAGGACTTATGTCAGGGATGTTAGCATTTTTCCAGACAATAAAATGATCGTTCTTAGGATGTATGCAGGTCAGTTTCTGGAACGGTTAATCTTACATCACCTGGTGATAGCAGAAGACCTAATTAAAATTTATAGTGGTGCATATGTAGGTGAAAGTTTCAACATGGGACTTAGAATAAGGTAAATTTATTCTCAAAAACTGTAAAAACACCTTAAGTCAGAACATTATTCCTCCAAAATAAATTTACAAATATGCACTGTATATAAAAAAAGGTGCCCTCAGATGTTCTTTGAATTACTGAAGTAGTAATTTTTTTTTTTAACCTTTTTTGATGGTTTGAAAAAATCATACTTGGCTGGGTTTTACTTGATGGTGTACTTTAAATGACAAGGTAGTGTTTGTATTGACCTTTTTTTTTTTTTTAACAGCACTTTTGTGCCCCCTTTTTAATTTTCTCCCTTATTGTTGACATTGGTTCTCCTGGTATTAACTTTGTTTTTACAGCAGCTTTTGTTCTTTTCCTGTTGCTTTTATTCCTGTCTGGTTATGTCTTTCGTTTTCCTTCACTTTCCCCAAGAATTAGAGGTGATAATGGGGTGATGATGATAGTGATTCTTGTTGTCATGAGACGTTTTGTGCTAATCTCGTTTGATATGTAGTTCTACTGAGTTGGCTGTTGGATAAAGTTGTTTTAATGTTTAAATTTTATTTAAAATTGCTCTGCAGCTTTAACAGTCACAAAGAATAACATTTTGAGGTCTAGGTTTATCAATAATTTAAGCCAAAAATAAAGCGATATCCTGTATTTGACAGGGCTTGCCCTGCTGAAGAGTGAAATGGTAGAATATACCCAAAACTTTGTGAGGAGGGGAATATTTGGGGAGCTGTGTTCTTTCTGCTTCTCCTCTTCGGAGAGTTAGGCTTGTCCTTTTGGCTTCCTCAGTGCTACTCTTTTTGATTATGTGTGCCTGGAACTAACAGGAGAGCTCACTGTGCCTTGGCTTGGATGACGAGGACTGTATCTAACTTATTTTAGAAGAGAATAAATTTGTGTGGCCTTTGTTAGTGTTAGATAGCAACAAGAAAAATGAAAGATCTCCAACTCACTTATCATATACATGAGAAATTAGGTTCCGATTGTTGATTTAATTGTTTTATCCAAAGTCACAGTCATATTCATGTGGTGGACTTGGGGCAAGTCCTTTGGGCAAGATCTAACTTCCTTAGATCTCCTGGAAGCTTAGAAGCTTCCCCATGGTCTGCAGTGTTTTATGTAGGACTTAAGCAATGTTTAAAATTGTTGCCAGGTAGCGTATTCTTCCTCCCCTTCCCACCTTATCAAAGTTTCAGAGTTAACCATCTGTTTTATAGTCTGTTTTTAATAAATTCTGCTCAGGATTCAGTCCACTTACGTTATCTCGGAAGATAACCTCTTTTCTTGCCTGTCTCCTGGAGCTGCATGGTCTTTCATCGTATAAGATTCTTTGACATTTATTTATTCGTGAAACTTATAAGCCAGAGTGGTTTGGAAAAGTTAGTATTGAACTTATTTTATAAAATACATGTGTGTGTGCATGTATACTCATATTTTTTTACTTTTAAGCACAATTTGTACACAAGTCATTTGTCACTTCCAATTACAATAGGTATTTGGAGAAAATTGTATTTGGTTTAAGTATTCCTGTTTGGGAATATTAAAAATTCTAAAAATATTTAGTTGAAAAATAAACCCAGAAATTTCTGTGCAAACGTATTTACTTTTTAAGCCTATTTAACATGTTGCCAGTGGTTTGCAATTCTGACTCCTTGGGGCACAGAGGACATCTCTTTCTTCACTACTGTTAGGAGCCACCTGACTATAATCATTTCCCCCCATACTTGAAAAAGGTTTTATAACCCTTTCTTACTAATTAGTTTAAAATTAAGGATGTATTTGCTGCTTTGAGACTAATTGTTTTAGTTGGCAGGGGTGATCATGCACGGTGAGACAATCACGAAGATTAATCTCAGATGAGTAAACTTTAGTTGTTTAAAGTAAACCTTAAAGTCCTTAATCTGAGATATTTATAAATATACATCATAGTTATTGTGTTCTAATGACTAGACATTACTAGTACGCAGTAATTAGAAATACTTGGTTTAGCTGTGTCAAACTTGTCAGTCAGCCAAGGGGAATGGAGGAAAGACTGAAGCAGGACGATATTTTGAGGCATCTTTAAAGGCCCATGACCTAGAAGTACTCCAGTAACCTGCCTCTCCCTTTGACAGAGTGCTCTGACCTGATTCAGTTACAGGGAACAAATGCTAAGCTTGGGTGTAGGTGCTCCTGCAGTCCCCGCGACCTGCAGTACGCAGGACTGAGACCCTGCCTATGGGTGCGGGAGTAGTGGCTGGCCACCTGTACGAAGGGGATGAGAGCTGAGAAAAATCAGAGTAGGGCCCTGCTGTTAAGTGATTCTGCAAGGGTTCTTCTTCTTGTGGGAGAGTCAAATTGGCCAAGACTAGGTATAAAACTGATAGGAGGAGAGGGTGTTATAACCAGAGGGGACGTTTGTGCCTCTAGGAGAGAAGGGTTAGTGCCTGAAAGGAAATGAGTGTTTGTGGTTCCCTGGCAGTGGAGGGATTCTTTTTCTCCTCTTTCATCCCAGAGGAGGTTTTAGAGAAGTAAGTGGGAGAGATTTTTTTTAAAGAGCCCCAGATATATATCCAAAATATATCTCTTGCTAGCAGAAATTCCATCAAGCAGTTTTAGTTAGCCTTCAGCTATTGGGTAGGGGTGGGGAGAGGAGAGTTGGTGGTGAGAGTAGTGGTTAAGGTTTGGGGGAATAGAGTACATTAAAGATTTGTATATCTTTAAAGTTATACATGTATATGATAAACTTTCTAATGATACAGAAAAGTAAAAGTAAAAGCTACTTTTCTTTTTCCCTCTAAAGGTAACCCACTATTAACAATTTCCGGAAAGTTTACCTTACAAAAAAAGTATATGAATTGTATTATATTGTACTGCTGTTTACTTTTTATAAACTTCAGTTTACTGTTTTTCCCTAGTTAATGTTACAGACCTCTTTTCGTATTGGCACATATAGAGCAACGGTAATTTAAAAAATGATTACAGTATTATATGGATGTATCGTAATTTGTTCTGACTTCTTTTGAGTGCTATTTAGGTTGTAACAGTTTACATTAAGCAGCAGTATATGAGTGTGCCTGTTACATGCTCACCAGCGTTAAACTTTACTAAACTTTATACCTTTATACCAGTTTGATATGTGACATTTGTATCCTGTTTTGGATTTGCATTTCTTTGATTATGAGGGAGGGTAAACATTTTTTTTAATGTACTTGTTGGGCAGAGGATACTTGCAGCACATACTTTACATCGAGTAGCTTAATTAACTTGTGAACCCCCACCCACCCTCCCATCCCCCTTATCTAAAATGGTCTGAGGGAGGTGGCATTTTCAGAGAGGAGTAAGACGTTGGAGCCCATGGCACCTGGAGGGGGAGCAGTGCTCTGAATGGAAGGTGCAGTGCTAGGCTTTGAACAACCCAGGGTCAGCATGAGGTTATTGAAAGCCTTTAATTTACCTTGGTGTTCACAGAAGACATGTAAAGGCAGAAGGGAGATTGGAGAGTCAGGGCAAATCAGTTTTATATTGTCTGCTCTGTCCCCTACAGTCTACTTGTCCAGTCTCATCACTCCCCCCTCCCACCCCCAACTGTCATTTTGTTTTTATCTATACTGTCATTTGCTTGGCTCCTCTTCGCTGCCAAGGTGGCAGCCTTGACCTTGGTATTTCAGTTCCTCCAGAGATGAGGGCTACTTAGTCTTATCAGGGAAACTGGAATTTCTTCAAACTAGTCAAAGGGAGCAGTTCTCGTTTCTAGCATGAAATATAGAAAATATAGATCTATCTTCTGATTATCAGTTACCCCTCTTTATGTTGATATTCTGCTAGAGTGTCCGAGTCCTTACATGCTGAACTGCATAGAAATCTGGGGATGTCGGCATGACAGCATGGGCTTGGTTCCCATTTAATCCCTACGTACTGCCCCTACCCCAGCTGCACATGTTCTTATGGAATGAGCTTTTCCTCAGTAGGTTTGGGAGGTGATTGGTTTAAAAGGCTCTTTTCTTGTCACCATCCCCCCCCCCCAAAATTAGAGATAACTATTAGAGCTAACTATTAGAGATAATGTTAATTAGCTTGATTGTGATATGTATCAAAATAACAAGTTGTATGCTTTAAACGTACACAATTTTTGTATTTCAAAGATATCTCAATAAAGTATTTGAAAAAAAAGGTTCTTGTCTGTCTGCAGTTATTATGCTAGTTAACATCAAATACCGGGTTTCCCCGAAAATAAGACCTAGCTGGACAATCAGCTCTAATGCATCTTTTGGAGCAAAAATTAACATAAGTAGTAAAATAAGACCGGGTCTTATATAATGTAACATAATGTAATATGTTACATATTACATTATATAATAATGTAATATAATACCGGGTCTTATATTAATTTTTGTTCCAAAAGACGCATTAGAGCTGATTGTCCAGCTAGGTCTTATTTTTGGGGAAACACGGTAGCTGGCCCTTTCTCATCATTATTCCTCGTCTAGACCAATGGTTCTCAAAATGTCTGGAGTCATTCTGGTTGTCAGAACTGCGGGGGTGGGAGTAGTGCCCCTGGCATCTAGTGGGTAGAGGCCAGGGATATTGCTAAACATCCTATAATGTGTAGGGAAGCCCTCCATAACAAAAAATTATGTGGCCCAAAATGTCAGTAGTGCAAAGGTCAGGAAACCCTGGTGTAGGCAGAGCTAGTGCCGGAAGCCTGCAGTTAAGCCCCGTGCAGCTTCATTAGGCCTGCCCAACTTTGATGATGGCAATCAAGCAGCAGTGATCTTCAGTGTAATCTTATGCTCAAAATGGCAAGCTGAAATACAGCTCTGGAGTTTTTTTGTTTTTACTCTTCTGTCTCTTTGGTACCTTCCTTTTCAGCTTTTGTCTTTCCTTCTGTCTTAACCTTTATGGTGTAATATAATTAGGTAGTCCTAGTTGGAGTTCAGATCACTAGTGTTTAAGACTTGAACAGCTTTGGAAACACATTAGGTATTTCTTAAGATGCTTGATGAGTGAGGTCTCTTTCTAAGGAAGGCTTAAGAACATGGCGGTGAGTCAAGACTGGGTTTTTGTCCTGTCTCCTTCAAGAGCTAGCTGGCGATGTTTTTAATCTGTTGTGAACTTGGGAAATTATCTAAATGTGTTAAATAAGTGAGCTTTTAGTGAGAGCCTGATGCTGGTGAGAAGAGGATATGAACATGTGATCTTATGCGGTCACTTTGAGTTAGTTGCCTTTTTAGTTTATTCACTGGGTTAATTGGGTGTATAGCGTCATCCCTAGGTAAATTATGCTCATATAAATGTTTTCACTACCAACAACTATATCCTCTATTTCTCTCCTAAACTTCCTATCTTTTTTTCCCTAGTGTACTGTTGGACACAACATCTTAAGTACAACATGTCGAAAACTGAGCTGCCTTTCTCTATCCTTTAACATCCTGCCCTGGTTAATTAAAGAGACTTTTTTTTTTTCTTTTTTTTTTTTTTTTAAATCGTAAGGAATGGCTCGATGTGTTACCAAGTCAGAAACCTGGGAGTCATCTTGACCCCTTCATCTCTTTTACTTCTGACATCATATGCGTTACAAATCCTGTTGAATATGAAACAGTATTTCCAATTTTTACAGTATATACACATTAATATTTCAAAAGTAAAAAAGCAAAAAGAGGAAAAAAAAGATTTATGATAAAAAGTCTCCCATCCTTGTCCTTCCCCATCGGCCTAGTTCCCAGACTCCTGCAATAGTTTACCAATGTTATTGATTTCTTATATACTCTGCCGGGAATTTAAAAAATACAACCGTATACAAATATATTTATTGCACTTCACTTCTGCCACCTGTCACATGTTTTACACTAATGTTGGAAACTTGAACTGTTTGCCTTTTAGTTTTTTCACTTTACAATATATTTGAGATGTTTCCCTATTAAAGTGCTAGTGTGGCAAGCTGTCTGAACAGCTGCAGGGTTCTTATTTGTTTATGTACCACAATTTAACTGGCCCATTGATGGACAGTTAGATTGTTTCTAGTTTTTTGTTTTATAAAAATGCTACATTGAGCAACCTTGTACATAATGTGGTTTTGTGCATATGCAGGTGTGTCTGTAGGATAAATTCCTAGAAGTGGAATTGCTAGGCCAAAGAATGTAGCAGATACAATTTTGATAGATATTGTTAAATTGCCCTTCATAGAGGTTGTAACAGTAACGTGGATATGACAATACTTGTTTTCCCCCACAGCCGTGCCAGTGCGGTGTGTAATCATACTCTGGATTTTGGCCAATGTGATAGGTAAAAAATGGTATTGCAGTGTCGTTTTAATTTGCATTTCTCTTTTGAGTGAAGCTGAGCATCTCTTAATATGTTTGAACCATATTTATTTTTTCTGTGAACTGTCTGATCTTAATCTTTACCCATTTTCCTGGTCATTCTGGGGAGTCTTAAGTTCCTCTTCAGTCTACGTGCCATTGGTTGGTTTGCTAAAAGTAAACACGATGTGCTTGTTCGGCAGCTGCCTTCTGACAGGTCTGCTTCCACTTGCACCCCCTTCAGTCTCTCTCTCCTACTGTCAATGGGGTGACAGTTCTCATTGCAGATTTGAATGTGTCACGTCCCTGCCTCTGTAATGCCCATACCTTGGCATTCGCATGGTACCTACCTTGCCAGCATTTCCTTTTACTTCCCCAGAGGTTCTCTAAACTCCAAGAATACTGAACTGCTCCTAGCTCCCTGTTGTGTTAGACTGTCTCCGTGTCTCTGCATGTGTTTTTCTCTGCTTATCATGGCCCATTCCTGCCTGTCCACAGACTCAGCTTCTCATCCTTCACCTAATGGAAATGCTTTCTGAAAGCTAACTCTGTCAGGCAATGAATGTGTGGTGCTCTTTTTCCTCACAGCACCCTGTGGACACCTCTATAATGGAGACGCTCACTGTGTGTTGTATTTAAGTGTGTTTTCTTCTTCTAGATTCTTAGCTTCTTGAGGGCATGGACTTTTAGTTATTTTGAAACTCCAGCATAGTGTTTGGCAATACCGTGTTTCCCCGAAAATACGACCTACCGTGAAAATAAGCCCTGGGCCACACTTAAGATGGTCAGCCAGAGGGGACGCATTTAGTACGTTATGATAACGTTCCAGAAGATGACATGACTGTTTGAATAAATGTAGATGTTGTGCATGAAAAAATAAGACACCCCCTGTAAATAAGCCCTGATAGAGCAAAAATCAGTATAAGACCCGATCTTATTTTCGGGGAAACATGGTAGTAGATATTTATTGAAATACACGTAAGTGTATGTATATATACACTAAATATACACGGGGGCAACCCAAGACCAAAGGAAAAAGGAAAATGACTACAATGAGCTTACAAATTAATTTTTAAATTTTATTTTCATTTTATTTATATTGAGATGTAAATTAAATATGAAATATACAGTCCTTAGGTGTTCAATTTGATGAGGTGTGACTATTACTCAGGTTACCATCACCCAAAAGGTGATATAGAGCATTTCATCACCCCCAAAGTTCCCTGCCATCTTCCCCGTAGATTTTTTTTCTGTCTTCATACAGCACGTGCTTGTTTGCATCTTACTTTTGCTTAACTAACTTACACATTTCCAGATTCTTCCATGAGGTTGGATGTATCAGTTTTTGTTTTTTGTAATTGCTGAGTAGTATTTCATTGGATGAATATATCAGAGATTGTCTTTTCTTCTGTTGATGTATGTTTGAGTTGTTTCCAGTTTTTGTACTGTTAAGAATTAAGGCCTATATGGGTCTTTTTGCGAACACGTTTTCATTTATCTTGAGTAAATACCTAGCAATGGAATTGTTGGTTCACAGGCAGAGGTGTGTTTAACTATATGTGAAACTGCCACGTAGTTTTCAAAGTGATTTTCCATTTTATACTCCTACTATGAGTTTATGAGAGCTCTACATCCATTTGGATAATCAGTCATTTTAATTTTAGCCATTTAGTGGGTGCGAAATGGTACTGCATTGTGGGGTTTTTTGTCTTGTTTTTAATTTCCTTGGTGGCTAATGATGTTGAGCCCCTTTTCATACGGGTTTTTCACACTTAGTGTATTTTCTTTTGTGGAATGCCTCTTCAAGTTTTCTGCAAATTCAAAAAATTGATAAAAGAGGTTATCTTTTTATTACTGATATGTAAGAATTCTTAATATACAGTTGTCTTCGGTATCTCTGGGAGTTGGTTCCAGGACCGCTGTGGACACCGACATCTGCGGGTGCTCAAGTCTCTTACATGAAATGGCACAGCATTTGCATATAAACTACTCACATCTTCCGGAGTATTTTAAATCACCTCTAATTACTTATAACTACTTACAATGTAAATGCTATTAAATAGATGTTATACTGCATTTTTTAGGGAACAATACAAGAAAAAAAGTATATATGTGTAGTACAGCTGCAATAACCATCATAGGCCTAACTATATAGTACATGTCAGCAACAATGTAGAATTAAAAAAAAAATATTTTCAACCCATGATTGGTTGAATCTAGGAATGTGGAACCTGTGGGTACAGAGGGCTGACTGTAGTCTGAATACAGTTCTTTGTCAGATTAATGAATTGAGAGTATTTTCTCCCAATTTGTAGTGTGTTTTTTCCTTACTGTGTTTTGATCAGCTGAAGTTTTTATTTTGATGAAGTCCAATTAATCAATTTTTTCTTTAATAGGTTATGCTCTTTGAGTTCTGAGAATCCTTTGCCTACCCAAAAATCATCAAAATAATTTCCTGTGCTTTCTTTTAGAAGTTTCAGTCTTAATTTTTACCTATAGTGCTATATGACCCATCTTGAATTAAGTATTATGCATGGTATGAAGTAGGTTTTGTGGTTCATTTTTAAAAATACATTTATCTAATTCTGACATTGTTGAAAAAAAATTTTTCTTTCCTGTTCTAGTTATCTTTGTCTTTGTCCAGAATTGTTGGAACTTACATGTATGGATTTGTTTCTGGACTCATTCTGTTTCATTGATCTATTTGTTTCTCTTATGCCAGTATCATACTGTCTCTGTTAACATAAATCTTGGAATCAAATAGTGTGAGTCCTCTAACATTGTTTGGCCAGTCTAGTCCATTTGTGTTTCCATATAAATTTTAAATTCATTTTGTCAATTTCTATTTTAAAAAGAGCCTTTTAGGATTTTGATTGGGATTGTATATTTCTATAGATACGTTTAGGAAGAAGTAACCTCTGTCAGTATTCGGTAGTCAGCCTCTAACATGGTTCCCATTGATTCCTGCCTCCTGGCATTTGCACCCTTTTACAGCTTTCAGTTAACTGCAGACCCCACTACAGTTTGACTGCAACCTCATGAGAGACCTTTGAGCCAGACCCACCAGCTAACCTGCTCCTGGATTCCTGACCCTTAGAAACTATGAGACAGATAATATGCTGTTTTCAGCTGCTAAATTTTGGGGTCATTTATTACACAGCAGTACATTATTAATGCAGTTGTGCACCCTTCCTTTTAATTAGGTCATCTTTTTTTTCACGTGTACTATAAACATAGTATATATGTGTGTGTATATGAACTGGGGGTGCCAAAAGTGTATACAAGTGGACACTTTGGTCAGCGTTGCTCAAGCAGTCGTTCGCTGTAATCAGAAGTGTCTGGACGCTGATGGGAACCACTTTGAGCACCTCTAGTCATTGCAGAAGTCAAACGTGACTTGTATTCATCTTGTGTTATCAGTATATATTGAGTACTACAATTTCAATAGTTTTTTCATTTCTTAAATTGTGTATACATTTTTTTGGCACTGTGTGCACGCACACACACACAGACATACATGCAAGGTTTCTACATCAACTTAAAAGAGGCTTTTACATATTGATACTTAGTTATGTTAATGTATCAATTATACAATACGATAACATTAGTGTTAACTGTATATACATGTAAAGTAACATTTTAATGTTCTCAGTAGAGATCTTGCATATTAAGTTTACTCCTAAAGAGTTTTCTTCTTGATGCTATTAGAAATTGAATTTTCTAAATTTTATTTTTCAGTTTTTTCCTGATAGCATATAGAAATACAATAGTTGTTTTAACAATTATTGTTCTTGTACTTTGACCTTACTGAAATTCACTTAGTTCCATTAATCTTTTTGTAGATTCTTCAGAATTTTCTTTACAAAAACATCATCTGTGAATGAGACAGTTTTATTTCTTTTTCATTTTACAAGCTTGTTATTTCTTTGTCTTACCTTATTGCATTGTCTAGCATCTTCAATTTAATGAAGAGAAATGGTGAGAATGGACATCTTGTCTTGTTACTACTGGTCCTAAGGGGGAAGCAGTGTGTTCTTTATAGATTAAAAGACGAGAAATCAGATCAAGAATGTTCCTTTCTATTCACAGTGTACTGAGATTTTTATTTTTAAATAATGAGTAGGTGTTAAATTTTTTCAAAAGTCCCCATTTTTTATATTTATTAAGATGATTGTATGGTTTTTACCCTTTATCCTATTACTATAGTGAATTATATTTATTGATTTTTTTGAAAGTTGAATCAGTCTTGCATTCCTGGGATAACTACATGGTCATGATGTATTGTCCTTTTATCTGTTTCAGTGTTTGGTCTGCTAACATTTAAGAACTTTAGTGTATGTTAAAGAGGAATATTGGTCTGTAACTCATTTCTTTTAATGCCTTTTGGTTGCATGGTTATGCTAACCATTTAAAAGTATTTAGGAAGTGTTTCCTCTTCTATTTTCAGAAATAGTTTGTATAAGATTGGTATTATTTCTGTAAAGTTTGATAAACAGGCATGGAGGGTGTGTGTGTGTGTGTGTGTGTGTGTGTGTAGGTTTTTGGTAACATTTTTGTTTCTTTACTAAATATATGGTTACACAGATTTTCTATTTTTGTCTTGTGTTTTTCCATAAGTTTGTCTATTTCATTTAAATTACCAAATTTCTTGGCTTACAGCTTGGAACATTATTTTGTGATCCTTTTTAAGTATATATGAGGTATAGTGATTCCTCTTTTATTCCTGTTGTTGGTCGTCTATTTTACTGTCTTCTTGGTCGTTTTTGTTAGATGTTTAACAATTTTATTTCTTTCCACAGCTTTTGGTTTTAATGATTTCTTTTAATTGATTTATCTGCATAATTTTCTTCACTGTATTTTGTTGGTTTGATTTTTTTTCCCCTCACTTTTTAAGGTGGAGTTTAGATATTTAAATTTAAGACTTTCTTTTTAAAATGTAAGCTGTTAAAGCTGTAATTGCTCCTCTAAGCATTGCTTAACTGCACCTCACAAATTTTTATATATATCCTATTTTCATTATCAACCAGTTCAAAGTACTTTTAATTTCTCTTGTGATTTCTTCTTTGAATCAGAGATTATTTAGAAGTGTGTTGCTTAATTTCCAAATGTTTTGGGTTTTTCTAGATAGGGTATTATAATTGATTTCTAGTATAATTCTGTTGTGATCAGAGAATGTATACATTGTAACATTTTTGTCTTTTGAAATTTAAGACTTATGGTTGTATGGTTTATTATATAGTTAAGTCAAGTTGGTTAATAGTGTGCAAATCATCTAGGAGGTCAGAAAATTGTTTTGGTATAAGGCTATTTAGAAAATACTTTTGGTTTTGTGGATTATACAGTCTGTTGCAACACTCTGTCCTTGTGGTGCAAAAGCAACCATGGCAATATGTAAATGACTAGTCATATTCTAATAAAACTTTATTTACAAAGATGGGCAGAGGGCCACGGATCTGCCCTGATCTGCCCTGGTCAGCAACCCCAGTTTGCTGACCCCTGATCTATATGGCTACTGATTGTTTGGTACCCATTTTAGTTGCTGACACAGGGGGTATTGTAATTTTCAACAATAACTGGATTTGTTCATTCCTTGTCATCTTTTTCTTCATGTATTTCTTTAATGCAGTTTTTGCCCTAAGCCCTGTATTACTGTGTTTCTTTGAAAATAAGACCTAGGTGGACAATCAGCTGTAATGCGTCTTTTGGAGCAAAAATTAATATAAGACCCAGTCTTATTTTACTAACAGTCTTATAGTAAAATAAGACCGGATCTTATAATATTATAATGTAATGTAATATAACATAATGTAACAAATATAATGTAATGTAATATAACATATAATAAATACTGGGTCTTATATTAATTTTTGCTCCAAAAGACCCATTAGAGCTGATGGTCCGGCTAGATCTTATTTTCGGGGAAACAGGGTAGGTACATTCTCAGTTAGTATTGTTATGCCTTCTGGATGAATTTACCTTTTTTACCTTTGATAATTCTTGTTTATTGAAGTTTTTATTTTTTTTCTGATGTTAATGTAACCATACCAGTTCTCTTATGCTTACTATTTACATCATGGTGTGTTCTTTTTCATCATTATACTTTTAACCTGTTTGTTTTTGAAGTGTTATTGCCTATAGATGGCACATACTTAATAGGTTTATTTTCTTTGTGTCTCTCCTTCCCTCTCCTCCCATCATCCCCCTTTTCCTTTCCTTTCCTTTCCTTTTAACAATCTCTGCCTGTAGAGTGGAGGATTTGATAACTTTACATTTAATGTTGATATGGTTGAGTTTGTCTACCATTTTGCTATTTGTTTCATCTATATTTCTTTTCTCTTTTCTCTATGGCCTTTTTTTATGTTAGTCAATTTTTTTTTTTAATATTCCATTTTAAATTCCTCGTTGGCTTTTTAAACTATACTGCTTTGTATTTTTTAGTGGTTGCTCAGGGATTGCAGTATTTATGATTAACTTTTACTGTTTATTTAGCATTAATATGCCACTTCATGTAAAATGAAAGAGATTTACAAAGCATAATTATATTTAACCTTTATGCTATTGATGCATAATCTTTAGCTTCAACAATGCTGTTTTTGCTTTAAAGTGTTACTTTTTAAAGAATTTAAGAAGAATAAGACAGTCTTTTGTATATACCTATGTATTTATTATTTTCAGGGTTATCTTATTTCTTTGTGTAGATCTCAGTTGTACCCGATATCATTTACTTTCAGCTTGAAGAATTTCCTTTAATATTGCATAGTGTACAGGTTTACTGATAAAGTAATCTTTCATTTAGTTGAATGTGTATATGTTTGACTCTTATTTTTCAAGAATATTTTTGCGGGATATAGATATTGGGTTGATAGTCTTTTTCTGTAAATAATTTAGAAGATACACAGTTGACTCTTGAACAATGAGTATTTGAACTGCACAGATTCTAAGACAATATTTTCAATTTGTGGTTGGGAATCTGATTGTGAGGTGGTTCGACTTAAGTTACATGTGGATTTTTTGACTGGGAGGGGTTGGTTCCCCTAACTTTTGCATTGTTCAAGGGTTAAATGTATTTTTATTGCCTTCTGGTCTCCAGTGTGTCTTTAATTTTCAACAATTTTATGTGTATTTTTCTTTAATTCCCTTCCTTTCCTTCTTTCCTTTTTTGGTATTCTGCTGAGCTTATTTGGTTTCTAAGTTGATATTTTCTACAAAGTTTGGGACTTTTTTTTTTGTTTGGCATATTTTAACTAGTATTTAAAATTACTCTTCCTGCCCCATTCTCTCTTATGAGATCCTTGTTATTCTGCTTAAAATTGTACTGTAGGTCTGTGAATCTCTGTTAATTTTTTTCAATCTTTTTACCTCAGTTCTTTGGATTGAATAATTTCTACTGATCTGTCTTTAAGGTCACTGACCCTTGCTTATGTTGTTTCTAATATATTCTTAAGCCCATTTTCTCCTCTTCGTTGATGTATTTATTCGTCAGCTTCATTGCAATATAATTGACACGTAACATTATTCAAGTTTAAGGTATACAATGTGATGATTTGCTATATGTATATACAGAGGGTGCCAAAAAAGTGTATATACATTTTAAGAAAGTAAAAAAAAAGAAAAAAAAAACTATTAAAATTGTAATACAATGAATGACGCTAACATTCATTGGATTAACGCCATCTTTTGAGCAAATGTCATACTACACATTGCTACCGTAATTCCATTCAACTTGAAAAAGTAATATATAGATAACATCTCTTAAAATGTGTATTTTTTTGGCACTCTCGGTATTGTGAAACGATTACCACAGGAAGGTAGTTAACATATCCATCACAAAATTAACATTATTTATTGTTTCTATATGGTGGAACGTTCAAGGCCTACTCTCTCAGCAACTTTCAAATATACAATACAATTTTGTTAACTGCAGTCACCATGCTGTGCGTTAGACCCCCAGAAGTTATTCATCTTATAACTGAAAGTTTGCACTCTGACAAAATCTCCCCGTTTCTCCCACACACACCTGCAGCCCCTGGCAACCACCAGTTTACTCTCTGTTTATGTGAGTTGGACTTTTTTAGATTTCACATATAAGTGAGATCATACAGTGTTTATCTTTCTCTGTCTAGTTTTATTTCACTTCGTAAAAGCTGTCAAAGTTCATCCATGTTATCGCAAATGTTAAGATTTCCTTCTTTCTCATGGCTGAATGATGGTTCATTGTATGCATATAGTACGTCTTTATTCGTTTCTCTATTAATGGACATTTTGGTTGTTTCCATGTCTTGGCTGCTGTGACTAATGCTGCAGTGAACATGGAGCTGCAGACATTTCTAAGCTCATTTTCAAATAATGTGCCCTTCTTTTCTAATGCTTTGTTTGGTTATTTTTTTAAAACTATTTTCATTTACTGTTGAGATTCCCCATTGTGACCATGTTTCCATTAAGTCTTTGAACAAATTTATAGTTGCTGCTTTGAAGTCCTTGTTTGTTAATTCCTTCATCTGAATTATTTCATTGTCTTTTCTGTTGACTGCTTTTTTCGACCCTTGACAATTAGGTCATGTTTGCCCGCATCTTTTTGTGTCTGAAGAGTTCCAATTGTAGAGTGGACATGTGGGTGATACGTCTTTATGTTCTCTTTATTTTCCTCTTGTGAGTGTAGTTAAATTGCTGCTTGATCATCTTGAACTTGTGAAGGCTTGGTCTTACACGGTAGGATGGGTCTGTAGAAAGCCCAGGGGTTTCCTAAGTTCTGGGTCAGAGTCCAGGCTCATGTCTCCGTTGCAGTGGACAGCAGCTGAAATTGCGGCTGAGTTCTTTCAACTTTCCAGTTGTTTTCCTCTGGGATACTTGGAATGTTCCTGAGCATGTGCATCTGGGGGCCAGTGGAGAACTGGGAGGAGTTTACATTAGTTTTTGAGTGTTCCCCTGCTGTGGCTCACTCCTTACCAGAATTTTCTCTAAGAATTTCCAGCCACTCCATGGCCATGAACTTCAGTAAAACTGCAGCTTTCTTCTTGAGTGTTACTGGCCCCGTGTGGTTGCAGACTTCTGGTCGGAGTGTCTTCAGGGGAAAAGCTGTATAAATTTGAATCTCCTTCAGTGTACTTTGCTTCTTTCAGGGGCCCTATCTCTATTTTCTACCTGCTCTTGGTTGCTTTCTTCTGCCTTCAAATCATTCTTAGAAGTGTTTTTCCCAGAGTTTATAACTGTTATCTGTGAAAGGTTAGTTTAACGAGTTGACAAAAGCTACTCCACTATTAGAGAACTCTTTGCACTCATTTTCATTCGTTTAAAACCAGGCCATTGAGTACAGTGGCTGACCTAACACACACCTTGTTTTAGAGTTACACGTTTTTACAGTAAGATAGAAATGACTATTGCTTCAATCACGTACATTGGTTTAGATAGGTTATTATTTAGTGAACAGGCATAGGCAAAGGATGTTTACAAAGACTCGTGAAAGCGTCAGCCAGTTTTCTACTGCTGTTTCTTTTCCTCATTATTAGCAGCAGCCCTCTAGAAGCAGCAGTGGGACACATGGTTCCAGATAATATTGGAAGAAAAATGTCGTTTTCAACTGTCTTTGACTTTATTTCTCTTGGTATTTCTACTCTGTGGAAAAAGTACTAAAATGTAAATGTCTCAACTGCTTATGTCTCAAAGTTCTTGTTCACGATAGGGCTGCCGGAGATGGATTTAACTCTCCGTGGTTAGCGAGGACCAGCTCAGGTCCAGAGGACCCTCTAGGATCATTCTACAAAAACCTGAGGTAATGAGTCTGACTTTAGGTAAACGGATTTGTTTTTTTAAAGTTATGTCCAAGAGGGAGCTCGGTGAGGTGGTTGTAGACATGCCACATCTCCTAATTTATTGTGTGTGCTGCTAGCACAAGTCTAAGGTTAACATGAAGGTAGTCTCAACACATTCATTAAGGTGTGTTGACTTTTATTGTTCCCTTGAATTTGGATAGTGCCTGTTTTGCTGTTGTAATGTAAATATAACTTTGTAAAAAGGTAGATTTTAAAATTTGAACTTGCTCCTTTAGAAAGTAATTGGATTCAAAACTTAATGTTCTTCAGGTAAATCCTGAAGTATTTTGCTGATGAAAGTAAGGTACATAACACAAATTATGACATTTGACTTGTTCCCTTTAGTTAAGACGATGTAGACACATTCAGCCCTTTCTCCTGTAGTCTAACCCTAAGTAACATTTGCATCTCTATCAATTAGGGCCTGAAGAGAAGTAAAATTATTGTAGTGATTGATTTTCGCCAAGTAGGGACCTGTTACTCCTGAGTCAGACTCTCAACCTGAAGTCAGCAGGGCTGGCAGGCCGTTGGGAAGGGAAGATGAACTTGAGGTGGGGAGAGTAAGGGTGAGCTGGTACCTGCAAAGATTGGAAGGTAAGGAAATGAGGTGCAGCCCAGGAGCCCAGACTTGAGCCTTGATTGCTTTCACTGCTCCCAAACCTGCAGCTTGGATGTAGGTAGCTTGCAGTAGGTGTCACACCTCACCGCGAGCTGCGCAGACACCTGCCCTGTTGTTACTGGGAAAGAAGGATGGAGGTCTGACAGGAGTGGATGAACTGCGGGCCCCTTGAGCCCCAAACCAACGAAGGTGCGCCCAGAGGTCCGTGACAGCGGGGCAGGACTGACTGCCCCCTTCTGTCCTCTAAATCTCATGGGAGTTTCTTTTTAGGCCAGCCCTAACCCACAACCATGCCGGCGTGGGATTTGGAGAAATGTACTTTCAGCCTCGCCAAGATGACAATAAAAAGCCATCCCAGCTCATTCCTTGTCACTGTGACACCTATAGACACTTCTTCGAATCATATTTAATGACAACTGTGAAAGTATTCTTTTGCTGAATGTAATGCAATTATCCTTTGTTCAGACATACAGATCCCTTCCTTAAGAGAGGATACAAAAAACTTTTTTTCATGTTTGAGTTCATTTTTCTTCTACCTAAGTCTCATTTTGTACTTGATATTTTATAACTTAAATACTGAGATATGATATGAGATTAGCTCCTATTAGATTTGTAGAAAAGGAGAAATATTGGTTAATATACATACACATTTTTTATATCAAAAGAAGGAAGACGTAGTTAGAATTTTCATGTCTGTAGCTAGTCACGTGCTTGTTGTTCTCCCTAATTGCCTTCTGCTGTCATTCCACATTCCAGCTCTGCTCTTGGCAAGTGCCTCCGCTGGTTGTGGTTTCTTGCCTGGTGGGGTGACACACACCTTTATTCCTTAGGGCTCTGGACCATTTAATTAGCAGTCCTGTCTGTGTTGTTTCCACTGACTAATCACACGGAAACACTAGTATTGTCTCAGGCACTCCTGCATTACATGCTTTCTCTTAGCCCCTCTGGTGTAGTAGCAACCTGACTTCCCCTTGAGAGTAAGATCCGTCACTCTAGCCAGCCCCTGTAACCTCCTTGTCATGCCGGTGTCATGCGGGGTCCCTGGTCCCGCTCCCCACATAAGAACGTAGGACATGGCTAGGCCAAAAAGGCACACCCACGGAGCCATAGGCAGGGGAGTCATACCACTATACTCCCACTGGCGGCTGGGTTAGAGACACGGGAAGCAGGAGCCACACTATCTGCAACCTGCCGTCCACTTCTCTCTGCCAACCAACCTCACTTGCTAGCTGCACTCTGCACTTGCTGGCTCAGCCACCATCTTCTTGCTAGCCCCCATTTCTCCTACTAGCGTAGCCACAGCAGTTACATTAGTGGCCAATGGTTCACTGGTTACAGCTGACGGCCACAGCTGATGGCCATCCAGTCACAGTTGATGGCCATTTACTACCTGAGCCAGCACCTTTCCATGTGAGGCCGAGAGCCTGGAAACTGCACTCCTGGCTCTGTCCCCACACTCCTTTGTCGCTTCATTGGCAGGAAAAATCCAAAGTGGCTGGGTGGCAGTCTCACCTTCCAGTTTAATGGAATATTGTTGCGTCCCTGGGTGGAAACTAAGACTCACAAGGGAACTACCGTGTTTCCCCGAAAATGAGACCTAACCAGAAAATGTGCCATAGCATGATTTTTCAGGATGCCTGTAATATAAGATAAGCCCTAATGTGTCTTTTGGAGCAAAAATTAATATAAGATCCGGTCTTATTTTCGGGGAAATGTGGTAGGGCTTATATTACGAGCATCTTGAAAAATCATGCTAGGGCTTATTTTCCGGTTAGGTCTTATTTTCAGGGAAACACGGTATATGGGCATAGATGCTTAAAGGGGGGTAGATGATATGACATTTCAGTGGATTGGAGAGTAAAGTAAATCAGTTAAAAGTGAGAATGAGTTTGTACAAGTAATAAAGATACATTTTGTAACAATTGGGGAGTTAATCAGGATACCCTATACACAGGCATTTATTTACATTGAAAGAATTAATAAATATGTACAGCAGAGTGTATGTACTTTTTCTTTGTTACCTATACAATAAATTAATGGACAGGTGGTTGTTCACAATTGAATTATAATTCTAGGTCTGATGTGCTTTTTGGATTTTTTTTGTTTACCTGGAGGAAACGAGAATTATATTTACTATTTTGAATTTTTATGCACTGATTTTAAGTAATATAAAATACTGAGCATAAATGACTTTTTTTTTTCATAAAGGAAAATACTATAGTAACACTGTATGTCAGGTCTACTCTGAAGCCGGAAGTTAGTAATGTAGTGATTGTCGGGGTGAGCTTGGGGACAGACTGCCTGGCTTTAAATCCCAGCTTCTGTTTACCATGAATTTCAATTAGCTGTTGCTCTGTACCCCTGCCCCCAAATCAGTGGCTTAAAACAAGTGTGTATAATTATTACTCATGGAGCTATGGAGCACATGAACGTTTCTGATCATCTGGGTTACACTAGGCTCATTTCAGCTGAGCTGACTTCGTTTGGATCACTCACATCTGTGGTCACTTGGCGGCTTGGCTGGGGGCTGGCTGGTGTAGGGTGGCTTCGCACATTGCTGGCGGTAGGCTGGCTCTCTGCCAGATCATGGAGGGTGGCTGAGGCCCATGTCTCATCGTTCATTAGGTAAGTCTGGGCTTGTTCACGTGGTGACAGGATTCTAAGAGGTAGTGGAAATATGCAAGGTCTCTTGAGGTCTACACTTGGAACTGGCACAAAGTCACTTTTGTTATATTCTATTGGCCAAGACAAGTCACGAGGCCAGGCCAGATTCAAGATGTGGGAAAATGAACTCTGCCTCTTGATGGGAGGATCTGCAGTGTCCCATTGCAGCGAGTATGAATGCAAGGGGGGCAGAGAATTGGAGCCACTTTATAGAATCATTCTACCATGTACCCTGATCCTGCACAAGTCTCCTCATCGCTCTGAATCTTGCCTAACCTATAAAAATGGGAAGGAGAGTAATGGTAACTTTTAGAGATGATTTTAAGGATTAAATAAGATAACCCACGTGAAGGGTTTATGGTATTGTCTTGACATATGCCAGCATGTGTTCGGTAAATGTTAACTTACTGTTTATAAGAATTACTCAGGTGGTGTGGGGACAAAGCCCCAAAAAGCAGTTTCCAGGCTCTCGGCCTCACATAGAAAGGTGCTGGCTCGGGTAGTAAATGGCCATCAACTGTGATCAGATGGCCAGCAGCTGTGGCTAGTTGGCCGTCAGCTGTAACCCGTAAGCCACTGGCCACTAATATAACGGCTGTGGCTATGCTAGCAGAAAAAATGGGGGCTAGCAAGAAGCTGGTGGCTGAGCTAGCAAGAGCGGATTGCAGAGAGGCGGATGCCGCTGGTGAGAAGAATATAGTGATGTGATTCCCCTCCTTATGGCTCCGTGGGTGTTCCTTTTTGGCCTCACCATATTCTGCGTTCTTATGTGGGGAGCGGGAGCTGAGACCCCGCAGGCCTCCCTGCACGACAGGTGTTTTAGAGTCATGACTAAATACTGATAATAATCCTGTGACACTGGCAGTATTTCCTTTTTAGAGCTGAGGAGACAGACTTTAGTTGCTTACGTTACCAGTATGCCAAGGTGCCAAGGTTGGTGTTATACCCAACATTTGAACCAAGGTTTTTTGTTTTTTTTTACTTTGAAAATCAAATACTTACTCTTGAGAGCCAATACAGTGGTTACAAAATGTGGGTCTGGAACTGACTGACTTTGTTGGAGTCCTTGCCCCACCCTCACTAGCTACAGCCTCGGGCAGGTTGCCTCACCTCTTTCTGCCTCACTCTCTAGGAAAAGAGATTGCGTTCCTGACAGCCTTGTTGGTGAGGATTCAGTGAATGAACACACACCTTAAGTGCTCACAGCTTTGAGCACTGATCTCAGCGGGGCCTGAGTCTCACACGCGGGGCTTTGTTTCCTTAAGTGTTTGGTAATCCTTGAGTAGGACTCATATTATAATACTAAATAGGTGGAAAATCTGGGAGCCTAAATTGAAAAGTTTTTTTTTTTTTTTTAACCCCACAAGGAATTTGCTTTTGCATCCACTAAGAATTAGGATTTGTTACATAGTAGGAACTTGCTAGGATCCTTGCTTAAATACTGACTCCCAGGTTCAGCTTTCCTCCTGGTAGCTGGCTCCGTGACATTTGCCCTCTTGCATCTCCATGTCCGCACTGCTTACTGCTCAGTTTTCAGTTCATCCTACCTTTGTGGGGCTGGGGAGCTGGGGTGTGCGGAAGTGAAGGTGCAGCATGGACATGCCCTGGGAGGATTCCATTACTTTGTGACCTCAGCACTATGGTAACAGTTTTCTACTGGATCTCGCGGGCCCTTCATAATATGGCGTCTCTGTGTTACCGGATATGGGTGGTCAAGTTTTTCAGCTGTGTTTGTTGGACTTTCAGCTCCTTTGGTTGATGCTTAGTTACTTACATCGTCTCTCACCCCTCCCAGTTTGGACTATCATGCTTTCAAGTGTTCAGAATCGTGCCTCACTCTTGCTACTTTTCATAGTAGTTTTAGTTATTTTGTGTACAGATCTCTCCACATTTCACTGAGAATACTAATTAAAATTTTAAAAATTATTTTGTCTTTTCATATTAACATTTTATTTGGCCTATTTGCTGTAACTGCACACCTCTTTTGGACTCTTGAGTCGCTTGATGTGCTCGTTCATTTATCCTTATATGGTTATGTTTATAAGTGGAATTTTAAATTAGTCTTTTTGGTAGCGAGTGTGGGTTTTCTTAGCAGTTTGTACCAGTTAGGATTATTTTCTTTAGATAGGTCCTTCTAAGGGAGTGGGAGCTCTAGTCGTTTCTCTGTGGGGGTTATCCCTGGTATGGTAACTGAACTGAGAGAGGCTTTAAAAGTAGGCATATTTTTAGGGTGTGTGGGCTTGGCTGGGAGCGTCCTGGCAGGGCTCCTGTCTCCCACAAACAAGACAGATGGCTGAGAGAGCATTTGGGTCACAAAGTCCCAACTTGATATATTTTGCAATCTGTGCCAAGTCAAGAAAGCTCAGGTGCAAAACCCTTTGCCCACCTTAATTCTGTTTTGGTTTCTGGTGGACTTTCAAAATCCTATCTGCTTTGTTCTCTTAGCTGAGATTATTAACAGGAATTATGAAAGGAGTTGTTGGGATAAGAGTATGTTATTGGAACTTCTGTGTGTTTGCTAAGTGTGGTGGCCAAAGGAAGGGAAGTTTCATCCTTTTGTCTTCATTCCAGCCCTGCTCTCCTCCCAGTGAATCTTCTGACTCCTGTCCTGAGTCCTGGTGTTGCTTGTGGAGCAGCATTGTCACGGATGCTCTGATTTCTAGCACGGCTGTCAGTTTTTCCTTAGTATTTTGTATTTCTTTGGCGCTTTAATGGACTTGGGGAAGAGGAGAGATAAATGTTACAATGCAGTTGCTCACTGTAAATCCAGAAGCTCTATTGAAAAAGATGTAAAGATTTATCTCTTATTTTCAGGTTGAGAAGTTTTTTTCTTTACTAGAGATAAAATTTTGATGATTTTATTTTTTTATCTTTGCCTCTAATTCATTCACGCACACTCCTTTTTCCCCACCCCTTTTTTGTTGTTTTTGTTTGGTTTTGGGCATGCACGATGAGATGGAAATCTTAAGTGTTTTTGTTTGTATTTGTTCTCTCCTTTTTTCTCTCCCCACTCACTTTAATTTTTTTCCTAGGTTGAGACATCACTGAGGTAATTATTTAGGCCAGAATTTTGTAAACGGAGTTCCAATTAGAATAGAAAATCTCAGAAATAATACACAAAAGAATATTTAATGAGGGGTTTCTTCTTTCAGCGTATTTATGTACTGAGTTGTATTGCAATTAAAGTTTGAAAGTCTTTGTCCTAGCTTTAGGCTGTGCTTCCCCAAAGAAACCATTCAAACGAGATGGCTCTAAACTGAGCTGCACTCATTGAAGGTCGGCCGCCCTCCCTGCTGCCACCTGAAGTTGTTGGTTAAAGCTCTGCAGTTCAGTGAATACTGTTACAGGTGGGGGAGGAAGGCCAGGCTGGGGTGCTAGGCGCCTCCTCTGCTACAAGCCGAGACCTCTGCTTTTTAAGTATTTTGTAACTTAGAATTTGGTGGGAGATTTTGTTGGAAAGTAGGGCTGGGCTGCTAGAGTGTGTTTGAAAACCATGGTTAGATAACCAAAGCTTTGAGACTGACTCAGCCCTCGTCTTTAAATAAACCCACATAATATTAATACAGGCAACATTTGGGTATTCTTTTATTTTTTAATTTTTGCATTCAACCCTTAGTTTTATCTGCTGCTTTTCTAGAATGAAATGTGATGGTGAGCAGCCTGTCATCATCCTACTCATTTTTGATAGGTTTTCCAGCTTTGCAGTGTTTCATTTTCTTTGCCCTGTCACCAGTGCAGGTAGGGTAGAGAGGTACGTGCAACTTACAGATGTCTGTGAGAACCCCTTGTAAACATACAGTGAGAGGGTCCCAAAGTTTGTGGTTCACAGTGCCTGTAGTGTTTCATCATTTTTTTTCTTTTTCTTAATAGAGCCAAAATATTAACACTAATAGTTCTCTCTTAGTTAGGTACAAATACCTTAATAAGTATTATGGCGTAAGAATGACACACATACATTGAAAGAAAAAATACTTCCTTTTATTCTTAAATAACGACAGTTACTTACTGATGGGATGGGCTGTGTGTGCCTGTTGGGCTTGTACAAGACCTCAGATTGGACTCTTCTATACTCATTTCTTATTTCACATCAATTTTCATGGAGTACTTTTTATCACATCAACTCCTCTTTTATTCCTGTGAGATAGAGTTGGAAGAGACAGATTTCTGGGTTGAAGGGAATGTGTCATTAACATTTAATAGATGTTAAATACATTTGTTTTCGGAAAGGCTGTAATTCACACTTCTGACAGTATCTGACATATCAGTGGTTTTTAAAATTGTTCCCTGGGGACTTTCTGGACAAGAGGAGTTGCGGGCATTGGGGTGACCCCATCACCCAATTCGGCCAGAGCAGCTCTCTTTTAATCTGTTCAATATATTGGATATTGTTACAAGATCTTGTTTAGAAGAATGAGTTTCAATGATTAAAATGAATTTTAAGAATCATTACTCTGTGTAGATTTATCTTCTAGATCAAACCAGACGTTGAGATCACTGACTTTTTAAAAAAGTCTTGTGTTGGCTTCCCATTCCTGTAGAATTGTTATTACTGAATCACACTTGACGTACTTTGAATTATACTTTAGTTTTCACTGAAGGATAAAAAGAAGTACCTAAACCTCATTTCTGTGCTTATTCTAGGTATGTTGCAGGGTTATTCTTTATATCACTAACTGACCTAGTGAGGATTCAGTGAGGACTTAGAAAAAGCTTCTCTTCTCCTGAGCAACTCTTTCATTTTAATTCTTGGACAATGTTAATCTTATAGTTGCTATTTCTGTTTGCTTTATTCATCTTATGCTCTTTGAAGCTGGTTTGTTAGTGATTTATTGGTTGTGTACCATAATTATAATTGAAATAAATAAAATCGAGAAGTTAAGTGTGCTCCTGTGGCTGTTTCTACTCATATAACCATGGAAGCCGCTGTGGTGTAGCTCTGTGTCATTCAGGAGCTTTCTGATCCTGGGCAAATCAACCAGCTTTTCTTGACCTTGGTTTCCTTCATTTGTTAACTAGGGGCAGTAATAAAATGGGAGTTGATGACTTCCTCAAAACATCTTTCAGTAAATCCAGTGACTGGTTTTATAGGCTGTTAATGGGTTTCTTGATGAAGACAAAACAAAAACAGAAGAAACCAAAGTGCAACCCATTGAAAGTGAATATGTGGGGGCTAAGACAAGTGTGGCTCGCATTTGGAGTTTCAGATGTTGTTTAACCCCCTTAAAATATTAATGAAGTTCTCCTTAACTGTCTGTCTTGAGTCATGAGCCTTGTAGATAATACATTGTAAGCTCTGAATCTTCTCCCCAGAAAAATGCATATTTTTACATATATGCCAACTTTGTATACAGTCTTTCAGACGACTAGACTCATAGGCCTCTTGAAGCCCATTTCTGAGTTTCTTACATGGAATTTCAGTTTAAGAACTGATCTGGAGTAGTGGTTGTCAAGCTGAGGTGACTTTGCCTTGCAGGGATATTTGGCAACGTGGAGACGTTATTGGTCGTCACACTAGGGGAGTGGTGGTGTGTGCTTGAGCCGACTGCTGGCATCTAGTGGGCAGAGGCCAGGGACATTGCCACACATCTTAGAATGCACAGGGACACTTCTGTTCCTAGTTACGGCAAAGAATTCTGAGCAGAAACGTTCCTAGTGCTGAGATGGAGAAGCCCTGATCTAGAGGAAGAGATGAATTGGGTATCATTCACAAATCCTTTCCGTAGTAGGTAGTTCAAGGATGTAATCTCTGGGCCTTACTCTTTCTTGAATATTCTCCTTCAAGTGTTATCATAGTTTATTCTCTTATTCTTTTTCAGGTTTCAGTTCAGATGTCACTTTATCAAAGAATCCTTTTCTGTCTTTGCAATCTGAAACCGCTCCCTCCCCCACTACCCTCTACCTTTAATATAAGTTCTTTGAGATCAAGAATCTTTGCCTTTATTGTTGTATCCCCTAGTGGCTAGAACAGTGCTGGGGTACAATAGATGCTCAAATATTTGTTTTTGAAAGAATTAATGGCATGAATCTGTATTGTGGCAAGTTTGTATTTACTTTGGCGAAGCCCTGTATTTTAGAGATCAAATGCACAGATGGTAAGGTTGACAACCTTTTGTGGAAATTAAGGGCTCTTACCTAAAATCCTCACCTGGATGTAGTATAAGCTAAGAGTAAATCTGTAAGCTAAGCCAGGATTTTTTAAAAAAATGTGTTCCTGGCTGCTGTAGAATATGAATCAAGTACCTGGAGGTGTATTTTGTACTGTTTTCTAAAACCTGTTTGACCGTGGGAATTACCTGTGAGACATTCCTTTGAAGAGCAGAACCTGAAGTCCCTCTCTAAACCTACGTATTCAAAATTTCTAAAGGAGAGAGCAGGACACCTTTATTAAAAACAAACAGAAAAAGGATAGTCTTCAACAGGTGATACTGGAACAACTGGATTTCCACATGTAAAAGAATAAAGTTGGACCTCTATCTCAAGCAATATGCAAAAATCAGCTCACAGTGGATCAATGATCTAAAGAGCCAAAACCATAAACTTAGAAGAAAACACAAGGGTAACATTTCATAACTTTGGATATGATACCAGCAGCGTGAACAATAAAAGAAAGAAAATGGATAAATTTGGCTCAATAAAAATTAAAAACTTATGCATCAAAGGACATTATCAAGAAAGTGAAAAGATAGCCTACAGAATGGCAGAAAATATTTGCAAATCATGTATCTGATAAGGATTTAATATCCAAAATATATAAAGAACTACTGCAACTCAACAACAAAAGGACAACTTAAAAGAAACTCATAGACACAGACAACAGCTCAGTGGTTACCAGAGGTTAAGGGGGGAGGAGGGTCGTAGAAGAGGTAGTCAAATACATGGTGATGGAAGGAAAACTGACTCGGTGGTGAACACACAATGCAATATATAGATGATTATTATAGAATGTACACTTGAAACCTATATAAATTTACTAATCAGCGTTACCCCAATACAGTTAATAAAAATTAAAAGAAAAGAAATGGAAAAAATGGGCAAAGGACTTGACATGTATCCAAAGAATCCATAAAACTGAATATATATGGAAAATAATCGAAAGCAGGGTCTCGAAGAGAGATTTGCACACACCCCTATTCATAGCAGTTTTATTCACAGTAGCTGTAAATGGAAACAACCCGAGTGTCCATCAACAGATGAATGAATAAACAAAATATGGTATATGCACACAATGGACTATTATTCAGCCATTAAAAAAAGAATAAAGTTCTAAACAAAACAGAACCAGACTCACAGATACCGAGAACAAACTGATGGTTGCCAAATGGGAGGATGGTTGAGGGGCTAAGGGGAAAAGGTTGAGAAGTATAAATTGGCAGTTACAAAATAGTCGCAGTGATGCGATAGGATCCCTGGGGAGATAAGGGACCATACCTGCCATGGTCTGAGAAAGGCTGAGGATACTCTGTTCATGGGGAAGCTTGCTTACCGCTCTTAACCTCTTTCTCCCACTAAATCATACTTCTTTCTTGTTTCCAAATCATACTTCTCTCTTGTTTCCTATTACATCCTCCCTTTATGTTATGTTCTCTAACAGTTGTTCAGAGCTTCCTGTTACTGCTTCCGTGAGCCCCTTCAGTTTCTTAGATGTCCCTGGAGTCTTCTTATGTTCCAGTCAGTATGTTTTAAGTCTTTGGAAATTCTAAAATATAAATCTGATTGCTCTATATGTTCTGTAGAGAACAAATTAAAACAGATGACAGCTGCCCTACTATGGGCAAGACCAAACTCCTTATTGGGGGTATAGAACCTTAGATTAACTGGTCTCAGTTTCTTTTATAATCATTTTCACAGATATGTACACGTGTGTACACACACATGCACATTCTAGTTAAATCACTCTGTTAACAACATTCTGCTACAGTACGCGTATCTGTAACATAAATTAGCTCTTGTGATTTGTTAAGTAGAGAAATTAACATAATGCAGAAGTACCATTGGTTATAAACGTCTTTTTTTCCAGCACGTTAATGTTTTGAAGCATTTGAGGGTAATCTTTTTTCCAAACATAACATTTTAACAGTGTCAGAGGATATTTATAAAAGAGCTGAAAATCCTAAATGCAAGTCAAAACCACAGTGAGCCATCAGCTCACACCTGTTAGAATGGCTGTTATCAAAAAGATAAGCACTAACAAGTGTTGGTGAGGATGTGGAGAAAAGGGAACCCTTCTTCACTTTGTGGGATTGCAAACTGGTGCGATTGCAAACTGGTGCAGCCACAATGGAGAACAGTATGGCATCGATTCCTTAAAAAAATTAAAATTAAAACTACCACGGGATCTTAACAATTCCACAGCTGGGTATTTATCTAAAGGAAATGAAAACACTAATCAGAAGAGATGTCAGCACTCCCATGTTCACTGCAGCATTATTTACAGTAGTCAAGATGTGGGAACAACGTAAATGTGCACTGGTGGGTGATTAAAGATAACGTGGTGTGTGGTTTTCAGTCATAAAAAGGAAGGAAATCTTGCCATTTGTGACAACATGGATGAACCTTGAGGGCATTATGCTAAGGGAAATAACTCAGAGAAAGTCAAATACTGTATGATCTCACTTATATGTGGAATCTAAAAAAAAAAACCCCAAACCCTGAACTCATAGGTACAGGAACAGATTAGTGGTTGCTGCATTCGAGGGGAGGGTGTGGGCGAGATAGGTCGAAGAGGTCAAAAGGTACAAACTTCCAGTTACAG
Source organism: Rhinolophus hipposideros (assembly GCF_964194185.1). Taxonomy (NCBI): domain Eukaryota; kingdom Metazoa; phylum Chordata; class Mammalia; order Chiroptera; family Rhinolophidae; genus Rhinolophus; species Rhinolophus hipposideros. Next base: position 10,121,027 of record NC_138050.1, read on the forward strand.
AATAAGTCATAGGGATGTAGTGTGTCGCATGGTGACAATAGTTAATAATACTGTATTATATATTTGAAAGTTGCTACGAGAGTAGATCTTAAAAGTTGTCTTCACAAAAAAAATTGTAACTATAAATGGTGATGGTTGTTAACTGGACTTATTGTGATCATTTCACAATATATGCATACATCGAATCATTATACACCTAATGTTATATGTCAGTTATACCTCACATTAACAAAGGAAATCTTAGATTATGGGATCGTACATTATGTTTGAAGTTCTATTGCATCTAGATGTGTGACAAAAAGATTGTTTGGGTTTATTGTGCAATTTAAAAAAAACTGCAAATCCTGATGCAGACTTGCCTTTTTTACAGTAGAAGATTATAATAGCTTCAAGAATCCCTAATCTTTCTATGTGAAGCTGTCTGGTACAACTACAAGTGCATGTGAAATACATATGAGGCTGTTTTCCCCTCGTGTATAAGAAAAATTTGAAGGGTGTCACTGGATTAAATTTTAAGTTTTGTCAAAATTTTGCGTACTAGAAGTACTTGTAAGGACCTACATCTTGAAGAAGGGGGAAATTTTAGCTCCAAGATTTAGGGCTGAAAAATTTGATAATGCTGCTGGGAGCAAATGCCCATGAGTCTGACTGTGCTGGTATTTTATTAGGGTTGTTTGTGAATGTAATCTGTCCATGGCTTTGAAAGTGTGATTTTTCAGAACGTGGGGTTTTTCTAGAAACGTGCATTTGTTGTAACGTACCTGTACTTGTTTCTGTCTAAAGATCTGTCACGTCTTTGTGCCTTTGCTCATCACTCAGGGCTTCCTCTGCCCCAAATCCTCACCAAGCCTTCCTGTCATGTCACACAGCTTACATTCAGTTCCAGCCCTGTGATGTGCAGCTGGACAACTCTCTTCCGTCTTTCACAAAATGAACTGTTCTCTTTTTTGTGTTTCCTTCAAAACACTCATTTTGTGTGTACAAGTGTGTACAAGTCAGTGATTTTTAGCAAATTTAGTGTGCAGCCATTTTCCTCCAAACATCACTCGTGTCCGTTTTTTGTCACTCTTTTCTAACCCCCAGCCCCAGACGATGAATCTATTTTCTGTTTCTGTAGATTTGCCTTTCACATGTTTCATGTGAATGTGATCACACCATATGTAGTCTTTTGTGTTTGGTTTCTTTTACTTGGATAATGTTTTTTGAGGTTCATCATATTGTATCATGCATTGGTACTTTTTTTTATTTCTGATTAGTATTCCATTGTATGGATATAACAAATTTTGTGTATCCACCAGTTAATAGACATTTGGATTGTTTACACTTTTTGGCTAATATGAATTACAATCTTGGGGGCTATTAGGATGCATTGTTAAACTTTGCATATAAAAATCCCCATGGAAGTTTTTGCAAGTGCAAGTGTTTGGTCCTGAGTATTAGGGGATTCAAGTGTGCTCCAAAGACTGGGAACCTTTAGGTGAAGGGTATAGGCCTTGAGAATCAGATATGGATTAGTTCCAGTTAATTGTTGGATAGCTTCAACATAGTTAATCTCTCCAATACTCAGCCTCCTCATTTACAAAATGGGCATAATTATGATTCATCTCATTATTAAAAACATTTGTTGACCTCTTGCTTTTTGCCCTTCATTGTATTATGCATTAAGTATACAGCAGTGAACAAAATAGCATTCTTGTTTTTATGCAGTTTGAACTTGAGAAGAAACGTATTAGAAGATAAATATTTATAATTATGATAAGTTCTTGGAAGGAAAACTCCAGGGGTGGTGTGGGAGCATGTAGTAGTGTTTAATTTAGCTTGAGAAATTGACATGGTAGGAGAATGGAAAAGGCAGTGTTAAGCGGGCATGCAGAAAAGAGAGTGCCAGGGAAATGTTTTTGAAGCAGAAAGAATAGCACACTGAGACAGGAGGATCTTGGTTTGGTGCTTTTAAGAGGTGACTGGAATGTAGTGAGAAAGTGGTCAGATTAGTATTGTGTATTTAGAATGTATTCTAAGGGCAGTGGAAATCTATTTTAAGAATTTTAAGTAAGACTTGAAGAGATTAGCTTATTAAGATTATTCAGGCTCTTATATGAAGAATGAATTGGAGGGCGGCTTAGATTAGGTTGTGGGGAAGTCATGGCCAAGTGAGGGTGGATTTCATTTAAGTTTTGCAGGTAACATTTACAGGACTCAGTGGTTGCTTTAAAGTGTTGAAAGAGAATTGTCAACGGTCACTCCCAGTTTTCGGGAGGAATAAGTGGGGTACACTAAGGCACCATATATAGAGAGAAGAATGAAGGAGGAGGATGTGTGTGTGGGGGGGTATGGGGGTTGGGGAATTTGGGAGAAAGTATGTTGTTTAGTTTTGGGTATTTTACATTCAAGACGCCTTTGAGACTACCCACGTGGGAATGTTAAGTGGACGGTTGTATTAGGTTGGTGCAAAAGTAATTGCTGTTTTGCAAGTATTTTTAACCTTTTAAATTGCAATTACTTTTATAAGGATTGCACCAACCTAATATATAAGGATTGGAGTTCAAAAAAGCACTCTCAGTGGTGTATGAATTCATTATTTTAAAGTCTTTGGAGTAGCTTTAGGAAAGCTTACGACAAAAGCCTTTGAAGAAAAAACAAGTTAAAAAGCGAATGAAGTGGCCAGAATTGAACTCTGATAAATTACTAATATTTAGAGGCTGAGTGCATTTGAAGGAAACAGAGGAGACAGGAGTGACCAGTAGGGAAGGAGAACAATGAGGAAAAGGTAACGAGGAGGGAAAAGAGTGTTTCACGGAGGAGGCTGCTGTCAGCTGTGTGTCACTACTGAGATCAATAAAATAAGGATTAGAAAAGTGTTTATTTGATTTGGCAACATGGAAATTAATGACTTTCAGTTAGCTTTTACGGCATAACAAATTACCCCAAAAGTTAATGGCTTAAAACAGCCACTATTTATTTAGCTCCCAACTCTGCAGGTTGGCAGTTTGGGTTTGGCTTAGCCGGGCAGTTCTACTGATACAGGTCACCCTTAGCCAGTCTCCCTCCTGCATCCCTGGTCACCTAGGGGTTTGTCTGGGGCTGGCTTGTTCCTGATTATGGCTGGGATAACTAACTGGGCCTCATTCCACATTCTCTCATTTTCCAGTGGAATAACGTCTGTCTGGGTTTGTGCACGTTACAAGCAGAGTTTCAAGAGCAGCAAGTCAGTCAACCTAACGACAAGCACTTACTAACCTTTCCAGGGTTCCATTGGCCAAAGCAAGTCATAAGATCATGTCATATTGAAGGGCTGGAAAGACACTCTTCTCCATGGGAGGAGCAATGGTCACATTACGAGGGTGTAGATACAGGGAGGGGAAATCTGATGCAGTTTTTGAAGTTGGCCACAATGATTACGGCAAAAGCATTATTGTTGGAAACAAGATTAGTTTAGTATGAAAAGTGAATGAGAACTGAAGATGTTGCGGTAGAAAGTATAGGTTACATTTGGAGAAGCTTGGCTGTGAAGGTAATTTGAGAGAAGACAGTAGCTGGAGGGGTATTTGTAGTCTAAGTAGGTAGGTTGGGTTTTCTTTCCTCTGCCTGGATGCGAATGCCTTTCCTCCACTCAAGAACAAAGTAGTATTGAATCCTGAGAGAGAGGGTCTAGTAGACACAGAGGCAAGAGGTGTTAACTAAGGAAGTGAAAGTCTCCGAGAAACCTGAAGGGTGGGGTTTTGTGCACCCGTGTGAAGGAGGTAGGTTTTCATTTGGGGGGGGCGGGCTCCATGCCTTCTGGTATCAGGAAGGAGGGAGGGAGTGGGTATAAGCACAGCAGGTAGGCAAGTAGGTTTGATGATGGGACACAGAAAGTTCCTGTTTGATGGAGCTTCCGCTTTCTCAGTGAAGAAGAGGCAGTCTGCTGAGAGTGGGAGGTTGTGCAGGAATGTTCTTGACACAATGCAATATATAGGTGATGTGTTACAGAAATGTATACTTGGCACCTATATAACTTTACTAACCAGTGTCCCCCCAATACATTTAATAAAGATTGAGAAAAGAATGTGTGCTTGAGGTTTGATCTGAATAGCAAAGTACATAATTTTATCCTCCCACCCAATGGAACATTGAGCTGACTACTTACTAGAGAAATACCTACCACTCATTCAATAAAGGAGAGATACTATCGTTATTAATATAAAAAGTATTACTTTAAAGGGACTCAACATTTTCTGTGCCATTAATTAGAAACTGGAGTTAGTTGACATGTTCCACGGTCTGGAGATATTTTTTCTGTTTGAATCAGTTTCACTCTGCTCCCTTCTAGAACATTGATTGTCCTTAAAAAGGATGTAGGCATGAGAGTAATAACCATATGTTTAACCTTTTGTAAAGAAACATTAGCAAAAATATGAACAGAACGGGTCTGCTTTTTAAAAGAACTTCCTTAAGTATTTAAAATTACTTTGTTTTATCAGAACACATAAGAATAACAAGAATAATTTAAATACACTTCATTTGAATTAATAAAGATTAATTCAAGCTGAATGGTGGGTTGGTTAGTGGTAACATTGTAGAAAAAAGCAGCTTTTTGTTTTCAATAGTTGGAAAAAATGTAAGTATGGGCTTACGGTTATATCCTTAGGGGGGGAGAGGAACGTAATTTATTGTGTGTATTATTCTCTTAGAAAACAGTCCCTGAAGCGTTTTGGTCACCCCTGGCCGAGAGTACCCGCACTTACTCTGTAACGACTGGGGGGTGTTGTCTTTAATGGGGGGCGCCATCTGCTGGTTGGACGCGGTACCGCTTGTGAGAAGACTGCCTTTTGCAGTTAGACTCTTCACAAAATCTTGTTTTCCTTTTAATTCCACCTCAAACCTGGAGTAAAGTCCCAGGAGGGAAAGCAGCTTTCAATAAACTTGGCTAAGTTGGGGTTCTAGTAAATGATCTGATTTGATTTGTGTGACTGAACTTGTTGTCTCATACTGGATTTTTAAAGAAAAATTGTCATGAAAATGGCAGATCCCTCTTTATTTCTTCCCAGATCAATTAGAAAATACGATTATTGTTACTGCTTTTGTCCTTACTCTTTAATTCAGTCAATGCTTTGTTCTTGTTTTTTGTTCATGGAAAGGATTGTAAATATTCTTACTACTGTCTCTTACTTTCATCTTATTTGTTTACATCTGATAATATCAGAATAAAAAATGATTCCACTGTTTTTTTTCTTCTGTTAGTATGATTTTAAAAAACATTGGTATGTTTCCTTTAATTAATAACCATTTTATTTGAACGTATTCAATGAGTGTATAAACTCTTTAGTATGAAAATATTTTCTTGTGTTTTAATTAGTGTTCACATGGACATAAAAATGTAAATATAACAATATAGATGCAATAATTTTTTTAATTAACTGCTTTCTGAAAGTATGTTTTAAATTACCTTTTAAAAGCAGGGAAATTCTAGAGTATCATAGTTTTACTATAAATTGATGGTAAGTTAAAAACTTACATTTTTAAAACAGAAAAATTGGCGCACTTCCATAGTATATAAGATGGAATCTTACACAGGTCAGTTTTATATAGATTATTTTTTAAGTACAGTTATTTTCTCATTTTCAGTGTATTTGCCCTACCTTAAATGTGAATAATTGAAATTCCACAAAAATGAAAGGAATTATGTCAAACAATTTCTTGGACACACTGTTTAACCGCAGAGAAGCAGCTATATATATCATTATCTTTTTTACATTGATTGCCAATAACAATTGAAGATTCTTGTTTCTTGTACCCTTCCTTTCTTCTGCATTGCTCCCTTCCTTCTCCCTCTTTGTCCTTCCCCCTTTGGGTTTTCTCTTACCTTGTAATATGGTGTTCATTCCTGTTATTTTCCAGAAACTTCTTTCTGAAAGATCACCTTACCAAGTCTGAGGGAGTATTTGCTGAGGTCATTTTGTATGTGTCAGTGACACGTATTTCTGAAATAATCTGCACTATCTGCCATCCTTGTATTTTCAAACATTTTTTTAAATACTTTATTCTTAATTTTTCTATTTTTCTTGACTCTCTTTGGTTTTCCTTTCTGCCCCCACCCTCACCCCGTATCAGTGTAGGTATTTCCTCAAGGTTCAGTCTTGGTATCTCAGCTCATTCTACACATTTTCTGTTTTGATTTTGTAAACCTACAAAGCATAAGCTGCACATGGTCCTAAAATATATTCTTGACTTTTCTCTAGAACTTCAGAGCTGCATCTCCAGTTGCCTTGTAGGCCAAACTTAATTTTTCCCAAGAATTGATCTCTTTCTGATTTTTCTGTATCTCTATTACAGTGAGGGCAGAGATTTTATATATTTCGCTTATTAATTACATTTTTAATGCCTAATGCTCAATAGTATATTGCACTAAATAAATTCTCAGTAAATATTTAAATAATTGACTTTACAGGAACAAAGTTTTTGAATCTTGTAATCATAAGCCTTGTTTTCTAGTCGTTGCCTTCAGTCAGCTTCTCATCACTCTTACCTGGAATTTTGTAGCAGTTTTCTAACTGGTTTTACCGTATTTGATTTCTCCTCTAGTCTGCACTGCCTGTTGTACCCACCGTTTCGTAGTATAGTGAAGGTTATTCCTTCAGCAAGTATTTCCTGAGCACCTGCTTTGTGCTAGGCTCTGATAAATGCTACATAAAATGCTTATGCTGTCACTGTCGTAAGGAGGTAACAGTCTAGTAGGAGAAACAGACATAGAAATAAAAAGTTTATTAAATATGATGTGGTGAAGGCTAATTATGGCATGTTCAAAGTTTGCCTAGCTGAAGGGGGGAGCCTAGCTCTACCTGGAGACATCAGGGAAAGTTTAAACATAGACTTGAGACTTTAAGATACATAGAGATTACTTAGGGGATGAGGGCCAGTAAGTATGCCTTCCTCTGAGGAAACAGCCAGTGTGTATTCACAGAGGTATTTCAAATCTCTGCTTGTGGTATCGTTGCTTATAAAACTGAAGTGCAAACTGAGTAAACTGATCCTTTTTTGGCTCTTATCTTTCATTCTTAGCTCCTTTTACTTCCTTCCACCTTTTTCTTCAGTCGTACTTCTAGACCAGTAACATTCTGAACTTTCTTCTCAGAGATTTATTCAGATGTTTCTTTTGTCCTTTTGCCATGTATGTTCTTACCACTTCATCCCCATCCACTTACAGAAGTGGGCTCTTTTTCATTGTTATTTTTTTCCAAGCTTGTTGGTTGTTATTTTGGTGGATAACTTTAGAATTTATGTGTGGTTTAATTATTTGAGAAGTCTGTTTCCTTTGGTAGACGGAGACCCGTCTTCCTCATTTTGCCCTAAAGTCACTGCTAAAGAGTTCTGCAAGTATAGACACGTGGTGAATTTGGACTTGCTCAGTACAGTGGTACCTCGGTTTTCAAGCATGATCCGTTCCGGAAGACTGTTCGAGTTCTGAAACGTTCGAAAACCAAGACACGGTTTCCCCATAGAAAGTAATGCAAAATGGATTAATCCATTCCAGACCTTTAAAAATCAACCCCTAAAACTGCAAATTTAGCATGAATTTTACTATCTAATGATACCATAGATCCATAAAATGTATGGCGTTCGTAAACCAAAATATTCGTCAACGGAGCCATTCAAAAACCGAGGTACCACTGTATTTTCTTTTTTGATTGAAGGAACACAGCAATGAGGTTCGTTCTGTTCTTGCTTTTCCTAGCTTGAAGTCATGAAGTTGTTTTCCTATATCATATTCTAAAATCTTTTACAGCTTCTATATTTAGGTCATTAATCTATCTGTAATTTTCATTTTGTGTATGATGTGAGGTATGCGTACAGTGTCATTTTTTTCCATATAATATGGAAAGTGTCTCAGAACTTTGCAAGGACTTTTTAAAATTAAAGAAATTTAAGCAACTTTATTGAGGTATAATTTACATACCATAAAGCTAATAAAACGCACCCATTTCAAGTGTACGCTTCAGTGTTTTTTAGTAAATTTACTGAAACGTGCAACCACCACCATAATCCAGTTCAAGAACACGTCCATTGACCTTCGTGCCAATTATGGCTAATCCCTCAGTGGAATCTTTAGTTTTTCATCTTGAGATCTCTGCAGCATCCAGGACTGTTGGCCACTCCCTGTCTTGAAACTTGGTGTACCTTACCTTGTGACACAGCTTCTTCCAGGGTCCTCTCCCTACCTCTTCAGTTATTCTCAGATTCCTTTCTAGGCTGTTTTTCATCTGCCCATTTCTTAAAGATGGGTCTTCTGTCATCTCTTCCTTGGCTTGCCTCTACCCTTCTCACTTTACAAGTCTTCCTGACTACTCTTATCTGTGCCGCTTGTTTTATTAATATCTATCACTGAGTATCCCAGTCTCTCTCTAGCTCAGATAGTTTTCTGCAGATCTAACTGCCCACGGGCCTTTTCTTTTCTTTTTTCTCCTTCCTTTTTATTCAGCGCAGGAGGGAAAGCATTTATTTCCCAAAGGGTGCCTGAAGATCTCTTATTTTTTTACAGCTTTATTGAAGTATAATTGATAACAAGGAACCTGCACACATTTAATGTATATATTTTGATGAGTTTGGATATGTGCACATACATATGATGACATTACTGTAGCCAAGGCAATAAACACAGCCATCACTTCCAAAAATTTCCTGTGTCTTCCCCCCCTTTTTTTATAAGAACATGTAACATGAGATCTAGCCTCTTAACAAGTTTTTAAGTACACAACAATATTGTTATCTGTAGGCGCTATGTTGTACAGCAGATCTCTGTAGCTTAATCGTCTTGTATAACTGTAATTTTGTACCCGTTAAATAACAACTTCCAAGTTTTTCCTCCTCTCATCCCATTGCAACCTGTATTCTGTTTTTTGTTTCTATGAGTTTGACTAGTTTAGACACTCATATAAATGCAATCATGCAGTGTTTGTTCTTCTATGGCAGATTTCACTCAGCATCATGTCTTCCAGATCCATCCATGTCATTGCAAATGGTAGAATTTCTTTTTTTAAGGCTAAATAATACTCCATGGTAATTATATGCCATTTTTTCTTCATTCATCTGTTGTTGTTTGGGTTGTTTTCATGTCTTAGCTATTGTGAATAATGTTGCAATGAACATGAGTGTGCAGCTATCTCTTCAGATCCTGATTTCCATTCTTTTGGATAAAATAGCCAAGATTGGGATTGCTGTATTATATGATAGTTCTGTTTTTAAAATTTTTTTAGGAACCTCCATACTGTTTTTCCTAGTGGCTGCATCACTTTACATTCCCACCAACAGTGAACAATGGTAGCAATTTCTCCACATCTTTGCCAGTACTTGTTATCTTTCGGATTTTTTGTCGTTGTTTTGTTTTTTTTGGTAATGGCCATCCTGACAGGTGTGAAGTGATACCTCATTGTGCTTTTTATTTGCATTTCTCAGTGGTGAAAAATGGAAAGCTTTTCGTCTAAGGTCAGGTACAAGACAAGAATTCCCACTCTTGGAAGTTGTAGACAGAGCAGTTAGACAAGAAAAAAGATATAAAAGACATTCAAATCAGAAAGGAAGAAGTAAAATTACCTGTTCACAGATGACATGATGTTATATGTAGAAACGCTAAAGACCCTACCAAAAAATTCTTAGCATTAATAAGTTTAGTAAAGTTGCAGGATATAAAATCGACATGTAAATATCAGTTATGTTTCTATACTGACAATAAATTATCTGAAAAGGAAATTAAGAAAACAATCCCTTCATAATAGCATCAAAAAGAAAAAAATAACTTAGGAATGAACTTGACCAAGGAGGTGAAAGACTTGTGTATTAAAAACTAAATATGTTGATGAAAGAAATAAAAGAATACACAAATGGGAAATTACATCTAGTGTTCAGTGGGTTGGAAGACTTAATAGTGTTAAAACATTAAGTGATATTCAGAATTTGTTATTTTGTTCTCTCTGTCCCTTCCTGACTGATGTGCCCCACCACATCATAGATTGTTTCATGTTGTGGATCTAAGACGCCTGATATTTCCCATTGATTTGTCTTTTTCTGCACCAATGCACACCATCTGAATTACTTTACCGTTATAATGGGTTTTAATAATCTGATAGAACAAGTTCAGTCACTGTGATTTTCTGCAGTATCTTGCTGTTCTCGGTCTTTTCATTTACATACAGTTTTTTAAGAATTTAGTATGTTTCTTTAAAAATCAAAACTTGGGCTTAAGATTAAGATCAGTTGGGAAGATTTGGTGTATTTATAGTATTTGAGACTTCTAAATATCCATGAACATGGTATTTCTTCATTTGTTTCAGTTTTCTTTCTTATTTCTGTCAGTAAAACTTTATGGTTTTCTCTGTAAAAGTGCATCATTTTCTAGGATGTTTTTACTTTTAAATGTAAATTGTATTTTTAAACTTTTTGGTTGCTGGTCATAGGAATGTAATTGTTTTGCTTTGTAAAACCTTTTTTTATTTTGAAAGAACAATGGACATGAAGTTGCAAAATAGTACATAGAGTCCTGTGAGCCCTTCACCTCTTCTACTGATGGTGACATCTAACGGTAGTATGATATCAAATGAGGAAATTGACATTGGTATGACATTGTTAATTAGATTACAGACCTAACTCAGTTTTCTCATTTTTGCATGACATTTTGTTTTGCACGTGTGTCTGAAGTTCTGTGTACTTTGATCCTGTGTATAGATTCATGTCACCACTACCATACCCTCATGCTACTCTTCATTCTCATCTGTGCCCCTGGTAACCACTAATCTCTTCTTCACATCTGTTCTTTTGTCATTTTGAGAATGTTAAATGAATGGAACTGTATGATACCGTGTTTCCCCGAAAATAAGACCTAGCCGGACCATCAGCACTAATACATCTTTTGGAGCAAAAATTAATGTAAGATCTGGTCTTATGTGAGACCTGGTATTATATTAGAGCTGGTGTTATGTTGTGTTATGTTATACGTTATGTTATGTTGTGTTGTGTTATGTTATGTTATGCTATGTTATGTTATGTTGTGTTATGTTGTTATGTGGTGTTATGTTATATGTTATGTTATGTTATGCGTTATGTTATGCGTTATGTCATACCCAGTCTTATATAAGACTATATAAGACCTGGTCTTATGTAAGACCGGGTATTACTTTATACCCGGTCTTAATACCCGGTCTTATAGTGATATAAGACCGTGTCTGACTGGGTCTTATATTAATTTTTGCTCCAAAAGACACATTAGAGCTGATTGTCCGGCTAGGTCTTATTTGCGGGGAAACACGGTATGTAACCTCTGACATTGTCTCTTTCAGTAAGCATAATGACCATAAGTTGCTTATGTCAGTAAATCAGTTCTTTTTATTGCTGAGTAGTATTTCATCGTATGGATCTATCAGAGTGTGTTTAACCATTCACCTCTTGAAGGGCGTTTGGATTTCTTCCAATTTGGGGGTATATGAATAAAGCTGCTGTAAACATTCTTGTGCATATTTATATGAACACAAGCTCTCATTTCTCTGGGATAAATGCCCAAGAGTACATTTTCTGGTTTGTATGATAAACGCATGTTTAGTTTTATGAGAAACCGCAAGACCATGTTCAGCTCTGGCTGTATGTGCTAGTTTACATTTCTCCCAGCAGTGTGTGATGGACCCAGTTTCTTTGCGACTTTATCTACATTTGATGTTAGCACTTTAATTTTAGCCATCTTAATAGTGTATAGTGGTATCTCATTGTGGTTTTAACTTAAATTTTCCTAATTATTGATGAGGTTGAACATCTTTTCTTGTGCTTATCTGCCATCTGTATGTCCTCTTCTAATATCTCTTCATGTTTTTTGCCCATTTTGTAATTGGATTGTTTTCATAGTCACCTTTTGAATTCTTTATATATTCTACATACAAGTCCTTTGTCCTATATGTATTTTCAGATATTTCCTCTAAATCTGTAATTTAGCTTTTGATTCTCTTAATGGGAATTTTTCACAGAGCAAGTTCTTAATTTTTGAAGTTCAGTTTATCAGTTTTTCCTTTTATGAATCTTGCTTTTAGTATCATTTGTAAAAACTCTTCACACAGCCCCAGTAGTGAAGATTTTCTTTCATGTTTTCTTCTAAAAGTTTTTTTTACATTTTATATTTAAATACATGATCTATTTTTAATTTTTGTGTAGAATATGAGGTGTTAGGTCATTTTTTTTTTTCATTTGTCTATATCCAGCTGCTCCAGCAGCACTAGTGGAAAAAACTGTTAATTGCTCCATTGATTTGCTTTTGTACCTTTGTAAAAATCAATGGGGCATACTTGTGTGGATCGCTTTCTGGGTTGCCTGTTCTGTTCCATTGATCTACATGTCTGTCTCTCTGCCAATATTACATTGTCTTGTTTATTGTAGCTATAGGGAATTTTAAATTTGTGTAGAATGATTTCCTTCCTCCCACTTCATTCTTTTCAAATATTATCTCATCTATTTTAGTTTCTTCACCTTTCTGTGTAAATATTAGAATAAGCTTGTCTGTATCAATGAAAAGTCTTGCTGGGATGTTGTTAGAATCTCTTAACCTATAGATCAATTTGCGGGAAAATTGACATCTTTACTGTGGTCAGCCTTCCAATCCATGGACATGGTATATGACTCCATTTAGATCTTCTTGGTTTCCTTTATCGTTATTTTATAATTTTTAGCATACCAATCCTATATATGTTTTGTTAGTTTTATACTGAAGTGTTTAATTAATGGGGGAATGACTGAAAATAGTGCTGTCCTTTTAACTTAGGTTTCCACCTGTTCCTTGCTAGTATAGAGAAGAAATATAATTGATTTTTGTGTGTTCCTTATAACCTGCAACCTTAATGAACTAGGTTCTTAATGAACTAGGTTGTTGTTTTTTTCTTTTTGTAGATTCCCTTGGTAACTTCTATAAAGGCAATTATGTCATCTGGAAGTAGGAACAGTTTTAATTCTTTCTTTCCAATTTGTATGCCTTTATTTCCTTTTTCTTGCCTTGTTGTGCTGGCGAGGGTCTCCGGTATTATGTTGAATAAGAGTTGTGAGAGCAAACATCCTTCTTGTTTCTGATCTTGAGAGGAATTAGTCTTTCACCATTAATTAAGTATTGTGTTAGCTGTAGGTAATATTTTATATTGATTTTTCTACTTTATAAGGTTTTTCTACTCTATAAGGTTGCTAATAAACTCAGTCTTATTAATTCTGTTGTTTGATCTGTAAATCCTTTTGGAGTTTCTATATACATAATCACATAATCTACAAATAATGACTGTTTTGTTCCTTTTTATCTTTATACTCTCTTTTCCTTGTTGACTCGCATCTCTATTACAGCGTTAAATAGAAATAACGTTAGCAGGTGTGCTTGTGTAGGTCCTGATCACAAGGAAGAAGCTTCCAGTGAATCATTAATAAGTATGTTATATTGTGAGGTGTTTGTAGTGCCTGACCTTTCTCAGGTAAAGGAAATTTCACCTAATTCTAAGTTTGTTAAGCTTGGTTTTCTTGTTGTTGTTCGTTTGTTTTAGTCATGAATTGATGTTGAATTCCATCAAACTTTTTTTCTTCGTTTACTGAGATTATCACATGATTTTTATTTTTTAATGTTAATGTGTTGAATTCAACCTTGCATTTTTTTGGGATACACCCAGTTTATATGTTGCTATATTTGGTTTTCTAATACTTTGTTTAGGAATTTTGAATCTATGTTTATGAGCAAGATTGGTTTGTGATTTTTCCCTTTCTCTTATTTTTCTCATTGGGATTTCATATCATGATTATGCTAGTTAGTTGCATAAAATTAGTTGGAAAGGATTCCCTTGTTTTCTAGTCTTTGGAGCTGTTCACGTGACAAATTACAGTTGGGCCCCATTATCCTCAGGTAATACACTGTGAGATCCCCAGTGGCTGGCTGAAACCACGGATACCTTGTTTCCCGAAAATAAGACCTAGCTGGACCATAAGCTTTAATGCGTCTTTTGGAGCAAAAATTAATTTTTACTCCAAAAGACACATTAGAGCTGATTGCCCGGCCAGGTCTTATTTTCGGGGAAACACGGTACTACCAATCCCTTTATTTACTATATTGTTTCCTATGTACACATACCTTTTCATTGAAAGGAAGCACTTTTTGGCTTTTCTTTGGCATATCCAAATTGCCAGCGCCACTATTCTTGCACTTCGGGGCCCTTATTAAGTAAAATAAGGGTGACTAGAACACAAGCACTGAGGTACCGTGCCAGTCCTCTGACCACCGACATGGTCAGATGGTCAGACCGAGATGACTACTAGGTGACTATCAGTGGGGAGGTAGCATGTGCAGCGTGGCTTTGCTGGACAAGGATGATTCACAACCTGGGCAGGCCGGAGTGGGACGGTGCCAGGTTCCTCATGCTACTCAGAATGGCATGCACTTTAAAACTTATGAATTGTTTGTTTATGCAATTTTCCGTTTCATATTTTTGGACCGTGGTTGACCACAGTTAATAGAAACTGCAGAAAGCAAAACTATGGATAACGGGGGACTAATATATTTCTGCCTCAATTATTTGGTAGAACTCACTGGTACAGTCTTCTAGACTTGGATGTTTTATTTTGTGGATTTGTTGATGACTTAGTTTCTTTTTTTTTAAATTTATTTTTTATTTTATTTATTTTATTATTTTAGTTTTTTTTTTTTTAGTTTCTTAATTGTATCTTTTTCTTGATCATTTTTGGTAAGGTGTAGATTTTCTCCATTTTATCTAAATTTTCAAGTGTTGGTATGTCAAAAATTTGTACAACTGGCCTGTGATTTTTGCCTGTGTTGATCCTTGCTTGTTTTCTTTTGATTCATTCATTATTAGGAAGTACTTTCAAATTTTTAAATGTTTGGAGATTTTCTTTTTTTTTATTAGTTTCAGGTGCAAAAGACAAGGTAATACTTAGATGTTCATCATTTATATCCCTCACACTGTGGACCCTCCTCCCCCATTCCCCCATCCGCTATCCCTCCGATATCGCACCGAGCCATCACATTACATATATAAAATTATAGTTGGCATTCATTATTGTTTAGCTTCAGGTGTACAGTGCCGTGATCAGGCATCTACAGCATCCCTGAGGTGGTCTCCCAAATGGGACACGTGTCCATCGGATACCCTACAAAATCTTTACAACATTATTGATTATGTTCCCCAAATTAATTTTCAAAAACCCTGAGGCCATTTTGTGGTTACCGACTGTTTTCTAATCCCCTCACCTTCCCCCTTATCCCCACCCCCCCACCCATCTAACAACCCTCAGTTTTTCCTCTTTGTCCCCAAAACTGTTTCTGATTAGTTCATTCACTTATTCTTTTCTTTAGATTCCCCATATAAGTGAGATCATATGGTACTTGTCTTTCTCTTTCTGACTTATTTCACTTAACATAATGTTCTCTAGATCCATCCATGTTGTTGCAAATGGTAAGATTTCTTTTTTCTTTATGGCTACGTAATACTCCATTGTATAAATGTACCACAGTTTCTTAATCCAGTTATCTACCGATGGGCATTTCAGTTGTTTCCATATCTTGGCTATTGTGTAGTGCTGCAATAAACATAGGAGTGCATAAAGATTTTTGAATTGGAGTTTTGGGTTTCTCCGGATAGACACCTAGGAGTGGAATTGCTGGATCATAGGGTAGTTCCATTTTCAGATTCCTGAGATACCTCCGTACTGTTTTCCATAGTGGCTGCACCAATCTGCAATCCCACCAACAGTGCACAAGCGTTCCCTTTTCTCCACATCCGCGTCAGCACTTGTTGTTTGTTGATTTATTGATGATAGCCATTTTGACTGGGGTGAGGTGGTATCTCATTGTGGTTTTTATTTGCATTTCTCTGATGGTTAGTGAGGTTGAGCATTTCTTCATATGTCTGTTTGCCATCTGTATGTCCTTTTTAGAAAAATGTCTCTTCATGTTCTCTGCCCATTTTTTAATTGTGGAGATTTTCTTTTTGTTGTTGAAGTACGATGCAATTCAGAAAAGTGTAAAAATTATAAGTGTCTAGCTCTGTGACTTTAAACAAAGTGAAAACAGTAGTGTTAGCAGCATCCAGAAAATGAAGTAGAACATTATCTATACCTAAGAAATCCCATTATCCCCCTTTTCAGTTATATTTCGTACCAAAGATTTTCACAATCCTCACTTTTAACATCAGAGATTAGGTTTCCTTGTTTTTGAACTTCTGTAGAAATGTATATACTGTGTTCTGTTTGATGTCTAGCTTCTTTCACATGACTTTTTGTAATGTTAATGTTGTGTGAAGCAATAGTTCATTCTTTCTATAATTGTATTGTATTCCGTTGTAACGAATATGCTACAAACACAAGGCACTTGTGTTTTCTGTTTTGACAACTATGAATGGTATTGCTATGAACATTTTTATACATATTTTGTGGTGGACATGTGTATGTGTTTCTGTTGAATAAGTACAAAGGAGTGCGTCCTGGGGACTGCTCTTTTATTTTTATTTTTAAATTTCTATTTAGCCTAAGTGTTCTTTTTTGTTTAGTGATTGCATAGTACATTGTTTCATCCTTTTACTTCCAGCATGTTATACCTATATTTTTAAATGTTTTTTGTAAGCTCTATATTGAAATTTTAAAATCTTCACCTTTTAACCTGATCATTTATATCAGACTGTGCTAAGCAATATATAATACATTATTTTAGCTTTCAACTTTTGTTTCGCTGATTTGTCTTTATTTTACCATATTCTTGAAACTTACATTCCTTGAATGTAAACTTGAGCTTTGCAATTATATTCTTTTCCCACAGTGAGGATGACATTTTGCTGTGTTAATATTGTCGATTTGAGAAGTCACCTATTAGTTCAAATACTGTCCCTGGTGAGGTAATATTTCTGCTTTAAGGTGTTTGTTCTCTGGAATTATTATTATTTTGAATTATTTCTGTTTGGCTTCTTGAATTTCTGGATTGGTATTTTATGATATTCACCTCAGACAGCAGCCTCTGCCTCATTTCTTTACTTCTAGTGATCCCATGAATCATTAAAGTTAAACCTATCCTTTTTCTGTACCTTGTGTTTTTGTGTTTCTCTGTTCTCTATTTTTGGACAATTTCTTCTGACCACTCTTCCAGTTCGCTAATTTTAATAGCTTTTTAAATACGCTAATAATAAATTAATTTTTTAAGTTTTATATTTTAGTTTGTCCATTTTCAGAAGTTTTACTTTTTGTTCAAATCTCTTAGTTTACTCTTTTTATTCCTTGTAGATAATTTAGACTTGTGTTTTATTTCTTTAAAATTATAAATATAGTATTTTTGTAATCTGTTTGATAATTATAGCATCTGAAGTCTTTGTGGGTCTGTTTTTAGGGTCTGGTTCTGGTGGTTTTTGCTCATAGTAACTTGTTCCCTTAGGCACTTGGTAATTTTTGACTTGATAATGCTCATTGTCCTAGAACCATCATAGTGGGGATTCTTTGAGGCATGCAGTGACGGTCCCCTCCTGTAGGCAGGGCTTGAAATTATTGGTATTAGGTGGTTGGGGATACTACCAGTCGGCGGTTACTGAGTTCATGTGTTGAGATTCTCTGGACTACTTGGGTAACGTGGACTGCAGTAAATGTGCTGGCCCATGGCCAAAGCTAACTATGTATTAGGTTGGTGCAAAAGTAATTGCGGCTTTAAGTTTGTTTATTCCTGTAGCGTAAAAATCCATGCTTCGGGATTCAGCGAACTCTTGGAAAACATTTTCTGCATTGTGCTGGTTGTGGAAGCGTTTTTCCCTACAAAAAGTTGTCAAGATGCTTGAAGTGGTATCGGTTGGAGAGACGTAAGGTGAATGTGGCAGATGAGGCAAAACTCCGTAGCCCAATTCTTTCAACGTTTGAAGCGTTGGTTGTGCGACGTGCGGTAGTGTTGTCATGGAGAAGAACTGGGCCCTTTCTGTTGACCAAAGCCGGCTGCAGGCATTGCAGTTTGCGTGCCTCTCATCAATGTGCTGATCATACCTCTCAGATGCAGTGGTTTTGCCAGGATTCAGAAAGCTGTAGTGGATCAGACTGGCAGCAGACACCAAAGTGACCTTAACCTCTTTTTGGTGCAAGTTTGGCTTTGGGAAGTGCTTTGCAGCATCTTCCTGGTCCAACCACTGAGCTGGTCGTCACTGGTTGTCCTATAAAATCCACTTTTCATCATCGCACGTCACAGTCCAATTGCGAAATGGTTCGTTGTGTAGAATAAGAGAAGACAACACTTCAAAATGATGATATTTTTGATTTTTGAGCTCATGAAGCACCTACTTACCGAGGTTTTTCACTTTTCCAATTTGCTTCAAATGCTAAGTGACTGTAGTAGAATGGTCGACATTGAGTTCTTCGGCAACTTCTCGCGTAGTTGTAAGAGGATCAGCTTCGATGGTTGCTCTCAGTTGGTTGTTGTCAACTTGTGATGGTCGGCCACTGCGCTCCTCGTCTTCAAGGCTCTCGTTTCCTTCACAAAACTTCTTGAACCACCACTGCACTATACGTTCGTTAGCAGTTCCTGGGCCAAATGCGTTGATGTTGCAACCTGCCTCCATTGCTTTATGACCCATTTTGAACACGAATAAGAGAATTGCTCGAATTTGCTTTCTGTCTGACATCATTTCCATAGTCTAAACAGCAAGTAATGAGTCATTAGCAAAAAACATAAAGCGAGAAATGTGCATTAAAATGATGTATCACATAACCACATTTATTTAAGAATGTATTCCAATATCAAATGGCAAATTTCAACATTGCAAAAACCACAAGTACTTTTGCACCAACCTGATAGCTGTTTCTCCCTTGTATCGATTATTATTTTGCTCTGCTGTCCCCTGTGGGTGGTGATGGGGGCATTGGGTACATTTTGATTGCTGGTTTACTCCCTTGCAGGTGTTATCTTTTTGGTGGTAGTATAGTGTTCCACATTAATCTCAGGAAGGTCTGTTATTGACATTCCACCTTGACAGGTTCAAATTTAGCTTTGTTCCGTTTGTCCCATAAGGCCACCAAAACCAAACTCTAGGTTTGTCAGGGTTGGCAAGTGCCCTCAGGGCATAAATGGATGTAATGCTCCAGTGCTCCATTTACTTCTCTGGGTTCCTGCCTTCTCTTTTGTACTGCTTTAAAAATACGCTTTTTGGGCCGGCCCGGTGGCTCAGGTGGTTGGAGTGCCGTGCTCCTAACGCCAAGGTTGTCGGTTTGATTCCCACATGGGCCAGTGAGCTGCGCCCTCTACATCTAAGATTGTGGACAACGGCTCTCCCTGGAGCTGGGCTGTTGTGAGCTGCCATGGGCTGCTGTGTGCTGCGAGGAGCGGCTGGTGGCCAGCGTGAGTGGCCAGCAGCCATCATGAGCTGCTGTGAGCAGCCAACCGACAACCGGTGACCCGACTGCCTCAGGGTGGGGGGGGCACGGGGGGGGGTGAGCTCAAGGCTCTTAATACCAGCATGGGCCAGGGAGCTGTGTCCTACACAACTAGACTGAGAAACAACAGCTTGAACCGGAGCGGAGGGTGGGGGAGGCAGAAGAAGGGGGGAAAAGTGCTTTTTTTGGATATTTTTTTCTATCATTAATGTTTTTGTAGTTGGAAGGAGATTAGTGCAAATAAATTACTTTGCTACTAATGGAAATGAAAATAAAAATTTTAAATTTGGGGAATGTTCAGTAAAGTGATTTTCATTCATTAGATAAGTGAATTACTATAAATTAGGAGGTAGTTATAAACTATTGGGGGGTGCAGGTTATTTTTCATGTTTATTATGAATGTTGTTTATACCTATTTTTTTGGTTTGCGTCTAATAGTTTTCTCGTTTTAGGGGTAAAAATATTTCCATCATGGCTCATTCAAAGACAAGGACCAATGATGGAAAAATTACTTATCCTCCTGGTGTCAAGGAAATCTCAGATAAAATATCTAAAGAGGAGATGGTGAGACGGTTAAAGGTGAGTTATGTTAATATTTTGGGGCATCTGTTTGTGGTTGGGGGGGGTCACCTGTGGAAATCACATAGGGTTATATCTTGTGTAGTTTGAAAAAGCAAGTCAAAGCAGAGAACGGCAGGGAAATGTTCTCTGAGAGTGGAGTTGATAATGACTTGTAGAGTTGCCTTAGCTACTGTTAATGGGAGATATATTGGAAAGGTGAAGCTTAGGTTTCCTAGAGCCTCCTATACTTAGGTACAAAGAACAAATCCATAATACTCTTATATTCGTTTCTGTCTGTAGAAAGTTGTCTCCTTTCTCTTGTATCTCATTTATTTCATAAAACAACTATTTTTATTTGAGAAAGGCAGTTTTAAGTTTTTGTACTGAGTACTCAGGCTGTATTTTACTTTCTCTTAAGTTATTTTGAGGGTGGGTTAAAAAGCTTTACTTTTAGCTTCTCTTCTGACATGCAACAGTGAAGATTGAATGTGAACTTCCATAGATGAGGCAGTCACTCTATGGCTAGAGTCTCTTTATTCCGGGGGAACCAAAAAATGTTTACAAGTGGACACTTTGGTCAGTGTTGCTCAAGCAGTCGTTGACCGTAATCAGAAGTGTCTGGACGCTGATGGTAACTACTCTGACCACCTCTTGTAATTGCAGAAGTCAAACGTGACTTGTATTCATCTCTGTTATCGGTATATATTAAGTATTACAGTTTTAATACAGTTTTCCTTTCTTAAAATGTGTATACATTTTTTTGGCACCCTGTGTATGTGTTTGAATAATATTTCACTTTTCCTTCAGAGCAGTGATGGTCTCTGTGATTGTTAAGATGGTCAAAGGAAAAAAGTGGCCTAAGTGAATGTTAAACTAATTTATCAATTAGTTCAGATGTTCTTATTTATATTTTTTTCCCCTTCTAGGTTGTATCTACCTAGTCACTTTTTTTTGTTTGATATATTATTATTTACTAGTATTTCAAGACTGGAAAACTGGCCTTCATTAATCATTGAAGGCCCAGGAAATTTTAAAGCAAAGTACTTACTTTATAGCTATTGCTGCATGGTTTATTTTTATTAGAAGAAAAGGACCCTGATACTACTATAAATTTCATGTAGTGTTAGTATTATACTTTTATGCATAAAGTATTAAGATGCCAAATGTCAGATGTTTATTATTCAAAGGAAAATATCTTTGAGTACATTAAATTTACCAATATGTAGATATTTTATCTAGTGGGAACTTGTATTTTATTCCTTTCTGTATATGACATTTTTTATTTTCCGTGTATCTGCGTTTTCTTGACTGTCTGAATTTTTAGAGAAATGAATACATTTATTTCCTCTGATTTGTTTATATTTCAGCAATGATAGGTAAACAAACATCTTTATTGTTTGCTAAAAAACTAATGTTAGCACAGAGACTACACTTATGAGCTGATTAGCATTTAAGTATCTTTTAGAGATGTTATTTTCTCAGACATCTTTTGTTAGTTTAGAGAACTCATATGAGTTACTAATGAGATCTATAGCACCATTTAAGTTGTAGGTGGTGGTGAGGAATGCCTCTTTTCTAGACTTTGGGTGAACTTTGTTGTTTGTTAGTCTTGGGATGATTTTCACACTGCTCGCATTCAGTGTTTGTAGTATGCGTTTGTTATTTTGTAGATTTTCCTAATTTACACTTCCCACTATTTTAGCAACCTTCTTAGATAAAATATCAAAAGGACATAGTGTGGGGTGATAGTAATTTTTTACATGTACAACTACAGATGTAAGTTATATAAATTTGTTATTATGTCAGGTATCTTTGTTTATATAATTTCTAGAGTTTCCTATAACATTTTATTCAAAGAAACAGTTCTCTGCATATAGGTCTTTTACTTTCTTCATCTCTTGTCATAATACAATAGGCCATCAATGCATATATCTTAAAAGTAGTACAATTTAAAATTTAGGAGCATAGTCCTGGATATTAAGTAAGTGTAGTGCTAGCCTGGAAGGATTCGTTTACTCTTGGTTCTGGCATCCGACATTACAGAATGAGGGTCTGCTCCATGAGGAACATTGTTTCCTACGGCTTCTCTGAGAGTCCGGTAAGACACGGGACAGTTTATCACTCTTCAGCAGAGTGGAAATCCTTGCAGTATGTCTCCAGGACCGAGGCCTGGACCCGGGAACTGCCTGGCCCGCTGTTGTCATTGATTAGTATTTGCAGCACCGCCTAGTGGAGGCCAGACGGTCACCTTTCCATTAGAGCTGGGTTTCAGTGTCTGTTCCTGTCAGTCAAGTTCCGCAGTTTCAAGTGTCATTTCAAGTGGGAGTAGTATAGACTGACTGCTAATACTGAAATTAGAGAAAGCCCCTCACAGAATTCAAACTGTATTGTTCCTTACCGTTTGTGTTTTCATCCCACTTCTTTTATGTTAATGTTTTTGAAAAAGGGACCATTTGCTGTAGTTTCCTTCTGCTCGTTCTGTACATGCCATTGAGGCTTACTAAGGAACTGTGTACATCACATTCTCTCTTCCTGTGGCACAAGAAAGGTCTTGTTGGATGCTATGGGAGTTTTTTCATGATAGCTTTTTAACGTTTAGGGACGCATCCTCGTCATCCTTTCTTGAATCTGTTTATATTTTCTTTTTTAGCTTAATAGTCCATGTATTGGGAGTGATTTATGGCTCAGATGGAAAAATAAATTGTCATCCTAGGTTTTTCTTTAGGGGTATACTTTTTCTCAAAATAAAAAGATTAACTGTATAATTTTTTTAAAGGATGCTATTTTTAAGAAGGACATACTCCTTTAGTCCAGTTGTAACAGTGAGAACAGAAGCACTATGAAGTCTAGGTTTAAACTTTTAAAATCTGGTTAGCAGGTATGATGAGGGTATGGAAAGTATTTTACTTAGTCATTGAAAGAAAAGTTATTTACCCTAAAGTTTAGAAGGATCTTTTTCTCAGACACTTTCAGGGGGAAAATGAAAGTATATTTATTGGAAGCTAACCATTGCAATTAATATGGCTTTTATTTCAAACGACTGTTTCTACATGGGGGATTTGATTACTTGATAAATGTTTTGTTTTTGTATAGATGGTTGTGAAAACTTTTATGGATATGGACCAGGACTCTGAAGAAGAAAAGGAGCTTTATTTAAACCTAGCTTTACATCTTGCTTCAGATTTTTTCCTCAAGCATCCCGATAAAGATGTTCGCTTACTGGTAGCCTGCTGCCTTGCTGATATTTTCAGGATTTATGCTCCTGAAGCTCCTTACACATCCCCTGATAAACTAAAGGCAAGTACTGATTTAAAGAACTGCCAAGATTAACTGATACTTTATTTTTCTAGCTAAAGTGGGAGTTAAAGTATTTAGATAATTTCTTTGGATTCTTTGTTAAACCTCTGTTTTCTTTAGAACTTACTTCCTCCCCACAGCCCTATCCCCAGTTTAGTACTTACTTTTATAAAACATTTTCTGATCTTCAGGATAAGAAGTAGATAAATACAGTATGTTCTCTACTTTTTATGTCGTCAGCTCTATTTCAGTGTCACTTGGGGTACTCTTCCTTTTCCTTACTTGGGGTACGCTTCCTTTTCTACACGAAATTTTGTCATATTTAAGACCATGTTCATTATTTAAAAGACAGTATTTAGTGTAGACCTGAATTTATATGAATCTTAATTCATTTAATGGGAGGTATCATGTGGATTGTTTTGAAGAAAATAAAATGAACAAAATTTTAATGAGAAGGTGGAAAAGACACCTTGGTTACAGTAGTTGTAAGTAAAGCCATATGAATGGAAAAATCTTTAAAAGATGAGAAAAGAAGTGGAATTGCATGATTAAACTAGCTGGTAGAAAGCACAAAATAATTAGAGCTGTGCAAAAGTATATGGAATAAGGCAGAGTAAGAAGAAAATTAGAAAAACCAACAACAGTAAAAGATAATTGTGGAAACTGTGGGTTAGAGAATGAGTCCATAGGAAGATTATTAATACTCAGTGTGAAAAATTGGAAGACAATTTAGGTTTATTTTATTTAACAAATATTGATGTTAATTATGTACCAGGAACTGGGTATACAGTGGTGAAAAACAGCCCAGATTTGGTTCTTGAGCTCATGGAGTTGCTCCTTGATAATTGGAGTGAGAAACCTGCTCATTTGATCAAATCTGCCAAAATTTCAGTATGGAATGCCCAAACCGGTTTGGGCCTGCTTGTTTCATGTTTTGATTGGTAAAAGAATCTCATGGGAGCGATAGGGGGCAATATTTGTCATCTAAAAATGTAACTGAATGGTAAGAGTTGAGAATGGTTAGAGACTGAAAGTAGATAACCTGTGAGACTTGAAGTAAGATACACACCTGTGGAGGTGTGTATTCCCAGGTGTATGTATCTGATTTCTAACTGTGACCCTCTAATTTGGAGGCACTTCATTGGTTTAAGGAGTGGTTGTATTTGGTTGACTGGGAGCTGTAGCTCTTCCTCAGTGGTCTTGTTGGCTTCTCCTGAAGAGGCAAGTCTAACTTAAGAGGGCTGCTACACGACTTTTTCTACTTGTGAATTTCTCAGTTTGCATAATCAGTGACCTGTCTCAAGGCTTTGGGGGTAATTAAAGGTCCTCCGGAAAAGCAACTACAGATCTGTTCTGTTTGTAACAGGAAGGCAATATTTATGAGAGGAATATTGCAGAGCTGAGATTAAACTGGAATCTTTTTTTGAATTATTTCACAGCTGAAAAATTCAAAATGTCTTTCTGGTCAATTTTTTTGGTCCTTAATTTTAAATGTCCTTTTTATTTTATTGGGGTAGTATTTTATTGGGGTGTTTTCTAAATATTTATGGAATAGTTTTCACTCTTTTGATTAGCATCAAGGTCATATTTTTCTTTGTCTACAATAGTAATAAAAGAAAATTGTGACACTTTAATTCACCTTTCCATTGTCAGCTTCCTGTTGTCCTCAGAAAACCCTTTTCATACACCTGACTTCAGGTTTAGGTCCGTTATTGTTGGAGAGATTATAAATGAGTGATTGTTGTCTTTCCATCTCCAGGTAGAATCAACATGGCCCTTAGTTCTCTCAGTCAAACCAGAAGGGTTCATTCATGCAGGACATACTTTTTAAAGTATTACTATCAAAGTAACTGTTTTTGAAGGATGTACTTTTGATAGTATTTTTCTTGAAAACCTGCTTAGTCATCTGCATATTACATTTCTTCCCTTTTAAAAATATGCTTGTTGATCATTTTTCTGATAAGGGAAACATTTTTTTCTCCTTGTATTAGCATGTGTCCTTTGCAGAATTAGCTTTCATAATTTTAACCTTTTCCAGACTTTTCCAAAACATCATCTCCAGAAAAGTTTGACTCAGTGACATTAACTCTATCTCTATCCAGGTACAAACGGGTTGGGGATAGATTGAGAAACGGTGGGGAAAAAGAAGTTTAATGAGTAGATAAGTAGACTGACAAGTTCACTTCTAAGGGTCTTGTTTAAATTTCTAAGCTTCTGCACTTTATTCTTTTCACTTGGTGATTTTGTTTTGGAATTTTAGGTTTCCTAAACTGTTCTTGCTATATAATTATCATGTATAGTGCTGTTTCAGCAAACTCTATCAACTTGCAGTCATTGCTACCTTTTTTATTCTGATAATAGCATAAATTTTACTTTACTCAGTGCTTAGGTTTATTTTCTTAACTTGCTGTAAGGTAAAATTTTTCTTTCTGTACTTTAAGATCATGGTAAATGATTTACTGTTTTCCTATAAAGGGTAATAAGATAATTGGTGTTTTCATATGATCATGTACTTTTTTTTATTAGTTTCAGGTGTACAAGACAAAGTAATACTTAGACGTTTATCATTTATATCCCTCACACTGTGTGAACCCCTCTCCCCCATCCACTATCCCTCTGACATCGCACAGAGCCATTACATTTCCACTGTCTCTATTCCTAATGCTGTACTCCGCTTCTTGTAAGTATATACATACATATATATATGTATATATACATACGTAAATATAAAATTATAGTTGGCATTCATTATTGTTCAGCTTCAGCTTCAGGTGTACAGTGCAGTGATCAGGCATCTACATCATCCCTGAGGGATCATGTACTTTTTAAAAATTTCAGCCTAGTTTTTTCCTCTGTTTTTTTTTTTTTTTTCTTTTTTTACATTTATCATGATAGATGCACAAGAGTGCTGAATCAGCTTTAGGAGTTTAGTGGATATTTTTATTTCCTATTCTTAATCTAAATAATATTATCTTTTTTTTTTAAAGGATATATTTATGTTTATAACAAGGCAGTTGAAAGGGCTAGAGGATACAAAGAGCCCACAATTCAATAGGTATTTTTATTTACTTGAGGTAAGCAGTGTATTATATCCTCAGATAACATTTTAAACTTTTCTGTTCTTGTATATTTTTACTAATTAAAGTGTTTACCTTTCACCTTTTTACCTCTTATTTTTAGAACATTGCTTGGGTCAAGTCATATAACATATGCTTTGAGTTGGAAGATAGCAATGAAATTTTTACACAACTATACAGAACGTTATTTTCAGTTATAAAGTAAGTTTATTTTTCTAGGAATGTAACTTTTTAAATATAAAAGATTTTTAACTTACAGATGACTTTTCATAAGCTGTTGTGATGAATATTAGAAGGTTAGGTTGAAATTTAAAAACTCATTAATATTTTTATAGATTTTTAAAAATGAATAGAACTTAGTTTTGTAATGTAAGGAATACACGTGAGTGGCATTAAGAATCTATAACCAATGTAAAACTATTTTGGGGGTTATATTATTTTTGTCTTCTATTTAAATTATATATTGCTGACTCCTTAATTCGTGTGAATAATTGTGTATTCTTTAAAATTATCTACTAGAGTTAACTTCAGCAAAGCAATTTGACTTTCTGAATTTAAAATAAAATTAAAGTTGCATTCGAGTTAATTTTGATTGTGAGACTGTTTAAAATTGGGGAAAAGTAATGAAGGAAATGTAAGATTTTGGATACTACTGTAAGATTTGAAAGAGAGGGAAGCTTTAAATGAACACACAGAATTTGATTTAATTAATATTTTAGTATCATTTTTTACAAAGTGTAATTTTTGTCAGTACCATGTTATGATTAAATCCTGTACATTTTTCAGTTACACTTTAAATAAAATAATTCATTTTGAATTTCAGCAATGGCCACAATCAGAAAGTTCATATGCACATGGTAGACCTCATGAGTTCTATTATTTGTGAAGGTGATACAGTATCTCAGGAGCTTTTGGATACAGTTTTGGTAAATCTGGTACCTGCCCATAAAGTAAGTAGCAGTATATACTGAAATATGTCTAAATCCTGTTAATGTTAAGGTCCAGAATTTGTGCTTCTGTTGTAAATACAACTTACTTTGCTTTAACCTTAGTTTTGGAGAATTTGTTTTATTGATTAATATTAATAAATATGAATTGTGTTTAGTTTAATAAACACAATACACTTATTTGTCATCACTAATTAAATGAAAAGAATAGATTTAGTTCATGTGAAAATATCTGTGATAACTGAATGTTGTATAAGACAAGTTTCAAGGAGTGAGTTACTAGTTACTTAGATGCTATTATATAACTTCATATGTTGGGAATTGCTGCATCCAATTGCCGCCTTAAGTAAAAGACAATGATAGTGCAGACAGAGAAGAGGGGTGAAATTAAAAGGGAACTCTCTACTAATTTGGAGACAGGATACGTTGCTGACCATGTTTCTTGCCTGGGTGATGTTAAGAGGGATAAGTGTGTGTTTGTGTTTGTTTTATTCTTTGAAAATGACTAACTTTCGAGTAAGCAGATGGAAATACGGTTTTGTGATTCATAAGGGGTCAAGGTTAAAGAGAGGGGCACAGAAATCACAAGTATAAAGATCTGTGCAAACTTAAGACCTTTCTGGCAAGATATAATCTAAGTTGACAGCTACACAGAATTCACATAATGCTTCTGTGAAAATAACCTCATAATTCAAAATTTCCAAACTCTGATTAATGGTGCATCAGTGCTGAAACTCGGACACTACAAATAGCAAGATTAGACCTAAAAATTCAGGTAATATATTTATTAGATAAAAATAATAAAATAAGTATCCTTAAAAGGATTAAAAAAATATATGCTTAAAAGGATTAAAGATAAAAATAAGAGTTAAAAACATGATGGCTAGATATATGAAAAGAGAAGAAGGTTAGAAGAAATGAATAGTGGTCATTGATACTAAAATCTTTATTGGATTATAAAAGATATTTAGAGAACTGGGAGATAGATCTGAGGAAATTATACAGACACAGTGAGATAAAGAAAACATAAAAGATACTAAGACATGAAGGATAGATTGAAAAGATCCAATATATTTAGTAGTAATTTTAGAACACCAAGTAGAGAGTGGAGAAGAGATGTTCAAATAGAAATTTGTTTAATATGTTCCAGAATTGGTGAAAGGCTTGAATTTACGGGTTAGATAGCAAAAGTGTCGTAAGCAAGATAAATAAAAATAAATCCCAGTCCAGGCACCTCCTGGAGAAATTGTAAAATGCCAAAACAAATAATCTATAAAGCACCCAGAGGGAAAAGGCATAGCCCTTAACCAGGGAATAAAGGTTAAACTGATTTCTGACTCCTCAGTCGCAAGGATAGACACCAGAAGATAATGGAACTGTATTTCCACAATGCTAAGATAAAATAAACGTGTGTGTGTGTGTGCACGCGCGCACACAGCCAATTTCAGTGAAATTAAGACATTAAATATTTATTTGTCAATAGATCCTTCCTGAAAGAACTGTGTGAGTACTTGAAAATGATGGAAGTTGAATTTGAAAGAAGTGAGATAACAGAAATAGTGGAACAAAGAAATGTTCTCAATAAGAAGATTATATAAAACAAAAACAGTAGCAATAACGATTAATTAAAGGAGTATTAAAGTGGTCTTAAACCACTGGATACAAATAACATATAAGGTTGAATGGAGTTAATGAGTGTTATGATCCTGGTGGTGATCAAGAGTTTAGAGCTATTGATTAACTTTGAACTTTACATGAAGTATTCATATTAAAAATTTAAGGATTACAATAAATGGAAGAATTATAATAAATGTAAATGGCTCAAATTTACTATGGGTGGCAGATTATCTCATGTGAAGCATAAATTGAAAGAATTTTAAGGCAAAATAAACAAATGCGCAATTTGGTGGATGATTTTAACATGTTTCCCAGTGATTATAAATCAAGCAGACCAACAGTTTATAAGAATATTGAGGATGTGAAATATAAGACTAACAAGTTTGTAGCAATCATAATCTGTCAAAAGTATAAATCATAATGGCAATTAAAATGGTGCATATTAAAACTTGTGGGATGCAACTTAAAATGTTCTTTTATTTAATCTAACTTTATAGTTTAGTGTCCAATTCAAGAAGTTATGAGTATCATCAGAATGTACAAAGTATACAAGGAAGAAAATAACACAAATCAATGAAATAGAAAACACATTTCTCGAAAACCCAGTGTTGATAATTTGAAAAGTGTATTAAATAGGCACATCCTTGGCAAATTGAATCAGAAAAAGGGAGGTGCTATCAATATACAGTTTTAAAATGAAATGGAGAGCAAGAAACACTAAAATTTTCAAAAGACAGTTCTATGAACAATATTCTATGCTAACATTTGTAATTAGACCTAGCAAATTTCTAGAAAGTATAACTTGCAAATTTGTTTCAAGAGAAAATCTTAACCTTTGGCCAATAAAAGGAATTTAATTGGTTTTAAAAACTATGCTATAAGAAATACTTCTTTTCAAACAAGAATAGTAATAATAATAACAGCAACAGCAGCAAAACTCAAACCAACCACAAACTAACTTAAACTCATCACCAGGAGATTGCTATTAATCATGTAAGTGGCATATCATTCTAATATACAGGAAAATTTTCCAGATTATAGAAAAAGAAGGAACGTTCCACAGTTCACTTTAGGAGTTTATGACCTTCCTAGGGAAACTAGATAGTCAAACAAGAAAGGAGAATCACAGGCTAGTGTAATTTAAAATGTAGTAACAGAAATCCAATATAAAATAATAGTAGACAGTATCCAGAGTGATATAAAATAATGAGTTGATAATGAGTAAAATTGGTTTTATTTGAGGAATGTAAGGATGGATTAACATTAGAAAATGTTAGCGATAGATATTTCTGTAAATTAACAGATGAAAGAGAAAAAAGTTTATAGATGTAGGAAAGGACCATTTGATAAAATTCAATATAGTTTATGATATTTTAAAACTCTTAGCAGATTTGAAGTACAAAGGAACTTCTTTAAACTGATAGGCTATGTGAGATACCATACTTAATGGTGAAATGCTGAAGCATTCTCTTTGAAGTTAGGAACATTGTAAAGATGTCACTTCTCGGGGAAAAAAGAATGCTGTTTCTAATCACCATTAACTAGAGGTCTTAAGGTAGTCAACAAAAACAAAACAAACAAATAAAAGATAAAAGGACTAGAAAGATGCAACAAAACTGAAATTATTTGCCGATGCCTTTGCAGAAAACAAAACAATATACAGATAAGTTTCTAGAATAAGAAAATTCTGCAAGGTTGCTAGATATAAGATCAATATATAAAAATCTGTTAGTATAATTTCAAAATTTTTTCATTTGTAGCTTTAACAAAGATTTGGACTACTTAGAAATTTAACGTAAAGTTTATGCACATTTTTGTTAAATTTCTAAGTAGTCCAAATCTTTGTTAGTTGACTGAAAAGTATAAAAGAAGACTTAAATGTGTTGCACAATTTGTTACTGTGTATGGGATGGGACACTCAGCATCATACTGATGTCAACTCCTTGCATGTGAATAGATAATCCAAAATAGAAACTGGAAGTGTTTGTATATACACATGTGTCTGTAGTTTGAAAAACTGATTGTAAAATTCACATTGAAGAGCAAGTGGCCAATAACAGCCAAACAATTTTGAAGATGAATAAGTAAGTGAGGACTTACCCTACTTGGTGTTAAGACATTGTTTCCATATGTTACTTTGACTATAATCAGGCAGTGATAGACAAAGGGACATGTGGAAGTAATAGAGAATTTACAAATGGATGCGTGGTTATATAGAAACTTGAGAGGGCCGCTATTACAGGTCAGTGGAGGGAATAATGGATTATTTAAGAAATGATTTTAGGACAATTGAATATCTATATGGAAAAT
Organism: Rhinolophus hipposideros; assembly: GCF_964194185.1. Lineage (NCBI taxonomy): Eukaryota > Metazoa > Chordata > Mammalia > Chiroptera > Rhinolophidae > Rhinolophus > Rhinolophus hipposideros. The sequence continues at coordinate 10,152,216 of NC_138050.1, forward strand.
AATATTAGATTCTTATTTCACACCATACGTGAAAATAAATTACTGGTAAAAAAATCTCAGTCTGAAAAGCAAGTCTTTAAAATTTTATTTGAAAAATATAAAACAGCCTAACCACAATGTGGAAGGTAATTTAAGAAAGATGTAAAGCACATGCCAAATAGGCAAAAATTGATACTTATGATTACATTAAAATAAAAAACTTAAGTATTCTCTGGCGCACCTTAAACATTGTGAAAAGACAATTATAGACTAAAGTATGTTGTGCATGTAATTGACAAAGGTTTAGTGTGTAGAATTTTAGAGATGGAAAAACTCTACAAATAAATAAGAACAAGACAAAAAATAGCCCATTTGAAAAGTGGCAAAGATAGAATTTACAGAAAATTATCTCTTATATGTACAAGGCATGTATAAGACATGTAATTTAATGCCTGTGAACTAAGAATAAGTAAGCTATAGCATATTATATAGTAAAATACTAGTCATTAGAAATGATTAAAATAATACAATACAAACATCAATATTATTCTAAAAACATGCTGAATGTGAGTTTCAAGATATATATAGTATTCCTGTTCTCTGTAATATGTATAAACTAGAATATTGATTCCATTTTAGATCTTTGGTCTTGATTCCTTCTGTCATCATCAAGATCTATGTAGAAACACATTTTCTTAAGATATTTTTCTTGCACCTTTTTTCTTGGCATACTTTACTGTTTGTTATGTTTCTTGTATCCTTGGACTTACCTGTTCTCTGCAATGTGCTTGAATAAACATGCTTTCCTGTAGCTGCCCCAAACTCTTGTCTTCCCCCACTTGTGACCCCTTCACCCCAATTCGTGCCCACACTAGAACCCAGTTCATCCCCTTAGGATGCTTTGATTCTTCTGGACCTGGAGTGAAATAGCCTGTATTTGTACTCGGTTAAGCTGATTTGACTTTGGGACTAGATTTGGAATGACTGAGTATCTCCTCTTGAATCTAACAAACATTTATTGACCTTTTCTATGTGGTTTACCTTGTTATCAACAAGGTAAAAAGAGAATGTAATTGCCCTTGCTTGGAAAAGATCTTATGATCTAGTAGACCAGTTAGTCATAAGAAAAGTGGCTTTGCCTTCTCTCTTATTCTAATTGAGTTTTAGATTTCTCATTCATTTACTTGAGTGGTTTTTTGAATACAGGTAATATTTTGTCATAGAGATGTATAATATAGATATTGGTTATGTTTTTCAGAACTTAAACAAGCAAGCATACGATTTGGCAAAGGCTTTACTGAAGAGGACAGCTCAAGCTATTGAACCATATATTACCAATGTAAGTCTCACTTGTAATTAGTTGTCCAGTGGGTTAGCGAAACTTTTAAAGACTGCTAGAAACAAAATTTCGGCAAATAGTACAACTTTTCAATTTTGTGTTGTTTAAATCATTAATGTGTTTTCTTTCTCCTTCTTAAAATTATTCTTTTTTTTCTATTTTTTAAAATTTATTTATCGGGGTGACATTTGTTAGTAAAATTACAGATTTCAGGTGTACGATTCTGTATTACATCATCTATAAATCCCATTGTGTGTTCACCACTCAGTCAGTTCTCTTTCCATCACCATATATTTGCTTAAAATTATTCTTGGTTAATGTTTTCTAGAAGGTTAACACTCATCTTCTTTGTTTATTCATTTACTTCTTTCAAATTCCTGGGAACTAAAACAGCTTTTATTTTGGTTAGCAAGATACACAGTTTTCTAATGTTAAGAATAGAGTTAAATGTAATTAGATAAAACTTACAAAACTTTTCGTTATTCAGAGAAGTTGCTCATAGCTTTTTGGAGATTAAACTGATTTGAATAACAGGAAGATAGGAACTACTATCAAGACCTAAAAATTGAAAACAAGTATGAATGGCAGTGATTTGGTGAAAGGTGCCTGTCATGATTTCCCTGGGGTAGATTCCATGTAAATCTACCTTTTTGAGAAAGGGGAAGAATTGCAAGGAAATGAGCCCTTTCACTATCATCCCAAATCTACTTATTTACCATCCTGTATTGACCATCTTGATTGACCATCTTGTATTTATTTTCAGAAGAAATGTGTTTTAGCTTGATAGATTCACTGATAGAACTGATTGTAAGTTTTTTCTCTCCACGGTTCTGTTGAGTTGTACAACTCGAGATGGCACCGTTTGCATTGTCTTCCTTCTGGAACAAATCTAGAACGTAATGTTAATGTTGGCCCTTGGAATTGTGTAGCAGTTTTGTCTCTCCACCTACTTTTCACTTTCACCTTCCTCGGAACATGTAAAGGATATAAATCTGTCTTGAAAAAAGTCAGAAAGAAAGCTTTTTATAATTTCTCACATATTTAATTTTCCTGAAGATTACTGAATGAGAATTTTTCTTGTAGTATACAAAAATTAATTCAGTATATAAAGTACATCATATACTTTGAAAAGTAACATACCTTATAAAACGGTACCTTGGTAGATTCCAGTTTCTGTTTCTGGCTTATGGCCTTAAATAATTCTAAGCACGTGATGATTTGCAAAAATGTATTTGATTTATGAAGAAATTGGGAGGATGAACTTTCAAAAGCTGGAGTTAAGATAGCTTGTATAATCTGTCTTAATAACTCCAAGATTGTCAGGTAATTCTAAATATTGATTTCTATAAGTTTTGTGAGTCTTGGGTATTGACTGGAATAAATTGGTGGGATTGAGTGGATTGAGTTTTTTTCATTATTGCCTTAATGGCACTTGAAGTGTGTAGACCAGATTTAAGCATTCTATCTCAATGGCCCATTTGATACACTGGGTGAGCTCCTCCTGGTGGTTATTTAAATTGATACTGCTCAGCCAGATGTTTTTTAGGGGAACACTTAACTTTCTTTGATGCCTTTTTCTGGCATAAAAATAAGGAAAATAACATTATAACATGATAGCTTTGCTAGGATTGGGGAAATAAGTATTTGATTAGGTAATAAAAAGGGTTCAAGATAGAATGGTGGTATTAGTTGCAGCTGGGTGATTACGTTTATTATACTGTTCTCAACATTTATGTTTGAAAATATTTATAGTGAAAGTTAAAAGAAAGATAAAAGGATCAAGGAAGGACTTTTAGTAATCCCAGAAAAATCAAGGTTAAAACATTTTCCTATCACATGTTTTGTTAATTTCCTGCTCTTAGTTCTTACCTAGAGACATAGAAGCCCCCCCACCACCACCACCACTTATCAGAAAGCTTTGGGACAAGAGGCACAGGATTCGTACAGTGGTCTGAGCATACTTTCAGTTACATATTTATTTCCACTACTTTGTCCATTATTTTCTTCTTTCTCCTTTTTTTCTTATCATTTACCTTATTTAAGGGTTAGCTAAGAAGTTATTAATAATTGCTGTGTTTTTTTCTCCTTTATTCCCTTATAAGTCTTCTTATTTTTCTGCCTCAAACTTAATCCATGTAAGATTACTTTCTAGTAAACTTAATTGTCTTATAGTAGGATAAAATGACTACAATGTTAAAAATCATTCTCAGCCCTTTGGACTTGTACATGTAATAGTCATTATTCATTTACCTTCCTAGTAAAGAATTAGCAAAAATAGAGGTAGGATACTGAGGTAATAATAACCCCACTTCTGTTCCTTCTTTACTTGTGTCTTTTTCACTCTTATGTACAGACACACTCAAGTCTGTTCTTTATAGATAGTAATTTTTACATATATAGGATTTAAGAAATCACTGTGGTGTTCTAGATTACAACACCAAAAACTAAACAGTATCTGTATTTTTGAAAAGTTTATTGTGTATCAAGAACAAAAATTGTGTATTGACAATTCAAAAAACGTCCTGCATGGATCACTTGGCAGTGTTACTATTTTTGACCAGATAATTTTAATCACGTGTTTTAAGAGGCAGCACAAAATTATTTTGTAATGAAAAAAATTTTATCAAGTCCATCTTGATATAGGTAAAATTTGGTTCAATTGCTTAATCTCATGTATTCTCGCTTTTTGTGTCTGTAAATTGGCGTTGATGATAGAGAATGTTATTTAATGTGAAAACTCTTTTGTAATTAAAATTGATTGCTTAAATCTAAGGTAGAATTTATTACCCACCTATAGCTTACTCATACTCCTTTCATTAGGAGGCATTTGTTACAAAATAATTTGTAGTGTGAATATTAGTTACCCATTTATAAATGAAAGATTAATCTTTGTTGGAAGGAAGTACTTTAATCAAATCTATATCCATCTCTACTAAATTGTAAGCCCTCATGTAGGGTATCGATTGTTTATATCTGTGTCATAGTACGTGTTCCATATTATTCATTTACTAAATATGTATCTGTTACCTACTCTGTGTCAGGCACTGTGCTAGGTTCTTATTATACAGTTGAAAAGCCTGACGTGGTCCTTTATGGAGATTATAATTTTTAAATGAATGTTTTTGATGGAGTTTTTAAGAAGTTAATCCAGAGAGGGTTTTTTTTTTTTCTCACTTTCAAATGAGTTTTCCCCAGACTGATAGAGTAAGAGGGCAGTTTAATCACCAAGATGGTCAGCCACATTGGAAGCGATTATTAGTTTTTTGTTAAGGAAAGGTAGATTTACTGTTTTTAAACAGGAGAAAATTTGTGAATGGAAACAACAAAACCACTTTATTTTCAACCTAAATGAGAATTGAACATTTGATGTCATGATTCTTTTCCCACAGAATTGATAAACACGGAGGACAAACAAGTTATTTTTAAAACCAGTAAAGAAAGAATAGTAAAATAGAATTTGTTTTTCTCTCTTGCATGGCTAGGGGAGACCTAAGAAACCGTTTAAGAACAACCTAAGTATTCAAAGTAAGCAGAAGAGACACAGAAATGTGAAGTCATTGGCTTTATACTTAACATATAGAAAACCTAAGTAAACCAAGTTGTGTGTTACTGTCAAAGAGGAGATCAGGGCAGCTTAAGGGGTGTAAAGAATCTAACTCCTTCTTCAAGGTGACAGAAGATACTGTTGAGAATATGTGGTGTATGATCTGGGTTAATTTTCATTTATTTGGAAAGGAACTTGACTATTATGTCATTCATCTTTACCAGTTTCAGGAGTATTGTGATCTGAATGTGGAAACTAGTTAGAGCTGGATGCTTAAAGGAAAAAAAAAGCTGTTCAATTTGGATTTTTCTTGTGTTTGAGTGTGCTTTTAATTGGATTTTAATTAGTGCTGTAAATCTTGTATGTTGTTCATTACACGTTGATAAAATAAAAGATTAGCAAGAGGTTGATTTACATTATAAATATAAAATTACATATTTTAAAAATGGAATTGGCTCCTGTTGTGAAGGTATATGGCTTTATCTTTCATGCTGTTGTCTCCTATACATGGTATAGTGAACGAGATGTGATCCTTTGCCCTTAAGAAATTTATTTCGTAGAGAAATTAAGACATGTACACTAGTAACTAATGTAGGATAAACTAGAGTCAGTATTGTAAAGGGGGAATGAAGTGTGATTGGTAGTTGGGTGTTTACTGATACAGTAATTGGTGAGTTAATACAAAGTACCTATTTTTTATTGTGTACAAGGTGAGGTCTGTATTTTTTTCTTTTTATGTACCCGTGTAGTGAATTTTCCACCTACTGTTAGAAAATGTTTTGATATGCCTAGTTAGAATTTGTATAAAATAATAATGAATTAATAATAATTAAGATTTGAGAAAACTGATTTTATCTATGGTGTTTCTGTTAATGATAAATTTTCTTTCTCACAAGTTTTTTAATCAGGTTTTGATGCTTGGGAAAACATCTATCAGCGATTTGTCAGAGCATGTCTTTGACTTAATTTTGGAACTCTATAATATTGATAGTCATTTGCTGCTCTCAGTTTTACCCCAGCTTGAATTTAAATTAAAGGTAACTATTCTAAAAATAATATGCTTCTGTCAACTAAATTAGCAAAGAGCATTATTTATGGCTTTTAATTCTTAGTGGTTTTATCTGCATATTACAGATGGGACGGTATATTACTGTTACTTATTTACACATTTGTGACTTGCCTATTTGTGTATCTCAATGCCTACCATGGTTCCTAGCAGATAGTAGCTGCTTAATTAACGATTAACAGGGTGGTATTTTCCTCATAATATTTTCCAGATAAATTCTAGGTTGTGACTTAACTTTTGAAGTCATAGCTGTACATCTAAACTTATGTTTTCAAGGCACATTTTATAGTAGTTCCCAAGACCCTTTGATTGGGCCGTAAAAATAGTTTAGGGTCTATTATCCACATAAGATGAAATATTTTCCCTTTGTGCATGTTATTTTATACTTGCCTATGTTGAAAGTTCCTTTGCTTTTCACATAATTCTCTGGAATCTTGTAGGCATGTTCCCATTGCCTTGGCATTAAATTATGCCATAAAATTGAGTTTCACGTGTAAATTTGGGGGATATTCCTTTCTCTTTCAAATTATTACAGGAAGGTGAAACAAAGCTGGTTGTAATTAATAGCCTTTGATGAATCCCAGTGTACCACCCAGAAAAGTTCTTAAATTATTTCTGTGTTGTATTTCTTGTTTCTAAAAATTTTGATTTGTCTTTTTTCAAAATAACAAACAGTACATGTTTGTACTGTAGTGTAATAATTCTTGTTTTATTTGGGGGTATATTTTTATTGTATTTCTCAAGTAGGCTATTTGATTCACCTGCCTTTCTGCCCCCACCCCCCCCTTTTGTTCTTAGTGATTTTGATGAGGCAGGCATACCTTTAATTATTTGTTGGTCTGATTTTCTCTAATAAAAACATTGAATACTATAAGAAATTTTGTATAAAATAAGGAATTATCGACCCTGCTTTCAGCAAATTTAACATCTAGTTAAATTCCATGGGAGGAAAAGTTAAAAATAATCCCGACTAATAATGGGCCAGATATCGTTAAGTGTCATAAAAGATACAAAAAGCATACAATTGAAGCAAAGGAAACATCATTCAGAAACATAGGTCGGAAAGTGCTGGGTGAATTGGTGCTACACAAAAAATGACAGTCGGATGGGAGCATAAAGGAAATTTAAATCATCCCTGACTGCACATTAGAATTTTCACTTGTGGAGCCTTAGTAAACAAGTACATGTCCAGGCATTAAACCAGACTGGTTGATGGGAATTTCTGGCATAGAGTCCAGACATCAGTTGTTTTTTGTTTGTTTGTTTTGTGTGTGTCTCTTATTTTTTTAAAGCTTTAGAGGTCATTCTAATGTGCAGCCAGGATTGAAAAGTACTTATTAAGAGGAATAATGAGAGAGATAATAGAGATGAGTTAGTTAGGTCAGATTATGGGGGCTCTTAATATTAGGATGAGGCATTGGTTTAAAAAAAAATTTGCCCAATACTGTCCATAGCACCTTGAATATTACTGCTGTTTGCTATTCCATTTGTCACATTTTATGTTGAGCTCTAGTATAGTGGCTGGCTCATATATTTAGCATTATGTCATCTGTGGGAGGTACCGAAATCAATAGTAAAATTGAGTTCTGGTCCCCAGGGTACTCACAATGTAGTATAGGAAGCAGAAATTATAGGTTTTGCATGTGCAAGGCTTCATCATAATATTGAACTCCGTTATGAATCTGGTATATGTACATGATCTGACTCTCCTGTTGGGAAACTTGAGCACGTGCTTATTTCCACCAAGAGCTTAACCAGGACAGTCATGCGAAATTCTGTTTACTGTAGGCCTGACCTCTATCAGTGTCTGTTCTTAAAAACCACAGACAGTTTTTCAAGGGTCCGAAGTACGCTTGATTTGAGTTAGTTTTTGAATTTGACTCTGAATGCAAGTAAGTGTCATTTAGTGGAGGGAACTTCTAACATTTAATTAAACTTTGAGATGTATTTTGAAGCAGGGAGTACTGCTTTAATGTAATTTGCGATGGTTAGAGCATTTAAGATAATATTTAATTTTGTGAAAAGTATATTGAGCATTTTTATGTCTAATATTTCATCTGGAGTTTATGGAAAGTGCTCTGTGGAATTGGAGGATAAGGGAGATCATGGGAAAAATTATTCTGAAGATATCTGTGTCATGATTTTTAATCTGTGGTTGTGTTTTGTTTTAGAGCAATGATAATGAGGAACGCCTGCAAGTTGTTAAACTACTGGCAAAAATGTTTGGGGCGAAGGATTCAGAATTGGCTTCTCAAAACAAACCACTTTGGCAGTGTTACTTGGGCAGGTATATGATTTTTGGTGTCCTGTATAAAAGTCATGTATGTGTGTATCTACTTACATTATTTTAAAACACGACTGTTCCTGAAATCATAAAAATGAAGTTTTATGGTTTGGAAGTTTGAGTGAAAGTAGTGTTGGCCATATTTACAATTTCTCTTTTTCTTTTCGTCTTATTTTGTCCTCAGTAATTTTTAAAAGATGATACATTTAAAAAGCTATCTCACAAAGTATTCTGATAATGAAATTAAAATGTATTGTTACATAACAGTGATTAATTACAACAGAAAATACATCACTGTGAGAGAAAAACCCCTTCCCACCCAGACACAAAATATTTAATTATATTATTTGGAGATATGTATTCTAAGGGCATCCACAGAATGAATAAATAAATGATTATGTATGTTCCTCCACCTAGCCTTCTTTCTCCATTTCTCATTTAAAGAAATGATAACTTGTACGCTTTTAATGTTCCACAAATCTCATAAAACTGGTTGCAAAATTTGAAGTGTGTTTATATTTATTTTTATGTTTCTAAAGGTATCCTGACTTTGAATATATTAAAACCCCTTCAGGTGCCCTGACCAAAACCTACTTTGACCCTAAAGATAAAGGGGGATTTTTTTCCTTTCAAATTATCCTCATAAAAATAATGCAATTAAATAATTATAAATAAATAGTATTTAAAGATTTACTCTGTTTTCTTTGTATTGAAATAATTATGTCATCACTTCTCTTCCATCTTAATACCAGAACTGCCAACGAATTATGATAAATTTAATCTCTTTTTAATAGGGATACAAGCCTTTATAAGTGCTTGTTAAGTGCTAAATTTTTAATCTGATTTATCTCTTCGAAACTCAATAATAATATTTAACAAGTTGTGATAAACTAATACGTATTAGCTCTTGTCATTTTGAGTTTTGTTTCTTAACTTTTTTCTCTTCAATTCAATGCGAAGTTCTTGGGTAGTAATGCAGAGTATTTTATAAGTGTAATTAAATCATGCAATTCAATTTAAAATCCATTTTATTGACTGTGTTAAACAAAAATACAATTTTACATATAGGCATTCAGTATATCTTTAAATCAGGATTTAGATTTCTCAGACTTTATTTTATAGGTTTTGGGGGGAAAATCCTAAATTTTATGTCACCTTTTTATTACTTTGTAATATTTCCTTTTTAGAATTGTTTTTTTAGTATACTTCATAGAACAAATTTTTTTCTAGTAATAAGCTTTCATGAGTAATTTGATGCTTATTTTGAAGACTTCTTTTTTTCTTTAATAATGTTAAATTTGTTTATTATGAAATGGGCAACACAAGATTTGGAAACCTTTGATCTTATAGAATTAAGACATCTGAAAATATTGAGTGGAAAACTCACTTCGCTTTAATGTTCTTATTACTTAAAAAGTTTTTTTATGTGTTTTTTAAAAAATCACTATTTTATAGTCCATAATGAACTAATGTATCTGGGTTTTGAGAATCAGTGGTTTAGACAACTAGACCTATCAGTGCCTCCTGATAGAGGAGTGCAGTGCCTTCTAACATAGTCAGGTCTCTGGATCGGACTACCAATTTACAGGATTGAGGAGAGAGGGGAGCCTGTTAATTGACATCGACATCAGAATGATACAATTAGCAAAATCTTAACTGTGGGAAGACACTACATACACAAACACCAAACAGTTGCTTCACCAAATTATAAGGGGAAAAAAAGAGATGGGAGGGAAAATATAAAATTAAAAGATACTTAAAGGACATATCAACCAGAGTTTTCATTTTTTTAGAGATACGTACTAAGATCCTTACCTTTCCATGTAAAAATTGGCTTTGATAATAGTGGACACGTAATAATTGTGATAGTTAGCTGGATAGGACTAATTTGGGCACAATTTTAGAGACATGTAAAATAACACGGAATTTAGTGCAAGACCAACCACACATTTGTGAATGCTCTATATTTAAGAAAGAATTCTTTGAGGGAAACCTTTCTTTTCAAACACAGTATGGGATTTATATACTGTATCTATGAACTGTGTATATACTTGCATAAACAAACACATTTGAAAGTATAATATTTATAGGAACAATTTTGTCATTTTAATTCTTGTACTTAAGCCAAATGTGTATTGTTTAAACATGCTCCTTAAAAGTACATAGTTCTCACAGGAGATTGTCCTAGTTTAAATACAGAGGGTCTAAAATATTTATACATATAATAGTATCTCAAAAATTTTGTTAAAATAGCCTGGTTTCACTTTGAATTATCCTTTTAATTAGGGAAATAAACATAAATTGAGTGCAGATTAAGCACTTATCTCTTTCTCTGATATTAAATATCACTGCCTTTATATTTTATCAGGTTCAATGACATCCATGTACCAATACGTCTGGAATGTGTGAAATTTGCTAGCCACTGTCTCATGAACCATCCAGATTTAGCAAAGGACTTAACAGGTACTCTTATACCCACAACAGCAGCAAATATTCTAGATGGTGGGGAAAAAATGGTTTTATATATAGGACAATAAACAAAAAAACGACACCTTTTTTTGCTATTGTGATAGGCAAAGTCTTGTTTCAGTTCATCAATCATGGAAGTTACTCTCTGCTAGGAGGTAGAATTTTTACCTCCTAGTGTGTCCTTACTCTGGAAGCACCTGTAAAATGTTGGTGTTATCAGAGATAACATTAGTTTCTTAGTTAAGAACAATTCTAAAAATATTTCAGGCATTTGGATTTGAACACGTCTTGACTTTCAGTAGATTATAAGACTTGAATGTTTTTCAGTATTTTGAGAACTTAGGTGAGAGTCATTAAATTGTAGACTAACCTGCTAAAATGGAGGTAAGTTTTCTGAATAATTATAACGTGGTTCAGAACTTTGTATTTTTGTAGTAAAGAGAATATCACATATTAAACTATTGCTGTTCTGTTAATTTTTCAAAAATTATAAAATAGTTCAGAAAATACATGTGAACGTAATAGCTACTCTGTCTTCCTCAGAAATGTTAGCAATTTGCTGTATTTGCTTAAGAGATTTTTAAAAAGAAAGAAATTGTAGAGATTGTTGAAATGCCCCTCACAAACTATTCTCTTTCCCATTTCTGTAGAGGGTAACCATGCTATTAAATTTGTTATGCATCTTGTTCGTGGTTTTCTGTCAATGCTACATGTGTATCAGTCCATAAATTAGATACAGTATTGTCACGTGTTTTAAAATTTTTATTGAGATGATACTGTTATTTGATGTAGTTGAATATATTTGTACTTCTTATTTTGTGTTTTCGGTTTTCCATGCTTTTTCTTTGCTGCTTTTTTTTCTGCTTTTTTTCTGTTCAATTGATTTATTTTCTTTGTTCTCATTTTTCCATATTTTTCTCTATGGGCTTGGAGGTTAACATTCCCTTTGGTGTTTTCACTGCATAATTGATTAATGAAGTCTAAAGTTAATCAGAACTCTCCAGCTTCTTTTTGAGCAGTCAGGGACCCTTGAAACCTTGCACTCTGAACATTCTTCTCATCTTTCACATTATTGTTATTACTTGATTACTTTTTTGAAACGTTATACCAACTTGTACTACATTTTTAACTGCTCATTTTATAGTGTTTGCTCACTGTTGCGTCTTACTACTTCCGAGTTTCTTCTCGTAAAGAAAATTATAAAGTATAGCCTTTTGTAACATTTTTAACAACCGTTTGTCATAATAATGTTTTCAGGTTTTGTTGATTTCCTATCAGTCAGATTTAAACAGTAGGTATTCATCAGTTTCATCCTATTTGGGGGGAAGATATCCTGCTTGGAACACTATCTGCCTACTCACATCTGAATGTGGACTGCTTGCCCTGGAGCTTCTGCTTTACAGCATTGACCATGAGACAGTCCATTCTTCCTCTTACCTCCTCTCCCCTGCCTCCTGTCCTGGTGCACGCCTGCATCTGCGTGTCTGGCTCCCTTTTCTCTTTCTCCTTCTCTTTTCCCCTGGGTATTCCTTTTACTGTAGCACCCTGGTGTTACTGACGCAATATTCTCTGAAAACATTAATGGTAGTGTTTTGGAGAACTTTTTCCTACAAAATGTCTTCCCCACTTTTCATTTGCTTTCTTTGTATTTTCCACGTTAGAGATGTTCCTTAAGCGCTTGACAATCCTCAGCTATTTGCCCATAATGAAGAGTGGGGACTAAATAAAAAGGTCTTCAAGAAGCCCTGAGTGTCTGGGTGGGATTGTTGAGTCTGACCTTCGCTTAGAGTCATTGGGGTGGGTTATTCCTTGGAAAACCTTTCGCTTAGATACTTCCTCTTCAACTACTTAGATTCTCCAGAGAGAAGCCTATCAGGAGTTGAAAAGTTTAGTTGCTCTAGTGTCTTTGAGACTCGTGTATTTTTACTTTGTTCTTCTTTCTTACTGAGTCATATTCCATTGTTATAAATACCCTTTTTGTTGTTGTTGTTGATGGATAACTGAGTTGTTTTCAGTTTGGGGCTATTATGACTAAGATTACTGTGAATATTCTTGTACAAGTGTTTCTGTGAATTTATGTTTTTATGCCTTTTTGGAACTACTTAGGAGTGAAATTGCTCGTCATAGGGTTAATACATGTTTAACTTTATAAGAAATGACTAGTAAGTGCTCCATAGTAGTTGTACTGTTTTCCACTTGCACAAAAATGTTTGAAGTCCAGTTGTTCAGCGTCCTTGTCAACATTTTGTGTTGTCAATCTTTTTGATTTTAGCCATTTTCGTGGGTCTTGCTGTTCTGTTGTGGTTTTAATTTGCATTTTCCTGATGACTAATGAGATGGAACATCATTTTAATGTGCATATTGGTACGTTTTTTTCTTTTATGAAGTATCTGTTTAAATTTTAAGCCCATCCGTTTTTTTAAATTGATTTGTTCTTTATTTTTCTTGTTTTTCTTTGTAATAATTCTCTTATCTATTCAGGATCTTTTTAAAAGTATAAAAAACTTAAACATATTTTTACAGTCAGAATTTTAAAGCAAAGTTTATTATTGGCTAAATAATAGATTTTTTGATTTTTTTAATAGCTATTTAAAATATACTTCAGATGTGAATTATTTCACCAGTCTTTTCAGTCCTAATGATGATTTGGAAAGTTTTGGTTTACCAAAAGACAGTACAGTGGTCCCCCGGTATCTGCAGCGGATTGGTCCCGTCCCTGCCCTATGGATACCAAACTCTGAGCCTGCTTAAGTCAAGTCCCTTGTACAAAGTGGTATAGTATTTACATGTACGTATGTACGCAAGTATGTCCTACGCAACCCCGCCTTACACATTCAAGTCATCTCAAGATCACAGCCCCTAATATAATGTGAGTTTTGTGCAAGTGGTTGTTAAACTGTGTTGTTTAGAGAATAATGACATGAAAACCTGTGCATGTTCAGTACAGAAGCAACCATCATAGGCCTGACTAAGCAGTACACGCCAGAAACAACGTAACGTTTTTTTCTTTTTCAAATATTTTCACTTGGTGTTTACTTGAATCCATAGATGTGGAACCAGTGTATATGGAGGGCTGGCTATATATAGTTTCATTTTTTATGAAACATATGTTTCATGATTTTCTAGTCTTCATCCTCTCTTTGGGCACATTTTAATTTTTGTAATTGGCTAAAAGTTCTGAAAAATCTAGGGGTCTAACTTCTCTTTATGCAAATCTTCCACCACTCCTCAGGTTTTCAGCTGCAGTCTTTATCTCTCTGCCTTTCTTAAAGCTTCGTGTCTTGAATTTCCAACCAGTTTCAAGGTTCTTCCACCATGGAATTGAGCTCATTTATTTTCTTCCCCTTTTGGATTTCATCCTTTTCCTTTATCCTCTGGTGTTTACCCGTCATCCATCTGCCAAAATTTTGTTGAAAATCTCTTTGCTGTGGTCTCGTTACTTGTCCCATTTAAAAAACATTTTCTTAGGGTTTCAGGAGTGAGCTGAGATAAATGTGTGTGATACACACACATTTATCTTATTTGTTTTCTCTGCAGTGTGTTTGAGTTTCATCCTTGTGGTTTCAGCCAAGTTTGAGGGACAGCCATATTGTGAAGAGTATTATTAGGTACTTTCTCATGCTAAGTAACTGTTGAGAATTTCTTTCTTCTCTTTTTTTGACTGCACACTAAATATTTATAAGTTAATAGTTCTTGGTGTATACCTGTTTAATATGAATGATTTGTTTTAGGCAAATTGGGATGCATCTTAAAATTTGGTGTGTCATTGCTTTTTTTCTTTTTAGTGACACCTAAAATAATATATATTACATTCAAAACAGGTACAGTGAAAGGTAAAACTCCTATATTTATCTTGGTGGGGAAATAAACTTGAGATATATTTAACATACTCCATTTGAAGTCACTACTAAAAATTACTTTCTTTACTGAGTTAGGTAAAATAACCTTTCTATTCAGAAGCTTTTTAGCAACCATATGGTCTTTTTCATTTTTTAGAATAGTTTCTATTAGTAGAGAATGCTCAAGGTGGAAAGTCATAAGACCTGAGTAGGGGTTTTATGAGTCTTTACATTATAATTATTTGTGAAATTGTTTTAGAGAGAAGTAAATTCATTCACCATCATAAGCACAGTTTGTTTTGTATAGGCTTGGCTATATTTATTACTCCAAATCCAAACAATGAAATTGTGTCTTACTGGTCTTATTATAAAAAGCTGAATATTTTATTTTTTTAATTTATATTCAGTTGTGGGGCCTCTTCCATAAGGTTAATGTCTTATTACTGAAGATGGTTAAGTTTTCTTTCAGCGTTCTCCATGCTAGATGGAGAATGTTTTTGACTTTAAGATACTCCTGCAGGCACTCATAATTGTTAAATGTTTCATTTCTTCTGCATTCCCTTTGGACTTTCTTCGTTCAGTTAAATGCAATGGCCTGTGGTCTTTCCTGTAATCCTGTTTCTTGGTGACAAGCATCTCACTGTTTTTGTCTCAACAACCTCACTCAACGTTTCCCCAGTTAATTAAGGAATAGAAACTGGAATACTCTAGCCTTTCCCAGTAAACCACTTGAATATTTTAAACATTTAAACAAAAATAGACGTGAAATATTTAATGTTGATATACTTCTTGGTTCATTTATATGGTGTGTTTAACTAATGAGGTTAGGAGCTCCTTAACTACCCGGCACCCCAAAGGGGG
This sequence comes from Rhinolophus hipposideros, assembly GCF_964194185.1. Lineage (NCBI taxonomy): Eukaryota > Metazoa > Chordata > Mammalia > Chiroptera > Rhinolophidae > Rhinolophus > Rhinolophus hipposideros. The sequence goes on from NC_138050.1 coordinate 10,167,597, forward strand.
TGTTTTACTGCTCAGTGGCATGTAAACTTCTGTTTTCGCTGAAGGACAGACCATTTTCCTCCATCCTCTGCTCCTAATTTTCTTGAATCATTGAACCTTCTACTTAGGTTTTGTTTTTGTTATGGTTTACTTTCAAAGGTCTTATGCAAGTTTTTAAAATATTTTAATTGTTAAAGTTCCATTTTAATGAAATAAAATTTTATCTTTCAGAGTATCTTAAAGTGAGGTCACATGACCCTGAGGAAGCTATTAGACATGATGTTATTGTGTCTATAGTTACAGCTGCTAAAAAGGATATTCTTTTGGTGAACGATCACTTGCTTAATTTTGTGAGAGAGAGAACATTAGATAAACGGGTAAGTAGGAGTAAAAATGATTAATAAGTTTTCGTTTTGAATACTTGAAGTTTAATAGTGTTTCATTTGAAAATATTGGGATTTAAATGTAATTAGCCCTTTTGGGAAGGCATTTAGTGTTTAAAATAATGTTTATGAAAAGGTATTACTTTTTGTAACATTATATGTTATTAGTTTTTATTAACATTATTTGTTCTCACCCTAGAAACGAGATGGCTTTCAGTGGTAGAGTAGTCAGCTGTTCAGCTTTACACTGGTTTTAATAAGTGACTTTTGTAAAGGACCTCTGACACAGCTGCTCTCATATTGTTGGCTCTCTCTTCTTTTTCTTTGGGTATCAGTTGTTAGTGCACTAGCTGGTTATATTATAATTTCCATGGAATAGAAAAAGAAAAGATGTCTTCACCTTGGCAGAGCTAAACCCAGCATGCTTCTGGCCCACGTTCTGTGTCCCCAACCTTCCCTCTTGCGTGAGCATGCACTAGCTCCACTCATTACCTAGTGGCTTCTGAAGAGAGGACCTGCCGCGTTACGTTTGTATTCCTCATCGCCTGGGATGCAGTAGGACTCAGTCAGGCTTGCAGTGGGAGTGCATTCTCCTCCACCCCTTGCCTCCTTGCCTTCGTGGTGGGTGTATAGACTTACACTTAAGAGTCATTTTGGTGAAGGATTAGCAAAGAAAGTGGGAGGCCTATTGGTAGCTGTGAATTACGTTGACTAGATAAATACAGCATTTTAATACATTGTTGCTTATAAGGTTGATTATGCTATCACCATCATTTTGATTCTCTGATAATGAGGTTGTGCGTGCAGAATAGATGGGCAGGAATTGCATGGTTTTCCCTCGAAACCTGTGGGCATTCAAAGCCACTTATTTTAGCTGATGAATTTAATCTTGTTTTTATTGAGTATTTCATTGGAGTGTTAAACAATGAAAAGGCAAAAAGGCATAACAAAGGAAAAGGAGAATTGAGTACCAAAAAATAATTGAATATATTTATGGTTTTGATACTATTAGAATATACTCTATCTTCAAATTCTCCTCAGAGCAGTAGTTTGCGGAATTAGAGATAAAATAGGGAATTAGAGATGAAGTTTTATGAGTAAGGCTTCTGAAGTCTTTTATTTCAGTATGTATGTGATGAATGGATAAGGGGTATGCTTAACTTACTGTAATTCATTAAAAGAAAAACCAACGGGAGAATATTGCTATGACTGACAGACTGCATCGGAAGAAGGAATAAAGAAAAAGAAATAATCTGCAGATTCATGAAATTCTAGACATGACTCACATCCTACTGAATGTAGTGTTGTGTTTATGTAACACTGAAGGATAAACGCATTCCAAAATAATTAAGCAGTGTTAGATACACTAAGTATTTATACTTACTATAAGTATGTATTTATTGTTAAAAATAGTTGAATACATTCCTCTTATACTTGAACTGATTCCCACATATAAAAAATGAAGCACTGATGTGACTTTACATTCAGCATTTGTTTGATAAAGCCAATATCATACATGCCTTTAATATAAATATGCTTAATATACACCATAGTTTGGAAAAAAAATTGTAAGGGATAAATCACAGTTTATACAATTAGTTCTGTCTTTGCTTTTTAAAATTTTGTAACATGCTTTCCCTTACCAGTTCAAATGACTTTATGTAGCTTGTGATTGACTTTTGTTTTTAGGGGTAGGTGATGTTTCAGGATATTGAAAGCATTAAAATTCTTTATATGTGTTGAAGTATCTGTATTTTACATAGTAGATATATTAAAATGATAGTTGTGTTTTTTCATCTAGTCCTTATAAATTGATATCCAGTAACTTAGTTTTTATGAAAATATATTGTATAAAGTAAATTAAAAACTAGAAAAGTAGACTTTCCTGAGTTAATATAATGGAAGCATTTTTGAATCATAAAAAATCATTTTTTGGTTTTATTTTAAGTGGAGAGTGCGCAAAGAAGCCATGATGGGACTTGCCCAAATTTATAAGAAATATGCTTTACAATCAGCAGCTGGAAAAGACGCTGCAAAACAGATTTCATGGATCAAAGACAAATTGCTACATATATATTATCAAAATAGTATTGATGATCGGTAAGTTAAGGGCACTGTACATAAAATATTTGGTGTTTTGGTGTTATATAACTGTTGTTGATCTGTTGTTTTAGGCAAACTATTTATAACTTTAAACTCCTTCCTTAGTTTTAACTGCAAGTTAAAGGTAGGTAGTGACTAATTTTCTTCCCACCAAAGCCATAAATGAAGCAGTAATGTACATACAACTTTAGGGATGGCTACAGCTTTTATGTTCATTTTCATGTATTATTTTAGAACAGAATAATATTGAAAAGTAGGAATGTGTGTTACTATAATTTAAATTTTGCTTCATAGGTAATTGTGTTATAAGGATCACAGCTATTTCTTTTCAAATACAATTTTTTCAAATAATATTCAAATAAACCCTTTAGATTATAGACATTGAAAATAAAAACAATTCCTACTCAGAGCTAAAAACAGTTTATAAGGCTGTATAAAAACACAACTGAATATAATCTTTGTATTTTTTTATTCCAGTGTAAAATTAGAGCTTTGTATGTATCCTAACCACTGAATAGTTAATAGACCTGTAAATCCTGCTTGTAGTCTGAATTGGTTTGACAGATTGTTAGTGGGATCCAAGTGATCTTGCCTATAACAGGTCAGAATGAGAAAATTAAGAACCAGTAGGCCATCTTACAATTTTAAGAGGTAAGAAAACAGTATCTTAGGTTAACATTATCTAAGACAATAATAGTTATCATTTTTATAAAACTGAAATTTTTTAAGACTTTTTGAGTCTGCAGCATCAATTCAGGGATATTTGCATTATGATTTGATAGCACTTTTTTATACTTTTAACCCGGACTTTTTTCATCACGATCACTACAAAAACTCAAAGAAACTTAAACATTTCTGCATAATTTTAAATTGTGAGTATACATATTTAGAATTTGTCACTTCAAAGGACCTGGTGTAGTTTTTATTATAACCCTTTATTATTCAGATAAGGAGATTGACTCCTTACTAACTTGCCCAAGGTCACACAGAAGTAGTTATCTTAGCTGGATATAGGGGCTATTTCCAGTACATCCAGCTAAAGTCTTTTTTGTCCCTGTTCTTATGAAAACAAATCTTTGATTGAAATTCACATCTCTACTCAGAAAGCAGAAATTTCTTTTATATGTGTTCTTTATTTGTTTTGGAATTTTATATACAAATTGAATACATACGTTTAAAGCATTACTACAGTCCCTTCTCTGTGTTCTTTTGTAGATTGCTTGTTGAGAGGATCTTTGCTCAGTACATGGTTCCCCATAATTTGGAAACTACGGAACGGATGAAGTGCTTGTATTACTTGTATGCCACACTGGATTTAAATGCTGTGAAGTATGTTTCAAATGTCAAACTATTCTTTCCATCTTTTGTAGTATACTGGATTTTATGGGGGGGAAAATAACCATTTTTAAGTGTTAACAATTTATGTAATGTGAACATTGGTTAAATAGTCAGACACAATAAAATACAGGGGCTGTTTTTTTCAGAAAGTACTGCTGTCAACATGAGTTTAACAAGGATTTTTAACAAGCAATTAAAAACAAGCAATTGTTTTAACAAGCAATTAAGAAAAATAGAGATAATTGGCATGGAACCTTCCAGGATTTTATTTTTCTCTAGATTTTCATATTGTTGTTTTAAGAAATATGGATGTACTTTTTTTTTTTGCGGGGGGAGGTGTCTTTTGTTTGTGTTTTCCTTAACATATTGTGAAAATACTACCATTTTATTTCCACCTGATACTGATCTATTTGCGTTATGGTATAGGGCCGTAGAGTACATATTTTTGTGCTTCCTAACCTCAACCTAATGTTTGGTATGAGGTTAAGCACAGATATATTTTTATGATCATGTTTGTTCAAAAAATACTTTTGGGTTCTTTTGTGGGGGTTTGGCACTTTGGACGTAGAAGAGACACTGCTAGTTGGATCATACTGAAGGTTAGGAAGTCGAGGCCTAGAGATTGATTTGCTCTAGGTTTTAGAAAATGTAGATCCTTAGTAGTTCAGCGAATGCAGTTACAACTGTTGGGGACTAAATGTTCAAAAATTGGAAGTTTGAGGAGCTCTGTATAATTTTCATTCCTACTGCTGCTTATGGGACTTGGCTTCACTTCCCCATGGAAATTATTGTATGTGTTATTTATATCTTTCTTAGAAATGTTGAGGAAAAGGTTGTAGAAGGGAGAAACGTACATTTTTTGACACCTGCTGTATTTCAGGCACAGGAATATGTATGATCTATGGCTTTTCTGGGGCTACAACGGCAGAGCTGAGTAGTGATTGTATAGCCCACAAAGCTTAAAATATTTACTGTCTGACCTTTTATAGGAAAAGCTGCCAACCCCGAATATAGTGCTGTTTTTCTTGTTTTACATCTCATGAACTGAAACCCACAGAAGTCTGTTGGCACGCACAGTCACAAAGTAGTAAGACGTAAAGCCAGGATTTGAAGTCAGCTCTGCCTGCTTCCAAAGCGCATTCTTTTTACACTGCATATATAGTAAAATATATTACTACTATATTTAATTGATTTTAAAACATAAAATTTTCATATGCTAACATCTCTGGTATTGGAATGCATTCTTTTCTTTGTGATACAATTGATATGGCCTCTTAGAATGGATTATATATGATATATATCCAATTTAAAATCACAGTCAATATAGACTTCTTGATTCAGTTTAACTGTCATTTAAGACTGAAAAAGAAAGACACTTTCATGCAAAAAACGAGAGTTCACCACTCAGATCCTACTTGAAAAAATTACTGAAGAATAATAATTTCTTCTGGTGAAAAAGGAAATTAAATTCAGAAGGAGGGAACAGAATGTAAGAAGCAACAAAATTTTCAAACATTTTTGCAGATCTAAATAATCAATGCCTATAAAAGCAATCCTACCAATAAAGTTTTCTTTACAAAGGGTGAGGGTGTGGATTAAAAAGTAGGTTAGCATCTAGGCTGATATTTAGCCAGCACACAGCAGTGCAACAGTCTGGGAGCTCTCTTAAGAGTCTCTGGGATCACCACCCTCCTCTCCCCCTTTCCTGGGCAGAGCAGGAGGGCCTCCAGGATCTTGTTCTACTGACAGGTGTTCTGATTGACGGGTACCGTACCTTTGTGGAAAAACAGTCAAATACTGGGTGGACCCTGTCAGATAAGAACCTGTAAGTTGGCAGGTAAAGTGTTCCTCAGGTTCTTTTATCATGTAAGGACAGACATGTTGATTAATTAGACCATTTAAATAGTGTGGGCATTAAAAATTGAGTCCCCTGAAAAAATAGAATTGGAATATAGAGTTTCCCAATCCACAAGAACAAAAAAGAATTCATTTTAACTAGTATTGAATCATGTCAAAATGCCACAATTTTATTTTGTTATCTTGACATTGGGAATTTGAGTCAATTGAAAGAGTTTGCGTTTTTTGTTTTTTGGTTTTTTTTACTAATACAAATAATGCTGCTATGAACTGTTTTTAATACACACATGCAAGGGTTTCTTTTAAGTTATGGTTATGAATAGTTCTCAAACTTGGCTACTTGAATATCAGAATCACTTGAAGAGGTTTACACTCTGAATCTCTGAATCTCACCTTCAGAGATCCTCATTTAATTTGTCTAGAGTATAGTCTGGGCATTGGCATTTTCAGGAAAACATTTGTGGAGATTTTAATAGGCAACCAAGGTTTAAATTCAAGGTTTGGAATCACTGATACATAGCTAGGAGTGGAATTACTGAGCACGTACATTTTTGGCATTATAAACTAGTATCAAAGTATAAACTGGTGTCCCCTATGATTATACTAATTTATACTTCAGCCAGGGTTTGTAAGTTTCTACATCCTCCTGTACATTATCAGACACCTTATTTTTGGAGAAATTTTTAGGTATCAAATTTTATGTCATCTCTTTTCATTTTCCTCAATACTAATAATACTGATATTTTCATTAACATTTCCAGTTTCCCCAACAGTCCTCACCACTCTGTATTGGAGCACCTGTCCTACTTCATTTACATTACCATTCTAGCCCAGAAGTCATTTGAATTTGTGACCTCTGATTAGTTTGGGGCTTAAAAATAACTGTTTGGCAGGCAAGTGCCGGGTGGGAACTTATTTGAGAAGGATTCTTATTTGCTGAAAGAGGCATGTATTTTATTCTATAACTATGTTCTTTTGGGAAAGACAAAATACTTCATGTATTTTAGACTTGATGTATACCAGCTTTTGAGTAAACCCCTAAGTTAACTAAAAATCTTGATTATTGAAAAAGAGAATAGAGGCAGGCTTGCGTACTCTCTGTTCATGATGTGTATTTCCACCTCCCCCAAGTTCCCAAAACAACTACTGTATTAGGGACAAGAGTAAGTAGTAGTATCAGATATCCTGGTTGTAATCTTCGTTGGGCAGGCTCTCACCTAGACAGTTTTGTGCTGCTGAATCTGATGGATAATTTGCCAGCTGGGAGCAGAAGGTTGGAGAAGAGGGTTCTCTTCGACATTTGGACAAGTTTCTGACTGCAGCCCAATGGTATCTGTCCTTTGCAGCCCTGCGCAAACTTGTGGTGTGTTACTGCAAACACAGAGAAGCCCTAATGAGGGAACTAGTTGTCTACTTAAAAGTCAGATAGCATGTATGAGACTCCAGGCTCTAATCAGATTTTAACATTTATTTAATGACAGAACTGGAATTCAAGTTAATATTAAATAAATGGATATTTATCTATTGTAGTAATAATGCTTCTGCCGATATAACTTTTTTTTCTTTTTAAGTGCTATTTAGAAAGGCAAAGACAGAAGAATAAATTGTCTTTGCTGTTTAATATAATTTTATTAAAATTGTTGAGAATACCACCCCCCTCAGCCTGTTAGAATACAAATTCTTAGTCAGTGATGATCACTTTTTTATTTAAACTATAGCAATAATAGTTTATAAATGAGCTTTAGAATTGTGTGAGATTTCATCTTTAAATTAATAAATAACTAAAATAGGTAAAATAATTTCTGCTTTTTTTTAAGTGAAGGCAAGCTTCAGAATTTTGACCTTTCAGAGGTTGTAAGTAATGATAAGGAAGAGAGAGAGAATTCACTAACTTTGGAGCTCAAGACACTTGTTTCTTCTAAAATTAATATTTTAATTACATAACTCTTACTTAGCTGTTAAGTTTTTACAGTCCTCTGGGTACAGTCATTTTTCTTTTTAAAGTTTACATTCCTAAAGTATGCCAATTTAACTTTGTATGGGATTTTAGTAACTTGGAAACAATAAAGTATCGCTTTTTTTAAATTGAACTTCTAAGATGAAAAATGCTCGAATACTGTTGCTTTACCAGTACCATTTCAAGTACTATAAAGGACTTTATCCAAATTCAAATTGTCTTCCAAAAATTCAGAGGTATTTTTAAAACATACTGTTGAGGAGGAAAAAAATAGCAATTTATAATTGTCTTATCTATCAAAAGAAAAAGTGGTTGTATATGCTTCTGTATTACTGTTTTATGGCAGTGCTTTATGTGTGTGATAATGGAGGTTAATAGAAGAGTAGATAATTGAAAACAAAATAATGAAAAATATTACTTGGCTTTGGAAAATTTTCTTTCTAAAATTTAAAACATGTTCTGATCCTCTATAACTTAATATTTCATTAGCATTAACCACTTTTTATGATTTTCATATATTTCCTCAAATACCTGTATAAGTTCTTTTAGATTTAAATTTCTGCCTGAGAACAAAACTATTAAGAGGACATCAAAAATTTTCCCATATAAAAAGAATCTTCACTTACATATATTATATAAATAGTATATATACTGTATAAGTATGTAACATAATATGTACTGTATGAAATGTTATTTACTTATATATAATATGGTAAATATATATATAAAATTATACATATACTATTTCTCTTTTAGGAAGAAGTACCCCCATTCTCTCAGGGCTAACTCTTCCTTTTGTGTCTTTGATTCCTATTCATTCTGCCTAATACAAAACCTTCATCAAATATTCCTGTATTTCCCAAGTTTATAATTTCTGCAGTTAATTTATATGCCCTAACCTACAAACATGTTTTAGTTAATCAGAGGAAACTACCACCACTAATCCCTTTCTTTTGGTACAGTTATGTCCTCAAATGTTATCATCGGTTACATTTCACTCTGCTCTCTTTCCCTCCGTACATCATCAGTTGCTTAGTCCCGTGAATTTTACCTCATCTGTGGCATCTTCTTTTGTAATTTGAACATTTTTAAAGTAATCTACTTAGAATATTCTGGAAGAATTTGTATTCTTTGTTATTTAAATTTATGTTTTGTGTTATTCAGAGCATTGAATGAAATGTGGAAATGTCAAAATCTGCTCCGACACCAAGTAAAGGATTTGCTTGACTTAATTAAGCAACCCAAAGTAAGTTAAATGTAATGAAGTTTTCCTTTGATGTTAAGTTTTGTAAGACATTTATTTAGGTTGCTCTTTACCATTGCTGTTGTCTGTTAAAACACTTTTTGTGTGGAGAACAGTTCTAACTCTAGAACCTCTGATCTCTAACTTAGCACACTGAAGTTTTTTAAAAGAAACATATTGCATGGGAAAATTGAAATTTGCTGTATCTGCAAAAGGTGATACCCAACAGAAAAGAGAATGTGCTTCTGTGACTCAAAATTAAGGATTTTTTTTTTGTAGCTTAAAAAAAAGAAAACCAAAACAGTAACTCAGCATCATTGAAAGCATAGACCGTAGAGTAAAATTATACTTTTATCTTGCTGGACTGAAATGCTCCCATCATCTTTGAATAGCTTTGTGATTTTGGAAAATTTTAATATCATGTGTTAGAGTTAAGTATCTTGATAATTTTTACTTACAGTTAATGTTAGGGTTATTTTATTGTCATACTTGGTCTTCATAATTATAATTTAAGGTTGGTATTCATCTAGTTCATGTATTATATTTTAGTTTTTTGGAAATTTGTAATGATTCTAGGTTTTTTTGCCCCTAGAATGTTCTTTGAAAATGGTATATGTAAGCCTATAAAAAGTATAATTGATCTAAAAAGCAATGTGTTTGGTCATTTTAGATTGCATCTAGGGAACACAATATAGTGTTACTTTTCCTTTCTTTTTCAGTCCATAGTAGAAACTGCGCCTTGTCTCTTTCTTCCTGCCCCCTGTACACCTCATATTCATAGGACAGGTCAATAGAGTAGAGTTGTTTCATCTGAGGGAAGAAAATTTCCAGTTTTTCTAGGTGTAAATTGGGCCATTTGCCCTAAAAAGTCAGTGAGCTTACACTGGTTGTTTTGAGTGGTTTATAGTGACCCTCTTACTATAAATGCAGGAATTACTTAATATTCATTTTATACCAAGAATCACAGTAGACATTACAGAGTTAAAATTAGAAAAAATACAAAACTGAGTTTAGCTTGTGGGTGTTCATATTTCCTCCCATTTTACCAGGAAGACTCTTAGATACTTAGCAGTATGTTAGTTTCCTTTTTTTCTTTGCCTTCTTTTTTCAGTCCGATTAAGATAGTTTTTATTCTTACTTAGCTCAGCAATGTAGTCCTTCTGCTTTATTAATAACTAAATTGATTTGCTGAGTGTCAAAGTGACTTTGTAATTTCCAGTATTGTACTTCTGTTGATGCCGTTTCTTTTCCATGTGGACTGACTTTTTGAAAGCCCAGCACTACCTCTCTTCTCCCAAATTGAACAATAGAAGTCTTAGGTTTCTAGCCAAGGCTAGTCAAACACTTTAAATTCCAAATATTTGGGAGTTGACCCTTATGCTCTATTATGTTTTGTCTCTCGCTTCCTCTTAGCAACCTCCCCTTAATAGGGATGGCATGTTTGTTGATTTGTACATTTATTTGTTTTCTTCACCTTAATGTATTTCTGGCTCTGTATTTTACAGAGTTGCTCAATAACATCTTTTTTTTTTTTAAATAACACTAACTTGATGGAACATATAACTAGCACTCTTAGAAACGTCTTTTATACACATGACTTTACCGTGTGTTACAAGTACAGTGCGATGAACACTTTCATTCACTGAAATACTACTACCGTGATGGAGCAAATGACTAGCACTCCTGAAAAAAATTGTAACGTCAGTGGCATCTTTTTAAATGGTCTTTATCCAAAGTCTTCCCCATAATCTTCATGACTATGCCTTATAATCCTCAGGCTTACAAATTTTAGGAATACCTTAATTCAGTAAGAACTATTCACTTACTGTCACCCTTTTGTGTGTTTTTTTGAGATAAGCCTATAAACTTGACAAACATTTCCATGTTATTTTGTTCCTATTGTAAACTTAGTTGCTCTGTTTAATAAAAATAAAATATCTTTCTAATCCAAAGGTGGTGCAGCATTCTGGGTTTTTTTTGGAGGCTAATATAACAGGGTGAGGGAAGAGGTGACCACAGTGGAGTTATGGGTTCACTCCCACCTTTCATTGAGTTCGTCTGGAGCTTAAACATAGCTAAAGAAGGCATACAGGAGTGGCAAGGGCATGGGCCTGGAGCATTTCTAAGTTAGGCTTTCCCAATTTTCTGAAGAGTATAATGAAGATTATTGTGAGGACATTTTAACGTTCCATTTTTTTTGTGTGACTTACAGACAGATGCCAGTGTCAAGGCCATATTTTCAAAAGTGATGGTTATTACAAGTAAGTGATTTCAAATATTATATGTAAAATGTAAGGTTTAGTTGAAATATTTCTATCTGGTAATCTAAAATTTTTCATGGAGTTTCGTTATAGGCTTTGATAATATAGGAAAAGATTAAAATGTGTTCTGATTGACTTTTTTAACAGACAGCCTTAACTTTCCTTTTTTTCTGAGTTTCATTTACTTTGCACACTACACTGAATTTTTCTTTTTTCTTTTGTGTATTGATATGAGCAAGAGCTGGATAAAGGATTTAGATAAATTTATTTTTGAGAATTAATTCAATTCATTACATAAGCTTACGTTAAAACTGAATCTGTGCTCTGGTATGGCTTGCTCTGATGTGAATCTATCTGAAGCTGCTTTCATTTTGAGCCAAAATTTAGAGTGAAGCATATACCTAATAATTACAAAACAGCTCCTTTGAAAAAATATTAATTTTTTTATTTGCTTTCAGTGATTTCAGATACCGTGTTACTTAATAATTACATTTAACAGTAAATACAAAGGAATTGTGTGGTACACTTCCTTTGTTCAGATAGAGCAGCTGTTTTTTGCTGGGGGTTTGCTTTTTCTCCCAGCTCAGAGATCGCTGGATGGCAAGGGGACAGAGGGAAATGAGGGACACCTGGACAGATGCGCCCACGGAGCCTCCCCGGGTAGTAATGAAGGGAGCTCAGGTGGATTCTGAGATAACAGATCCCAGCATGTGTATGGAAGTAATGCTGAGACACTGAAGAGAAGAACAGCAACCTGATTCACTGGGTTTGGGACTAAGTGATAGGATTTTTAGCGTGAATAGGGCTGTAAGACCAAAATGTGTTTTAGTTGTGGGCAGTTAAATATAAATTCGTTTTCAGTCCCTTTGGATACCTTAATGCAAGTGATACTGTGCTATTTATTGCTTTTTTATAACTATCTCCTCAGTAGTTTGGGGGGGACACTGAAAAAAGGAGATCATCTCCTATAGTCTAGCTCCCCACACCCCCCATCCATTTTCTTCCAACAATTTCAGTATTACCCATTCTGTTCTGAGGAATGCTAGTGTCCTGGAGATGTTGATAGTATTACTGTGTTTTCCCGAAAACAAGCCCGAGCCGGACGATCAGCGCTAAAGCGTCTTCTGGAGCAAAAAATAATGTAAGACCCTGTATAATATAGTATAGTATAGTAATGTAATGTAATATAATACAGGGTCTTATATTACTTTTTGTTGCAAAAGACGCATTAGAGCTGATCGTCCGGCTCAGTCCAATTTTCAGGGAAACGTGGTATTAGAGAACAGGTGTCCATGGTCAAGTACTTATATTTGTGGAATGCTGATTTAAGGGTTTTTGTTGCTGTTGTTCCCTCCCCTTCCCTGTCTCTTTCCTCCTCTGTCTCTCTCCTCCATTCCTCTTCCTCCCCCTCTCCCCACCCCGATCTCTTCAATGATAGTCCTTATTATAGCCTTTACTATAATACGTATCCATTTTAGAAGAGCTGTAAAGTGATGTTTTCCAAATTTATCTGAAAACAATGCAGTAGATATTTTTGTAGAATAGAAACATGAAAAGGTTGTACAGTCAAGTATTTAGGGAGAAAATTTGTTATTACTACGTTTAGTGATCTAGCCAATTCTTAAGATGGAAATTCAGAGTTGTATATGAACTTTAAGACTGCATTTACTGTGTTTATATTTAAAGATTCAGTTGGATTTCTACTTTTATTACAGTCCATAGTTCTGTAGCATAATTTCTGTTAGAAGTATCCTATGGTATCCCTGGTTCTCTATAACAATTGTGAGTTGCCAGAATAAAAGATAACTAGGATCAGCATTTTATTAACTATCATAAGTGTTTTCATCCATGGATGTATTAGGAGACTACTATGAAAATCATCTTTGATTCTCCAAGGACTCATCCTTTCTCACGCAGTGTGGCATATCCAGTGGTAACACCTTGTACCTGTAGCTCAGCCTGTGACACTGCCAGGTAGCATTCACGTGTATGCAAGTTATTTCTGGGTGGTTTAACAATAAACCACACAGTCCCCCTAGCAGTTTTGAGGATGGCGACGCTGGACGCTTTCCTGTGGCATTCTTGGCGTCGGGACTGCCCTCCTTTGCAGCCCTGTTCCCCAAGTTCTGTTAAACTTCTGTAAACTTTCCATGGCATGTCGCTGCTGTGTAAGACTGTATTTGGATGCCAATCCACAGGCCTGATGAAATCGCTTGTTGTGTATCAATAATCATTAATGGCAATGATGACATTCTGAAAAGCTGCAATACTTATACAATAAATTTCACAATTCTTCAGGGGGAAAAATAGACATAGTTTCTTAAAGGTAAAACTTACTGGTTGACCTCTTGCCGTGAATTGTAAGAGAACAATGTACAATTGTAAGAGAATTGTAAGAGAACAATTGTAAGAGAACAAGTGCAAGGGGATAATAAAATTAGTATTATTCAGGTTGACATTTAATGCCCTTAGATATTACAAGGGGTTATTTAGAAATAGCCAGTTTAGTCTTTCCCTGCATAGATGTAAGTTAGGATTATTAATCAGAGTAATGAAAGTGAAAAATGTTGATCTTTTACTATTTTGAGAAATTTCTAAAATTGTATTTTAATTGACTATTAATTGAATTTAAGGAAATTTGCCAGATCCTGGTAAGGCTCAGGATTTCATGAAGAAATTCACACAGGTGCTAGAAGACGATGAGAAAATAAGAAAACAGTTAGAAGTACTCGTTAGTCCAACGTGCTCCTGCAAGCAGGCTGAAGCTTGTGTGGTAAGGAGAGAACTGAAAAGATGTTTGAAGAAACCCTGCAAATCTTTTCTGGTTTCCTTTTATAATGTAATTTATATCCATCATGTAAAATTTAGAAAGTATCACAAAAATAACAATACAGATAAACTATGATTCCTCTATAGAGACAATTTCTGGTAATATTATGGTGTATAACCTTCCAAAATAAGTGTACACGTATGTTTGTATATAGCTTTGTACATTTTACTTATCAATTAGTCTTTTAGAGTATGTGTTTAATAGCAACATAGGATACCATTGAATATTTGTACCATAATTTTTTGAATAATCCACTGGTGTTACACATTTAGATTTTTTTCCCCAGTTTTTGGTTAAAGAACATGTTAATATCTTTATAGATAAGTAATATTACACAGTCTTAATTATTTCTTTGGTTAAACTCAATATTGGCCAGTTTCATTGTTAGAAACAAGCAAAACTCAAACCAAATATAATTATTTTGATAGGATTTGTATTTCTTCTTGCTAGTCATCTGGCCATTTTTTTCCCTTGGGAGTATTAGCCGTTCATATTTCCTTTGTACATTGTGTGTTTTTAATCTTCGCCTACTTATCTGGAATGATCTGGAATGATCAGTCTCTGTCTTACTGATTTGTTAGTTTGTCATGGCAGTGTATGTTAATTAAGCCACAAATAACTTTGTTAGTTGCAGTTTGCCCTTTCATTTTGTTTATGATGTCCTTTACATGCAGTAGATTTAATTTCATTTAGACTGAGTCTATCAGAAGTCTCCTAAGGTTTTTGCCTTTGGTGTCCTCCTTATGAAATCCCATTCTATTACAAGTCAATGAAAACACTTAATAATGTCAGTGTTTTCAGTCTGTTGCCCGTGTATCTTCTAAGATATTTTTTAAAAAGATGATTCTTGGCTCCATCTCCGATAGATGACATGGAAATCTTCACAGAGAGATTCACAAGCCTACAAGCTCCCCTGGTAGTTGTGTTCACTAAAGTTTGTGTGTCCACAGACCCTTGGTTTGATTCATTAGTATTTGTTTTTATCCTTTTAGAATATATTTGGTGTAAGGTATGAGATAATGATCTAAGTCTGTTTTTATTCTAAATGTCCAGTTGTTTTAATACAATATACAGTAATCTTTTTACTACATTTGAAATGTTACCTTTCTCATATGCTGAATTCTTAATCTAGTCTGTTTTCTGGACTTGTTCAATTCCTATTGATTTGTTTATCCTGGCACCAATACTGCATAGGTTTAATTATTGTAGTTTCTTAACATTTTAGTGTAATTATCTAATCATACTTTTATAATATTTTTTTAAAAATCTACATTACAGCGTGAAATAACTAAGAAGTTGGGCAACCCCAAACAGCCTACAAATCCTTTCCTGGAAATGATCAAGTTTCTCTTGGAGAGGATAGCACCTGTGCACATAGATACTGAATCTATCAGGTATTTGTATATAAAAATACTAAATTTTCATATCTGTACGTTCATTTGTGCTTCAGTCAATCACTACTGAGTACGTGCTATACACAAGGCACTCATCTGTATAGGTGTAGGTATATACATAATGGCTGTCTACTCATCTGTATATGTCTGTGTGTGTATATATCTATTCGTGTATGTGTGTGTGTACACACCTGTGTATATTTAGTTTTTTAGTTTTTCTTTTTATAATTTTAAATATTGCCTTAATTTGGGTGAGAAATTATTAATCCAAGCCTAGTTTTTGTCTGTTACCAGTATACCAGGAATTTCTGTTTTTGGTTAGCTTGCATATGTTACGTAATACAAACAAATTGTAGTTATGCCATCAGGAAAGGAGAACTAGGTATGTTACAAAGAAACGCATGATGCATTTGCACAAATATTTGAGAACAGAAGATGTTATTTTTAAAACAAACCTTATTTAAAGTTTCAACTTTTATATCATTGACCTGTGACATCTTGGAAATACTTTATTTTTATGTCTGTATTCCCTTTTGTAAAATATGAGAAGAGCTTTGTTTTTTTAAACTTTTTTTTCCTAAAATGTTTCAACTGCGTGAAAAAATACTTACAAAATGTATATAGTATACTGAGTTATTAGTCATGAGTAATGTCTTTCATAGGTATACTAGAATCTAAAATAAATAATACTAATGGGAATTTTGGGGGGATTTTTTGTTGGGAATTGGGGGCATAATGTGTAGCTTTTGGCCTATGACCCTCTCCCCTCCACAGAGTAGGGAGACCCTGCTTTTGATACCCATTAGTCAGTCTGGACTCCTCTTGCATCAGTTTTTATTTGAAAAGAAGGGGGTTTATGGTTTGAAAAACAAAAGACCAACAAACTAGAACTCTGCGTTAGTGCGAGAAACAATCTGAATCAGACTGAAATTCATTAATTAAATAATGAATACCGTGCCTTCTTTATTGAAGGCAATGCTAGTTAGGTATTAGCAAAGCTTATTTTCTCCTTTTCATCAGCCTTCTGTCTAGTAATGGAATACATTTAATCAGGAGATTATATTATAGTTCCATAAATTAGTGCAAATAGCATTCAGATGACTGAAAAGAGGATTTTCTCTAAGGGGGTAGTATTTGACTAAAGGGGAAGAATGGGTAAGATTTTGTTTCTACAGAGATGGGAGAAGTAGTATTCTAGGCAATGAGATTAATATAAGCCAAGCTAACTGGATAGGAAAGAGCAAGGCTATTTAGGAAATGATTGCCATCTAAACAGCAGTATGGAGAGGTATAAAAGTGTTATGATAGGATCCTAAAATACTGGGATCAAGTTGTGGAGAGCCTTTAAGATCTAATTTTAGAGCTTTATTTTATTCTTTGGTCTGTTGAGAACAATGGATTGATATTAGATAGGAGGTGGGTGGTAGAGAGACAGAGTGTTAAGGTGTAGTTATACTTGTCTGTGGATGGTGGTCGTGGTATGGGAAGGAAAGAATGTGATAAAGATTTTAAAAATGAGTCCCCTTACTGGTAATGGGAAATGAAGGTGAAGGGAGTCAGACGTATGAGTTCAGGTCCAAACGATAAAGAGAAGAGTAATAACTTGAAAAGAATGAAGGGAGCTGGTTTTGCAGGCGGTGAGAAAGAGTGTGCTTTTTATTTGGACATGATAAACAATTTTTAAAAAATCAAGGCAAATTGTTTATAATGTAAATAGGGTTTATTTCTCTGAGCAGGAGATTGTGTAGAAAAAGTAAAAAGCTCATGGACTGAACCTTGTTTTTTAACAGCAGAAAAATTATAGAAATTTAAGAAAAGCAGGTTGTTAACAGTGTTTTGAAAGTTGAGATAGAGAAAATTTTCAGAAATAATGCATACTTTGAGCAGTGAAAGAGACTGAAGACTAAAATAGGTCTTTGGCTTTAGCAGTCAGTAGGTCATAGTGATAAAGAAGGTATGTTAAAACAAATAATAGCAGGTAGCATCAGTAAGTATCTGCAATGATTCTGAATGTTTTATGTGTTTTACCTCATTTATGTCTTAACTTTATAAGACAAGAAATATTACTCCCATTTTACAGATAAGGAACAGTGAGTTACACAGATGTTGAGTAACTTTCCCATTGCTGAGTAGTGGTTTGAATGGCATGTAAACCCAGGTTAACCAAGAGAGCCCTCCCTCTTGGTTAACCCCCACTATCCACAGGAGTCCAGAGACATTCCACTCTGCATCCTCACCAGGACTCAGCAAGTGTCCAGTTCACCTAACTCTTCTCAGTAGTGCCTAGTAGCCTTTTCAGTCTTTACCATTTTGTAGGTAAATAGGTACTCTTTAAAACAACAAAAAAGTATTACTAATAAAGTCTGTCAATTGTGGGGTTTTTTTATTTCTTCTGCTTTTGATATCATATTAGGTGGTTATGTTTTTCACATTTAGATCTTTAATTGGTCTGGAATTCATGGTAGTGTAGGGTGGAGGCAGAGATCTATTCTAAGCATATAATAGCTAGTTGTATCATTTCCATTTATTGACAAATTGGATTCCTTCCCATTTATTTGATTTAAAATGTTCCCTTATTGTAGCATTCTTACGTGATTTGGACCCTTATGGCATTTTCACTTTGGTTCCTTTGTGTTTTGAAGTTTTTATGATATATTTTTATCTTCACTGAAAAAGTTCTCTTATCCCTCTGCCCCTGAATTGTATTGGCTGTTCCCAAACATTAATTAATTTTTCCAAATAAGCCATAGAATGAGTCCGTTGAATCTTATCCCATACCAAGTGTGTTCCCCGAGATATTTATAGATTTAGTGAACAATGCCATTTGTATACTTATGTTTCCATCTTAAGAAAATACGTGTCTTGATTTATTTGGGCTGTATGCTCCTTTCATATAATTTTAGAATTTCCGAATTTAGATTCTGTGCATTTAAAACTTTTTTATTCCTATTGATTTTATATATTTGATTTGTCATTTGTGAATAGATTTTTTCATCCCTTTTTTAAAGATGATTTTGGCTGATAGAGCAAAGCACTGTTGTTTTTTGTAGTATTTTGTTTGTGTCACCTCACTGAGCTCTTAGTAAGTTTTTCAGTTGATTCGCTTTGGTTTTCTTGGTTGACGCTTTTTCTCACAGATTTTTTTATATGTCTAATTCTTGTTCTTAGGTTATTAACTTAGTTGTACCTCTACAGAAATGCCTTTACTGACTACTCTGGCTAAAGAACTTATTGTCTTGGCCTCCTTTCTAGTCCGTATTGTTCTCTGATTATCTTTTTTTGATGTATTTGTTTATTTTTGTTTTTCCCTCACTAGACTGAGAGTTTCGTGCTCTTAGTCATGGAAGAAAATGAGTTTAATTGTGGATATGTGGTGTTTTTCATTCCTGTAGCACCTCTATGTAAAAAGTCTTGGGGTTGCGGAAAATATGGGAAGAGGATTCAAGCTGAAGTTTTTTATTTGGCATAGTTGGAGCTATGAAATTGATTAATCAGGGAAAATCGGCAGAAAAGGAGAGAAAACACCCTCAAAAATATCGACTCTAATGGGGGTGATAAATTTAAGAGGATCCTACAAATACATTTGATGCCTAGCTTGACCTTAAAATTTGAGTACATAATATTTTTGTAGAAAAATAGATCTAAACGTTTTAAGGAAATTGAATTTTCTTGTATTTTGGTGCATACATATGTCTCTAACTTGGTAGTTATTTGTTTTCATGTATAAAGAACAAATACCTGTCAGTGTGAATGATTATTTTTGATAATTGATGGTGTGTTTACAAATGTTTATTTTAAAATATATAAGCTTGTTTTTGGAAGAAAATTTTAAAACATTGTGTTTCCTTTTTGATCCAATATTCTAGTGAAGTTTTATTGTATGTCTGATACCTAGATATTTTTACACCTTTCAGGAGCATGCCTGTGTATGTCTGGCTCTTAACAGTGCCTACAAACAATAATTTGGTAAATAGTTTGAAAGTGCTTAATGGTGCCACTTATCCTTTATTTCAGTTGGTCTATTTACTGGAGCAATAATGAATTTTAGATAATTAGAAAACATCTATCATTCATGTGTTTGGGTATAAGCCTTCTGTGGGAAATACAAGAATAAAAATAGAACATTAACAAACAGCCAATCAAATAATAGTTTGACCTCATTTGAATGTACAAAAGAAAGTACTGTTTTTAAAAAGAAACATCTTCAAAATACAGTTTTGATTTTGTTTTGCAGTAATATTTGGGAAACAGCTGTATCAAATTTGTATACGCTTTGGATGTGGAAAATATTCAGAGGCTAAGGATTTGAAATGAATCTTGACGTGTATTTACTTTTGAAATGTCCCAAAAGAGAATAAATGTTGTTTTGCAAACGAATTCATTGATGCAGCGGATAAAAAGAAAATATTCAGGATTATTTTCTTAGACATTGCTCATGAAGAGTTAAAATTACCTTTTTTTGTCATAATTTAGTGCCCTTATTAAGCAAGTGAACAAATCAATCGATGGAACAGCAGATGATGAAGATGAGGGTGTCCCAACTGATCAAGCCATCAGGGCAGGCCTTGAACTGCTTAAGGTGAGTGCTGAGGGGGAGAAAGGACCTCATTGGGGAACTGCTGAACACACCTAGTTTATGTTTTTTATTCTTGAGATTTGCTTCAGTTTGTAGAACCTATGGTAAAATTTTCTCATTTTAGGTAATTTAGAAATTTCATATGCTAACATGTAAGCCAATTATTTTCAGTTTTAAATTGTATATCGTAGCTTAGTATTTATTAAAATAGTGGATTATAATTTGAAGGTTTCATCAGTGAGCAAAGAAGGCGCTTAGCCCTACCACAGAAGGACCCAAATTCTTCCTAAATCATTTTATCTTATATTTTGTTAGCTAAAATATACTACTTCCTTATACTGATTATAAAAACAGTTAATTGTTGACAACTTAGAAAATCTAAAATTTTAAAGAAGAAAATATTCATAAGCCTATCATTCATAAACGTTAGTTTCCCTTGTTTCCTTTTAATTTTTAAAAAATGCACATTTTTATAGAGTTGAGATCAGATTGAATATACAATTTTGTATCTTGACTATTTTCCCTCATTAAATTATAAGCATTTTTCTGAGTGTTTTTAAGACAGATATGATTTTTGGCTGTCATTTAGTAGATGTGTGCTTTTGAGCAAGTTAATTTGCCCCTATTTACTCAACTGTAATGGATGGAGACAATAATAGCACTTAACACACAGAAGACTAAATTAAATCATGTATGTGATTTTTCAGTACAGAGTGTGACTCAGTAAAAATAATAATAAACATTGTGTTTTTGAAATATTTGGCAACTGTTGGTCCACTTTTGGGGTGTCGTAGTGTTTCTAAATAATATTTTCCTGTTGCTGGATTATTCATGTTTTTAATTTCAGTCTTATAATCACTACTAAGATAAATATAACTAAGATATCTTGCTAATGTCTTTTTATTTTAATACTAGAAGGACATGATTAGGTCAAAGATAACCTTTTTTAAATTCCTAGATAAATAGATAGGTAGATAGACAGTCAGACAAATTTCTTTACAGAGAAATTATACCCGTAAATAACTCAAACTCCATCAACAGTGTATAAAGGTACCTATCTCCTTTCTTCACAAACATGGAATATTGTAAAATTTTAAGAGATTTGTTAATCTGATAAGCAAAACCAATCTTTTAATTTGCCTGATTATTACCAGTGAGATACACTTTCCATGTACTAATATTAGTGTTTTCTCTGTGGTGAATTCATTATTTTTATCCTGTTTCCTCCTGACATCTCAGTCTTTTGTTTTTATAACTGATTTAAGTGAGCTTTCTTATTTCCTTTGTTGTTTTATAAGACACATTTGATATATATAAAAATGTATTGTTTAAGTACAAAGTTATAAGTATAGTAACAAAATGAATAACCAGTAAAAAGTACACAGAATGCTAACAATACTGGAGAAGTTCCCTGAGTGTTTCTTGCCCCCTCAACATTCCCCACATGTACTTATCCTGAATTCTGGGTTTCAAAGGTAATAATTCTCTTAACTTTTCTTTATAGTTTTACTATCCGTGTCTATGTATATATCTATATCTCTTAAGTAATTGCTTATTTTTCTTGTTTCTTAATCTTATAAATATGGCATTGTACATAATGTATTTTTCTACTGCTTTCTTGTTTTTACATTCTACATTCGATTCCAGTTGTTTATTTTGAGCTTTAAAAGTCCTATGATGTTCAGAGAGGTATTTGCTTTTGTTTTTAAAATCTAAAACATAACCCATCTGAAATATATTTTGAAAGTGTGTGTTTTGGGGGAGGGTCTAATATAATTTTCTCCAAATAATTATCCAGTTTTACCAGGACTATTTATTAAAAATCATATTCATTCTCATTTGTTTTCTGTTGCCTTCTCTATAATCTATTATATTCTGTGTAATCCAAATTCTTATATGTAGGTGTACTATGGCCTATTTATTATTTTTTCTGTTTTCTCTTTCTGTAATGTACTTAGTACCAGGTCAATTTGATTACTGTAACCTTATAATATCTTTTACTATCTGGCGTTTTACCCCTAAATTGCTTTTTTTCCCCATAATGTTACTAGAATAGAGATATTTTGTTAAATTCTCTTTCTTCGTTCCCTTTTGTACTTTCATTCCTCTCAAAAAAACTTAACTGAAATCTAGGTTATTTTGAGTAGAATTATATTAACATATAATTTAATTTTGAAAGAAATGAGTTCTTTAGGTCATATAGTTCAAACATAAGAACATTTCTGTTACATATTTGAGTAAGTTTTTATTTATAGTACTCTCATTTACTTGTTAGTGTAATTATTTTTGTGTTTGATTTGTAATGTTTCTAATGTGATATTTTATATTATATTGTAGTGATGAACAGGATTGACACATCATTTTCATGACTCGTTTTTTAGGTACTCTCATTTACACATCCCATCTCATTTCATTCTGCTGAGACATTTGAATCTCTCCTGGCTTGTCTGAAAATGGATGATGAAAAAGTAGCAGAGGCTGCACTCCAAATTTTCAAAAACACAGGAAGTAAAATTGAAGAGGATTTCCCACACATCAGATCGTGAGTTGAGTTTATTCTGATAAATATTCTGGAAAATAGAAAAATAATTTGCTGCTTCTTGAATTATGTAATAACTGGAATCTTTTAAGCTTTGAGGAGATATGTCTAGGTTTTTCTTAAGTCTGTACTATTCGCTTTAGGTTGTCATTTTCTCGAAGAAAGCATTGATTGGTATTTTAGAAGATAAATGAAAATGTGGGGTGAACAGGTCATTTCTTTCTGAAGCATTAATTTTGCTTAAAGATTTAAATGAAAACAATTTTATAGTCAGACAGTCCTTTGTTCTATTGTGGCATAGAGTAAACAGCTCACATGGATTTAAGATCCACTGGGAAATCCTAAAGGAATTTCAGCGGGACCTTCCATTGCACTCTCCATTTTCCTCTGTGATGAAGAGTACTGGATCGAAAGTTTTCAGACAGAGTGCTTTCTTTGACACGGAAGTGGGGAAGCGTGAATAATCATCTTAACAGCAGTGTGTTTTTATTGTGTGTTCCAGTATTTCTAAGAATTGCAAATTGTGCTGTTACCCGAGTGATCTCTAATAGTAGTTGATTATTTGTCAAGATTCTGTAATAGCTCGAAAGAAGAAGGCTTCATTCTTTATGAGTCCCTCTTACTTTTTATGCATCTCCTCCCTGTTCCTGGAGAACTATCTGGTAGTCCTCATATTGCTATAGTCATTAATGGGCGATTTTACCTGAGCCTCGTTACTTCTGGTTTAGTTACTGTCCAGTGAGTTGTGGTTGGGGTCGCCTGCTTCTTCCTGCTAAAAAATTGCCTGTGGCCCTTTTCCTCAGAAACGGACTGTGGACAGTTGCTTAGAGTCTGGGGTGCACATTTTGTTACTTCTTTCTGTTTGTGTGAACTTAATTCTAGAAACTATTGATAAATAAGACAAAGGCGTTGTTTAAGTGATAATTGAAACATACCAGGATTTTATAACCGTATTCTCTCAGGAAAGAGTAAGAAACTTTATTGTTTACAAACAACTTCTTAATTTTTAAGGGAGCCCAGAAAATGAATTTCCATTTGGAATGGCGCCATTACTCTTCTGTCCAGATTAGAGATCAGAGTTTGTAGAGAGGCAGACAAACATATACACTATATATAAACTATATATAACTCTATACTATTTACTAAATGCCCACCTATTGTATTATCTCATTTAAACTCAGTAACAGTTCATTAAAAGTGTATGAATTAGCTTTCTAATCTTTCAGGTGAGGAATCTTAAGGTTCAACTGCAGTAAATGGTTCTAGGTGAGATAGATAGCAAGTAGGGTGAAGATTTGAATTTAAGCCTGTGGTATCATATCTATTACAGCACATTTCCTTTCTTAATTAGAACTTTGACCAAAGTTTAGTTTGATTTATTCACTGTGGTTTTTTTAAATTTTCATTCTAGTCTGTCTTTCCTAGTACCTTTTATATTATAAAAATATTAATATATTTGTAGGAGAACTACAAGAGCAAGGTTGAAAGGTAGACATTTTAGAACATGCAAGGGCATTTTAAAACATGCTGTTATAATATGAAACTGAAGTGCTTAAAATTGTTTGACTTTCATGCCAGGTATATTTCAGGTGTCTCGTGAGAAAAATTAACTCGACTGATACTCAACATCTGCTGTGTGCACACTGTTCTCAGTGAAGTAATTCACACTATATGTCTTCCAGGAGATAAAATATGTATGCAGGTTTTTTTTAATTATTAAATTTGGTGAGCTGCTTTTGAGGAAAAATTGTAGAGTTAAGTGAATGTTTATTAAATTATTTTCCCTTGAATTTGCCAAAATAATTTATGAGAACCAACAGAAAAATGTATCTAAGTGGAAGCTACCACAGACTAGACAGATTGTTGCTAGGTAAACCATTTAGACTGAATTGAATGTGAGAACATTGACAGTTGATACACAGGTCTCTGAATCGGGTGTATAAAGGAATGCATGGTAAGTGTTCTGTCATTTGCTTAAATTTAGAGGGAGGAGATTGAGGCATGGGCAGGCTTTGAAAGAAACCAGGAGAGCCTAGCTGCAGCTGTACTACATATAAAGGAAAGGCTTTGTGGTCATCCTATTTTTCTTGGGGCTGACCTATTTTTCTTAACAGGAGGAGCAAAGCTTAGAGTAGAATCATGAAGCAAATTTATTACCAACTTTGCAGGATCAGAAATAATTATGTGCTGACCCACTAAACAAAACTGATGGTGAGTTATGGGTTTCATTCTGACTCAGCCTGTCTCTTAGGAGTCATACTCAGCCCAAAGTAGGCAGTTGGGCCAAATCTGAGAGTCCCCTTATAACATAGGATATAGCTATTGTCCAAGTGGAGCTGGTTCTCATCACTGGAAGAGTTTCAGCAGGCTTGGAGAGAAATTACACAGATATGCTTGGAGAGAGAGATTTAGTCCCACTCCCTCTGCTGTGCTGCTTAGCCAGCTGATTAAGCAAGTATTGTCTGACTTGGGGACTTAATTTTTTAAGAGAAATGTCCAGTCGTCACTATCTGTATTTTTGTTTAAAGCCAGAGAGAATTTATCTTATTTGAAGATTAATTAACAATACAAATAAATTAACAAACATGAAACTTATGGAAATATTTTAGCATTCAAACATAGCTGATAAACACTATTTGGAAGAATTTAATATTCTAGGGAAAAAGAAAATTTTCGAACAGTTGTTCTAAACTGCCAGGAAAGTTAAACAGCAAATGACATTTGGGGGAAAAAGAGAACAAAAGTAAGATAACATATAAAAAGGGAGGTGGCAGTGCTAAGGATAAAGAAGAGCAGAAACCTTTGCTTTACAGAATATAATGGATTACAAGAAGCAATGAGGAGAGTAAACAGTACTGAAAATGTACTCAATGAGCTAGAGATTGAGCTTGAGAAAATTGCGTAGAATGTGAAGATAGTGGGCAGAGAAATAAAAGCAGCTAAAGAGAGTGAATAGCAGATAGTGAAAGCTATAATTGGTTTCTGTGGAAAAGACAACAGAATAATGGAAAGTGCAAAATATTCAAAAAACAACAACAGTAAACTTGTTTAGTATGAATGAATCTGGAGATCAAGAAGGGCTCATGTTTTAGGAAAATGTCCTGATGGAATTTACTGAATTTTCAGAGATTACAGAAGTGATTTCACAAACATCAAGGGGAAAAAAGAAGTAGGTCATGTACAGTGGAAAAGTAATGAAGCTGACATATTTCTTTTCAGCTACATAAGATTTCTGAAGTTAATGATTCAACAGCTAGGGAGTTTTGATGGACAAAAAGATTGTTAACTAAAGAATAACAAACTAGCCAAGGAAATGAAGGATATTCTTTAGAACACCAGGACACAGAAAATGTATTACCCCTTTTCTTATTGTGAAGTCATTCTATTTACCAAGTTGTATGGTTTTTTTCCTTTTGCATTTAGTGTGGCTTATGCCCCTAAATCCAACTTTTGTTTTCTTCTTGTTCTCATATCTCATGTATGTTTTTTCTCATTGTTTTACTCTCAGTATTTAAGTTTTAGATGTGGCTGTGTCTATGTTTTAGATATTTGTAAACATGGATTTTTTTTTAAAGGATGATGTAAATAAATAAAATTGGCTCAAGAAAAGGGAAGAAAAATGTAATCGGCTATAATTATAAAAAAGAAATTAGGAAAGTTAACGTCTAATAAAAGTGCCAGTAAAATTCCTTGCGTGTAAAAGAAGGTATTTAAAATCTACAAGAAACCAAAAATTCTAGTTATTTTAATTGTTCAGAGCATAGGAAAAAAAACAAACCAAAAAACATTCATATTACTTCTTACAAAGCCAAGATAACTAGCAGGAATGCCAAAACCTGATAAAAGATATCCCCCTAAAAGAAAACTAAAACAGATCTTACTAATATTGATGCAAAAATTGTAAGTAAAATATTAGGGAAGAGAGAGTTTACTATGGTACAACAAGAATATATGATGGCCAAAAGTGGTTAATCCCAGGACTATGGGAGGGAAGTTATTAGTAACCCTAATATCATGTTACAATTCATTGTATAAGTGAGTAAAAGGGAAAGGGCCACATAATCATTTTGATAGATGCTGAAAGGGCTCTGATTTAAAAAAAAAAAAAATCAGTCTATTTATAATTAAACCTAATAAAATAGGATTAAATGCCTTCATAACATAATAAACATCTCGCAAAGCAGTAGGCACCATTTTATAGTAAAACACTAGAAGCATTCCAGGTAAAGTGAGGAAAATATACTATTGTTGCCATGATTTAACATTGGTTTGGAAGCATTAGCCAATATAATTACATAAGAAAATTTAGAAAGAGGTTCAAGTGTTAGAAAGGAGAAAACAAAGTTATGTTTCTTGGAAAATCTAAAAGAATCAACTGAAAACCTATTAAAAATATGATAAACAAAATCCAAAGCTTTATTGACATACCACTAACAACTACAGAAAATACTATAGGAGTGAAAATCAGAAGACCTAGAAGTAAGGTATACGAGACATTTGCAACCTTATAATAGTGGGTGAAGGAAAGTAATATTTAACAAAAAAATTTGTCAGGAAATGTTAGATTACCCAGTAAATAACTGGCAAGCAGTTTTGAAAAGAAAAATTAATGTAGACTACTTGTCTTGATTTTACATATATTCCATGTAAGTCAAAGTTTTTTATCTGAGATTTTAGATATATAAAATGAATTAATAAAAGTAGTAGCCATACATTTCTGTGACTAATTTTTTTGTATGGGGGAAGGGACACTAATGCTAAGTCATAAAGGAAATATTGATGGATTGGATTTTCAAAAATCCATTTGTTGAAAAAATATTTGTAGAACCTTCACTGTATGATGTAAGGTACTGAGAATGTTGAAATCGACAGGACAGGTTAAGTGTCTGCTCTTATAGTTTAGTGAGGGAGAATACTGTTTAGACAAAAGCAAAATCTTGAAATAAGTTGGAAACAAATCATATACTGAGAAACAACTGTATTTTGCCGTGTATAATGCACTCCCATGTATAATGCACACCCACTCTTTTGGCCCAAACTTTCAGGGGGAAAAATCTTTCGTTTTAATTTTTTAATTCAAATTTTTGTTTACATTTAGGTACTTGTTTTTTGTATTATAAAGGAATTTTAGCATTTTTTAAACATATTATGGTACAAGAAATTTTATGTAACAGATAATTACAAAACAGAAGAAAACAGGTACAAGGTACAAGAAATTTTATGTACCAGTAACAAATTTACGGTATTTACACATCATAGAAAGCCAAGAACTCTTCGTGGTTGCAAGTTCATTGTAAGTTCAACAAAATCGGTGATCGTATATTCCAGGGTATTATTTTGCATATGGATATCGTTATTGATTACTAGAGTTACAGTTTTAACTCATAAGCATAAATAAAAGAATTAAAAGCATTTATGTAGATATCGAATTAGTGCTACCCATGTATAATGCACATCCTTATTTTTCCCTTACAAATTTGGGCAAAAAAGTGTGCATTATACACAGCTAAATGCAGTATTTTCAATATATGTGACTTAGTAAAGGTTAACGTCTGTACTATATCAAGACTCTTAAAGGAATAACAAACAAGTGTCACAATAGAATACTACCAAAGGGAAGGAACAGGAAATTCAGAAACAGGAAATCTTTCCAGTCCCCCAAATCAAGAAAAGACATTTATGCCTACTAATAGTAATAGAGGAAAATACAAATAATACTCGTGCTATAACCAGTGCTAGCTAGCATTCCAGTGGTGCTCTCTTGGTTGGAGTATCAATTGATGCAGCTTTTCTGGGAAGGTAATATATACCGGCTTAACATATATGTAGTCTTCAACACTGCAATTTCATTTTAGGAACTTATCTCAGAGATAATTAGAAAAGATGTCTATGATGATTATATGATTCAGGAACCAGTCAGAGAAACAGAAACCATAGTAGGTATTTTCAACATAATTAATTACTACAGATATTTGAAGGCGGTTGGGAAGAAGTAGTGTTAAGGACGGGCCTGTGGAGGAAACCTGTCAGCATCACCCCGCTGTCAGTAGGGGCGGCCTGGCTGTTGCCTGGGGGTGCAGTGAAGCTGCTTCGCAGAATGCAAAACGATGCTCTAGTGTCTTCTTTTGGAAGAAACTAACAGGAAGCTGGCTAGCTCTTGAGGGAGTCTGGGAAATGTAATTTTCAGGTTTACAGCTGGCTCCAGGATCTTACAGCAGATTATAGGATAGGCTTCAAGTTCAGATAGAGTGAGTGAGTAACTAGCACGGATGGTCGTGGTTTTATTGTGAAAGTTTAAATAAAAAGACCATGTAAATGCTCATCAGTGGGAGATTAGTTAGATCAGCCGTGGTATAGCCGTCCACTAAAGAGCTATGTGACCATTGAAAAGAATAGT
Source organism: Rhinolophus hipposideros (assembly GCF_964194185.1). Classification (NCBI taxonomy): domain Eukaryota; kingdom Metazoa; phylum Chordata; class Mammalia; order Chiroptera; family Rhinolophidae; genus Rhinolophus; species Rhinolophus hipposideros. The sequence goes on from NC_138050.1 coordinate 10,196,454, forward strand.
GGTTAGCAATTCTTGACATAGGCGTTCTCTACAACATTGTTGGGTGAAAAAATATTTCCAAATAGTATGTTTGTCCTCATGTCTTTAATATATGTGTGTATGCATAGAGAAGTTTAGAAGTATGTTCACCAAAATGTTAAAAGTAATTATTTCAGGGTAGTAGAATTTTGAGGTTTTCTTTACTGTTTTTAATGTATTTTTTAGTTTTGTTTGCATTTTCTGCATGTGTATGATAATCACAAGGGAGGTAAAACTTGAATCTGAGAGAATAAATTTAATGAGGGAATAAAGGATTCCTCTTCATAGAAGCTTATTAATAGAAAAGTAGTCAGAAGGTAGTTGCTTCATTTACATTTCACTAACGTCTAAGACTGCCTAGTACTTCTGAATTCTTGAAATTGTTTCTTTATTCTTCTTTGTTTATTATTTTGGTTTATTCTGTTTAACTGAGAAAAGAAAACATTGGATGAGCTTGGAATTTCTCATACTATCATATTTTTTGAAGTATATTGGTATACAGTATGATACTAGTTTCAAGAGTACACTGTAGTGATTCGACATTTATGTGCCCTATTACGAGCTCTCCACACTGAGTCCAGTAACCATCTGTCTCTGTGCAAAGTGATCACACGATTATTGACTATATTCCCTTCACATTTTTCACCCATCCCTCCACTCCCTCTCCCCTCTGTCAACCATCAGTTTGTTCTTTGTTTCTATGAGTCTGGTTTTGTTTGGTTTAGTTTGATTGTTTTTAAATCCCACATATAAGTGAAATCATTTGTTAGATATCTGTCTTTCTCTCTCTGATATCTGACTTACTTCACTTAGCATAATACCCTCTAGGTCCATCCATGTTGTCACAAATATCAGGATTTTTTTTTATTGCTGGGTAATATTCCATTTGTGTGTGTGTGTGTGTGTGTGTGTGTGTCATTATTCATTTATTTATCAATAGACATCTAGGTTGCTTCCATATCTTGGCATTGTAAATAATGCTGCATTGAACATAGGGGTGCATAGATCTACTCGAAATTGTCTGTTTTCTACGGATACTCAGGATGGAATTGCTGGGTCATATGGTAGATCTAATTTTAGTTTTTTGAGAAATGTCCATACTGTTTTCCATGGTTGCTGCACCAATTTGCAGTCTCACAACAGTGCACATAGGTTCCCTTTTCTCCACATCTTCGCCGGTACTTGTTTGTTGATTTGTTGATGATAACCATTTTGACTGGGGTGAGGTGGTATCTCAGTGTGGTTTTTATTTGCATTTCTCTGATGATTAGTGATGTTGAGCATTTTTTCCTATGTCTATTTGCCATTTGTATGTCCTCTTTGGAGAAATGTCTCTTCATGTCCTTTGTGCATTTTTTGATCGGGTTGTTTATTTTTTGTTAACGAGTTGTGAGTTCCTTATCTCATACTATCTTAAAAATTCCCAACCAGAGTTGCTTCTTACTTGTGTGTGACCTGTAATTTTTCTCTTTGATTACTAAGTAAAGAGATTATGGATGTTTGTATTGCACAATCTGATATACGAGAAAATAGGTCTTATCTGGGGAGTTTAGTTACTGCAGTAACTAGAAAATAATTTTTCGTTTCACAAAGTGGCTGCAAACCATAGACTAACAGGATAGCATTTTGGTGAGACTCTTTTAATTGTTTTCACACATTTTATTATTGAGATTTTCAAGTAGATGGAATATTATGGTGTATTCCCATGTATCCACCAACCAGCTTACATATAAACAACTTATAGTTACTTTTGTTTACTTTATAGTTCTACACATTTTCCCTGTTCCCCTTGTATTTGAAAGCCAATCCCAGACATAGTATATCATTTCATGTGTATGTCTAAGTATTGCTAAAAAATAAGAACTCTTAAAAAATAATCACAGTACCTTTATCACAAACACAGTTAACAGTAGTTGCTTAATGGTATAAGGTTGGTGCAAAAGTAATTGCGGTTTTTAACCTTTTAATCTGCAGTTACTTTTGCATCAACATAATAACACTGAATTAATTTTCTCAAAAATGTAGTAATTTTAACACTTTGTTTTTTTTGAATCAGGATCCAAGTAAGGTTTTCACATTGTGACTGGTTATTATGTCTCCTAAGTGCCTTGTCTCTTTTAGTCTCCCCCTCCAGTTCTCTTTCTCTTTTTGTGTTTGATAAAGAAGCCAGGTTGTTTCACTTGTAATTTCACAAAGACTCATTTTTGCTAATTGTATGACTTTGACATACTTTACCTGTTCTTCGTATTTTCTGTAATCGGATAGTTGAATCCAGAGGCCTGATGGGATTCTGGTCCAACTTTTTTGTTACAGGACCACTTTATAGATGGTAGTAAGCTCTTCTATCAGAAGGCCCATGATATCTGGTTATTTCTCTGTTGATGTTAGCAGCTGATAATACTTAGTAATCAGTGGTGATACTCTATTCTGTCATTCCTTCATCATTTGTTAGCCGAATACTTCTATAAAGAGGAATTTCTCATCTCTTCTTTGGTTTTCCAGTGTTACATTTATTTAGGAAAGGCAGGATAATGCTTGGTTCTTTCGTGTTATTGAACAGTGTTCAAAATAAAGAGTGACTTAACTAGCATTCTCCAAAATATGACCAATTAGCATTGTCTTTTAAAAATATCATTATAAACTCATGGATTTACATGTATCTGTTTCAGTCAGTTGCAGTGATCACTTTCATTGATGCTCAAGTCAGATGGTCCCATCTGCTCAGGAGCCTACTCAGATTGACCCCGGAGTCCTTTTGAACAAACTCTGCTAATCTTTGTAATTTCTTTGCAGTCTGATATGACAAGATGTTCCAGGCCCATCTTGTGCACATCGTGCCCCAAACCTGAAATTAGACATTTCTCTAAGGCACCTCAGTTCCTTTTAATGGGAATGTTATACAGAAATACGTGAGAGTCCTGTGGAGCACTAATTGCTAATGTGTGTGTCATTTTTCTAGGCAGGTGCAGTGGACACAGCTGAGGAAAGTGTTTTGGAATATAAAATGCATTGAGTGTTTATATTGATTATTCCAGTTCAAATTCAGGACTACAGAGTTTTTATTGAACGTTGTCAGTTTTACGTTTGTGTCTTTTTACCCCGTGCTGAGTGAGATCACAGGATGATAAAACTATGATACTACATAATAAGTCAATTTGAATTATTCCGTAATAAATATATAGCAGTCTCAGAATAGCAGTAGCGCCACCAATGTTATTTCAAAAAACAGTTGTTTATTTGTGTAGGTAGTTCTTATTTGTATTTAGGGTATATATATATATATATATATATATCACATTAAGGATTTACAGTCAAATTCCTGTGTTTTAAAGTTACTTGAAATGATTCTTCTTTGTGTAGTAGAATAAAAATACACACTTTTGTTTGTTTACTTTTTAAGAGGTTACTCTTAAAATTTTATTTTATTTCTTATATGAAATATCCACTGGTTTTAAAGACAAGTCTAAAAGCAAGATAATATTGTCAAAAACTTGGCGATTTTGCAACTCTCTACCCTATTCTTTCTCACCTATAGATAAACTTTTTAAAAAGTTCTTCTACATGTCTGTCTGGAAGTGTTCAAAGTGTGTATATATTTATGTAAATGTATGTGTTCATATACCCCTTTTGATAGATAAATGATGAAGTATAATAGACACACTCTCCTTCACTTTGCCTTTTTCTCTTTACATGTACTGGCAGTGATACCATATTTAAATGTTTACTGTGGATTTATCATAGAGGAAATGCATGTATAATTTTGCTAGATGTCCCTACATTCCCCGCCATACCATTTTGGCGGGGAATGTAGGGACATCTACAAGTGGCTATACCATTTTGCACTCCCACTGGCAGTATATGAACGCACCTGATTGCCCATAGCCTTGTTGACAGACTGTGTTGTTACAAAACATGTCTCTTTGTCCCTGGTCATTTTCCTTGTTCTGTAGTCTTTGTCTCAGAGTAGTATAACCGCTTACTATTAGTGTTTATGAGTCATGTTCTTTTTATTTTTTAGCATTGAATCTTCCTGGAACTTAATATTTGAAATGAATTTCTTGTAAATATCCTGTTGTTTGGTCTTTGTTTTGTTTTTGTTGATTTGTTGTTGTTTTAATCCAATTTGAGAAACTGTCAATTGGAATAGACCATTTACATTTAATGTAATTATTGATTATAGTTGGTTTTAAAGTTACCATCTTGATATTTGTTTTCATTGCATCTTTTCTGTGTTCCCCTTTTCTTCTATTTCTGCTCACTTTGGGATCAATTGAGTATTTTTAATGATTTTGTTTTAGTATCTCCACGATTGGCTTATCTACATTCATAATAAAATTATACTGCTTACTGTATATTGTAAAAATCTTGTAACAGTGTATTTCCATGCCTTCCCCGTCCAGGCTTTTGTGCTCTTGTTGTCATATATTTTGTTTCTGTATGTTATAAACAGTACAATATGTTGTTAATATTTTTGTTCTAAATAGTTTGCTATATCTCAGATTAACACTGACAGATTTGTTATATTTGTACATGTGTATTTACCATTTCTGTAACTTCATTTTTTGGATATCTAGGCATATTTTCATCTGGTATCATTTTTATTTTTGAACTTTAGTATTTCTTATAGTTCTGCTTATAATTATTTCAGCTTTTCTTTGTCCGAAAAAATCTGTATTTTGCCTTAATTCTTGAGAAGTATTTTTGCTTGGAATAGAATTTTAGGTTGAGAAATCTGTTTATGTTAGTACCTGAAATATATCATTCCATACTATAAAATATTCCATTATTTTCTGGGTTGCATAGTTTCTGATGAAAAGTGTTCATTTTTTGTTTCTGTGTATGTTGTTATGTGTCTTCATTTCTGACTGTTGCGAAGATTTTTTTTTTTTATCGTTGTTTTTACCAAATTAATGATACTTATGCCTTGTCCTGGTTTGCTTTCTGTTTCTTCTGCTTGAGATTTATAGAGATTCTTGGGACTGTGGCTTTATTGCCCTCAGATTTAGAAAAATTTTGGCTATTATTTCTTCAAATACTATTTTCTGTTCTTCTCTCTCCGCCTCCCTGTTTTCTGGGACTCCAATTACATATATCTTTGACTACTCAATGTTGTCTTACAGGTCACTGGTGCTCTGTTGTCTTTTATTTTCTGTCCTTTTTCTGTTGTTTTTATTTTACATAGTTCCTATTGTTATGTTACCAAGTTCGCTGATCTTTTCTCTTGTACTATATAATCTGCTTTTACTCTGATCAGTATATTGTTCATTTGAGGTGTCGTATTTTTTAAAGGTAGTAGTTCCAGTTGGGTCTTTTTTTATATCCCTTTTGGGGTCTCCGGAATGCCAGCTCTCTTTTTCTCTGTAGCTCCCTCCTCTGTGGTACTCTGCCCTAGAAATGATAGCTACCTTGGTCTCCTTGAACTCCCATCTTGGTCTCAACTCCATGCGCCCACTGGGCTCTCTTTGGGTTAGTACTTTTTGTACTGTAATCTGGAAACTACCTCCATGCAGTAAGTGGGGGAAGATAGGGGCTTCTCCTAGTTTGTTTCCCATCTTTTAGGGATTATAGTTCTGTGCTGCCTGTTGTCCAGTGTCTGAAACCTTGAACATATTTATCTTGTTTTCTGCTTGTTTAAGGTGGGAGAGTAAATCCGGTCTCAGATATACTGTCCTCATCTGAAGCGGAAGTCCTTTCATTGTAGTTTAATTTGTATTTGTTTAAATAAGTGAAAGTAAACATCTTTTCACACATCACAGAGTAATTTGTGTATTTTCTTTTGAAGTGCTTTCTACTCTGTTATGTCCAATCCATTTTTCTTTTTATTCTCTATCTGTAGATGGTCTTCACATGTTAGGGATATTAACCCTTTTCCCCTGATAATGAAATGCACAATTTCCTCAATTTGTCATGTGTCTTTTTAATATATTTTGCTGTTAATATCTTTTGTGAGACTATTATTGTGAATCATTACTGTATCTAAATTCTTAGTACTGGGGCACTGGGTTGTTATTAGGCTTATTGAGAGGAGGATTTAGAAATTTCTTTCACTGTGGTATTTGAATAATATTTGAGCTAAGAGGTTCTGTTTTATTCAGTATTCATGTTAAATTTTTGTGTAGTATAATGATTTGACTCATGAATGTTCTTCCAGATAGCTACATGACTCCCTAACTCCCTCAGAACTCGGCACAAGTGTTAGTTTATCAGAGGTCTTCTATAAACCACCCTACGTTATTTAAATTTGTACACTTTCACACACCCCTTCCCACTCCTTATCCCTGTCCTTTATTTTACTCTACAGCAGTTACAACAATTTGACATAACTCATATCTTGCTAATTTATGTATTATCATTTGTCCCTAATATGCTAGTAGCATGAAGGCAAGGATTTGGGCCTTTTAATAGTGCCTGGCACATAGTAAGCACTCAGTTTGTATTGTTAAATAATCAGGTTTCCCTTCATGTAAGTTGTTCTGAAACAAAGTAAAAGAGGAATCGGAGAGGAAGAGAAACTTCAGAAAGAAGGAACAATTAGTACTCTTTAGAGTGGTCTTATTTGTAAGGTGGCAGAAGATTAGCTGGGGCGATAGTAGTGAGAATAAAAAAAAAAGGCTAATGGGAATAACATTAAAAAGAAGAAATGGGTCATCATTCTTGTTTGTATTCATAGTTGTTAAGTAAAATGGAGGAAAAAGATACTTGTATTTGGATTATATTTTTAATATAGATATTTATAAAACAAAATTATAGACAATTGAAAATGAGTGAGTAGACGTGACTTCTTTTGTTCTTAGAAAACATTACTTTAAAAATGCAAACATTAAAGTATCTAGTGGAAGTTATGTTGATTTCTCTGATTTATTTCTTTTCTATTTTTTAGAGCTTTGCTTCCTGTTTTACATCACAAATCTAAGAAAGGACCCCCTCGTCAAGCCAAATATGCTATTCATTGTATCCATGCAATATTTTCCAGTAAAGAGACCCAGTTTGCACAGATATTTGAGGTAAAGAGAAAAAGATTTTTTGTTTCATGTTATAGTTAAAAAACGTAACGATTTTGCAGAATGTTCACATTTGGAGATGCATTATTTTTTAGTATATAGTAAGTCCTCACCTAACTTCGTCAATAGGGTCTGAGTGTCAGTGAAATGATATGTCTCAAAAACAGTTTTATCATAGGCTGATACATATAAACAGGATTTGGGTTTCTATGGCGTCTCAACAAAATGACATTCAAGAACTGGCTGTGTTTTCAGAATTTGAATCAGTATAATTAATATTGATGAATGATTAAAATATGAAAATACCTGATTATTTAGATGTTTATGCTAACTCACACTTAGACTCAATTACATAATATTTGTGACACTTATATTTATATATTATATTTATACCTTATACATTGCATTTGTATCTATACATTTAGTATTACGAAACTTGTTAATTAGTAATTACATATAAAATACATATTGATAGTAGGTAATAATGATTATTCTGTCAGGTTACAGGTTTCAAAATTAGATTTCTCTTTATGAGATACTACTGATTTGTAATTGGTTATAAAAAGTAAACAAGTTGATATTTTAATGACTGACCTAATTCTGTCAGATTAAAGTGTATCTTTTTGATACATATTTTATGTTATTTTTCTACACTTTAAATTACTATTACCCTCTAAGCATTGCAATTTTATTAGTCTATTATAATCAGCCGTCCTCTTTAGTAGTCTTATTGCAAATAGAAGTTAAGCAGAAAAATCTATAAATTCTGACTTATCATTTTAGTTTATGAGCCTTGAATGAAGTCAAAACAATTTGGATATTATGCTGAAACCACCTTCCATAAATACTGTGATCTTTGTCTTAGAAACATTTACTCTTATTTTGTCATTTTTATGTATTATGTTAAACCCCTAAAGGAGGAAGAAAAGTTGTCTTATTTATCAAATAGAGTCTTTGCTGTAAATAGCAAATAATTTATTTTAAATTGTATGTATTTTGGGTGAAGGTGTTATCTGCAGCATGCTTGTCTATATGAGAATGATTTCAATGAATGCATGTTGATTTATAGGAAGCTTTTGTTTTTCATAATCACCTTATTTTTAATGATGAGAACAGTGCTAACTTGAATTTGTAGTGTACTTTTGTTTTCATTTGATACTATTCTATTATTTTTTTCATTTTTACAAGAACCTAACCTGTAATCCTCCTATAACATACAAGGTTGGCTGGCTCTCTGAGAAAGGGTTTCATAAAGATAGTTGTCCTTTATGCCGTTACCATTAATCCAGGTTCTGGCCATTAATTTTGCTTTTTTAGAAACTATTTTATTGTGGAAAATTGTCACATTCATAATAAACTAATTAAAATAAACTACACTGTCATATTTTTGTTTATACTATAAATAATAAGCTGGCACTTAAGTGTGCAATGGAAATACTGAGGAAAGTCATCAAGCATAGCAAGAAGTAAACTCATTTAAATACACTTTTGATTAAATGAAGCCTCCTAGAGCCCTGATATGTTGGGAAAGAACAGTTTTGTGTTGTTTTTTCAAGGCTAGATTTCTTGGTGTTCAGTATGGTGTTCATCAGTTCTTCATTAAAAAGTGTCATTAGACGTTCTAATAGCTAACATATTCACTGGCTTCAAAATCAAAAGATACAAAACAAGTATCTAAATAGTAAAATAGTAAAAACTTTTCCCCTCCATCCCACTCCTATCCCTAGCCACCCAGTTCCCTTTCCCAGAGGAAACCAATGTCATCAGTTTCTAAGGTACTTTTCTGGAGAGACTTTATTCACATATAAATAATATAAATACACACACACGCTTTGTCCTCCTCCCCTGATGCCAGTGATAGCATATTATAGTCACTCTTCTGATTTTCTTATTTAAATGTAACAATCCATTTTCGATACCATTGTATGTATATTGAGTATATGAGGAGCCTCATTCTCTTCTCTTGGCAAAATGCATGTTAATGGTTGGGTTTCCTATCCGAATAGTAAAATACTTTTATTAGTTATGGTATTTTATATTTGATGCTATAAAAATCCACAAAAATGCATATAATAATAAAGTCCAGTAGGGTGTTTGGATTTCATTCATTTCAGGGGCTTAGGCACACACACTCTTAAGGACCAGTGGCTTCTCTGTAAGTAAGTTCCACTGGATCCTTGGTATTAAGCCAGCCAGTGAGTAACACAGTGTGAAGAAGGCACACAAGTCATACCTGTCTCAGGGCGGGCGTGGCATACCTCACTCTCACTCCATTCTGCTAAGCAGAAACTACTCAGGTATCCTCACCTAACTGTAGAGGAAGCTGCTCATGTAGTCATCCTGTGCCCAGAAAGCAGAGCAGAAGTGAGTATCGGGGAGCCCTAGCTGTCTAACATCCTCGTGTGGGCTCAGACAGCATAGTTCTCCATGCTGAAGGGGTTCTTCACCTCCCTCTAAAGTATGACTTGGGCAAAACTGAAAGTATCTAAACATGATGCCTTCTAGACATAAATAACCTGTGGAAGTTTAAATGTCAGCTTGGGCTACTACTTGTATCATGTGTATATATTACAACTTTTGTAATTTTTTTAATTTGAAGGTGAAATGTGTGAACAGTTTATTTGCGTGTTATAGAGTTGGACACATTCTCCTTTCCTCGTTTGCAGCCTCTGCATAAGAGCCTAGATCCGAGCAACCTGGAGCATCTCATAACCCCGCTGGTCACCATTGGTCACATTGCCCTCCTTGCTCCTGATCAGTTTGCTGCTCCTTTGAAGTCTTTGGTAGCTACTTTCATTGTGAAAGACCTTCTAATGAATGATCGGGTAATTGGTGTTTTTCAGACTTGTGTTCTTTAAAATGTTATCTTCTAAAATTTTATACAGCAAAGAGAGAAGTGAAATGACATAAATAACACTTCCATTTGGCTTCCTTATTTTAGGATTTCCTATCTTTTAAACATGTTGTCTCTTCTGTATAGTTGAGCCAAGGCGTGTGACCTGAAATACATTCCTTGATAAATACAAAATGTCATCTGATTCTGTCAATTTCAACTTTACATGGGTTTAATTTTTGTAATGACCTCTATTTTTTAAAATGTGAAGTCTGACAAACTTGTTCTAGGTACGGTTGTCATGACAGTAGTCGTTCCTTTCCCTACATACAATAGAGAATTGAAAGGGCCCCGTGAGAAACAGAAGTAATGATTTTGTCTGTCTCCACTTTGTGAGTACGGTCATCCCCCCTCGTCCACACTTTTGCTTTCTGCCGTTTCAGTTACCCGCTATATCAGTTACCTGTGGTCAGCCCCGGTCTGAAAATATTAAATGGAAAATCTAGAAGTAAACAATTCATAAGTTTTAAATCGTTCACCATTCTGAGTAGCATGTCCTGCTCCGTCCTCCCTGGGATGTGAACCATCCCTTTGTGCAGCATCTCCATGCTGTACGTACAGCACAATAAGATACTTTGAGAGACGGAGCCACCACATTCACTCTTTTGTAATAACTTTTATTATAGTATATTGTTTTCATTGTTTTTGAGTTATTAATCTTACTCTGCCTAATACATAAATTAAACTTTATCATTGGTATGTATGTGTAGGAAAAAACAGTATATATGAGTTTTCGTATTATCTGTGGTGGTTTCAGGCATTCACTGTGGTCTTGAAACTTATACTCCATGATGGATAAAAGGGGGGATACTGTATTTGGGGCAAAACATGTTTGAATCTGGGAGAATTGACCCCTTATGTTCTCGTGGAGTTTTATGTACGTGTGTATATTTTTATATATACACAACTGCAGACACATGTAACCATCAGTTTTATGTCCACTATATGCTTAGCACTGTACTAGGTTCTTTGGAGAATTAAAAGAAATATGAGGTAAAGTTTCTCTTAAAATGTAGTTATAATTCTTGAAATGTGTAGCTGAATTACCACGTTTCATATCCATCTTTATTTTTGTATTAACATATTTAAATACTGTTAACACTTAATTGGTTATGGAAAAATAATTTGTGGGGATAATAGTCAAGATATTGTATGTATTAGATCTCTAATGGTTTCCGGCTGTTTAACTTCAGTTGACTGGACCCTTTACTACCACTGTTTACTAGTTCCCCTGGCTGTGATCTTCATCTGTGTCTCTCACTGTTTCTTCCCTCCAGTACCGTATTTCATGTATATTCTTTAGGTCGTGTTTGCTAATCATGTGTTTCAAGTTTTCTACATCCTTACTTTTTTTTAATTTTGAAAAATCAGAAAAGAACAAGCAAACATAATGAAATTTAAAATTACTTGCATTTCCATATAGAGACAACAATCATTGATATTTCTGTCTACATTTAAAATGTATGTTCAGTACTTCACAACATTAGATTATAGACTCACACAAACATACGTGCGTGAATGTTGGTTTGGAATCCATATAGCTAAAAGACCTCTAATAATACTAAGGAATTGCATGAATAAAGTATGGTATATCCATAAGAATCTGTTAGTATGACTACTGGTTGCTTTTGTTTTCTTTAACAAAAAAATTTTACTAAGAGGTAAAACATACCAGAAAAGAACCCACTTTACAAAGGTATGGTTCATTAAGTTATCACAAAGTTAGCATTTTTGACTAACCAACTATGCAGGTAAAGAAATAGGATGTTACCAGCAGCACCTCAGAAACTCCGTGTCGCTCCTCTTTTTACCCCCTCCCGACCCCTGAAGGTAACCATTGTTCTGACTTCCAACCCCATAGATTGGTTTTACGTGTGTTTGAACTTGTGTGAATGGAATCATGCAGCGTAAATCCTTTGTGTCTAGTTTTCTTCACTCAATAGTATATTTGTGAGATTAATCCATCTAGTCACACATAGCAGTGGATCATTCATTTTTCTTGCTGTGTAGTATGCCACTTGCATATACCACAATATATCTGTTCTGTTGCTAGACATTTAGGTTATTTCCAGTGTTAAATAAATAACTGCTGTTATGAATATTTTTTTACATGTCATTTTGGGCACTATGTATACATTTATGTTGTAGTGTAATTGGTGTATCTTAGGGTATGTATAAATTCAGTTTCAGGGGGGTGAGGGGTGGGAGATGAGGGTAAGGGGGATCAAATACATGGTGATGGAAGGAGAACTGACTCTGGGTGGTGAACACACAGTGGGATTTATAGATGATGTAATACAGAATTGTACACCTGAAATCTATGTAATTTTACTAACAATTGTCACCCCAATACATTTTTTAAAAAATTGTTAGAGAAAAAAAAAATCAGTTTCAGTGGATTTTGCCAAATTGTTTTTTGAAGTGATTATACCAGTTAACATTTCTATTTGTGCTGAATGAGAGTTCTAGTTATACCATTATTTGTCTGTAATAGATATGCCAGTCTTTAACATTTTAGTCACTGTGCAAATGTGTAACGAATAATAGGGTCTTGGATACCTTTTCATACATATATTGACATTTTGGCTTTCCTCTTTTGTGAAGCACCTGCTCAAGCCTCTTCTACCTTTTTCTATTAAATTGTCAGTCCCTCTCTTACTTCTAAGATTTCTTCATATATTCCATTGACAGTGTATTTTGCAGTTTTTTCTTCCTGCTTTGTAAATTGCCCTTTCACTCTCTTAATGCTGTTTTTTGATGAACAGGAATTCTTATTTTTAATAAACCCATTTTATCAATTCTTTTCTTTTTGATTAACACTTATCTGGTTTAAGTCTTTTTTGCCTTATCCAAGGTTTGAATGTATTCCCTATATTAGTTTTTAGAACGGTGCTAATATTCTAGTCACTAGCCTCATATAGCTATTTAAATTTCAAGTTTAATCTAAATATAATTATAAATTATTTACACATTTCAAGGGCTCAGTAGCTGCATATGACTAGTATTGGATAGCACAGAACATTTCACCATCTCAGAGAGTTCTCTTGTTTCTCTAGGAGCTTTTTTGTTTTAATTTTCACATTTAGTTCTATAATCTACTTGGAATTGATTTTTGTATGCGGTATGAGGTAGATGTCAAGATTCATTTTTATTTCCATCTGACTCAGCACCATTTATTTAAAAGACTGTCTTCCCTGCTGCTTTTAAAAAAAAACTGACTTGAAATTCACATAACATGAAATTCATAAAATTATTTAAAGTATGCAATTCAAATAATATTTAGTACATTCACAATGTTGTGCAACCACCACCTCTATCTAGTTCCAGATCATTTTCATTAAACAATCATTCCCCAAATGTTTCCCCAGCCCCTGGCAAAAACCAGTCTTTCTGTCTCAGAGAATTTACCTATTCTGAATATTTCCTATTAATGAAATGATACCATATGTGTCCTTTTGATCCACTTCCTTTTAGTTAGCATAATGTTTTGGAGGTTCATCCTCATTGTGTCATGTTTCAGTACTTCATTCCATTTTATGGCTGAATTATATTCTATTATATGTATTTCTCACAATTTCTTGATCCATTCTTTCATTGTTGAACATTTGGGTTGTTTCCACCTTTTGGATATTGTGAATAGTGCTGCCATGAATTTTGTGTCTTGAGTATTTGAGTATCTACTTTTAGTTCTTTGGGGTATACAAGGTCTGACAGTTAAGTTTGCGAACTTGTTGCAACTCTCTTTCTAACCTTTTTTGATATCAGAGGGATTATTCATTATGAATTTGTACCAACTGGACAAATAGTTAACCACGTTTACTATTTGGAAGTGCTGAAAAGGCTGCATGAAAAAGTTAGACGACCTGAACTTTTCTCCAATAATTCATGGCTCTTGCATCACGACAATGTACCAGCTCACAGGGCACTGTCTGTGAGGGAGTTTTTAGCCAGTAAACAAATAACTGTATTAGAACTCCCTTCCTATTCACCTGGTCTGGTTCCCAATGACTTCTTTCTTTACCGAAAGATAAAGGAAATACTACTGAAAGGAAGACATATTGATGACATTCAGTACATCAGGGGTAATATGACAACAGCTCTGATGGCCATTCCAGAAAAAGAGTTCCAACATTGCTTTGAAGGGTGGACTAGGCACTGGCATCCGTGCATAGCTTCCAAGGGGAGGACTTCGAAGGTGATATTTGTGATATCACCTTTGTACTTCAAAGGTGACCATAGTGGTATTCAGCAATGAGGTAAATGAGGTATATAGCGCTTTTTCTAGGATGAGTTCATGAATTTGTCAGATCTCATATACATAGGAGTAGATTTGCTGGGTTATATGGTTAATTCTGTGTTTAACTTTTTGAAGAACTTCCAAACTGTTTTTCACATTGGGTGTACTATTTTACCTTCTCACCAGCAGTGCATAAAATTTCCAATTTCTTTATGTCCTTGCCAACTTATTTTCTGTTAATTTGATTATAGCCATCTTAGTGAATATGAAGTGGTATCTCATTGTGGTTTTGATTTGCATTTCTCTAATGACTAATGAAGTTGATCATCTAATGTACTTATTAGCTATTTTATATATATTTTTGTTGTTGTTTTTGAGTAATGACTATTCAGGTCCTTTGTTCATTTTTTAAATTGTGGTGTTTGTCTTTTTGTTGAGTTGTAATAGTTCTTTATATGTTCTAGGTATGAGACCCTTATCAGATATCTGCAGATATTTTCTTTCACTCTGTAGGTTTTTTCCCTTTTTTAAAAGTTCTTTTTTTAAATTGAGATAAAATTAACATATAACTTTATTTCAGTTTCAGGTATCCAACACAATGATTCAGTATTTGTATAAGGTGTAATAAAAAAGTACGGTGAGTGTTTAAATTTTTAAAAATTATTACAGTAAAAGACACATTGCCATTAATCCCCCTCAAAAAACTCCCCCTCGCTTCACACTTATCCCATTGTTCTTGCTGCCTTCTGAAGCAGTTCTGGAAGTCCTCTTTTGTGAGTGTCTTTAATTGCGCTGTCGTGGCTGCCTCGATGTCCTGAATCATTTTGACTTTGGGGAAAGGCCAGAAGTTGGACGTTGCCAGATCCGGTGAATAAGGTGGATGAGGACACATCCTAATGTTTTTATTTGACAAATTCCCGTTCCAGAAACGGTGTGTGACAATGGAGCATTGTTATGATGGAGGAAGAAGTAAAGACAGTCACGAAAGAGGACTTCCAGAACTGCTTCAGAAAATGACAAGAATGATGGGATAAGTGTGTTGAAAAAGAGGACGAGTATTTGAGGGGGATTAATGGCAATGTGTCTTTTACTGTAATACATTTTTTTAGACAGTCACAGTATTTTTTTTATCACACCTCGTATATGTTGTGAAATGATCACAATAAGTCTAGTTAATATTCATTGTTATAATATTTATAATATTCATAGTTATAAATTTATTTTCCTGTGATGTGAACTTACAAGATCTGCTCTATTAGCAACTTTCAAATGTACAATACATTATTACTAACTATAGTCACCAAGCTGCACATTACATTCCATGACTTACTTATTTTATAACTAGAAGTTTGTACCTTTTGACCCCCTTCACTCATTCTCCACTCCTGCTCTGGCAGCTACCAGTCTGTTCTCTGTGTCTGTGAGTTTTGGTTTGTTGTATTTATTTTGGGTTTTGTTTTTTGTTTTTTAGATTACACATGTAAAAAGGATCATATGGTATTTGCCCTTCTCTGTCTGATTTCATTTAGCTTAATACCTTCTATGTCCATCCATGTTGTAGCAAATGGTAAGATTTCCTTTTTATGGCTGAGTCCATTGTGTATATGTACCGCTTCTTTCTTATACAGTCATCCACCGAAGGACACCTAGGTTATTTCCGGGTCTTGGCTATTGTAAATGATGCTGCAGTGAATACGCGGGTACAGATAACTTTTCAACTTAGTGTTTGTGTTTCCTTCAGATAAATACCCAGAAGTGGAACTGCTGTATCATATGGTAGTTCTATTTTTAATCTTTTGAGGAACCTCCACATATTTTCCATAATGGTTTTACCAATTTACATTCCCACCAACAATGTACAAGAGTTCCTTTTCTCTACATTCTCACCAACACATATTTCTTGTCTTTTTGAAAACAGTCATTAACAGGTGTGAGGTGATACCTCATTGTAGTTTTGATTTGCATTTTCATGATCATTAGTGATATTGTGTACCTTTTCGTGTAGGTATTGGCCATGTGTTTGTCTTTGAACAAATGTCTTTTGAGATCCTTACCCATTTTTTAATTTTGAGATTAAGATCCTTACCCTTATAATTTTGAGATCCTTACCCTTACCCACTCTTTTGCCGTCGAGCTAGCTATATGTGTTCTTTATGTATTTTGGGTATTAATCTTCTGTGAGATACATTATTTGCAGGTATTTTCTCTCATTTGGTGGGTTGCCTTTTCATTTTGTTGATGGTTTCACTTTCTTGATAATCTTTTCATGCGCAAAAGTTTCATATTTTTGAAGTCTAATTTATTTTTTCTTTTGTTGCTTGTGCTTTTCATTCCACATCTAAGGATACATTGCCAAATTCAAGGTTGTGAAGATTCCCTACTTCTTTTTACTATTACTTTTGTTTTAAATCATATGTATATATTCTACTTTATTAGCCTGTTTTCCCGAAAATAAGACTTAGCCTGACAATCAGCTCTAATGTGTCTTTTGGAGCAAAATTTAATATAAGACCTGGTATTATGTTATGTTATATTACGTTATATTATATTAATTATATTATACCAGGTCTTATAGTAAAATAACATCAGGTCTTATATTAATTGTTGCTCCAAAAGACTCATTAGAGCTGACCGTCCAGCTAGGTCTTATTTTCGGGGAAACATGGTGTGTTTCAGATTGCCTTAATTATTGCAACAGGTTTTGATAACTGGTAGCTTAAGTCTTCCAAATGCCCTTACTGCTGCTGCTGCTACTGCTAGTACTTCATCATCATCATCATCTTCAGTATTGTTTTGGCTTTTCTTAGCTTTTTACATTTCTGTCTAAATTTTACAATCAGTGTCTCTATCCCAACATATACACACACCTAGCTGTAACTTTGATAGGGATTGTGTTGAATTATAAATTTGGAGATAATATTCATCATTTTAATACTACCTTCCATTCCATGAACATGGTATTATAATCCTGAGCTTTCCATTTCATGGAGATGGTATATGTCTTAGATAGTATTTAATTTCTCTGGGTAATGTTTCTTAAATTTTTGTGTAGAGGTCTAGCTTATCTTATGTTCCTAGGCATTTTATGGTTTTTGATGCTATTGTAATACTATAATTTTTATTTATTTCCTAATTGCTTATTGTTGACATATAAAGTTATTTCTTTTTTATATTGACTTTGTACTCCAGAATCTCTTTAATAGAATTTTTCATATCTGTTAATTTTTGTATTCTTTTGGGTTTTCTCCTTTTAACAACCATATCATTTGTTATAATGATAGCTTTGGTTTTTCTTTTCCATTCTTAATGCTTTTTATTTGTTCCTCATTCCTTGGCCTTGACCTTCAAAACGAAGTGGTGATAGCAAACATTTTTATCTCATTCCCTATCTCAGGAGAAAGATGAACTAATAGTAACTAATAGAGGACTTGAAAATGTCGTTTAAATGGCATATATAGAACAATACAGTGAAACCATTTCTGGTATACATTGTGTCAACTTCGTCTTTTAATTAGAATAGTCTGTTTACATGTAATGTAAATAGTGATTTAGGTTAATTTGCCATCTGATTTTTATTTTCAGTTTGTTTCATTAGTTACATGTTCGTTTTCCTCTTCTTTCTTGCCTTATTCCCTCTCTCCCCCCTTTTCTGGCTTGTTTTATGGCTTCCTATTATTTTAGTAGTTGCCCTGGAGATTACAACACGCTCCATTGACTTGTTGAAGGCCGGTATCAATATGTCTGTTTTAAACTTTCAGGACAGCAGCTACAGTATTCTTAGCTGTATTCTTAGCAGTATTCTTAGAATACATTAATTCCCTTTATTCCTCGATGCCTTCTGTTCTTGTTCAAACAGGACCATTACCATTGTTATTTTATACAGTTAATACTTATTTACATTTACCAACATATTTTCCCCTTTCTCTTGTTTTTTCTTTTAGTCTGTGGATGAGTTTCTTTTTACCCAAAGAATTAAAGTAGTATTTCTTTTAGTGTGGTTTATTGCCAATGACGTCTTTATTTTTGTCTGAAAATGCCTTTATTTTGCCTTCATTATTCAAAGGATATTTTTTCTCCAGGTTTAGAATTCTAGACTGGTACATTTCCTCCCCTCAATAATTTGTGTATATTATTCCATTATCTTCCATTCTTTTTATATTTTCTCTTGAAGTCAGCTGACAATCCTGTTCCTTCAAAGATTTTCTTTTTGCTGTGAATAATTTTAATCTTTTCCATTATTCATTGGTTTCCAGTTTTACTATATAATGTGTGTAGATGTGCTTTTCTTTATGTTTATCCTAACTTGGGGCTGATAGCTCTTCTCAAATGTGTAGCTTTTTGTCTTAAATAAATTTTGAATAACTTTCAGGCATTTCTTCAAATACTGTTTATTTCATATTCTCTTCTATCTTACTGCAATTCTGATTACACACTATAAACATACAATTCTTTTTTCTGTGTCCCAGCTGCCTGACATACTTTTCTGTACTTTTCTGCCTGCTCTTACTTCAGTTTTTGTTGTCTTCTGACCTGTCTTTGAGTTCACTAATTGTCTTCAGATTTGTCTTACCTTTTGTTAAGCCCATACATTGAATTCTTAATTGAACTTCTGTATTTCAATTCTATAATTTCCTTATAGTTTTTACTATAGCTTGTAGTTTGCTGACAGAATTTTTTATATTGTCATTTAATTCTTGAACATCTTTAATTATGTTACAGTTTATGTCTGTTAGCCTCGGTATCTGGATTTCCTCTGGCTTTTTTTATCTTGATATTTAGTCATTTTGTCTTGCACACATGTTATTTTTGATTGAATGGTAGACTTTGTTTACAAAAACTGTAGAGATAATTTGAAGCTCTGGATGGTTTTATAATTCCAGAGAGGATTTATTTTTACCTCTGACAGGCAGTTGAGCTATTTTCAGATCACCTTTATCCAATCAAGAATATTGCCACTGGGATACGGATACAAAAGACAGTTTGGGGAATATAATCAATAATGTTTTGTAGGCTGTCAGTTGGGCACTTGTCTTATTAGGGAGACCACTTTATGGACGGGGTAGATGCCTGATCACTGCAGTGTACACCTGAAGCTGAAGCTGAATAATACTGAATGTCAACTTAATTTTATATATACATATATATATATATATATATATATATATATATATATATATATAGTCACAGTATGTGGAGTACAGCATAGGGAATAGAGTGGAATTGTGACAGCTATATATGATGTCAGAGGGGTAGTAGATTGAGGGAGGAGGGTTATCACTGTGAGGGGCGTAAATGTCTAACTAGTACATTGTTTTGTACACCTGAAACTAATAATTAAAAAAAGAACGCAATGTTTAGAAGCTGGGCTTCAGTTTTTGACAGGCTCATTCTTTTTCTGGTCACCTTTATATTTAGCGTGTATTTAGTTACATCTATCCAGAAGTTTGGGGTGTTTAACAGGGACTCTATTCTTTATTGTTCCCAGAATCCGTTTCTTTTTCTCTCCCAGCTCTGTGACAGTGATGAATGCATCGCCCAACCTCTCAGCCTCTTTCACTTTCAGAATCAGCTGTCTATCTATCATGTGTATGAGAAAAACAGTCCTAGCACCAAACTCAAATCTCTCAATTTCTTGCCTCTTTTGAAACTTTGCCCTGCGAATTCTCACTGCTTTGGTAGGTCTGTTGCCTTCAAATTGAATTTTAAAACTTACCTTGTCCAACTCTCCCGTTTGCTCCAGTGGGAAGATAGGTCTGAGACAACCTATTCAGATCTCGTCAGAAACAGATCTCCCTTTCACCTCTTTTAACCCATTAGTTTGTCCTATTTTATGTAATATTTGATATGTACAAAGGAATATATGTATGTAACGTTTGTATAACTTGTTTTACAATAATACCATGAACACTCATGACCTGTTAGCTCCTGGTTTTATTACTCACCAAACGGTTCTTTCTTTTTCTTTCCTAGGTTTATTATTCCCTAACTAAAACAAAATACCCTTTACCACATATATCTCTCTAAACAGGGTACTGGTTTAGTTTTGCTTGTTCTTGAGGTTTATGAGAGTTTATACCATATGTATTCTTGGATGACTTGCTTTTGTTATAACACATTTGTTTCTTAGACTAATCTTTGTTATTAACTCCAACTAGTTCATTCATTCATTACTCTGTTATATGATAGTGCAAAATAACTCATAATTTATCCTCTTAATGGACCTTTAAAATATTTCCATTTCTTTCCTCTGTTGAAGGTCCTCCCTCCTATTTTTATAGAAGCCTCCTGATACATATTAGCAAGAATTTCTCTAGGTTGTATTCATACAAGTGAAATTGATGAATCACAGGTATACGAGGTGCCAAAAAATTGTGTACAAGTGGACACTTTGGTTAGCGTTGCTCAAGCAGTAGTTCACCATAATCAGAAGTGTCTGGACGCTGATGGGAACGACTTTGAGCACTTCACTTGTCATTGCAGAAGTTAAACGTGACTTCTGTTCATCTTTTGTTATCGGTATATATTGAGTATTACAATTTTAATAGTTTTCTTTTCTTAAAATGTGTATACTTTTTTTGGCACCTTCTGTATTTAACTTTTAATTTTATTGTCGAGTTATTTTTCAAAATGGTTCTTAAAATTTATTTTCCTATCAGCCATGTATAACACCAGTTATTGTCAGATTTCTTAAATTTTTTCCCATCTAATTGATGTAAAATAACATCTCATTATAGTTATAATTTGCATTTCCCTGGTTACTAATTGTTTATATGTCTAGTTGCCATTCATGTTGCCTCTTTAATGAAATTCCTTTTGATGTCTTTTGCCCTTTTTTTCCTGGATTGTGTTTTTTTCAGAGGTAATCTTTACACACAATACTTTTTCAAGTACAGATTGCAATATCTTCATAAAAATCTCATTGTGTGGCTTTTTACTCCCTTTATGGTGTGCTTTGAACAAAACTTAGTTTTTTTTTCCAGTTACAGTTGATGTTCGACATTATTTTATGTTAGTTTCAGGTAAAAGTTATTAATGTGGTTAAATTTATCATTCTTTTGTAGTTAATACTTTATAAATCTTGTTTGAGAAGTCCTTTTCTACTCCAGTGCCATAAAATTAGTCTCCCATATGTTCTAAACGTTTTTAAGGTTTTTTTCACACACACAAAAATTTAATCTGCTTGGAATTAGTTTGTATCGTGTGACTTAAGGACTCCTTTTTTTTTTTTTACTCCCCATTAGGATAGCACAATTTACTGAACAATCTCTCCTTCCAGTCACCTGCAGTGCTGCCATTCATAACACATACCACCTCTATTCTTTTCTATTACTTTATCTACAAGATGTTTTTCATTAAAGTTACATAATTTTATCTGTAAAGAAAATATAAAATTTTCTCTTGTATAATTTTGTTCAGTACTTTGGTTGTTAAAATTAAGTTTTCTGTTTGTGGTTGATTTGGGGAATTATTTTGATGTTGTATTTCTTTCTTGCTAAACTTTTATTTTTAATCTTAATTATATTTATGAAGAATGTCAGCTTTGATTATTTTTAATCCTTGAATATTTTATTTCTACGTATTCCTTATATTTCTGCATGTGTTTCCTATACCTTTTTTCATTTCAACTTCTATCAGATTTTGAAAGAGGTATTTTCAAGTCTTCGTGATGGTGAACCTTTTGAATATTTTTCAAAAATAATTTTTGTTTTGGTTTAGTTTGATATTCTGCTAGTTGTGTAAAATGTTCATGAATTTGATATCGTGGTGTAAGATTTTTTATTAAATACATCAATATCTTATTTACATCAGTATCCCATAGAAATCCATATCCCATTTAATGCTTTTCCATCCTATTATTTTTAGATTTTTCTGTCATTGGTTTTGTTCACATCTGTTGTGGCTTTATTTTATTATTTTTGAACTCGCCTGACAGTCTGTTAGTCTTATTTAGGATAACTTCTTTCATTTGTTTTTTTTTTTACTATTTGTAATAATTTATGCAGATTGAATTCTTTTGTGAATTAAATAATTTCGAGGAGTATATCTTTGAGTAGTTCTTTCAAAATGGCTTAGAATTTGGAAACTTTCTCTGTCTTTGATTTCTGAAAATATTTTCCCCCTTATTCTTAAATACTAGAATTCTATGTCTCAAATCACTTCACTGCAGAAATTTCACAGCATTGTTTTTTGGAATCTAGGCTTGCAGCTGAGAAATCTGAAGTTGATCTGATTCTTGCTTTTTTTTTTTTTTGGATAGGTTGTCTCATGGAAGCTTTTCTTTTTGACATTCTTAGTTCAGAAATTTCATCAGAATGTTTCTCTTGTGATTCCTTTTTCATTATTTCCCCTTTATACTTTGAAGGTACTTCTCAACTAAAGAATTGCTCTCAAGCAGTATGTAAATCTTTCAACTCTTTGTATTTAGGGAGTTTGCCTTCCAGATGTTGGAGGTAACTATCCTAATGCCAGGGGGTTCCCTGAGGTGTTATTTGATTTCTATTTCCTAGGCTGCCTCTGGAAATCACACGTATCAGCTTGGGGTACAAATGGCATCTCCAGTCTTCCAAACTGGGTTCATCCGTTTTGTCACCTTACTTTAATTTCCTGGCTGCCACTGTAAAACCGTATTTCTCAGTACCTGCAGCTTATCATTTCAGGATTATACATACTGTGATAAGCCCTCTAGCTGTCTGAATTTTTTACTGTGTATTTTGTGTTTTTCAAAATTTTCTTATGATTCTGGCCTTTTGGGCCCCTTTTTTCCAGCCCTGGGTGTGTGGGGTGTGTGAGTGTTGCCATTTTGGTGGGATTTAGGTAGGAAGATACCAATTAATGCATGTTATCTGTTACTTATCTTTAATTGCAGACCTTTCTAATTTTTCTTTCCCTGTTCAAGATTTTATATATATATATCTTTTTCCTTATTTAAGAACTACACTTTTTGGCTCCCTTGTTTTGTTTTGTTTTTTTTGGTTTTCTTTTTGGTTTTTTCAATCCTAGACCTTGCCAGCTGCCTTAAATAAATGGACTGTTAGTCTCAACAGGGGCTATTTATAGGAGTGTGTGAAAGAGGTTAAAGTCAGCCCGACCTCACACCTAGAAAGAACCAACTGGTGAGGACATACAGTGCTCTGTGCGTGCTAGTGAAGACAGGCCTTTCAGTCTTTCTGAGTAATAGGGTTAGATACAGTATTTTAGTCATATATAATAACTGGCACTACAAAAGATAAAGATTTCATTCATTCACTAAAAATTAAACATAAGCATGCACATTCACATTTTAAAGTCCTTAATTTTTTTTTAGCTTCCAGGAAAAAAGACAACTAAGCTTTGGGTTCCAGATGAAGAAGTTTCTCCCGAGACAATGGTCAAAGTGAGTAATATTCATAAATTTGTTTATTTTAATATATTTAATGTATTCTTATAGGTGTTAAAATTTCTATTCCTTATTATAGAGATATATGGCTATTAAAATTAGTGAGGTTTTTAATATGACATTCACCCATGTGTTGTGAGAGAATAGGGCAATAATGAGAAACCAAAGGCCTTGGGGTGGCTGCACATAATCCAATCAGTGAAGAAAAAGTTTGAAGGCAGATTCCAAGTTGCTGCTTCTTGATCTGAACCTTTTAATGGCAAAAGACAGTGCTGGGTTTCTTATATGCATTCTCCTATCAGTAAAGATGGTTATCCAGGTTTTAAGACTATCTTTTGTATGGGTTTTGATAAAAAAATTTTAATTCTTATTTTAAATTCAACCTATAGTTCCTTGAATGAGAAGTTACACATAAAAGAATGTCCATCACTAGTGTACAGAGTATAGATTTACTAAAACCATCAATAATCTATAATTGTAGACCTGACCTCAGTCTACTGATTGCTATTTTTCTAGTTGTCATTTTTTATAAATGCTTTCAGGGTGTGTGTGTGTGTGTGTGTGTGTGTGTGTGTTTATATTTCATATATTAATTATCACATTCCAGCTTCAGATTCTATTTCTGTAGACCTGTAGAGTAGCCCTTCCTTTAGCATTGAATGATGCTTGATACTTGTAAGTTCCAGTATAAACCTGTTCTCTCAGCATTGGTCTCAAGCAGCAGTTCTGTATAGCTGAGCAGTACTAGACCGCACGGCAGGCCACGTGCATTAGACTTCATGCTCACCATATGGCCCAGGAAAGGGATCATAAGAGTATCTGCCACATGCCACTGTTCA
The DNA here is from genome assembly GCF_964194185.1 of Rhinolophus hipposideros. Classification (NCBI taxonomy): domain Eukaryota; kingdom Metazoa; phylum Chordata; class Mammalia; order Chiroptera; family Rhinolophidae; genus Rhinolophus; species Rhinolophus hipposideros. Next base: position 10,220,818 of record NC_138050.1, read on the forward strand.
AGATCCACTTAGCCTCAGAGACTTGAAGCTGTAAAAAGCTAAGGTAGTATGTGAAAAGGAGATAAAATGCACCCCTTCAAAAAGGGTTGTTGGCAAACATTAAAGGTTTTAAAGTACTTAGGTACCTCGTAATTATAAAATACAGTACAAATATGAGGAGGTATAGTCAATCAGACAAAAAAGATTGAATACAGTTGCAGTTGGGAACTTAACTTTTCTGTTAGCATGAGTTTACTGTGGATTCTAAAGGGTAGAGTGTATGTTGGGGAAACTTTAAAAAAAACACAAAAAAAATAGTTCTTAGTTAAATCATTCGTTTGTCAATTGCCTGGGGGGGGTGAAGCGTTTTTAAAATATTCAAACTTATCTTCATATATGCGGAAAGAAATAATTCTCTTCCTTTTTTTCCTTACGCATCAATTAAAAACATTTTTTCATTTTTTTAAGGTTGATACAGAATTTCTTTAAAACGCAGGAATGATTTATTTGTCGATTTGTCTTTTATGTAGATTCAGGCTATTAAAATGATGGTGCGATGGCTACTTGGAATGAAGAATAATCACAGTAAATCCGGAACTTCTACCTTAAGATTACTAACAACAATATTGCATAGTGACGGAGACTTGACAGAACAGGGGAAAATTAGGTATGTAGCTCTTCTTTCAGAGTCCTTTGGGTAGCACAGAAGATCGGCCTCTGCTGTAATTACTGAATGGGTCGGTTTCTTTTCAAAACATAATATTGCTTTGTAGGTATCCATATATTTTATTATAATATACTTTTGTACAGTGCTTATTTCAGAATGTCAGTCACATGTCTGGTGCAGGTACTGCTATACATCGTAATTATTTTTAAAATTATTAACTTATTTGAGTATCTAATGTGAAGATGTTAGTGTACCAATAATTAACTGGTGTTTTGTATTCTTGTTAATGTTTCAAAGAAAAAGAACAGATTAGGTAGAAGGCAACTTATTGAATCTGTTTCCAGAAGTATAAATATATTAAATAAATAAAATATTTAAATAAAATATTTAAAATATTTAAATAAATAAAATATATTAAATAAATAAAAAGATTTTTCTCAACACATTTTTTGTTTTTGTTTTGTTTGAAAGACGTAGTGTAGTATAGTGTTTGGAAACATATAGACACTGGAGCCCAGAATCATATCCTGACACCACCACTTACTAGCAAGGTGACCTTTAGCAAGTTACTGTAACGTTTCTGTGCCTCAGTTTCCTCGTAGAGAATGATTATAACCTATCAATCTAGCTCTTATGACAATTGAATAAGTTAGTATATTTAAGGTATTTAAAACACTGCCTAGCACATAGTAATTAGAAGTATTGATGGTGGTAGTGCTTATTATGTCAGGGCTAGCTAAAATTTAGAAATTGGGTGTCTGTGGAAACACAAGTGCCATTTATTGCTCTAATTGGTAATAAAAAAAAAGAGGATAACTCTTCCCCGCTTAATATTGCTAGCTTAAAGACTATTGAGAGAGTATAAAAAAACATGACTGCCAGCTGCTTTCTCCCTTTCCATCTTCATTTTTATTCTTCTTGTATGTTTTGCTCCTGGTGTACTTTTTGCATAAAACTTTGTGTACCATTCCACACGTACAACTCATCTATCTACTTTCTTTTAGTCTCATGAATTATCTTCACCTCTCTACTTTTACAGTTTGTATATGCCAGTGTTCAGGATTTACGTAATAATGGAGGAAAAAAAAATTCCCTAGTATGAATACATTTTTGCCTCTTAAATTTATTAATTACATTATCTATGTACATATTTAGATCTCATCTCATCTGTTTTTATTCATGGTATTCCTTAACAAAATTAAATGTGTGCTTGAATTCTGCAAGTGGATGTGAATTACATTGGTTCTGCAGGTTTAAACAAGGCTTTATATAGAAACCTGGTCTTCAGAAACTTAGTTGTAAAGTATTTAATTATAACTATTTCTTTTTATACTAAATAAACTGCAACAAGAAAGCAGTGGTGGAGTGACTTACCTCAGAACAGCTCTTAGGATGTTACTATAGATGAAATGAAAACCAGCTCTGGGACCTGTAACTTGAGAACACATTAGTGGTGTCAGGCATTCAGTCAGTGTTTTTACATAATCCTCAGAGAGATTAAAGAAGGGGCTTAAACCAACTAGATATTAGATCTTGGAAGACTAAGTTACAACTTTTCCCTCCTTCCTCCAAGATCCTGTAAATCATCTAATATGGAAGGGTTGTTCAGATATAGTTACTAGTCAAGAAGTTGCTAATCTGTAAAGTGTGTCCCATTTAGCAGAAGTTTTCTTTCCTTAAACTTAAAGGAGCCTCTTGGTAATATTGGAAAAGTTGAATTCCAGATGAAAACGGTAATGTTTTATCCACTTAACGTGCTTTCATTCTGCTTCTTTTGTACTTAGCACAGTAGTTTCAGTTGACTGATTAGCAAGTTAGGACATTTTTATGCCTAATCTGTAAGCAAACGCATAACAACTAAACAAACAAATTTTTTTCCAGGCTTGGGTGAAAGCTATTTTTGTAGTATGAGAGAATTAAATGACTTTAGCACACACTTACATTCTGGAGAAGAACTCTGTAGTATTAGACACTACCTTCCAAAGCCAGATCAACACAATATGGTGTTCATTTTGTATCCCTAACTTGTTTTCTGCCCTTTTCTTGGCCAGAAGAATTGTTACAAAATTAGCTATAGAAAGCAGGAATGTTTGTGTGCGGACATTTGGAAATGTAATTTACACTCGCTTTTGCTTCTTTTCCAGTAAACCAGACATGTCACGCCTGCGGCTCGCTGCTGGGAGCGCTATTGTGAAGCTGGCGCAGGAACCCTGCTACCATGAAATCATCACGTTGGAACAGTACCAGCTGTGCGCGTTAGCAATCAATGTAAGGAGGGCTGCACGGAGCAGGAGTCTGCGGGGTCCTGACTGTAGAAGAAAAACGTCCTCCGTGACATAGAGATACACATCTTAAATGTGTATATCTTGTTTTGAAAATGTTATGGAGGAGAAACATTTCCAAGTTCTAAAACTGGCGTTTGAGTTTTGGGTTGCTAACATGGTACAGTTGATTCTCATTACTTGTAGTACTTCTGTGCCACAGTCATTCCAAGCACTGAATTAGCAAATACCGAACCATTGCTCACAGGGGACACATGGGTGGTTCCTGCAGGTGTCTAGTCACAACCTTTTTATCCATCGGTCAGTACATGACCTTGTTTGACGTGCGCTTCTGTTTAGAGGCACCTTATTTAATGTATAGGTATTTCCTTAACATTGAACTCACAGCCGACAGCACTGCACCTCATGCCTGAGGAAAGTTTATCTCACACACGGATTTTCTCCAGAAGGCACATCCCAGCCTTCTTGTCCTTAGAAACACTGAACAGCACTTCAACACTCTGCTTGGAAGCTATTTTAAACAACAAAGTCAGCAACAAAAAGTACAAAAATGTGGAAAATGTGGCACTACATAGACCACCAAAAGGACACTCATTTATAGCGAGCGCTGAAACCAGACGGCAGACATGGCCTCGTTGAGCCTCCACGGGACACATCACGGCAGCCCACATTTTGGCTGCTCAGTGCATTCACTGGGGAATGACTGTGAAAACGTCACAAGTGGTGATTTTGGGGGTTACAAATATTAGTGAGTGGGTAAACTCACAAATACAGAATGTGCACATAATGAGGTTGAATATAATTTTTCAAAGGAAGAAAAAATATAGAAGTTTATAGTTTTATAATAATGATGTTAATTTTGGGTAAGAAGCATTCTTTATTACTCAGTGAGTTAAAATTTCAAATTATTAACGGGTGTTAATGGATTCATATTCCAGTCTTATGGGTTTCATATTAGAGAAACATAATATTTGAACTATATCACTTTATAAGTTATTGGCATCGTTGAGAAAACTAAAGAAAAAGGGCTTCCATGGTAGTAAATAAGATGTTCCAGTATGAGTGTTTCATTCATACTTTGGTTATTTTACACTTAGTTTTTCTGTTCTTTTCCAGTCTATGTGTAAGAATTTGGCATTTACTTCAGGGATTGTTGTAAGTTTTCTTTCTATCCCACTTCCATCTGCTTATTTAAAAATTGCAGCTTACGTGTAACCCTACATATAAACTATTACCTATTTTTTAATTGTAATCGTTTTGTCAATTTCTGGTTAATTGCAGTCTTTAAAAGTTATTCCAAATCCTGTTGATAATTTGTTTTAGTTTCAGTGTTGTTATTCAGATATTAGACTAAACCATTTGAAAAACGAAATTTTTGAGGAGCCCAGGGTTTTCTGGTTTAGTTTTCCCCCTTAATTTTGGAGATAATCTTATTTTGCAAGAAGGTGAAAATTTTTAAAGTATGTGTTAAATTTCGTAGAAGAAAACATCCAATGTGATTATTTTTTTAAATTGGTAATACTTGCATTCTGTTGATTTATCAGATTCTTAGTCAGATATTTCATAGGGTATTGGTGCTATTAGTATTGAAGTAGAATGTTTTTTAAAAACCAAGAAAATACTGACATATGTAAAAAGAGAGGCTTTGTTTGAAACTTTGTGTAATGGTATGTGCAAACATATGTTAAACTTCCACCATGTGTGAAAATCATTTGCACTTACTAAATTTCCAGAGACTTTCTTTTCTAGCATAGTATTTGTTACTACTATCTCAGTCACCAGATTCCTAAGGCGGAAGTTCAGATTGCCTAAGTTACATGATTGCTTTGGAAGTCTGTTGACTGTGGAGCATGAATTAATGGTTAGAAGTTAATTATCAGCATATTCTCACAAGTTACAAACATATGAGGTTACCTTATTTTATTCTAAACCAAACGTTTGTTTCCCTAATCCTTTAAACCACATGCCTGTCTCTTTAAACCTCCAAACCTCAAGCAAGTAATCTGTATCTTTGTCTCTCCCCCTCTTATCTCTCACACACTACTCGTTTGCCTGCACTGTTTTCCAGAGATGCTCTATTAAAGTCCCTAAATCCAATGACATTGGTCTGCATTGGCCATGTCCTTCCTGCATCATTTGACACAGCTAATGAGCTGTGCAACTTTATTCTTGAAACTCTGTTTGGTTTCTGTCCCCTGATTTTTGTTGTACTTCTCTGACTACATTTTCTGACTCTTCTCTTTTCCTTGTGATGCATGTGTTCTATGAAGATCTTTCCATGGCTAACTTTTCCCCTTATACATTCTTCTTTGGGTCATCTAATTTTTTATGTAGGTGATTCCTGTACTAGCAACATTAACTTTTTTTTAAGCCTTCAGTCCCACTTTTGATGCTAAACAGAATTTTCAAATTTTAATTTTCAATGACTATAAGACTGAATTCATAATAGTTCCCAGATCTACTCTTTTATGACTGTAGAGCCTCAATAGCATTAAGTAAATATGACTGGCATTTCTTACACCTACAAGAAGGTTTATATTTGACTATTTGCTTGCCCTTGCACCTTATTGCAAAAGTGTCATGTGGATTATTGTGAGACTTTCTCTATTGTTGATTGAATTTGCATCTCATGGTTCTGATCATGTTATTCCCCTAGTCAAACATATATAGCGGCTTATACTCAGAAAAAGTTACATATTTTACAACTTGCTGTTCAAGCCCTTGTAATATTTGGACTCAAACATACATGTAAAATTCTTCTTTAGTACACTACCCTTTACCTACTCTCAGTTCAGTGAAACTGAACCTTTTTTTTCTTTTTTTTTTCATTTATGTGCCTGTAGTTTGCTGCCTCTAATTTTTTTTTCACCCTCCCATTTCTACACATCCAAATCCAACCCTTTCGGTAAATCAAGGATCAGACACAATCTTCTGCACAAAACTTGCTCTGATTCTTACAGCTGCTCTCCGTTTGATTTCCTGCGGGTATTATCTGCAGTCCTCTAATATATACATGCCTTGTGCGGTAGTTATTTATGTGCCTGTGGTTTCTCTGGCCTTGGGTTCTTTAAAAGCAGTATTGTATCTCAGAGACCTTTGTCATGTATTTGAGTAGAAAATAAATCTGGTGGAAATTCAATAATATGAGTCTTAACATTATTTTATAAATTAACAAGGTATTTTAGAATTTGCAATTCAAATTTACTGTGTACAACTATGTAAATACAAAGATGAGTAAGTCATGGCTTCAGCTCCCCAAGAAGGTAACCTGAGAAAACAAAATACAAATACATATTGATAATAAATGCAGTATACAAAGTAATTGAATTGTTTACAAGATTCTAAAATTAGTCCTAAGGATAATTTGTACCAAAAAAAGGCCACTAAATGTAAATTTACTTAAGATGCAGACTACTCAAAATTCAGACTTTATTCATAGTGAGTAGTGAATAAAAGCTTTGATTGGAACTTTATTTTGGGGAAAAATATTTTGTAGGATAAGACACCATCTCCTTTTTTAAAAAATACTAAGCCAATTATTGGTATAACCGTAACCATGAAAGTATCAAATGTTTGCTTTTTTGAGAGTGTTTTTTCCTGATAAAAATTGTATTATTCTGTCCTTTACACTTAACTTTTATAGCAGTCAAAAGGATAATCATCTTTGTATAAAAATAAGTATTTGAAGACTTCCTCCGTTCCCAGGAGCACAACTTTTAATTTTAAGTCTTTGTTCAGCTGATTCTCTTTTGATGTATCTTTTGCGTCATCATCATCAAATTTCTCATATTCTGTTGTTAACTGTCAGTTGTCTCGCATATGATTTGACATTCTTCTCTCACATCATTTTAATGACTTTTTGGAATCCTACTTTTGCCATGATTCACAATTGACATAATTAATTTGCATTGTGTTACTGGATCCTGAATGACTGGTGAGAGTGACCAAAACATGGTCTTGGTTGGGAATGCATCTAAGTATGGCAGGGATGTTTGAGTGGAGATTAACTTTTTTACGAGTGGTCTGTTCATATGTGAATATACTTGTGTTATGTTCACTTAATACAGTTTGTAATTCGATATTTTTATAATACATAATTGATTATGAAGATTCTTCTTCCCCATGGGAGTGATACTGAGGAAGGAGTGAGTTAACTTGAACCTTGTTTCATTGAATGTGAGGGTGGATAATAGACAGTATTTCTGCGAAAGCTAGACTACTTTTTACAAAGGTTTTTGGTATTATAAGAAACAAGTTTAAATTAAATGAAAAAAGATAACATAAAATAAGGATTTAAAGATAAGGAGGGCAAGATGTTATGACCTAGGTTTTGAAGAAAAACAAAATGAACATTCTAAGAAGAAATAATGTACATAAAATTGCAAAAATATGAACTACTCCACACCTTGTTATAATTGGTGGAGGGTAAGGTATAATTTTAAAGGTCTTTGTGTGTCACGTGGAAGGTCTATGCATGTCTCATGTGATTAAAAGGTCATACCGCGCTTTTCCCAATAGTTTAGAATAAATTCTGATAATCTGTCAGGTACTGTGCTTGGCTTAGAGGCACAAAGCTGAGGAAAGGCATAGTTCTTACCTTGAAGGGACGAGCGACAGACATGTAAACTGGTCGATTTAATACTGTGTACTAAATGCAATGCTGGAGACACACAAAAGGCCAGGAGAGCACAGGGGGATGTGGGGTGGAGATTGCAGCTTTCTGGAGGATACAGGAGCTGTTGTGACCATGAGGAGTTGTTAACTAAGAGAGTGCCCGTGGGTGGTTTAGGAGAAGGGTGGATGAGGAAAGCAGAGGCAGCAATAATGAGCAGATTGGTGGGACAAAAAGTAATTTTGTTTCTCAAATTAATTAACACTTGCCTCAAAGTTGTGCGTTTTAATTCGAATAGTTTTTTTAAAAAAACAATAGAACTGAAATATATAAATATATAAATATTGCTCGGTAAATGAAAAAGCTAACTATGAGATTGTTGAAACTGTTTTTTTCATTATTTAAGTTAGGGTGGATTTATATTTACGAGTTTTATCTGTTTTAGAAGCACCATCATTATTTTCTGACACGTGTAACTGGTAGTAACGAGGGTCCAGGTAAATACTCCAGCGTAGAAATTAACTTGTCACAATATCTCAGTCTTGTTAGCTGAAGCAATGGTCATGGATAAACCTGCTGCGTTTACCCCTTTGGTTACTGATATAGCAGATTTTGTGTCTGAAGTTATTACTCTTTGCTGCCAGGTGGATAACATGTGGGATGGAATAATTGTGTCTTCACAGGATGAGTGCTACCAAGTAAGACAAGTATTTGCTCAGAAACTTCACAAAGGCCTTTCCCGATTGCGGCTTCCCCTCGAGTACATGGCAATCTGTGCACTCTGTGCCAAAGACCCCGTGAAAGAGAGAAGAGCTCACGCCAGGCAGTGTCTGGTAAAAAACATAAACGTGCGACGCGAGTATCTGAAGCAGCACGCAGCTGTTAGTGGTGAGCATACATGAGAAGGAGAAGTCTACTTTCCTGCCTGTCACTTTTATGGAACACAAAATGATGTTACTGTTATTTATTATATTCTAATCAACACTCATTGAATAAGAAGTTGTTACTATTTTTCAATAATAGCTTGTCCTTTAAAAAGTTCATGTTTAAAATACAAATGTGTGGGTATTTAAATATCAACCCATTATCTCTGTGTAACTGATGAAATGGCCAAGGGAAACAAGCAGTGACACTGGATGGAGGTACTTTTTATAGAACAGTGAAATGTGTACATTTGTATACATAGTCTGTCAGGGGTGTCCAAACTTTTTTCAACGGTTTTCACCAAAGGCCATATGCGGTAAAATACACAAACAGCCGGGCCACTCACTCGAGGTGAAGTACGTGTTGCCTCACCTGGTTTATTTAAGTAAACTAAATATATTTTTGGAATTTGCTTTGGGCCAATTAACAATGGATTGCGGGCCGCGGTTGGTCCGCGGGCCGCAGTTTGGACACCCCTGGTCTAAGTATTGTCTTTCAGTTTTTTAAAAAATACAGGTCTTTGATCTTTGCTGGTTGGTCTCACTTGTAGCTGACATTAATATCAGATGTTTCTGTGCCTATTTTTAATCTGCTCACTTCACCCTATCCACGTTATTAGTTTTTGTGCCTCTCTGACCTCTGCAACGTATTTAACAGCATTAAAATCATCCGATTTTCCAAGTCACATGAAATACGTTATCCCCCTTCTCGTTGGTCACCAAATCCTTCATTCTTCCTCTGGCTATTTGGAACATTTCTCCTCAGCTCTCCCACCCTGCTGTATTTCTCTTGGATGGGTGTATATCCCTGTTGTGTTTCCCTGCCCCTGGCCCACCTCCAGCTGTGCCACACAGCTATCAGGATTACCTTTCTAAAGCAGACTGGAGCGTATCACTGACTGCGTGAAATCTGTGCTGGTTCTTCATGGCTCATAGGATCCAGTAGAATCTCCTAACATAGCCCTTTATAGTTCACACTCAGCCTGAGTTTCAAGCTTTCTCTCTAGCACTCCCTCCTATAAATTTCATGCTCGTTGTACTCGGGATTATTTGAAATGTGTTCAGCCATCTATTTTCCCTGTTGTCAACTCTGTCTGGAAATTGCCTCCCCCTTCCAGACAAACAGACAAATAAAACCAACAAGTGTGGTTTGCACCTTTTAAATCCTTTAAAATACATAGTTTTTGGTGTTACCACATCACTGGGACCCCTTTTCTTTCTCTTCCTTCCTCATCTTGTTAAAAACGAGTGCTCTGCAGTCAAATCCCACCTCTGCCATTTACCAGTTGTGTTTGGGCATATTATTTTAGCAGTCTGAGCCTTAGTTTCCTTATTTATAGAATTGGTATAATTGTACTCATTTCTTAGAGTTGTTATGAGGATTAAACAGTTATGTACATAAAGCACCTGCATGGTCCAAAGAAGTACTCAGTAGCTGTTAGCTGTTCCTAAGTTAGGGCCCCTTCCACACTGAGGTGTAGCTTCTGTCCCCGTTCATTCTTCAGGCCTCTATCTAGTCTTACTCATCTTTATAGTTAAAATAGTAAGCCTGAAAAATTGTAAGCACTCAATAAATATTTGGTAGAGTTTAATTTGAGTTTCACTGAATTTTGAACCTTGGTACTTTTTTCTTCCATACCTGCCTTGAAATGAATATTACACACAGACTATTCTCTTTGAGTTCAGCAATAGAAATAGAACTTGGTACCTCATTGACACATACATTATTGTATTCCAGGTTGAACATCTAATTTAAAATTTTATTTTGAAGCTAGGAAATGTAATAGGTATGTTCAGAATATGCAGCCTGGTCTTTGTAGATAACCTTTATTAAAGTTAGTGTTACAATTCTAACCTGTAATGGAATATGCTGATCTCAGTCAAAATACAAAAATCTTTTAAACTATAAAAATGTTCCTTTTTTACTTAAAATGTCCTAGAAACTCTTAAGTTTGTTCTTTTATATCTATTCTTCTGTTACAGATAGTATCAAATACTTTTTACTTTGATACTACAAATAGTATCAAAAATCTTTACTCTCTACTGTTGTGCCTAACTCTAACACTAACTCTGAAAAATTTACTAGTTTTTCATTTTGCTCAGCAGCTTACAAGGGAATGTTGAACATAGGGCTATTTATAATAAGAAAAATCGATCATATCTTTCTTGGTCTTAGATATAGTTTGTTTGGGTCACTTTTTTCCCATATGCATTTGAAAACTGAAAGAATTGTCCTGTGACTTCAGCACATGGTGCATTTAATAGGCATTTCAGTATTGGACATGATGGATGGATGGATGGATGAATAAACTGTTTAATTTATGGTGTACCTCAACTGGGTACTTCAATATATTTTTCTTCTAGCCATATTGTGGTACTATTGGGATGCAGGAAATAATAGTATCAGAGAGAGAGAAAGAGAGCGAGTCAGTAAGATTTGATTTTCTAACCTGGATGTTTTTGTTTTGTTTTTGTTTTATTTCTCTCTCTTTTTTTTTTCTTTTTCAGAAAAACTATTGTCTCTTCTACCAGAGTATGTTGTTCCATATACAATTCACCTTTTGGCACATGACCCAGATTATGTCAAAGTACAGGATATTGAACAACTTAAAGATGTTAAAGAGTAAGACTTGTTCCATCCCATTTTCCTGTTTTCTGCAAGTTTTTTTCCCTTTTCCTGCTGATAATGGAATCTCAATTGTAATTAGTTTGTTAGATTTCTTTCATTTCTTAGGAATTTAAGGTCCTTTCCCTTATTTGTTCTCTTATTTTTCTTTTTTTATACCACCTCTTCATATTTCATTTCTTACGTAATTTCCCAAAACTTAGTTTAGTATAATTACTGTATACTGTTCTATTTCTCTACCAGTCTGGCATTTCTTTTCTATTGAAGCAATCCATTAAAAGTTTCCATTCCAGTTCTTTTCCTACCGTCTTCTAAAACTCTGTATTGATTTTCATGTGGAGTGAAGTAATACTCTCCTGTATTCACACAATAAACACACTTTCTATGTAGTAACTTATCTTCCTCCATAAGAACTAAAAAATGGTTTAATTTAATAATAGGCCAAGTCGATAACAAGGGACCGCTCTCACTTACTATTTCATTGATTTTCTAAATAAAGTTCATTACAGTTGTAATTTTTTCAGAGATTATTATTGAGAGGCCAGAAAAGCATATGTGTCTGGGTGTGGAATAGAGGATTATAATGATATTTAGAGAAATTTTTATAAGAAAAGTATAGTTCTTTAAATAAGTTTGAGACCCTGGTCCTTTTTCTGTTACAATAAAGGATGACCTTGTGATTTTAAATAAATTAATTTATTATGCCTTTAGCTTCCTAGTAAAGTAAAATAACTCTTGCTTTCTTAATTCATAGAAATATTTTAAAGTTAAATATTTGAGATGCTTCAAGAAAATAAAATCAAATTACTGATAACTTGGCACAGTTTCTGTTTTTTAAAAATAAGCAATTAGGTCTCCCAAAATGAATTCTATGTTAGAGTAATTATAACTAATGAAAACTTCTAACAACCCCTTTTCCAGAGACAGTTGAAATTTGGAACAGATAAAATACTCTTTAGAATTTACTCAGCATTTTTGGTTGTATCTCTAAATTGCCCCTGTACAGACATCAGTAGCTCCAGTCTATGAGACAGCCACTCCAGAAGGATTTATTCTATACCTGAGACCCTGAAGGTTATTTTTTTCCTTTCTAGAAGGATACCTTGCTTAGAATTTCTCTCTTCTTCTGCCATTGCTTTTTTTTTCTCTGTGCTATAACTCTGTCCCATTTGGTCTGTATTCTACAGAGACAAAGCACTTTTGTTTTTTTTCTTAAATACTAGAATTTTTTTTTTGTAATTAACTTTAAAATGGAGCTAACTTTAGAACTAAAACTTTCTTTTAAGTTTTCCCTCTTTAAGCAAAGACAGTGTGTGTAGTTGTCAGTCATGACTTTTTCCTCTCTAATTTACTGATGAAGATTCTTAACTATTAAGTAAGGTAGTTATGTTTTCTTGAAGACTTCCAATTGGGACTATAGTCAGTCTTGAGTATTTGAGGCTTCACTTTATTCATGGCCCAGTTTATTCCTTTAAACAGTCTTCCCTTTCTGTCACAGGCAGAAGTTAAGATTCATACTTTCCATCATTTATTTCTTTTTAACCTTCCTCCCTGGGAAAATTAGTGAGACTTTGAGAAGGGTTCTCATGAACTCAAACAGACATTGCTGATGTGTTGTGATATGTATGTGTAACATATCTTTTTTTTTCTCTGTTGACTTATAGCTGTTTTCTTTTTAATTTTTTCTGCTTCCGGAGTTCATTATATTTATATTTAGAATTACTGTATCTGTACTTAACAACGAATTTTTCTTTCTGTTTTTCTTTTTTGTTTTTTTTTTCTTAGATGTCTGTGGTTCGTTTTAGAAATATTAATGGCTAAAAATGAAAATAACAGCCATGCATTTATCAGAAAGATGGTAGAAAATATTAAACAAACAAAAGATGCCCAAGGACCAGATGACACAAAAATGAATGAAGTATGTAATTCTTTATAAATAGTTATGATTCCATGTCGATTTAAGCATTTGAATGTAGCGGATGGAACGTCTGTAGTATTTGTAGATAATGTCAAATATTATCTTTTCTATTAGTAAATAATAGTATTTCTATTAGTCGTAATTAGACTTACTAATATAGAATTGGTAGTATAGAATTAATAGTAATACTGTTGCTAGTAAACTAACGAAACCAGTGGTGTGAGCATTTTCACTTAGCACTATTGTACTGGGAAGTGCATGCTGAACGCATGTTCTCGAGCTGCTCCTAGCGCAGAGACTAGGGAGCCAAGTTACGCAGCTCGTGTTCGTCCTGCCGTTGCAGAAACTGTACACCGTGTGTGATGTTGCCATGAATATCATCATGTCCAAGAGCACCACGTACAGTCTGGAATCGCCTAAAGACCCAGTCCTGCCAGCTCGTTTCTTCACCCAGCCTGACAAGGTAGCTATTTGAGAATTTTTCGTGTAAGTTGAACTAAAACGTCTAAGCACTAGATTGAGGGAAGGTCATGAAGAATCAGCATCAAGAGCCAGCCTACTACTAATGTGATGGGCAGAGCTCCTCAAGGCCAGAATACAGGCCAGCCTGGAGAGAACGAGCAAGGTCGAGGTTAGTTAGCAGGACCTAGAGTTGTGCTCGGTGTTCTGCTGGTCGAAGGGCACAGGCAGAAAGGTGGGCAAAGCGCATGGATCTGGGTTCGTGGCCGTTGACCCAAAATGGGGAGGGCAGGGGAGTGCTGACAGCAGTTACCAGGCCTTCACTGAGACTTACAACTGGTGTGAGGAGACGAGCAGAGAACTGACGCAGGCCCAAGACCCTGGTAAGGCGACAGGAATGTTCCCACTGTCGTAAAACTCAAGTATTGTAGGAGATGTCAAAGGTTTTCCAGAATCTCCCTTAGAGTATCATAAAATACCTAGGCCTATTGAGTAACTGCGAGTACAGAAACCGCCACTACCTTCTTTTTTTCTTTTTTTAGCAAAATACCAGTTAAGATCTTACTAGTGTATAGAAATTTGGAGCAGCCTTGTAGATTTGCCCAGTAACTGAAAACAGCTGTCTGCTTGTAAGCATTCGCCTGCTGTGTTTCAGATGGCAGGAGTGTATGTGGTCTCTTCTGTGGAGTTATTACAGAAGCATGTGCTTTCGGACGCACTCTTAGACTCTAGCATGTTAGAATTTGAATATGTTCCGTTAATATTGGAGTTGGTACACGGTTAGTTTAAGCTTATAGTATTTGAAATCAGTGACTGGGAATTTGTGTTTCAACTGATTATTTGGTTTAAATAAATGTGTATTTTGCTATGTACTTTAAAACAAAAGCTGCACTATGCTTTGTTGGCTTTTGAACCTCCTCGCAGATAGTGTTTCAGTATTCACCGACTACATCTTTTTCCCTTGCTTGTAGAACTTCAGTAACACCAAAAATTACCTGCCTCCAGAAATGAAATCATTCTTCACTCCTGGGAAAGTATGTTTTGAGAATCGTTTTAATTCTTATGCAGTAGTTAATTTTAGTGTGATTATTGGCATAATTATGTTATTTTGTATTTCTTTAAGAATTGGTATATCTAAAGTTATAGAATATTATTATTATCTTCCATTTACTAGTAAGAAACAGTTATATTTACTATGTAGATGTAAGCTAAAATACATGGACTTATTTTTTTAGCTTATTATAAAGCTCTAGGGACTTTGATCCTTAATTATCTTATTCTGTAATAATCAAGATATAAATCTTAAAAGGCATTTGCTGATGTCCTTCCATAGCAAGAGTCTAATTGTCTATTTTAATTGTTGATTATACGTTTCATTTATTTTCTCACTTTCTCCGTAAGCCTTTTCGTCCATATAACTAAGAAACTTGACTCTTAGGCTATCTGTACAGTTTTTAATTCATTCAACTGATACTTAATTTATCATTCTATTTTGCTTAAGGATAGGCACATTTTCTTGATTTGTATTATAAATACTTTGCTAGAAACGTTATTAATAGTTCTTTACATGTAAATGTTTTTGGGCTTTAATCAAATAGAAAGAGACATGCGTTTTTCCTTTCAGCCTAAAACAACCAATGTTCTGGGAGCTGTTAATAAGCCGCTCTCGTCAGCAGGCAAACAGTCCCAGACAAAGTCATCCAGGATGGAAACGGTCAGCAATGCCAGCAGCAGCTCAAACCCAAGCTCTCCGGGAAGAATAAAGGGGAGGTACGTACATAAGAAATATCAGCATTTTATAAATGTAAGGATTATATTTACGGATCCCAACAAGGCTATGAGAACTAAAATAACTCAAAATATCTAACCTCAGTGAGTGGAAATCAGTGCATACCATTTAATATTAGTGGCCACTTACAAGTTCATATGAATTTGCTTGCTCAGGTAGGTAGTCCATCTAGCCTTCCATATTCTAGCTTGTGGGGGTAATCTAATTTCCATTGTCTATCAATTGTAACACTTAAATGATGGTACATCTATACAGTGGAATACACAGTCATTAAAAATGATGAGGTAGGAGCTAATATGAAGAATTTCTACAATACATTGTTGAATGAAAAGGCAAATAGAACAGTATTACAGTGTTTGGGTTTTTAAAAAGGATCTGTATTCCCATTTGCTGTATGTGCATAAAGTTTCAGTAAGAATACACCACATCTTACTGGTGACCCAGTGCAGGATGGAGATCATTTTATACTCTTTGGTATGGTTTAAGTTTCTTTTTACCATGTACATTTATAAACTTTTTTGGTTGTTTAAAAATAGTTTTTAAAATGTACTTTTAAGTCATGCTTTCTAGGAGATATTTTTCTTTTTAAGAAAGAAGAAAAGGAAACACATTTCACTGTCTCATTTTAGCATAGTGCTTAGTACGTCATTGGTTAGCAACACAGCCTTGTACAGGCTAACCTGCCACTGTTTATTGGTTTTGTTAAGCTACTATGAAAGACTGTTGATTTTTGCATTGTTCATAACAAATTAGTAGAGAAGGGAAGAGACATTCTAAAATAGCTTATTAATTTCCTTGTAATGAATAAATTGTTGAATGGTACATAATACAATGGAAATAGAGCAAAAATTATGTCTATAGCTCTTGTTTACTCGAGATTCCTATATTAATGTGTGTTAACAGCTAATACCTAAGTGACCCTTCAGCCATATCATGTAGACATTTTCTAGTGGACATTCTCATACCAGAACATGACCAGAATATTTCCTAAATTACTGGTTTTTCTCCTTGAATTCCTGGTTAGAATCAAAGATGATCTAATTCACCCAAGTCATCTAAGCTAAGAGCTTCAAAATTGTCTTTGACTCTCCCCATGCTAGGTTCTGCCAGTTATTTTTCTCTACAATGTTTTATACTTCTCTTTTTTACTATCATTTCAGTCATTCCCTTTCTTTAGTTATTGTAGTATTTGGTTGTTTGCTGTCCTTATTCTTCTGGCTATGTAGATCATATCACTGCTGGAGAAGTTCTTTAAATGTTTCTGGTTTCAGGTTACTCCTTGCTCAGAAATCTTAATTGGCTCCCCTATTTGCTTTCAAGACAATTGTTTTACCCTGTCCTCATCTCCCATTGTTATTCAAAACAAATGACACCTACTTTCCCTACTGTACTTTTTCATCATATTTGGTTAAACTTTCTTTCAGACTTTGACTAGACTATTTTGTCACTTTTTTCTCCATATTCCCTCTGTTCGCTAGGACTTTCTAAGAGAATGAGCCAGATTGGTTGGAGAGATCAGCTTGGTTGGAGAGTAGGAATGAGGGAGGTAATGGCAAGAGGTGAAGTTGAGAGGTAGCCAGATGATGTTTGGACTTGTGAGTAATGTAAGGAATTTGGATTTAATTTTTAAGTACAACTGGAAGGTATTGTTGTGGAATCTAGTGATCTAATTTGTGCTTTTAAAAGATTGCCCTGATTACTTGTGGAGAATAGAGGAGCTAGAATTGAGTTAGAGAACCTGAGTAGGAGTCAGCTAATAGTAATATAGGAAAGGGATGAAGAGGGAGGAAGATGGTAGGTACATAAATTTGGGATTTATTTTCTCACCAGATCCAAATGGTCTTGTTAATGGATTAGATGTGAACAGTTAATCCAAAGGAGGGTGTAAGGATGTGTCCTGGGTTTTTTGCCTGATTTCCACTATAGATGGTCATGCCATTTACTGAGATGTAGGATCCTTGAGGGGGTGTGTGTGTGTGTGTGTGTGTGTGTGTTGGGAAGGTGGGGAAAAGAAGAATATGCAACTGTTCTGGCTGTTAACGTTTAGATGCCTATTGGAAATTCAAGTGAGTGGGCAACTGGATATGTGAGTATCTAGAGTTCAAGGCAGCTTCTGAGTCAGAGATTGAAATTCAGGATTCAGTGATGTTTATATGGTTTTTAAAACCAAATAAGGCTGAGATCACCGATGACAGAAGACTGAGCCTTTATACCAGTGCATGAGAGCAAGAGCTTGTTGGGTGCCTAGTCCATGCCAGGCACTGACCCAAGTGCTTTCGTGTATATTGGTAAGGAAAACTGACAGAGGATACATGCTTACTTTCTAGCAGGGGAAGGTAGTCAGCAGGTGGTAAACATCATAACTTTAGTGTATTAGAGGGTGTTAAGTGTGAGAAGAAAAAATGGAATGGGGATAAGGGAGAGGCAGGGGACAGGGCAAACTAATGTAAACCAATCCAACTTCCCAGCAAGAAAAGGTTTAGTTTGCTTTATGTTCCCACTCAAAGATAGGATTAGGTTTTAGAAAGTTTGAAAAAGAAAACTAAATTTGTGATTTTCGATTTTCCTGTTTTGTTAAATGTATTTCATTGCTTGTTGATTTGGTGCTAAATAATGATCATATAAAATCAATACTTTTTTGACTAGAATGAACCTTTTTTTTCATAAAGCTATAAAGCAACACTAGAGAACATGAGAAGCTTTTAAGGTTATTTGATTATAATAACAATTGCAAATGTTTATATTAAAAGGCTTGATAGTTCTGAAATGGATCACAGTGAAAATGAAGATTACACAATGTCTTCACCTTTGCCGGGGAAAAAAAGTGACAAGAGAGACGACTCTGACCTTGTAAGGGTGAGCTATTTGGTTTGCTTTTATCATTATAATAATAATGATTACTATTATTTCACTGTGTAAGTAATTTTTACACTGAAACCAGTTGATATTACTCTCATATTTGACATGATTTTCTTTGAATGGTTTTAATCACAAATTTGAGTCTATAATTATCATTGACCATGTAATTTAAGTATATTGAATTTCTTGTATTTATTTGTCATTCTAATAAGTAATTTTGATTCTTTAGGACTTCGGAATCAAACATACCAATTCCATACTCAGAACTGCTTGTTTTTTGTTTTGTTTTTTTAAACATAATAAGCTTAGACTTAGCCTTAGAGAAAGGGAATAGAATGAGGGTCCTGAAAGGCTTCTCCATTTTAATTGATTTCTTGAGCCTTTAATTACTTTAAATAAGCTTCTAGTAAAGGTGGGAAATACTACAGTCCTCATAAAGTCCTTTTTTAGTTTTTAAATTTTAATAGCAGTGATAGCTTGTATGGTAGACACAATTTGTAAATGTCACTTGAAGACAAATTTGGTAGTTTTGGTGCAGCTACAGAATACAGTTATGTATTCCAGCAAAACCTGATGGCCTTAATAACTGGGCACATTTTGACTTTCTAGATTAGCTGTAACACTTCTTGAGTAACTAATTAAGTTTTCTGAATCAGTATCTTTATCTGTAAAATGTAGTTGCTTCCCTGGTAAGATTTATCAGAATAAATGAATTAGCCCAAATGAATTATTGTTGCTGCTGTTGTATTGTCATAAAGATTAATATGTTTGATTAATGATTACCATAATAATAAAGTTAATGTGTTTGATTTTACTCAGTTAATAGAGGTGGAAGGTTATTAATAAAATAATTACTTTTGCTTTCTCTAAACTATCACTGCCCTTTCTGTCTTCCACTGGCCCAACATTGTATAGCCCAAGAAGTTTATTTTCAGTTGTTTTCAGGTTTCTCTGATAATTTATTTTGCCAGATAGTTTCTTTCCACTTAAGGAAAATTATTAAAATTCTTACTAAATCCTTACTATCTGTGCTGTAAATTCTGATTTTTATTGGCTGTTTAAAAATTTTCACCCAAGCAGAATTAAAAATTGATCACTTAGCCAAAAAGGAATGCTGTTATCTGGATTTGTAGAAGAGAATCCTTGAATTGGAAAAAGTTTATGTCTTCTAATCCTACTTCTCACTTAGTACAAAAAACTTCATTATCATTTATGAGAGTTGGGTACCACATGCTTGAAAATGCTTTACGTGGGAGCTTATAGTTTCTCCCGTTTGTTAGAAACATCAGCTAGGCCACCCACACCCGCATGCTGGCACTTCCCCCCCACCCCCAATTTGGGAAACATTGTTTTGATTCTTAATATCCTATAAATTCCATATCTGCTTTTACCTTACGGAACAGTGCAGAACAGTCTCTGGAACAGTTTTGAATTTCTGAGCCTTTGAGGTTTATTTATGATATAAAGAAGGCCTTTCATTTTCAGAAGTACTAGAAGAGCCTTATTAATATAGTTTCAACTGAAATATCCTCAAAGAGGTGAGCATTATGAGACAGAAGTTTAATTTAAAGACAAATAAACTATAGTGAAAGAGCACTCCTGTTACAATGAAAGGGGACTGTCTTCTTTGCCTACTACCAGCTTCACATTCACATTTCACTGCAAAGGAATTATTGTCTATATACGTTTATGTTCAAATTTTAGTTTTACAAGAAACATATTTTTCACATTTCCTGTTCCTAACATCAGTTTTATACTCCCTCTGTTCTTAAGACAATGCAGTGAAAAATGAAAAAGAAATTAGAGACCGTAATTTAGGAAACTAAATTACTTTATGGTATTTTCAAGAAAGCAGCATCGGTTTCCTGTTTACCAGCAACCTTTTCCAAAGCTTCAAGGAATGCAACCACCCCTTCAGATCTTTGAACATCAAAATGAATTATAGCATTTAAAATTAGAGGTGGCACTTTAAATTTAGTTCTAATTTAATATTTCTTTTATCTTCCTACCGTGTTTCCCTGAAAATAAGACCTAGCCAGGCAATCAGCTCTGATGCGTCTTTTGGAACAAAAATTAATATAAGACCCGGTCTTATTTTACTATAAGACCGAGTGTAATACAATATAATAATATGATATGATATAATATAATATTATGTGTA
Organism: Rhinolophus hipposideros; assembly: GCF_964194185.1. Taxonomy (NCBI): domain Eukaryota; kingdom Metazoa; phylum Chordata; class Mammalia; order Chiroptera; family Rhinolophidae; genus Rhinolophus; species Rhinolophus hipposideros. Next base: position 10,241,093 of record NC_138050.1, read on the forward strand.
ATATAATATAGTAATACAATGTAATATAATAATATAATATGAAATATGCCAGGTCTTATATTAATTTTTGCTCTAAAAGACGCATTAGAGCTGATTGTCTGGCTAGGTTTTATTTTCAGGGAAACACGGTATCTCTGAGTAATGACAGTTAATGTTTATGTACAAAAACTAAATAAATACTAACAAATCAAAACCAGTCATTTATAGATTTTTTTTTTAATTTTTTTATGGAATGTAAGGATAATTTAATGCTAAAAAAATCTTTTAATATATTGTAGCATATCAATATACCAAAGAGGAAAAATATTAACAAGATAACCATGCCAAAGAAGACACAGATATTCAAATATGTACTCTTAATAAATTACTATCTAAAGAATACATCCTTAACATGCTAAAAGTTTTGTCTGTTAAATTGGTAGTGAATGATTTAATCAAAGTTATTTTTAAAGTCAAAATACTTGGAGCATTCTTTTAAAAATCAGGAACAAAACAAGCAAACAGCTGTCACTATTTTTTAAAATTGTTCTAGAATGTTTGACCATTTCAGGAAGACATGAAGTAGGAGTCAAAGGTATGACAATGACAAAGAAGAGACAAATTCATTTCTATTTTTGCTTTCTTGGAAAAATAAGAGAAGCAATAAAAAAACTAGGAATTTAGCATGGTAGCCATATATCTGTATATATGTATGTATGTAACTAACTTTGCTGATTTTACTTTATATCAGGTATGCATTTGGAAGGGGGATTAACTTCATAATAACTACTGCAACAAGAAAATTAGATAGATTAGGGTGGGTGGATGGATGGATGGATGGATATAAACATAACCTTCAAATGAAGTAGTGGGAACCTATGTGGATAAAATAGCATAAGTGAGAAACATGGAGGACTTGAAGAGAGAGAAAGGACATGCCATGTTCCTTCATGGGAAAAATGAATTAAAAAGATGGTAGTTTTTTCTAAATGACTATACAATTGTAAAATTCCAGTGTGATTTTAAGTCCATGTGGCAGAATAAACGGATTTAAAAAAGAGGCATAATAAGGATAAGTTCAGCCCAACAAGACACAAACATACTTAGTTATAATTAGTAAACTATTGTGCTGCTGTTACAATAGCCCATAAACATTATTTTTTAAAACATAATATAGAATAAGGGAAGCATTACAAAATCAGTGATTTTGAAATAATTGAATGTCTCTTTGGGGTTGGGAATAGAGAAACACAGTTTAGAACCTCATCTCACATCCTATTCTAAAACAAGATAAAATAATATCTTAGTTTGCTCAGGCTGCCATAACAAAATACCATAGACTGGGTAGCTTAAACAACAGAAATTAATTTTCTCACATTTCTGGAGGTTGGAAAATTCAAGATCAAAGTGCTGACTGATTCTGTTCCTGGTAAGCACTCTCTTGGTTAGCAGATAGCCACCTTCTTGCCATGTCCTCACATGGCGGAGAGAGAGAGCTCTCTCTGGTGTCTCTTCCAAGGGCACTAATCCCATCACAAGGGCCCCACCCTCATGACCTCTCTTAACTCAAGTACCTGGTAAAAGCCCCCTCTCCCGATACCATCACATTAGGGATCCTGACTTTAACCTATGGATTTTGTGGACAGACAATTCAGTCCATAACAAATGGAAAATAAAATTTTAAAATATACAAAAATGTAGAAGAATATACAATAAAGTACTTAAGACTCCAGTAAACAAATGGATAAGGGGCATAATACCAGTGACATAGTTAGGTATTTCACAGACCTGAAATACAAGGGGCTAATTAAACATATTTAAAAAATTATAGGTAATCAGATAATTCTTTTTCACTGAGTTTTAAGAATGTAAATTGGTACAAACTTTTTAGAAGTTAACTTATTTCAAACTTAGGTATTTCTGTGTTGTATGTACGTGTGTGTATGAAGAGCATTATACATCTTCATACATACTATTCTTGGCTTCTTGGGAGAATTTCCTTAGTATCTGTTGGTAAATCATAAATTCTCTGAATGTAGACTAGGATTTTATTTTAAATTTGAAAGTCACTGATTTTTAAATTATTTTTGTTAACTAGTTGTACTTGGGAAGAAGCAGGATCTTTGATTCAGAAATGTGTTCAGTATTTTTAATAAATGATAAATACATTTGACTTTTTGCAACTTTTATTTACAAAGTAAAAAGTTCTTTTATGATAATGTAAAACATATTAACAGTTGATATTTTATGTCTTACTATTTTATTTAAGACATTTACTATGTCTTACTATTTTATGTCATACTTACTGTATGGTAAAATTAGAATGAGTTAAATTTAGCATTAAAGCATATTCATTATACTTTAGTATAGTTCTCCATTATTCAAGCATTGAGTTAAAATGTTCTTTTTATCTCTTCACTAAAATTTATAATTTAATAAAACACTGATTTTTGAGAGGTTTCCATTTGCGGCTCTCTAGCTTAAGGAAGAATAAAGAATTACCCTCTTACCCCAGAGAATTTTTTTAAATTAAAAAACTATTAATAAAAGCAAGTAAGTAGTTATGGTTCTGATGTATTTAATAACTATACTTTAAGTACATTTTTATGACAGAAGTGGATAACAGATTTTTTTTGTTTGATTCTTCAAAATATGTATACTGACAATTTTATATTTAAAATTGTGATTTTTATCCCTAGTCTGAATTGGAGAAACCTAGAAGCCGGAAAAAGACACCTGCTCCAGATTCGGAAGAGAAATTAGGTATGGATGACCTGACTAAGTTGGTCCAGGAACAGAAACCTAAAGGCAGTCAACGTGGACGGAAGAGAGGCCATACAGCTTCCGAGTCAGAGGAACAGCAGTGGCCTGAGGAAAAGAGGCTCAAAGAAGATGTGTTAGAAAATGAGGATGAACAGAATAGTCCACCAAAAAAAGGTAAAAGAGGCCGACCACCGAAACCTCTTGGTGGTGGGGGTGCACCAAAAGAAGAGCCACCAATGAAACCTTCTAAAAAAGGAAGCAAAAAAAAATCTGGACCTTCAGTAGCTGAAGAAGAGGAAGAAGAAGAGAGACAAAGTGGAAACACAGAGCAGAAGTCCAAAAGTAAACAGCACCGACCATCACGGAGGGCGCAGCAGAGGTGAGAGTGTGTAACTGGAAAGTGCATGTGTTTGTTCCTCTCGTATAAGTCAGAATTTGACACTGTCCACATTTGGGTCTTCCCCAAAGCAGAGCAGAATCTCCTGAAACTAGTGCAGTTGAGCCCACACAGTCCATCCCACAGAAAGGACGAGGAAGACCATCAAAAACGCCATCACCATCACAACCAAAAAAAAATGTGTAAGTTGTAAATAATATTAAATTTTAAACCAATTTCAAATTATTTTGCAAAAGTTTATAAATTTTAAAATATACATAGAGCTGCATTTAAACCCCATCTATTTAGCCCCATCACACTAGGTAAGATAAAATTTTCATAAACTTACCTAGGTGATTGGTATTCCAGTTAACCCTCTGGTAATAATTTGTACAGGTTTTAGGCAAATCTTTCATGAATACCAAGTAGTTGATTATTTCCAGGACAGATTTTATGGTGCCGAAAGAAATGAATTTTAAATCACAGCATATTGCTAGGATGCCTTGGCATTCATTTCACACTATAGTTTTTCTTCATGGCTCTTCTCAGCAACTTTTTAAATAATAGCTTTTACACTTTTGTTTTCATTCTTTGAACTGTGTAGGGAAGTAATCGTTTTTCTTAAATCACATCCAAAGAAATTATCACATGCTGATCTCCAGTTTTTGATGTCTTGATTTTGTTGGTTTTCTAATCAAATTAACACATCTTTGTCCACATACAAATAGTTTTGGATGGTCACATAATCACATGTTCATGCAACAGTTACAATAATAAATCTGTAACAGACGTTATTAAAGTGACAGGAACATCAATGCTGTTAATTTGTAACTTTGGCACTTTTTTCTTCTCAGCTGTTTAAGTGGGAATATAATGACACGTCTTCTATAAATCAGTTCTTCCGAGAGTAATCCCATTATGTAATTATATCGGTGGCTTGAGTTTTTAGAGTTGCCAACACTTAGTTATCTTAGAAATTTGTCCTCTTCCTGTGTGTTCCACAGAAAGAGGAAATGGTGCCTGAATATCTAGCCCATACTTCATTCCTTCTCCCATTTAATTTTTCCCTTGGGTAAAAAGTAAAGGTAAGTACATTTTTGCGACAGCTTCATAAATGTGTTTGAATTCAGTCATGGAAAATCACTGGTTTTAAAAAAGAAATCTTAAGGAATGTTAAATTCCCATGATTGATTTTTATAACAAGGAAATAACGGTAAATAATCTTTCAGGCTCATAATTTTAATTTGTTTATAGTTGGGCATCATAAAATTAATGGCTTAAATTACTATGTTATGTCCTAAAATCACACAAGTCCTCACATGAATGTTCTAACCCAAACAAGTATTTCTTTTAAAAAATCAATACAGAAAGAGATGCTATATTCTATCTCAACAGCCTGTCACCCCTTCACTGGGAAGCTCTTTTAAAGCTAGTATAATAACACATGTTGTATTTGCTTGTTTTTTGTGTTCTGACCTCAGTGAAATTGAGAACCACTGTATTATTTTTCTATGTAATTCTTGTATTTTCTTTGTTAATTCTGAAAAACTAAATCAAGCGAAAAAATTGCTTGGTCTGAGCATGAATTAAACAGTACATATTTTGGATTGCTTATAGAAGTGATAACTATTCTTATTTAAAAAATATCAACAGGGATACATTTGATTAAATACTGGTGTCTATTACATATTTTTTATTGTTTCCTATGTTTTAGAGAGTACAAGGTGCTAGGAAATAACAGTGGCACAAAACATAACGTGATTCTTGTCCTTAAGGAACTCCCATCTAAATGGGCATTAGAAAAGAATCACACATAAATATGGAATCCTAACTTGTGATATGTGCCCTGAAGGAAAAATTTGGGCTGCTATGAGTGTAATGGGAGGGCTGGGGAACCAGATTCCTTGAGAACAATAGGAGTTAGTCTGATAGTAGGGAGAGAACATTTCAGATCGAAGGAATGCTGTGGTTGAAAGTTCTGAAGTGGGAAACATCTTGGCAGATTCCGAGAGCTTAAGGGAAGGCAAGGTTTGCTGGGTTGTAGTTGGGGGGAGTTGGGGAGTGGAAAGAGGTGTGAACAGACAGGTCGGCAAGGGCCTTAGGTACTGTGTTAAAAGGTGTACAAAACTGCTTTCAGGACAGTAGGAGCTATCCACGAGGAGTGGCATCAGCTGGTTTTACCTTTTTAAAAGAGTACTTTGTAAAGAGAAGAAGCAAGAGATGAGAATGGTTTGGAAATAATGTAGCCACAATGGAGGTGGAGCGAAGTGAATGGATTTGAGATTTCTTTATAAATAGAATCTACAGGGCCAGATAAAGAGTGGTACAGTATTAAGGTAGACTCCAGATTTTCTGCTTTGGGCAGCTCAGTCAAGATGCCTTTCACTAGCTGGCAAAGATAAAAGAGCAGAGTTTGGGTTATGTTTTTAAATCCTTTATGGTGTTACTCTCAGTCACACTTGTGTTTGTGACTTGGCAGATCTTTGTAAGTAAGATTCTAGGATTAAGCACTGGTTTAGGGTTCAGAATATAAGAAAAATATTTCTTGTCTTATGAAGTAATTGAGGATTAAAATGATAATAAATGAGAATTCATAAAACATCTGAAGGCATTTCCTCTAATGAGGTGTAATCTGCTACTTAAAAGATCAGAATGTTCATTTCATTTTCTTGTGTTTTACTCCAGCCGTGTAGGACGCTCCAAACAAGCAGCCACTAAGGAAAATGATTCAAGTGAAGAAGTAGATGTGTTTCAGGGTAGCTCCCCTGTCAATGATGATATTCCACAGGAAGAAACAGAAGAGGAAGAAGTTTCTACAGTAAATGTATGTGTTCATTAAAATGCCATGAGTGATGGTATGGAATATAGAAATAGAGTTGGTAAATATTTGGTGACAGCCATTTAGCATTTGCTGTTATAATTCCAAGTATTTATATATTTTTGTTCATTAGTTTGAAACATTGTTTCATCTACTAGCTTGGATAATGGAGATAACATCTTTTAGGGAAACCTGAAATGAACTGAGAATAACAGATGTAGCCTAGTGAAAAAGTGTAAATGTCAAGTTTAAAACTAAATGTAGAAGAACAAGTAGCAGTATGACACTGACACTTTGGGCAGTTCTGTACCTGGATTTTAGAACACTGGTATCTCTTAAATGTACTGTTATGTTTTATTACTTCTTGTTTGATTTTCACTGTAGTTAGTCAATCATGTATAGTCAATCATGTAAAATAAAATCATATCTTTAACTAAAATCAGGCTTTGGAATTCATAAAGTTGGTAATAGACACTTTTTTAAAAAAGTAGGAATGTGGTGCTTTCTGAGACACTATTTTTTTTAAAGTAATGAATGGCTTTCCCAGTGAACACATCTCAGACATTTCTCTTTGGAAGAAATATAATTAAACATTTAAGGAAGAGGTTTTCTCTTAATGATACTCATGGTGAATCTTTGCGTCCCCTCAGCCAGCCATCATATTTGAGAAACCTGTGTTCTGTGATCAAGTCCTTTGTCCAATTTAATATAGTCAGCACGTCTATCTGTGAGCGGGTTAAGGCCACACAAAAAATAGGCTGCATTGTGGTCTCAGACCAGCTGGGCTTGTTTGGGGTCTTCTTGGGAAGTAAAAATAAGGCTGAGGAGTCCACAGTTGATTGATGTCTTCATCAAAGAAAAACTGTTCCATAAATTAATTAAATTAAAATTCTGTTGTTATAGTCCTCTTGTTAATAGTGACCTCTTTTGAAAGTTTTATGCTTGCATTAGTGCTTGCCAGCAAATGGTAATATGTCTGAATTTCAGCCTATTTATATGTATTTGATACCGTTGTTTCCCCAAAAATAAGACCTAGCCGGGCCATCAGGTCTAATGCATCTTTTGGAGCAAAAATTAATATAACACCTGGTATGATATTATATTATGTTAGATAGGACCGCGTCTTATATAAATTTTTGCTCCAAAAGACGCATTAGAGCTGATGGTCCGGCCAGGTCTTATATTCGGGGAAACAGGATAGTTGTCAGGATCCAAATTCATTATTTCCCCAGAAAGAAACCTGTTCACAGTATCAAATGTTTTGTTTTACTACAGAAACATAAGTAAAAAGGTGATATTTGTAGTTGTTTTTCTTGCTATCAACCTGGACTTCTGTCCATTTCTTTTTAAAATTATTAAATAGAAAAGTAAAATCGTTTTATCTTGCTATTTGGGGAAAGGCTGTTTATGAACATGCAAATATTAATATAAGTCTAAAAAAATGAGACCAAGGCAGCAAGTTAAATAGAAAGGTTGCAAGGAAAGAAAAGCAGAGAAAATCAAGAACAGTGATAATGATTGGTAAAATAATAATAATAATTACTGCTATGTCTAATAAATGTGTACCCGTTTTAATTTAGCATCTGGTGGCTTTTCTTTTAAGGTACGGCGGCGAAGTTCTAAAAGAGAGAGGCGATGAATGCATGTAATTAATAACTTTATATGTGAACACTTTGAAAATCATTTTTGTCAAGCTTGAGGATGGGGAAAGCCTTTGAGGCACAAAATGGGACTGCTGAAGAGAGGACATTGGACCTTCCTTTGATGACCTCGTGTATTTGTGGTCACACGCTTAGCCATACGCATGGTGACCTTGACTATGGAGTCTTGTGACAGTGTGACGTGCGATGGCTGTGTGGATAGAAACTAAAGAGGAAACTTGTAAATATATTTTTTCTTTTTTTTGATGTTTCTGACTTCTAAAGTGCTTGTATAGCTTTTATCTGTGGCTTTAAACTGACAGTACCCAACTGTTTATTGGATCTATTGGTTTGAAAAGAATTTGTTAGGATAGATCTTAAGCAGTCATCTGTCAGTGTTTGTATTTGTATACTCTGCAATTTTACTGTGAAAATTTTTTTTTCAACAAATAATGTCATTTTCTTGATGTCACTATTTGTTGGAGAGTTAAATGGTCTCTTTCCCTTGTGTATCTTACCTAGTGTTTACTCCTGGGCACCCTTAATCTTCAGAGGTGCTAAATTGTCTGCCATTACAGCTGAATGATGGCCTCTGATGGGAGGACACCATGCAAATTGTGAAATAGTCCTGAAGTTGTTTGATTATGTTACACCTCAGTATTGGTCCCAGAATTTTCTGGCCTTTCATGGCAATGAAAATTTTAAGAGAGAGATTTAAAATATTTTAATTTTAAAGAATGTGTTATAAAATAATGTACTGAATTCTTTATCCATTTTATCATCCCTTTTCAGTTATTATTAATCTACTGTATCAATAAAATTCTGTAATTTGAATTAGTTTTTAATAGTCTAGAATGTTATTGTGTATAGATATTTCCTCTTGAACATTATGTTCAGAAAATGCAAATTGTTACACTATAATATAAAATCTGATATATACACATTAGAAAAGTTCTAGTTCTTCATTACAATGTAAAGGTAATCAGAAAAAAACAATTTTATTGATGCAGTGTGTCTTTATAAAGCTGTTCTTGAAAGCAAGTGTTTTGTATTTTATAGTGAGTTGCATGTTTATGAAAAAAAAAGTGCTGAAAATGGGATGTGCTCTTTTCTGTAAATTCATATTTAGTCATAGTATATGATAGACTGCCCCATAACATAGTTTTTCATCAAGAGTTTATTATTGTACTTTATTTTGGAGCCAAAAAAAATTGTTTTGGGGGGGAGGGACAGGGTGGGAGTGATATATACAACTATATGAGCTACTGTAGGTATCACAGTCTTACAAACTTTAAATGAAATTCCACTTTGTCCTGATTGGGAGAAGTGGAAATTTATTTGGATTTAGAGCAGATCTTTGTTCATTTCTTTGTGTAATCTGCAAAATTATAGAAGTAAATTTCTTAAGGCGGTATACTTTTACAGTTTTATAAACTGTATTTTGAACCAAAACATGTAGGTTACTGCTTAATCCTTAGCTAAATTCATTTTAGTATTTCAGGTGCTGTTCTTTTCTTTTTTCATGGTTAACATCAGAAAAGAAAATCATATTCTAACTTATTAAATTTATCACATTGAATAATGGAGCATTTTCATATACTACACCATTATGTTAAGGTATATTTCCAAGATTGGTTATAATAGATGGGGGATATAATAAAGAAACTACTATTTTGGAAAATGACATTTTACTATTTTCCAATGTATATCACAATTGATGTGATTATTTTTCTTTTAGAGATTTCTTCATGTTTATGAAACTGCCTTTTATTTTTAAAAAAAGGTTTTGAATTGTGTTACTCTTTCAATAATTAACTATTCTTCATTGGCAACAGTACTGACACCAGTGATTATGGTAGGCTGCTATATAGCAAGGCAGCTAATGTCGGACCAAGATGTATTGGTTTTTAAATGTCTCATTAGCTCAGTTCTCCCACACTATTTCTATTTCAGCAGTACAAAGGCATGTTTTAAACCTATAAAATAAAGAATAAGGGATAGCTTTGTATTTTTGTCGTTCACTAAATTGCACCAGAAATGTTTATGGAAGTATATCTTTGAGACCATTTTATAAAACATAATGAAAAAATGATTGTGGAGGATTTTTATTTGCATGATCATAGTTCAGCGAATTTCATTGCATATTCTGTACATCAATTCACAAAAAATGTTCATTGTAGATTTTGTTCAATGCCAATGAGTCTGTAATTTTCTAACGTGTCTGTTCACTTTTTGGAAGGATTATGATATAAATTACCCATTTTTCTGTAGAAAAATAGGTGCAATAATGATCAAAGTTTTGATGTCCTGAGTCTTCATCTTAGAGGATTATCTTATTATTATGTTTAAACATGTACTAACAACATTTGGAGAGCCACATACTATAACTAAATTAAAATTAAGTGTGTATAAAACATTAATTGCTAACAATGGTTAGCAAACTCTTCAGTGGTGGTGTTCATTTTGAAAATATGTACTGTATAAAATTAAGAAAATATTTAACTCACTGTAACAAGTTCCATTATGAAAACCTTATGATTCTTCAGTGAGGTTATCTTGCTGCACTCTGTAGCAAATTCATTTACTCGATGTTACAATAAAATTTCTTGCTGCAGTGCAACAGGAAGCTTTTTCAGTGATCTCCACTGTATATGTAAATTACAAATGTGGCGGTAAAACTCGTTCCAGGTATTAAAGGTTAAATTACTTTCTGTATCTTCTTAACAGCTTGTAAGTTTGATTTTTTTAAGATTTCCTTTTTGCCCTCTTCCAGAATGTCAGGAATTTCAGAATTTGTGTTACTTAGGCATATCTCCCCTACCATATAGTATTATGTCACCATGATGAACAATTGGTATTTAGATAAATAACCAACTTTCAGACACATTTTTGGATTTTCTGTGAAGTTGAATAAACATGAAAGCTAATGTATAATTGTATTATTTTATTTATGTGAATCAGTATGTATATTTAAATATGTTTGCTAAATGGAGAAAGGCACATTTTGATGATTTTAAATTTGGGAGCTTTTGTTTCATAAAGAAAACATATATTTCCAAGTAACATTTTCCCAACTTTTTGTTTAAACTTCTCATGCAAAATCGTGGCTGACAGAGATTTACTAAGTACTGTTTAAAGGATTGCATAACTGAAAAAAATAAAAGTATAATATAAACTTTAAAAGTAAACACTAAGAAAATAAATTGCTAGTGGCAGTTTTATTAATTTATTCAACAAATACTTATTGAGTGCCTACTATGTGCTAGGCTAGTTATGGAGGATAAGAATAGATCAGGATAGAGTAAGTTCCTGCCCTTGGGGAGCTTACATTCCCACAGGGGGGTGTAAGAATAAAGAGACAGTAATTAAACATATAATGTCACGTTGTGAAAAGTGAGGGAATAGAAATGATTGGAAGAGATGCTATTTTATATACTTTGAAGATAGGTTATTCAGTACATACAATTTAAGATTGCAGTGTCTTTAACGTGAAGTGACACTTTTTATAATTATAAAATGTCTCTTGGTATCTGTATGAATATTTCATGCCAACTTTGGTAATAACAGTCATACCAATTTTGTTTTAGCTGCTGTTTGCATGACAAATCTTTTTCTGTCCTTTTATTTTCAGTAAATGGGATTCTTATGTTTAAAGTATACGGGGTCTGACAATTAAGTTGGTGACCTTATTGCAACAATGTTGCAAACCTTTTTTGATATTAGAGAGATTATTCATTAAGAATTTGTGCCAACTGGACAGTTAACCAGGTTTACTATTTGGAAGTGCTGAAAAGGCTGCATGAAACAGACGACCTGAACTTTTTGCCAACAATCCATGGCTCTTGCATCACGACAGTGCACCAGCTCACACGGCACTGTCTCTGACGGAGTAGCCAGTAAACAAATAACTGTATTGGAACCTCCTCCCTACTCACCTGATCTGGCCCCCAATGACTTCTTTCTTTACCCAAAGAAAATGGAAATACTGAAAGGAAGACATTTTGATGACATTCAGGACATCAAAGGTGACATAGCGACAGCTCTGATGGCCATTCCAGAAAAAGGGTTCCAAAATTGCTTTGAAAGGTGGACTAGGCACTGGCGTCAGTGCATAGCTTCCCAAGGGGAGTACTTCGAAGGTGACCGTAGTGATATTCAGCAATGAGGTATGTAGCTCTTTTTCTAGGATGAATTCGTGAAGTTAATTGTCAGACCTCGTATGTTGTGTAAACATTTTATACTTTGGTCTTGTTCTTTTATTGCATCTTAGAATCTTTGTTCTTTAATTAGAGTGTTTTAGACTATTTACTATGTTTCCCCGAAAATAAGACCTAGCCAATCAGCTCTAATGCGTCTTTGGAGCAAAAATTAATATAAGACCCGGTCTTACTTTACTACAATATAAGACTGGGTCTAATATGATATGATATGATATATAAATAATATACATAATATAATAATATTACATCATTGTATAATATCAGGTCTTATATTAATTTTTGCTCCAAAAGACGCATTAGAGCTGATTGTCCAGCTAGGTCTTATTTTCAGGGAAATGGGTACTTTTGGTATAATTACTGATATAGTAGGTTTTGTTGTTTTTTTTTAATTTATGTCTGCTCCTATTAGACGTTTTTCTTTTTTTTTTTTTCTTTTTGATTGGGGAAGGGGAACAGGACTTTATTGGGGAACAGTGTGTACTTCCAGGACTTTCTTCCAAGTCAAGTTGTTGTCATTTCAGTCTTAGTTGTGGAGGGCGCAGCTCAGCTCCAGGTCCAGTTGCTGTTTCTATTTGCAGGGGGCGCAACCCACCATCCCTTGCTGGAGTCAAACTGGCAACCTTGTGGTTGAGAGAACGTGCTCCAACCAACTGAGCCATGCGGGAGCTCAGCGGCAGCTCAGCTAAAGGTGCCGTGTTCAATCTTAGTTGCAGGAGGCGCTGCCCACCATCCCTTGCGGGACTCAAGGAATCGAACTGGCAACCTTGTGGTTGAGAGCCCACTCTCCAACCTCCTGAGCCACCAGGCCACCCCTGATATAGTTGGTTTTAAGTTTACCTTGCTATTTATTTTCTTTTCTGCCAGTCTTTTCTTATATTTCTCTTTCTCATACTTTCTTTTAGCTCAATAAAATGGTTCTTAACTATTCTATTTTCTCTTCTATTGGCTTTTTAGTTATGCCTAATTGCATTTTTTTAGTGGTTATTCTCTGTTTGGCTTATTATAGCCTGTGTTACATTAATGCTTTTACCACGTCATGAACATGCAGGAATTTTAAAACAGTCCAATTTTATTTACTGCCTCTCTACTCTTTGTGCTATAGTATATATTTTGTGATTATATATGCCACAGTATTATTGCTTTAAATAGTGAATGTTCTTGTTTACCCGTATAGTTTCTCTGTTCTTTGCTCTTTTTCTTTTTGATAGTTTCATGCTTCCGTCTTAATTTATTTTCCTTCAGCGTGAAGAACTTTTAGTATTACTTATAGTGCAGGCCTGGTGGCAGTTAACTCAGTTTTTGTTTGTTTGAAAGATCTTTATCACACCTTCATTTTTGAAGGGTATTTTCATTGGCTATGAAATTCTAGGTTGGCAATTTTATTTGGCAACTTAAAAGTTGGCATTCCATTATCTTCTGGTTTCCATATTTTCTGTTGTGAAGTCAACTGAAAACCTTTTTGCTGTTTGTAAATAATGTGTCTTCCAGTGCTTTTAAGATTTTCTGTTTATCTTCGTTTTTAGCAGTTATGAATCTATTTATGATGAACCTATTTATGATTCATTTCATTTCATTTATCTTGCTTGGAGTTTACTGAGCTCTTGAATGTGTGGGTTGATGTATTCCAACAGGTTTGAAAAATTCTTGGCGTTACCTTTTCACATATTCTACTCTATTGCTTCTGACGCTTCATTTATAAATAGACTGTTTGTGTCCCATGTCCTTTTTATTTTTTTCCACATTCTGACTAACTCCAACATCTGAATCATCTGTGGATTTGATTCTGTTACCTAATTCTTTTATTTCTTGATTATCACATTTTTTCTTTACCAATCATATTTCTTCCTCTCTGTAGGGTCTGTAACTTTTTTACGCAGGACTGTGTATAAAAGGAATGAAGGATTGAAGTTGGTGTGATTTTCTTCCCAAGAGAACATTTGCCTTATTTTCTGTTAAGCATTATAGGGATTGATCACCTCAGTCCATGGAGTTGGACTTGGGTTGCAGCCTTAATTAGACTTAGTCCACACATTTCAAAAATCTTTGGGGTAAGACATGGATTATGTGACAGACGTACTTTTAGCACAGCAAGATGACAAGAGATTTCATTCAGTCTTTCTAGCCCAGCCTCTTAGCAGGCAGGCTATTTTATGTAGGACAGCTAAAGAAGGTTCTTTAAGAAGATAATATCTGAGTATGGACTTCCCATGAAGTGAGGGATCGAGCCATGTGAATACCTGGGGAAAATGTATTAGGTTGGTGCAAAACCTAATTTGGACCGTGAATTTTAATCATTATAACTAGGCACAAACACATCTTTATTAATCAAAATAAGAACCATTACAATCAACACATTTTTGCCAACAAGAAACAAGTTTGTTTGTTCCTGTAGCATAAAAATCCATGCTTTGGGATTTGATGAACTCTTGGAAAGCATTCTCTGCATCCTGCTGGTTATAGAAGTGTTTTCCCTGCAAAAAGTTGTCAAGGTGCTTGAAGAAGTGGTAGTCTGCGAGAGGTCAGGTGAATATGGTGGATAAGGCAAAACTTCGTAGCCCAATTCATTCAACGTTTGAAGTGTTGGTTGTGTGATGTGCAGTAGTGTGTTGTGGAGAAGAATTGGGCCCTTTCTGTTGACCAAAGCCGGCTGCAGGCGTTGCAGTTTTCGGAGCATCTCATTGATTTGCTGAGCATACCTCTCAGATGTAATGGTTTCGCCAGGATTCAGAAAGCTGTAGTGGATCAGACTGGCAGCAGACCATGAAACAGTGACAATAACTTCTTTTTGGTGCAAGTTTGGCTTTGGGAAGTGCTTTGGAGCTTCTTCTCAAACCAACCATTGAGCTGGTCGTCGCTGATTGTCATATAAAATCCACTTTTCATCACACATCACAATCCGATCAAGAAATGGTTCGTTGTTGTTGTGTAGGATAAGAAATAACATTTCAAAATGATATTTTTGATATGTAGTGAGCCCATGAGGCACCCACTTAACTGAGCTCTTTCCCCTTTCCAATTTGCTTCAAATGCTGAATGACTTTAAAATGGTCGACATTGAGTTCTTCGGCAACTTCTCGTGTAGTAGTAAGAGGATCAGCTTCGATGATTGCTCTCAGTTGGTCGTTGTCAACTTCCGATGGCCGGCCACTGCGCTCCTCATTTTCAAGGCTCTCGTTTCCTTCACAAAACTTCTTGAACCACCGCTGCACTGTACATTCGTTAGCAGTTCCTGGGCCAAATGCGTTGTTGATGTTGCAAGTTGTCTCCGCTGCTTTACGACCCATTTTGAACTTGAATACGAGAATCACTCGAATTTGCTTTTTGTCTAACATTTCCATAGTCTAAAATGTAAAATAAACAGCAAGTAACAAGTCATTAGCAAAAAAAAAAAAAAACAAAGTGAGAAATGCGCATTAAAATGATATATAACATAACCACATTTAAGAATGTATTCCAATATCAAACGGCAAATTTCAACAATGAAAAACTGCAGTTACTTTTGCACCAATCTAATGTTACAGACAGAGGGAAGAGCAAGTACAAAAGTCCTTAGGGAAGAACAAACTTGGAGTACATCAGGGATTTCAAGAGGGGGAATTTCTGGAGTGAAAGTGACCAAGAGATAAAGGGGTAGGAAAAAAGTCAGAAGATAGCAAGGAGCCAGAATATACCCATATGCCACTTGGGAGTTTTTTTCAGAGTTTGATGGGAATCTGTTGTAGGACTTTGGGTAGAAGAGTAGCAAAATCTGACTTTTAATTTTAAAAAATACTTTATAGACTCAACAGGTCCAAAACTGAATATATAAATCTTGTCATCTTCATATATCTGAAAATAGAACTAGTAATACAAATCAGAAATCTAGAAATTGCCCCAACTCCTCCTCTCACCCCCATATCCAGTCTATCACCAAATCCTGTTGAATTTACCTCTTTATTATCCCTGGACGTTTTCTACTTTTTTTCACCAATATAATCTACTTTAGTTCTTGTCACATTTTCGCCTCCAAACTGGCCTCACGTTCACGTTCATAGTGTAGCTAGACTTGTGAAATACAGTGATCCCATCTACCTCCAGCAGCAGCAGCGACATCAAACAGTATGAACCCTACAACCCTACAACAGTTTACCATTGCTTCTGGGATGAGGTGCTGTGCAAAGCCCTGCATCTTTGGTCACTTGTGTCTAGCCTATCTTTTCTTCCTAGTCTGTGCCAGCTACACTATTCTTTTAGTCCCTTGTACCTAGTTGCCAGAGGTGTAAGCTATTGGTGCATACTACAAAGGTCTATAGACCTTCAAAAGATAACACCTTCCATGATCCATGCCTGGAGCACTCTGCCTTCTGCTATATCTAGTTGTTTCCTACTCGCACTACAAGAGAGAATTTTTCCTAAGGAAGCCTTTCTTGCTTTTCTGTGGCCAGGACAAACCCCACTGCTCTGTGCTCTTCTAGCTTTCCTCTCCATAGCACTTAGCCCGGTCCCACTGCGTGGAACATGGTAAACTACACGAAGGCAGAGATGGTACTTGTTTTTGTTTACTAGTTTAGCACTCACCATGCTGCCTACTGCACACAGTAGTACTCATAAACAGTTGTTGAATAAATCCCAATTAACGATACTGTATTAAAACGTAGATAAATAACAGACCTGGAGAAGTGTTGGATTTAAGAGGAGGGAGCATGATTTACTGTGCCAGATGCCTTCTTCAAAGCTTTCCATTATCATCTCATGCTGGCCTCACTGTAGCTAAGTGATGGCGTGCCCTGTGACAGGTGAGGGAACCAAGGGCAGACATTCTGCTTTACTCAAGGTTCCTCATCTCTAAAGTGGCTGAAGGTTTGGTCAAATCTCTTTTACTCCAAAGCCATACTCTTTCTGAACTCACCTCAAATATTAATCATTAAATCAACATTGATTGAATAAATAATACATTTTAAAGAATAAGTGATAACAATCCTCAAATTGTGTTGGGATCTCCTAGTCAAGAGGATGAACATGGTATCGGTTACATTTTGTTGGATGCTCTTGCCTCTTTTCCCTCCATTGTCTCCCATTGTGAGAAACGTGTATTATCAACATTTTACAAATAAAGAAATCTAGACTTGCCCAAAGGTCCCACAGTAGAATCATTCAGAGTCGACGGCCTTAAATAATACACCGTTGCGAAGGACTAGAATTCAAATCACTCAAAACGGCTTGCTATTTATTGAAAGAATATAAAATGCTTCAGACTGAGATCTTAGAAAGTGATGGATAAAAATGTAAATATCTATTTTATGTAATTTAAATTCTTGCACAAATGAGTTGCACTGGGTTCACTGTAGTCTTCTGCATTAAGCCCCTTGGGTGCCTATACTTACCACGTATAAAAGTCCGGGGAGGTGGAAATGCCGTATCACCTTTCAGATGGTACGTGTTTGGGGGTTGGGTGCATACCAGATAAGTCCAGTTGGGAACTGAGGAGACCGGTTTGGCTAAAATGAACTTTCTGAGTTGTGGTTGGGTAGTGGGGAGATTTCTTTCTTTCAGAAGTAATTCAGGAGAACATTAGGTAGGGCTTTGAACTCCAAAGCGAGCTAAGGGTGTTACGGCTTTTTAGAGCAGAAGAATGCAAATAGGAAACTACTAACTTTTAACATGATGACTTTAGAAGTGTGTGTAATGCAGTTAAAAGGACTGTAAACAGGGAGTCTTACTGTTAACTCTTAAGATTAACTTAGTAGTTTGCTCTGAAGAAACAATCGCCTTGTCTTCAAGCCTCAAACTGTTCATAACAGAAATTATTAGCAATGAGTTGTATCATTCCATTTAGATAAACAGGCAATGTTCACATTAATGG
The DNA here is from genome assembly GCF_964194185.1 of Rhinolophus hipposideros. Taxonomy (NCBI): domain Eukaryota; kingdom Metazoa; phylum Chordata; class Mammalia; order Chiroptera; family Rhinolophidae; genus Rhinolophus; species Rhinolophus hipposideros. The sequence goes on from NC_138050.1 coordinate 10,258,731, forward strand.
TTAAATTTCCTTTTAATTTAAAAATTGACACAGGTACTTCCTGAATTTCTCTAGAAAGGAGGTAGATACATACAACAGAAAGGTGGTTACCAGAGGGGAAGTGGGGTGAGAGGGGGAAACGGGTACAGGGGTCAAGTATATGGTAACAGACGGTCACTAGGTAACTAGACTTCCAGTGGTGAGCACACAGTATACAGATGTTGAATTACAATGTATACCTGATAGTTATAGAATGTTATTAACCAATGTTACCCCAATAAATTTAATTAAACTTAAAAAGGAGGTAGAAACAACACAGACATTCAGAGCAAAACATGAAAATCACCCTTCAGTTCACTGATCAGGACTTCAGCCCGTCACTCCCTCATTCACACATACCTATGTGTTGTTTTCATATAAATAGGATCATGCATACCTTTCTATACCTTTGTCCTCTGCTTAATGTCCCTGTGCAGCTCTCAGCACATGCGGGTTGGTCTCGCCCTTGTAACCACTGCGTAGCAGCCGTTGTGCAGGGGTACCATGCCTATGTCACTGCTCTGTGCTGGGCATTGGGGTTACTTACACTTAAACGTGCAGTAAAGGATCATCCCTGCATGTGTCCTCGTGCAGAGGAGCCAGATTTCCTGTAAGAAGTAGACTCCTATACAGAGAATGTAGAGTTCCTTTAAATTACAAATTCTGCCAAATTGCTTCCCAAAAAGTCCACCAACTAAAACTTTAATCTTGTCAATCCAGTGGTTACAAAATTACTTTGTTTTCATTTGCATTTCTCCAGTTATAAACAAAACAGCACTGTTGCATATGTTTTCATTTTGATTGGCTATTTCTAGTCAATGAATTATTCATATTCTTTGGCTATTTTTCTCATTTGTATTTTTATCATTGTGTTTATCTCTGGGTAAGAAGTGGTGGGTTGTGGACTTCAGCCACACTGTGCTAAAGGTACTGCAGTTTGGGCTAGCATATATGCTAAAAGTGGGTTTGCCATCTTTCTACCAGCGCTTTTCATATTCTGGCATTATTCTCTTGCTTGTGAAATACGTGGAAGATATCTTCTAGTGATTTTTTTTTTATACAGAAGTTTTTCCCCTTTGTGAGTTCAAATTTGTCTGTATTTTTCATGATGGCTTCTGGATTTTGTGTTTACTACAAGATTTTGAAAATATTGTCCTGTTTTCTTCTAATACTCTGCTTTTATTTTTTACATTCAATCATTTAATCCATCTGGGGACAATTTTTATATTTTGAGTGTGATTGTGATCTAACTTAATTTTCTCCCAAGTGTAGAGTTACTTTTCTTAGCAGTTTATTGTATAGTTTATCTCCACTGGTTTGCAGTGCCCCAGGTTCATGAACTAAATGTGTTGATCTACCTGGATCTGTTTTTGGACTCATATTTCATTGGTCTCTGTCTGTGCCTGTACCACCATCTAATGTAATTACTCTCTGCCTGCGTTTTTACATTTCGTCTGAAATTTTTCCCTAAGTTTTAATTCTACTATCTTGTTATTGGCTGTTCTTGTTATTTACTCTTACTCAAAATATCAACATCTTTACAATATTGGGTCTGCCCGCTGAGATAGATTATTTTTGAAAGGCCTTCCTTTCAATATAGTTTTATTACTTGCTTCATAAGAATAGGCTTTGCATCTTTTAAAAAAACATTTTATGGATTTTAGTATTGCTCATATTGGTGTTATTCCATTATTGTCTAATTGGTTATACCTGCTATGGTGTGTTTTTAGCCACTTTACTGAATGTTTATTAGTTGTAATCGTTTTTCAGTTAATTATCTTGGGTTTATTAGAGAATACTCTCTGCAAAGAGTTTTGCCAGTGTTATTTCTAATTGTTCTGATATTTAGTAACATATTTTTCTGCTCTGATTGTGTTGGTTGGCACCACCAGAGCACAGTAAATAGAAAGCATCCTGTCTTTTATCCAGTTTAAGACAGTTTCTATTTCTGTCTAATCAAGGTTATTTAAAAATAAAATCTGGAACGTGTGTTGAGTTCCATGTTTATGTGGCAGTTTCTTTTTTTTAAATCTGTTAATGTAATGAACTAATAGATTTCATATGTGGTCCTCTTTGCGTTGGTAGGATTCATCCAGCGAGCTAACACTTTCAAGTATTTCTATTCATGGTGAGTGGTGAGATTGGCTTATAATGTTTGTTGTATTATCCTTATTCCAGTATTGGTATAGATAGTTTTGCTGGCCTTCTAGAATGAATTGGAAAGCTGTTTGTATTTTTCTATGAAACAGTGTATATAATGCAGGAGATACTTCCTGAAATCTTGATAGAGCTCACATTTGAAATTGTACGTGGTACCTTTTAAGTTTCAATTTTTAAAATGTTCGAGTAAAAAATATTTCAGACATCCTGGAAATAATATAGTAGAGCATCATGATCTCATTCTCCAGTGAAAAAAAAATGTTAACACTTCACCATGTTTGTTTCAGTTCTCACTAACTCACCCCCCACACACACATTCTCTCTCCTCTCCCTGAGAGTGAGCAGAAAATCTCTCAGGAATGTTTAGCAATGTTTCTTTATTGTGTTTTACGAATAAACATTCCATAATTGTGACACAGATGCTGTGGAGTGATTGAATCTGCATCTGTCCCTTCATGGGGAGGATAAGCTCACTTTTAGTATATATGTGCTATGTAAAAGCTGCATCCATTTTTTGTTTTTAGTAAGAAATAAAATGTTAAGAGGTGTGGCTGAAGCTTACATCCTCTTTCCCGTTCCTCCCACCCTTTTTAGTAAGAACTATCCTGATACTATGTGTATCATTCCCATGCATGTTTTCAACCTCATTTTACATATGTATTTAAAAAAAACACATAAGACTATTTTGTGTTTCTAAATTTTATGAACAAAAAATCCATTATATCTATAATTTTAAAACCTACTGTTTTCACCCAGTACTATCTCTGAGAAATAGTCCTGTTGATACGTGTTCGTGTCTCCATTTTTTCACAATATTACATCTCTGAAATTGGGATGCTTCTTAAATCGATGATGTCTTAAAATTGGTAGCATTTTCTTTACTAATGACAAAATAATGGTGTACCTTATAATTGATGTCATCTTAGGTTTGACTAAACCTTGTAGTTAATTCCTCTAATTGCTTTTGTAAAGCATTCTATTGTTTGAATATGCCACAGTTAATCCATTTTTATAACATACTTAGTCATTTTTCTTATTGATAGATAATCACTCTTTGCACTTTAACTGTGACAAACCAGTGCCAAAGAATACGTCCTTCCTGTCTCATAAGCAGTGTATCCTGAATGGAAATGTCAAATAGAATGAATATGGGTATTTTACTTTCTAGGTATTGCCAAATTGCATTCTGAAGTAATTGTATTTTTAATACCAGCAATGTATAAGAGCTTTTCTTTGCTTCTCATTTTTAGATTTGTATCCATTTAAAATTAACTTTGTGTATGCTGTGGGGGAGGGGTCGTATTTATCTTCTTCATATACATAACCATTCATGTCAGCACTATTACTAAATAGTTTATTCTTTCTATTTTGATTTCAGTGCCATGTCTGTCATATACCGAGTGCCTTTATATATTGAGGACATATTAAGAATACTATATTTTTATATACATTTTATAATATTTGTAACGTTTCTAAACTCTCTTTTCTGTTGCATTAGTTATGACGTACTCCTGCAACCAGTATATTTTCATTACTGTAGTTTTATTCATCTTCAAAATTGTGTCAGCTATTCTTGTCATTCACACCTCCACATGAATTTTAAAATCAGGTGGCCAGATTCTGAGAAAAGTCCTTAGGCTTTTTATTGGAATTGCAGTGAACTAAAGGTTTTTGTTTGGATAAAATGATCATCTTTATGATACTGAATCTTTTCATCATTGAATATGATGGGTCAGTTGGTGTCTGTCTATTATATCCACCAGTAAAGTTTTTACAGTTTCCTTCATAACAGTCTTGCAAATTGCATCTTTCTTTATAATTTTCTAATTGTTCGTTGCTGATGGATACTGGAGAACTCACTCAGTCTACTCTTATTCCTTTACTCTTAGTCCTTTGATGTCTAAAAGCTTTTTTAAGGAGCTGAAGCTTTTATTATCTTTTTAGCTTTTCTTGTGGTTAGTTGATCCAAGCTTTTCACTCCTTGTGCAATTTTGGTAACTCATCTTTTCCTTGGATATCATGCATGTCCAGATTTTAAAATTCGTTAGTAAAAGTTTTACATAGGCTATTTTATAAATCTCTGCAGCATCTCTATATAATTATTTTTTTCTTGATTCATAAAATTTCTGTTACCTCTTTTTCTAAGAGGTAATATTCTGTGAAATAAAATTTTAAGAAATATTCTAAGGACCAGCTTTTGGTTCAAGCATTTTTTATTGTTGCCTGTTATTTCTGTAATTCTGCAGTGATCTTCCCTCCTTCTTTCAACTTTATTTGAATTCATTAGTTCTATTGTCTCAGGTTGTATGCTTAGTTCATTTACCTTTAGTCTTTCTTGGTTTCTAATACATGCATTTTAAGTACTGCTTGATTACATTCCAAAGGTTTTGTTTTATAGTGTTCCCCCTTAGTCATTTCTAAATAGCTTATGAACTTGTAATTTTATTTTGATTCGTAAGTTTACTTGATTTTTTTTCTCCCAGATGACTTTTAAAAATTCTTAATAGAAAGTTTGCAGTGGAGAGTGTTTTTATTCTGTTATCTTTTTGTGATTCATTTCTAATTTAACTAAATATAGGTCAAGAATGGGAGTTGTGTAATTTTGCTTCTTGGTCTGTACTGAGACTTTTTTTTTGTACATGTTTTCATATGTGTCTGAAAAGAAAGTTTATTCATAGTATTTTGGGTACCAAATGGTGCGTATGTGTGTGTGTTTTCTTTCTGTTGGGGGATGAAAGTTTCCTACTCTTACACTTAATCTTTGAGCCTTCCTGAGTTGCTTAAAAACAACACAGACCTAATTCTCTTTCTCGTGCCTAATTGTGCTACTGCCGCTTCCCCTGTAAGTTGGACTCACTTCAGGTCCTCAGAGCTTCTGCTGTCCAGCCCAGTTCAGAGCAACTCATTTTACAGAATTGTTATGGGAGATTACCAGTGATGAAATACAGTCCTTTCTTTTCAATCCTTTCTCCAGGACTTGTCCGTCACTTGCTTTGTGACTGGCCCTTGGGACCGTTAGAATAGGACTTTCTTCCTACCTTTCTGAATGTCTGTTCTTTTCTTCCTTCCCCAACTCCTTAATTGGCTGTAACTTAATGTCAGTTACCAACTTTTTGTCATCTCTCTAAGGGAAAGAAACAATTTTACTGACTTCTGCACAGTAGAAATTGTATTCTTAGTATCTGCTGAGAAAATGTGTGTCTGTACATATACATATAGCCATATACATATACATATAGCCATAAACTTAAGTAAAGCCACATCATAAATACGTTTAACTTATAACTGAGTAGATACACCTCGTATTCACCTTCGCTGGTTTCTCAAGTCCCTGACTTATGCCCGTTGCCCAAATTAGTTCATTTTGCCCACTGATTCTATTGGGGTTCCCCCCCCTTTTTTTATTGTGGTACAATACACATAACAAAATTTACCATTTTAACCATTTTTAAGTGTATAGTTCAGAGGTATTAAATGCATTCATAATGTGCAACCATCACCACCATCCATCTCTAGAACTCTTTCTTCTTAGAAAAATGAAACTCAGTACCCATTAAACAATAAATCCCCATTCCCCTCTCCCCAGCCCCTGGCAACCACCATTCTACTTTGTCTCTTTGATTTGACTACTCTGAGGACTTCATATAAGTGGAATCATACAGTATGTATCGTTTTGTGACTGGCTTGTTTTACCTAGCATAATGTCCTCAATATTCATCTATGTTATAGCATGTGACAGAATTTTCTTCTTCAAAACTGAATTATATTCTATTGTATGTATACACCGCATTTTGCTTATCCATTCATCTGTCAATGGATATGTGGATTGCTTCCACATTTTAGCTGTTGTAAATAATGCTGCCATGAACATGGATTTTGCAAATATATCTTCAAGATCTTGGTTTCAGTTCTTTTGGGTAAATATCCAGAAGTGGAATTGCTGGATCATGTGGTAGTTCTATTTTAAAGTTTTTGAGTAACCTCCATACTGTTTTCCACAGTGGTTAGGCCATTTTACCTTCCCCCCAACTGTTCACAAGCGTTCCAGTTTCTCCGCACCACTGATCCAGTTTTGATTCTTTTTACTACGAGGTTGAACAATGAAGTTCGTGAACTCATCCTGGAAAAAGTGCTACATGCCCCATTGCTGAATATCACTGTGTGTCTTCACCTTAGAGAGGTGACAAAAAGTTGGTAACTCGAAGGACTCCCCTTGGGAAGCTATGCACCGATCCTACCACCTAACCCACCCTTCAAAGCCATTTTGGAACTCTTTCTGGAATGGCCATGAAAGCTGTCGTATTACCCTTGATGTCCTGAATGTCATCCAAATGTCTTCCTTTTAATATTTCCTTTATCTTCGGGTAAAGAAAGAAGTCTTTGGGGTCAGGTCAGGTGAGTAGGGAGGGTGTCCCAATGCAGTTATTTGTTTACTGGCTAAAACCTCCCTTACAGACGGTGCCCTGTGAACTGGTGCATTGTCGTGATGCAAGAGCCATGAATTATTGGAGAAAAGTTCAAGTTGTCTACCTTTTTCATGCAGCCTTTCCAGCACTTCCAAATAGTAAACTTGATTAACTGTTTGTCCAGGTGGTACAAATTCATAATGAATAATTCCTCTGGTATTAAAAAAAGGTTAGCAATATCATGCATTGCAACGAGTTCGTGAACTTAATTGTCAGACTGCATATGTCTTAGTCTTTAATCCTAACCAAACCTGAGACTAAACCCTGTGCTTTCTTGCCTTACCTTCTGTTTAAGACCTGTTAAACTTTAGCTTATCTTTTTAAATGGCCCGATTGGATTACACTATAGAAATAGCAGTTTATCTAAATACCTAGAATATAGACCTTCATGGAGTCTTTTTTTATCCCACTTTTAAACAGAAGACTTTTTTTGTTCCATACCACTGCAACCATTGAAAACAAAGGATTGAAATAAGTAGAAAGCTTCATGTTAAGCAAAGAAACAACCATTAAGTCTGTACCACAAATAATGAAGAATATCTACCAAATGTTTTTGGACTAAACGTGAATTCCAAGGGCATCATGAAAGAAAGCCTCGAGAAAGAATTCCCTAAAAGAAATTGTCACCACCCTGAAAAGTACACTTAAAGATCTTCTGGTAGGAGTGGCCAGATGATCCAGGGGCTTGGCTGGGCCCATGGCAAATGTTGGCCTCCCAGCAGGGCCTCAGTTCACATGACAAGGGACATGGAAATATTGAGACATTTCATGGAATGGCTGTATTTTCTGCATGAAGCCTCCAGATGGAGAGGGAATGAATCAGAAAGTGAGACATGGCCAGGGGGAAACAGCCACACAACGCACTTGCAGTTGGTGCCTAGATTCAGCCGAGAGAGAGAGAGAGAGAGGGAGGGAGGGAGGGAGGGAGGGAGGGAGGGAGGGAGGGAGGGAGGGAGGGAGGGAGGGAGGGAGGGAGGGAGGGAGGGAGGGAGGGAGGGAGGGAGGGAGGGAGGGAGGGAGGGAGGGAGGGAGGGAGGGAGGGAGGGAGGGAGGGAGGGAGGGAGGGAGGGAGGGAGGGAGGGAGGGAGGGAGGGAGGGAGGGAGGGAGGGAGGGAGGGAGGAGATAAACCAGCAGAGATGGACAAGCTTTGCTGTGAGCCGTGCTGCCCACGTGGTCTGCAGGAGGCGATGTAAAATCTGAGTGTGGATGTGCTCCCTGCTCCCTCCTCCCCACCCTTTGGTGAGAGTGTATTCGGAAACCCATATTAAAGACGCCAGCTGTTGCAGATAGCCCATTTCCTTCACAGGGCCCAGGATATTGTGAATAGAGGCCCTGGAAGGAATCGCCACCATCAGAAGATGAGTGATGGGCAGAAAGGAACCAGCAGGGGAGCTGAATAGTCACCACATCCCATCTGTAACCTTTCTGCCTCCATATTCCCTTTTCCCCCAAAAGGAACAGAATAAGCAAAAGGTGACAAAGAATATATATCAAAAGAATATCCCAGGAAAGAAGATATCAGACATTCTCCACACTCATAGAGAAAATGAGAGAGAACTTGAACTCAGAAAAAGAGCTTCAAGAAGTGATGAGATTGAGGAGATGGAAACTAGCCTGCAAATAGTTATAGATCAAAATATAGGAGAGATCAAAATAAGGTAGACATAATAGATATGTGTTAACTCCTGTGTCCTTGAAATAGAATATGTATATGTTTTCAAGAAACCCCAGATCATTTTAAAGAAATTGGCTATCATGCCAGCCAGACTCTCAAATTCCAAAATTAAAAATGAAAACCAAAGAAAATTTTAATTATATATATATATATATATATATATATATATATATATATATTTATATGTAATATATAACATATTTTATATATATACATATACACTCTCAGGTCAAAGGAAAAAAAGTAGATGAATATCTAGAAAAGTAACCATAATGAAAATACTATGTATCAAAAGCAATATATCTATACTGTATGGTTGGGAGTAACTCTACAGCCAGTCCCTGACTGAGTTTAGTTCCCAGTTTTGCTGCTTATAAGATGTATAACCTTGAGCAAATTTATAACCTCTCAAGGTCTCCATTTCAATGGATTAAATGAATGTAAAGAGAAGTACCTGACACACATTAAGTGCTCAAAAAATGTTAGCTATTCCTATTTTCTAAGCTGGCCAGGGTGGCTAGAATGGAGTAAAGAAGGGCGAGCTGTGTACTAAGTGAAGAGAGAAACGTGGGGAGCACAGAGGTAGGCCCTTGGAGGCGATTGAAAGGACTGCGTCTTTTACTCTCGAAGGCCACGGGAAGCCTTTTGAGGTTTCGAACAGAGTCCAACACCCTGACTTTGATTTTAAAAGGATCCCCTGCTAACATGATGAGGACAGATTGAGGCAGGAGAGTTGAGGCAGGAAGGCTAAATAAGGAGGTTTGCGTTAGTCTAGTGCTACATGACTGGAGTGGGCATTTAGACTGGAAAGGAGTCATGGATGAAGTGAAAAGTGGTGTCTAGATACACATGAAGGTAGAGCCACCAGATTCTGCTGATACATTGGAAACAAACCTGGTCCAAACACTGGAGAGATGGAGCTGCCTTTCACGGGGGGATGGCGCGTATTACTAACAAACAAAGCTGAAGGAGAACAAGAGAATAAATACCCTTTGTAAATGTGGGATTGGGCTCTCAATTCTCCCAGGAGTTTTGCTGTGCTGAACTCATAGCTGACCTTTATGGGGAGAGCCTGCTCCCAGATCCCAGTGTGGGGAGCCTGAGCTGACACCTGGGGACCTACATTCACCTTGTTCATGGAACCAGCACCTCTCTCCCCCAGGAGCTTGCAATGATTGGGCAGAACACAGTGACAAACACCTGGTGGAAGGTGCTAGAAGAAACCAAAACGTGACATTTTCTCCAGTGGTAAGGATGTGGGATGCGAAATGCCTCGTGTGAGATAGCCACTCAAGTTTGGAGAACACTAGACTCGGGGAGTCAGCTGGCCCCAAGCTTTACAAGAGGGGCCAGGAGCCCTTTCTGATGAGAGGGGAGAACAAATTGAGAAAAGGGGGAAGTGGGAGGGGGAAATGGATCCAATGCAATTGCGTTCACTGTGTCATGTCACGTTATTATTGCCGCATTAAAAGTTACAGTTGCTTGGTGAGAGTGGGTTTGTTTGGGCACACTGGTGAAGTAACCGAGTTCCCTGTATTAACTGACACATGGCAGAGTCAGCCACAGAGAACTGGGGTCGCTGTTTTGCGATCTGGTAACTTGGGAAGTCCCAGTGCCTTTTCGCAGAGCCATGTTGGGGTGGGGGAAGGGAGGCGGATACGAGACTGGGTTGAGCAGATGGCAAGTCCGGAAATGGTGACAGTGGAGAGTGATTTGGAGGTTCAGATGAGAAAGAAAGGAGAGGGCCCTTTTTTAAAGAATAGACTAAACTTGAACTTTGTTTTTCTCCATTAGACTGTGGGGACAGAGCCCCAGAGAGCAGTTTCCAGGCTCTCGGCCTCGTGTGGAAAGGTGCTGGCTCGGGTAGTAGATGGCCGTCAGCTGTGGCTAGTTGGCCGTCAGCTGTAACCCGTAAGTCATTGGCCACTAATATAACTGCCGTGGCTACGCTAGCAGGAAAGTGGGGGCTAGCAAGAAGATGGTGGCTGAGCTGGCAAGCGCGGATTGCAGTTAGGATGGCGGGTTGCGGACAGTGTGGATCCAGCCTCCAGTGAAGACCATAGTGGTCTGACTCCCCTACCTATGGCTCCGTGGGTGTTCCTTTTTGGCTTCACCATGTCCTGCGTTCTTGTGTGGGGAGCGGGAGCTGAGAGCCCGCAGGCCGCCCCACGACAAGACATATACATCTTTTGGGGTACCTGCCCACAGCCTTTTTCAGGACTGCCCAGGCCCACAGTCCCTGAGTCACATGAGCTTGCCCTCCCGGTGACTCGACCTGACTGGGGAGGGGCAGCCTATTCACCAGTGACCTGTCTCAGAAGGAGACAAACCCATTTGAATGATCCTCTAGGAATTTGAATTAGAAGACAACGACAGTTTCCAGTCTGGAGTGGATGAAGACAAAATCCATGTGCCACTTGGTGGCCATGTGCGGGAGGAAGTGAAGCCCTTCCAGTGAGACGCCGGTGGGAGAGGCTGGTCACAGGAAGTGCACTGTTTGAGCTCCATGGACTTACAATAAGCCCCTCTCCACGTCCTGTGACTCACGCTAAGGACTGCAGGTTTAAAGGACTGCAGTTTCTCCCAGCTGGAAGGACCTGACTGGAGCAGTGAGGCTCCTCCGCCTCGTCCCCTCCCTGCTCTGATGGGCTGTGCAGATGTTACCGCGAAAATGACGTTAGCCTCGGCTCTCCGGCTTCTTGAAGGAATGAATTCAATCAAGACAGACATTTGTGCAGCATAAACAGCAATAGTTTGTTAATAAAAGCAAGTACACTCTGAGACCTGGAGCCGGCTGACCCAAGAGAGGGAAGCAGCCCCACCTCACACTGTGTGAGGCTTTTATTTCTACGGGTAGAATTGCCTCCCCCTCTCCCTTCTCTTATCTCTCTCCTCCTGAGGTGCCTGGTCCTCTGGCATGTAGCGATGCATTTCTTTGATTTAGGGGCATGGGTAAACACATCCCCTTGATTTAGGGGCATAGGTAAACAAATCCACTTGGTTTGGGGGATGAGTAAACACATCCTTTGGGGGTGTGTGAAAACCTGGAATCCTGTTAGGCTCCTGAGGTACTGGTGGCAAACAGGATGTGTCTCCCCTTCTCTGACTTTCAACAACATGTCTCTCTGATTTCGACGTCTGTGTAAGCTCGGAGGCCTGCTGGGCAGCTGCCGGGGGTCTTGACCCAAGTGGGAGCTGCAGCAAGTGGCTTTCTAATGGGGCTAAAGTTCTCCCGCTCATTTCTTCCCCCTCCCCCCCCCCCCCGCCGCTCATTTCTATATACCTACCTACCCTATCACAGGTAAACGGCAGAGAGAGCATCTGAAGTGCCCTCTTCACCACGTTACTGATCGTGCTGACACACTCAAGCACCAAATCAGTGAGCCCTTCGCAGCCAGAACATGGCCTCTCCGAGCTTTCCAAACGTTTCGCCACTATTTTCTTTTTCTTTTTTATTATATTAGTTTCAGTTGTTTAAAACAACATAATGACTAGACATTTACACCCCTGACAAAGTGATAATCCCACCAAGCTTACTACCCCTCTGACACCGTACATAGCTATTATAATAGCATTGACTATATTCCCTATGCTGTACTTTACATCCTGTGAACACACACACACACACACACACACACACACACACACACACACACACACGATCTGGCAATTAAGTTCACGAACTTCTTGCAACGATGTTGCTAAGCTTTTTTTATATCACAGGGATTATTCATTATGAATCTGTACCACTGGACAAACAGTTAACCAAGTTTACTATTTGGAAGTGCTGAAAAGGCTGCATGATAAAGTTAGATGACCTGAACTTTTCGCCAACAATTCATGGCTCTTGCATCACGACAATGCACCAGCTCACACAGCTCTGTCTGTGAGGGAGTTTTTAGCCAGTAAACAAATAACTGTATTGGCACACCCTCTCTACTCACCTGGTCTGGCCCCCAATGATTTCTTTCTTTACCAGAAGACAAAGGAAATATTGAAAGGATTTTTATATTTATATTTTGACGACGTTCAAGACATCAAGGGTAATACAATGACAGCTCGGATGGCCATTTTAGAAAAAGAGTTCCAGAATTGCTTTGAAGGGTGGACTAGGCGCTGGCGTTGGTGCATAGCTTCCCAAGGGGAGTACTTCAAAGGTGACCATAGTGATATTCAGCAATGAAGTATGGGGCACTTTTTCTAGGATGAATTCGCGAACTTAATTGTCCGACTTTGTGTGTGTGTGTATAAAATATATATACTTTTTAAATTATATTTGACATTCAATATTATTCTACATCAGCTTCAGACATACAGTGCAGTGGTCAGGCATCTACACAATCTATGAAGTGATCCCCTAGTAATATTTTTACTGATATATCCTTTTTTGCAAGGCAAGCAAAAGGAAAAATAAACATGGGACTACATCAAACTACAAAGATTTTTCACGGCAAAGGAAACCATCAACAAAACAAAGACATCCTACTGAATGGAAGAAGATATTTGTCAATGATACTTCTGATCAGGGGTTAATATCCAACATTTATAGAAAACGCATACAACTCAATATCAAAAAAAAAACCACAACCCAATTATAAAATGGACAGAGGACATAAAGAGACATTTCCCCACTATTTTCTAATGTTGACTTTACTCCAGCCAAACTGATTCAGACCTTGTTGGCCAACACTCTCACCCCTAGGTCACACCATTCTACTGGCCGCTGACTGGTGCCCTGTCTATTCAAGGTACGGCCTCGCTACAGCATGGCCACCTGACTCAGTCTGCGTTTAATAAGATCCCTGGGCGACTGGAATCCACAGTAACGTGAGAAGCACTGGTCTAGCTGTCTGTGTAAATCTCCCTCCTACTCTTAAGTTCCAGCCTAGGAGCTACATGTCCCAATGGATCTTTCCTCACCCTGTAGTGATATCTCCCCTCAACCTGAATTCCTGCATCATTCTCAGAAGCCATTCCTAGCTTTATTGAGTACCTGAGGAAGCTGATCACTAGAGTGAGCACACTACGTGTCACCTAAGTTATTCCTCACAATACTTGGACTCATTATCCCCCAATATAAGGTCTCATTACCCCTCTTTTACAGATAAAGGAACCAGCGCTCAGAGTAACTCCCCATGTTCAAACAGCTAGTGTCAGAGCTAGAATTTGAATTTAGGTCTTTCTGACTCAAGCCCACGAAACATCAGATATTTTTATAGCAGTAAGACCGACTAAAACCAGACACACCAGAGCACATGAATCCAAACGAATCCTTCAGAGTATTAACTGCAATGACTTGTCATCAAGCTACAACTATGAAATTATCTAGACAGGAAATCAGCAACCAGTACAGAAACTGATTCATTAGAAGACAAATGGTGCATAGCCAGTGCCACTTCTGTGATACTTGATGTTTTCAACATTTTAAGATGAACATCTTGTCCATGTAATTTGTAGTGTAAGTTTCTATAAAACAGAGACTTTTTAAATGTTAAAATACTACTTAAAAATGCCTCAGTGTTTTGCACACCGTATAATAAACATGTACTGAACTCCTTTGATTCTCACAATAATTGTGTCGCAGCCATCCCTAATTGGATATCTAATAGTGTGTCCAAAATGGAATTCCTGGCCTTTCCACCTCTTAACCTGTGACAGCCTCAGCGTTTCCTCATCTTAGTCTGTGGCAATTTCGTCCTTTTAGTTTACTCAGGCCTAAACCTAAAGTCAACTTTGACTCTTTCTTTTCACACCCCTTCTAATCTGTCAGGAAATCCTGTTGACCTAAGTCCAAAATCGAACCACTTCCACTCCTACTTCTGTGGTCCAGCTCACTAGTGTACCTTACCTGGTGTATTAGTTTCCTAGGACTGCTGTGCCACAAACTCGGGGGCTTAAACAACAGAAATGTATGGTTGCCCAGTTCTGGAGGCTGGAGGTCCCAGGTGTGGGCAGGGTTGGTCCCTTCTGAGGGCTGTGCTGTGAGGGAGAATCTGCTCCAGGCCTCTCTCCTTAGCTTGTAGATGCTGTCTTCTACCTGTGTCTCTTCACATCATCCTCCCTCCATTCTCTGACCAAATTTCCCCTTTTTATTAAAACACCAGTGAAATTGCATTGGGGCCCACCTTAGTGACTTCACCTTAACTTAAATGACCACTGTAAAGACCCTATCTCAAAACAAAGTCACATGCTGAGGTACTGGGCCTTAGGAATTCAACAAATGTATTGGGAGTGGGGGGGACACAATTCAACTCATAACACCTGGATTGCTGCAGAAGCGCCTCGCCTGATCTCTGTACTTCTCTTGTCCCCTAAAGCTCATTCTCCACACAGCAGCCAGTTATCTACTTTAAGTGGAAGTGAGATCATATCTGCTGCTTTAAATTCCCCAGTGATTCATCGCTGGAGTGAAAGCCAACGCTCTTACAATGGCTTGTGTACCCGGCCCTGGGATCTGGCTCCCACTGCCTCTCTGACTTCTCTCCCTCATTCTCCCACATTCTGCTTCAGCCCCCAGGGCTTCGTTGCTTGCCAGCAAGATTCCATCCCATGGTGTTAATACACAGTGTTACCTCTGCCTGGAATGTTCTTCTCCCAGACGTTGGCATGTCCTGTCCTCATCTCCTTCAAGTCTGGTCAAATGTTTTTGACTCAATGAGGCCTTCCCTGACTTCCTTACATACAATTGTATCCCCCAAACCCAGCACTCATTATTGCTGTTTTATGCTTTATTTTTCTCTATACCACTCATCACCTTCTGGATGTAATACACTCTTATATTTTCTGTCATATTTTGTTTGTCCTCCTCCATCAGAATGTGGCTCAGTGAGGTTTGGTCTCTGTTGCACCCCCAAGCTCTAGAACAGTGTCTGCTAGCAGGTAGTCAATACATATGTCTCATATGAATAAAAGGATTCTCTTTTTATAAAGGTTGAAACTAAAGAACAGAGAAGTTATGCATGTTTCAAGGTTACAGTGAGTCCATAGAGCTTGGGTTAGAACGCAGGAGACCTCCTGGTTGAAAGCTCTTCGTACCATAACCAGGCCATAAATATTTCCTTTGTTATGTTTCTTTCTTTGTCAATATATATGCTACTTAAAGCTTAAAATACAGATTTAATTTTTATTTTAAAGCCTATCTTCTGCTTGGTCAAGTTATTTCTGTCTTAATAGCCAATTTAGATTATTGCATTGTCAGTCTAATGAAATTTAATCCTATCCTACGTAGCATGCACCCCAGACACAAACTCTTTCTCATTTGACTCAGTGGCTGCTTCTGGGTCATTAATAATAATGGTAAATAATTAATAATAAGAATACCAATATTTTACTATATTAAGATAATTTTTCATTTTTATAAAGTAATACATACACATGGTTGAAAAAAATCAAATATTATGGGAAAGGCCTGCAATAAAATGTCCCCAACTCTCAGAATATGTCTCGAATCCTCCCCCACCCCTGTACTTTCCCCGACACTCTCTCGTGGCACTTTCTGTCTTCCCATGTAGGTCCCCTTCTGTGCCTCTCCTTCTCTTGGGTAGAATCTATTTCTTAGATCTCATGTCTTCTCTTAGATTATTTTCTTACTTTGCTGGAACTCATCTTTAAGTAAATTCTTTACAAAAGGGGTATGGGAAGTAAACTGTGAGTGCTTAAGTGTCTGAATATATATTTATTCTGCATTCACACTCGCTTGTCTGTTGGCCGGAACACAGACCCCACCTCTCGATGGAGAAGGGTCTATGAGAGTGTAAGATAAGCATGGGGGGGAAAGGGGTGTACATCGGTGTGGCCATCGGGGAAGCTTCCGTCTGTCACCGTGAGTGACTTGGCAACAGGAAAACTGGCCTCTCAATTTCTCCGTCCTCCTCCTGTGCGCGGCCCCTGGTCCCTGACTCCGCTTTTCCCCTGAGCTCCTCTGGAAAGATTGACTTTCTGACCCCTGACTTTTGGCTCCTACCCCATGCCAGTGTCCACTTTCTTCCCCGGCTTTCTTTTTTGCATTTTGCTGCTATACTGGGTTCACTGCACGTGTCATTGACACTTTGATTAATATGTCTGCAGATTTTAGGCAGAAGAAAGAGTGCTTGCAATTACAGTAATCTAATCCAAAGAACAAGTACAACAGAAGTAATTAACCCCTGTTTGACTGTTGAGTTTTCTGTCCTCCTTTCCCCTTTTGCAGGCTACACGGTTTCCTGCTGCAACAAACCTAAAGCTAGAGCATTTAAATGCAGAGAGCAACTAATGTAAAAGAAAACGGTTTGCATTTGCATTTGCATTTATTTTCTTGGCAGAAGGATTATTTCAAGTCTGCGGCTTCCTTGGTGGACTCAGGTGTTTAGAAATCAGTGAGTGGCAGAGCTGTTGGGAGCTCAAGGTTGTGGAGCCACAAGGAATAGAGGACAAAAGACCGCTCCAATATAGTGTTACCGGTAACTGAAAAGTGGGGATTGAGAATTGGTTAGAAATTATTTAAGGCAAGATATAAAATAGCTGAATATGTGGAGAGGGAGAGAGGATTTCTTGGGGGAAAAGGCTGTTCTGGGAGGCCTCTACCCCCACCACACAAGTAGTAAGGGACTTGCTGGGTGCCGGCCTGGGCTAGAGAGCTGAAGAGGCCCCAGGCTGCCCAGGGACGCGCACCGGGCAGTGCCTGGGAAGTGATATTCTCCCCCCAGCTGGACTGGTTGGGCCACAGCACAGAATCCTGACCACCAGATGTGGAACCTGGGTAAGAGAAAGGCTTAGGGTCATTTGGAAGCGATCTTGTCCAAGAAAGTGGCCTGCCACGGTAAGGATTGCTCAGCAGTGAGATTGTGGGGTATTGCAGGAGCTGAGGTTGAAGAGGGACGTCTGGATGGAGAGGTACCCTGAAGAAGGGAAGGAAAGAATCTGTTAGAATATCTGCCAAGCCCGAAAAGATTGCATGCCACCATGTCACAGGGAAGAGCTTTCTGTCGGGGATGTCTCCGCTCCTTACCCTGTCCTCCAGGATTCACCATGGAGCCATCAGAAACAGAGGTCAACAGGTAATGGGGGCATCGGGCAGGTGAGAAAAAAGGGAGCACGTCACCTCCCCAAACAGGCTTCTCATCTGTGATCGCCTTAGCTTGGTGGGAGAGAGGAGAGGGATGGGAGGTGACTGAAGTGTTAGTTAATGTATTGGACCAAGCACTCCAAGTTTGAATCTGAGATGTATGAAATGAGTAACATAGGGTTTGTCTATTCAACAGTATTCACAAAGGACAGGCGCTTCCCTAATTTTCATCCAGAGGCAAGGACTGTACTCTCCTCATAGTATAAGTTATAAGGTAGAGTGAGAGACAAAACAATATAATAATAATAATAATAATAATAATTTGAGGTCGTTCACTGATGCCGGATCAATGTACTGCTAATAGGTGCTTTGGGAAGATTATTTTCCCCATTGACTGGCAGAGGGGAGTCACGGCAGTGGCCCACTGCTCCGCCCCCCAGGAGCACACTCGGAATGGCCGGGGTGTGGGGGACTCCGCTGTATATTCTGCCAGAGGGCCTTAAACACAATTCCAGGACAGGTAGGAGAGATGTATTTCACAGCCTATTAACCTTGGAAGGGCCACACAGAAAATGACAAAGCTGGATCTAAATTTAGGTCTGGCTGGCTTCGTAATCTGACCCATCTCTGCTTCTACAGATACACATA
Source organism: Rhinolophus hipposideros (assembly GCF_964194185.1). Taxonomy (NCBI): domain Eukaryota; kingdom Metazoa; phylum Chordata; class Mammalia; order Chiroptera; family Rhinolophidae; genus Rhinolophus; species Rhinolophus hipposideros. The sequence continues at coordinate 10,276,742 of NC_138050.1, forward strand.
TTGTGTGTGCATATAGTGCATATGCATGGAATTAAGATGAAGAGGAAATTAAGCAGAATCTTAATGGTGGTTAATTCTGGATGGTACTTTTATTGATGGGTTTTAGTTTACTAAGCAGAAAGGAAGCAACAAGTTTCTTTAAATGATAAAATTGATACATGACAGGGTCTATGGAAAATGGTGAAAGCAAGGGTCAAGGTAATGGGATTATCTGACTTGGAAGGTCACGTTAGTTTCTCTTCAGACAGTGTTATGCAGAATGGGCTATGGACCTGATGATGTCCAGATCAATTTCTATGTTACTTTAACGTCATTTGACATATAAGACCATAACGAATGTCTTCAGTTAGAGAAGGAAAAGAACAATATGTGTTGTTTTCTTTTAAAAACAAAATCAAAGCTAACATTTTTGTTATTGGTTTAAACATTTTAAAAAGCCCATTTTTTCCCCTAATATCAGAATGAAACCCATGCCTTAAACAATACTGTGTCCTGGATAGGTTGAAAATTAAAGGGTGGAAAAATATAACTGGCAAGTTATAACAAAATGGAAACTGTGAGTGGTACCATGAGTCCCCGAAAAAAATAAAACCTAGCTGGACCATCAGCTCTTTTGCGTCTTTTAGAGCAAAATTAATATAAGACCCAGTATTGTATTGTATTGTATTGTATTGTATTGTATTGTATTGTATTGTATTGTATTGTATTGTATTACATTATACCCTGTCTTATATTAAAATAAGACCAGGTCTTATGTTAATTTTTGCTCCAAAAAATGCATTAGAGCTGATGATCCGGCTAGATCTTATTTCCCGGGAAACATGGTATATGAAGAATAGGTACTTTAAGACAAAAAGCGTCATCACCACATAATAATAAAAGGTTCATTTTACTGGGAGTATATAATAATGTAATTATTCTAAATTTGTGCACTAGTAAGATAGACTCAAATTATATGAACATAAAAGAGTCTAAGGGACAAATCTGTTATCATAATGGGTGAATTCATTCTCTCAATTATTAAGTTACAAACAAAAAATTAGTAATGATACAGACTACTTGAACAAAACATTAACGTGATGGGCAACAAACTTAGATAAAACACATTTTTTCAAACACATATGTGTCCTTTACAAAAATTGCCCATGTATTAGCCCTATGGATAATTCTCAACAAATTTCAAATAACTGATATTATGTAGATCACATTTTGTTTTCTGGCCATGATACCATAAGATAATTTAAAAATATTCAAACATCTAATGATCGAGAGAATATATCATGAAGGAAATTTTAAAATACTGGTATTGAACCATAGTAATGATACATATTAACAGTTATGGGATGAAGCAAAAGTGGTACTTGAAGAGAGATTTGTGTCATTAAATCCTGATATCAAAAGAAAAATGAGTCTGAAAATTAATAAGCCAAGCACCTAACTTAAGATATTAGGAAACAAAAATAGTGCTGGCAGAATTGGAAAGCCACATGCAAAAGAATGAAACTGGACTGTTATCTGTCACCATGTACCAAAATTAATTCAAAATGGATCAAAGACTTAGCATAAGACCTGAAACAATAAATTGCATGGAAGAAAACATAGGTACTAAACTTATGGACTGTGGGTTCAAACAGCATTTCATGAATTTGACTCCAAAGGCAAGGGAAGTAAAAGCTGAAATAATGAATGGGACTATATCAAATTTAAAAGCTTCTGCACAGCAAAAGAAACCATCGACAAAATAAAGAGGCAACCGACTGAATGGGAGAAGAGTTTTTGCAAACAGTGCCTCCGATAAGGGGCTAATTTCCAAAATATACAAGGAACTCATGAAACTCAAGAACAGAAAAACAAGAAACCCAACTGAAAAATGGGCAGAGGACCTGAAGAGACATTTCTCCAAAGAGGACATACAAATGGCAAATAGACATATGAAAAAATGCTCAACATCACTAATCATCAGAGAAATGCAAATAAAAACCACAATGAGATATCACCTCACCCCAGTTAGAATGGCTATCATCAACAAGACAAATAGCAACAAGTGTTGGAGTGGCTGTGGAGAAAAAGGAACCCTCATACACTGTTGGTGGGAATGCAGACTGGTACAGCCATTACGGAAGGCAGTGTGGAGGTTCCCCAAAAAATTACGAATAGAATTACCATATGACCCAGCAATCCCTCTCCTGGGTATCTACCCAAAAAGTCTGAAAACATTTATACGTAAAGACACGTGTGCTCCAATGTTCATTGCAGCTTTATTTACAGTGGCCAAGACATGGAAACAACCAAAATGTCCTTTGATAGATGAATGGATAAAAAAGTTGTGGTATATATATACACAATGGAATACTATTCGGCGGTAAGAAAAGATGAAATAGGACTATTTGTGACAACATGGATGGATCTTGATATTATAATGCTAAGCGAAATAAGTCAGATAGAAAAAGCAGAGAACCGTATAATTTCACTGATATGTGGAATATAAACCAAAAACAACAAAAGAACAAAACAAACAAATGAGAAACAAAACCTCATAGACACAGAAAATAATTTAGTGGTTACCAGAGGGTAAGGGGGTAGGGGGGTTTAGATGAGGGTAAAGGGGGATCAAATATATGGTGATGGGAGGAGAACTGACTCTGGGTGGTAAACACATAATGTGATTTATAGATGATGTAATACAGAATTGTACACCTGAAATCTATGTAACTTTACTAACAATTGTCACCCCAATAAACTTTAATTAAAAAAAAGGAAACAAAAATAAATTCTTTAAAATGTAGAACAGAAGAGGAAAGAGCGGAAATCAAAGAAATAGAAAACAAAGACTCAGTAGACAGACTTAATAAAGCCAACAATTGATTCTTTAAAAAGAATCTATTAGTTTTATTAGACATATCTATGGAGAGAAGGATCAAGAAAAAATGCAGAGAAAGCACAAATAAGCTTAAGAATGAAAAGGGGACCTAAGTGTAGATACAGAAAACATTACAAAGATAATAAGAATATTATAAATAACTTTATGCCAATTAATTTGAAAATCTAGCTAAAATTGACAAATTTCTAAAAAGGAAACTTATCAAAACTGAGGGAAGAAGAAAGTAAAACTTGAATCAGTAAAGCTATTCCTAAAAAATAAAAAAATAAAAAACTGGATACGAATTATTTTGTATTTTAGGAGATTATAGAGAGTAGAAAAAGAATGTTCCTTAAATGATGACATAAACTGTGACGCCGCTACAAGTTGAATATCAAAATAAGACAAAACAGTATGGAAAACTTTCCAGGCCAATGACATTCATGAACAGAGATTTTTAAAAAAATTTCCAAACGAATATTAACTAGATGAATGTAGCTGTTTATTTAATAAAAAAAGAAAAAGAAAAAAGCTAATGAATTTTTAAAATTGGGTTTATCCGGGATGCAAGTCAGATGAATGTTACCACTTTAACACATTAAAAGAATGAAACCACAGGATCCTCTCAATAGATGCAGAAAAGGTATTCGGTAAAAGTAACCAACCACCCATTCTAAATAAAAACTCTCGGTGAAATAGAAATAGACGAGAACTGTCTTACTCTGATAAAGACTACCAGTAGCAAATTTGATTTTCCAGAGGGAATTGTTAGAAGCATAACCTTTAAAATTAAGAATAATACAAGCATGGTTATTATTACAGCTGTATTTGATGCTGTTTTGGAGGTCCAAGCTAGTGAAGTAAGATAATAAAATGAAAGTAAAAGTATAAGATTGGACATAGAAGGCACAAAACATTATTATTTATATGTAGATGATATGATTCTTTACATAGAAAACATGTTTCTATTCTACCTCTTGAGTGGTTTCATCATGGGCATTTCATTTATGATGAGGCTGTGTGACACATTCCATATATTCTTGTTTAGGCATTAAGTGCATTAAAATAAGATGTGGAGGAGAAACATGACAAATGCTTGTCCTAACTCAGGTGTGTTTGTGTGTATCTGGTGGTTGCGTAGGGGCGAAGAAAGAGCCCCCCAGCACCAGAAGGACTTGGTTTCCAGAAGGAAAGAGGCATTCTGAATGCTGAATAGGGTTGCATTTTCTCTCACTAGATTGGCTCTTGGCCCAAGCATGTGAGCTAAAGAGAGAGAGGCCTGAAAGTAAACAGCAACAGCTCTGTTTCCCCAAGCTCTAGAAGTCACTGAGAAAAAAGCTGCCCTGATGGGAAACACCTCTATGTGATTGTGGCCTGCAAAGGGAAGGGAGCCGTTTCCACTTCTCTGTAAAGCTCTGAGTGTCCCATGAGGGCTCCAAGGAGGAGGTGATGGCAGACGGGAGGGCACAGGTCCTGGGGAAGGCCCTCGTGCTTCTTCCACGCGGCAGCATCCCTGAGACCCTTTAGCTGCCGGAACAACTTGCTGGGTGGAGGCTCGGTGCCCGGGGGGACACGGCTGTGACTAGACCTGTGTGTCCACAAGAGACGCTTGGAAACGCCTTGCGATGCTTAGTGACAATTATTCCTCTGACCTCAGCTGTATCCACAGCCCAGGTGATAGTTCTATTTAGGAGAATGGGATTTACAAAACGCTAAATTTTTGTTCATTGGAACATAGATAGTATCGGGGGTAGTCATATCTCTCTGTCTCTCTGTGCTTGGTTCTCTCTCTGTCTCTGCCTCCCTCCCTTCCCATCTCCCTCCATCCTTCTAAAGAATTTTGCAGGCCTCTGGGCACAGACCCCTAGTTGATACTATTTGCTCTTATAAGGGTTCCTAAATATTTTTCCAGAAATAAAGGGTAAAGTTTCCCAGGAAAAGTGCTAGCACACATGGCCTTGGTTTCAACGTGACTTGTCCCCCTGGCTCTCTTTCCCTTGGTCTGACTGAGCATGACGCACATCTGTGGGTGTACGCTCTGCTGTGCTGCTTTTGTTTCCAGAGCTGGGGTGTGAATACCACTACGTTAGTGTTATAATTTTGCCCTTTCTCTGGCATTGTGCTTCTTAACTCAAAATGTTCTAAACAAATCTCTTAAGAATCTTAACATAATTATCAATGTTTTATGTGTAAATGCCAAGGTTGACAAACAGCTCTGAAAAATTTAATTAAAACCTGAGTCTGCTTTTTGGGAAATTGAGAAGCGGCATTTTATTTGCTCCAAAATACATGTGCACGTAAACAGAATATAATTTGATGCTGGAACCCAAGAGAGATTAAGCACATATTAATTGATTCTTATGGCAAGAGCTTAAGTGTATCATTCCATGCAAATTGCGGCGATCTGATCTAATTTGGCAATGCAAATCTTTGATAGCTAATAGTTGTCAAGCCCTAATAGTTGTCACGTATGTCAAGCAATAGTCTAAATATGAAGGTTTAAAAACATTTCTTAGAGATTGTTGCAATTGAGTTGTCCTATAACGTAAGGATTCTACTGTCTGCACCAGGTAGCATAGCTTTTCAGTAATTTTTCTTAGATCAACTTGAAATGAGATTGCCAGATCAATATATTGAAACAGTGAAATGGCAGTCTTGTCGTTCAAACAATTATAGCTGGGTGTATAAAACTTACATTTTGCAAGGTCAGGCTTTTACCATTTGGAAGTCTGTAGATATCCTTAGATTTTAGCAGACAACAATAGCTTCATTAATTACATGAGCTCTGTTAGACTACTTATCAGAATATGAGTAGGTTTGCGTCAACATTTTAGAAACATTGATTGTTGTGAAATCTCCATCGCTCTAGAGAATTAATGCTCTGATCATACCTAGTGCATCTGTGGTCGGAACAGCTCTGATGTTAATAAGAATAATTGCTGTGAATATTTCTAGTATTGAAACCTTTTGAACTTTCTAAAATCTGTTTTGAAGACCTTGGAATTATGAGAAGATAGCAAAGAGAATACCCATTTCATTATAGTGATCTCTTTTGTTAGGTTAGCAACTCTGTGGTTGTCAGGCTTTTTATTCTTTGCTCCACCGCTGAACCAAAGCCAACAAACAAGAAGAATCTGGAAACCAAGTCAGTTCCCAGTGGGCTCGAGGGAGAGTTGTTAGCATCTTAGAATATAAAATGCAAAATAATATTGACAAGGTGAGTTGTTGGCAGGATAAGTAACATTATGCTTATTGGGAACAAGAGTGCAATATTTTGGGTGAGTGAAGTGATCTTGCTGGCTTGAGATCCTGAAAAAGTCACGAGACCTTTTGGAGCCTTAGTTTCCTTATGTGTGAAACGGGTGGTTAGACGGACAATCTGGAATGCATCTTCCCAGTAGGAAACTATTTCTCTGAAACAAATATGAGAAAGGATTCATTATATACAAATACAGAATTGCTAAGGCTCCTGATGGTACATGAAATGACCACGTCGTATACAACGAGACCTTTGGCGTGTTGAGACAGAAGCCCTGGCCCAGGGGCAGTGCAGGTGACACCACTCTGTCCGTCTGCCTCTCACTACTCTTCCACTCATTGGATGAAAACCGCTATGTGTGGACACCTCTAAACGCTGCGAGCACCTCTAGGATCTCATTCCTGCCATGGGGCACCCAACGCGCAGTCATGAGGAGGACAGATGTTTTTATACTGCGTGGGACCCTCAGGCTTTGCACGTGACCATGCTGTGGTGGCTCACAGACATGCGGTTTCATGTCACTGGTGACCTTGGCACAGGTTCAAGCACTACATGTTTCTGAAGATGCTTGTCTGTGTCACGACTTTCCTCATCAGAAGTTTTCCTCTATCCATAACCCTTGGGATCATTTGCTAGTTCCCCTCACCTCTGTGCTGTTCCTTGGGGATGTTGGGGTCTTTTCTGTCTGGATCCAGGGACTGCCTTCTGGCCCGCACTATTTTAATGCCCTATGTGTGCCTTGCAACACTCTCTTCTGTTTATGTCCATATCTTCTATTGTAAAATCTCCAAGAGCAAGTATTATGTCCAGGACACTTGACATTGTTGGTATTGTTTACCAGGTTTGATTACTCTGAGCTCCAGCATCTTGATGGTAATAGGAGAGTTAATTGGCATCTTTGATAATCAGTCTGGCTTTGGGCAGCAAGGAAAAGAAAATCCCTGGTTTAATTGACTTAAACAAAAAAGAAAATGTATCACTTATAGCAAGAAGCCTGGATCAAGAACCCAAGTGAGGGTCAAGTAAGGACCCGGGTTCATACTGCTGAGTATCCTGGCTTGTTCTCATGGTTGCAGAATGGCTGCCACAGTTCCAGTCATCACATCTAGCTGTGATAATAGCAGCAGAAAAAGGGGGATTTTCTGTGTGTCTCTTTTTGTTAGCAAAGACATCTTTTCCATACTGCCTGTTCGCACTACCTGTCAGATTTTTGCAAGTGTATTGTTGTCCAGAATGCCTTCATCAATTACGTGGAAAGAGGAATAAAACTATCATGATTTTTATTTAATTGATATCTTGTTTTATTTGACCAATTTATTTATATAGGCATTACAAGAAGTGTTAAATAATACATAATACCTTCTTTTTGTATGTAACAGAGCTGGAACCAGATGATATTAAAGCTTTAGAATTCACTTCTGTCTGGAAGATTTGTAAAACTTACTTTTATGAGTGAGAGGATTTTTTACCATTGTTATTAGTATGATTTTCTCTAAGATTCCCATATTTAATATTCCTGTCCTGCCAGGAAATGCAATTCTTTACTATCTATGAAATTTGAATTCACAAGTCATAGAGTAGACAGTTTTCCTAGGAAGACTTTACAGATGTCATTCTCACATGTAAAATGTAGTCTTTGTTCCTTAATAGAGGGTTTATCGCATCTAATTAAATGCAATTTTTGGCATAGGCACTATTCAATTATATTCTGGTAAGAAAAGGAGATGGCCATAGGCTGTAATTCTCTCCAGAGAGGGACAAACTATATCAATTTGTTTGGTTAAAAATTTTTTTTTAATTATAAAATAAAAAATTTGGTCACAAAAATTAAGGAACTTAGTAAAGGTACTTTCCATATTATTTAATCTGTATTATCATTGTTTTGTAGACAGAGCCAATCAATATATATCACTATAATCTAAAAATTTATTTTAAAATAGTTTTGATGATGTATTAGCTTATAATTTATATCTTATGGGACAAGATCACTCATGGGAGTTCTTATTTTCTTTTGAGCTTTGAAAGTTAATTTGGAACAAAACACCATGTGAAGAGTGCTTCATTCCACTGTACGAGTAGGTATAACCCTACAGGTGAGAGATGGATTAAATTAAACATTTTTTTCTAACGTAGATTTAAATAAAATATTAATCATAATGAAATCAGTACTCACAAACCTTAAGAACACAGATCCATGAGTGAGAAATAGACAATTCAACAATAATACTCGGAGAATTCAATATTCTACTTTCAATAAAGAATAGAACAATTGGCAGAAGATAATGAGGAAACAGGGTATTTGAACAACGCTATAAACCAACAAAATGCAACAGACATCTATACAACATTCTACCCCAAAACAGAATACAGTGCAGGTAAAAGACCACCTAGATAGGCGATGTATTAGGCCATAAAATAAGCCTCAATATAGTGATAAAGTTTGAAATGATTAAAGTATGTTCTGCAACCACAATGGGAAAAAATCAGAAATCAGTAATAAAGGGGAATTTTGGAAATTCAACAAAGTGTTCAAAAAAATTAAGTAAGACACTCCGAATAACCAATGGGTCAAAGAGGAAATCACAAGGAAAACAGAAAATGTTTTAACGTGAATGAGAAAGGAAACATTATACTGAAATTTACAGGATGCAGTTAAAACATTGGTTAAAGGGAAATTTATAGCTGTAAGCAATTATATTAAAAAAAGAAGAAAGATTTCAAATCTTTCCACTTTAAGAAACTGAAAAAGAGACAGAAAAAAACAATCTCAAAGAAAGCAGAAGGAAGGAACTAATAAAGATTACAGTGGTGATGAATGAAACAGAGATTATAACAACAGAGAAAATCAACAAAACCAGAAATTGGTTCTTACAAAACGTAAGCAAAACTATAATAACTTTAGCTAGACTTACAAGTAAAAAAGAGATATGATTCAAATTTCTAAAATCAAGATATGAGTGAGCGTTGATAACACCTTTACCCTTACAAAAAAACAGTGAAAGGATTAATGGGGGATACTATGAACAACTGTATGCCAACAAATTAGATAACTTAGATGAAATGGACAAATTCTGTGGACACAAATTTTTGAAGCTGACTCAGAAGAAAAACAGAAAATCTGATAAGACTTATGACAAGTAAAGGGATTGGATGAATTTAAAAAATTGAATTAAAAAAGGATGGATTTAAAAACTGTCCACAAAGAAAACACAGGCCAAGATGGTCTCACTGGTGGATTCTACCAAACATTTTAAGAATTAATATCAATGTCTAACTATTACATTGTTTTGTACACCTGAAACTAATAAAAAAATTTTAAAAAAGAACACAGATCCATCCATTTTCTTTATAACTCACCGTTTAATTATTGAAAATACTGAATGTATTCAATTTATTTACTAGATAAAAGTAAAAGTTCTTTGCACTGTGTGCATGTGTGTGTGTGTACGTGTGCATGTATGTGTGTGTGTGCGTGTGCGTGTGTGTGGTGCCTTTAGTATCCAGAGACAGCATTTTCTGCTACTATTCTCGATTTTCTTTTATACTTCTAGATACATCCCCAGCAGGATCTTAATGTTGTTAAATTAGCTTATAAAGGCTAGAGGGAGAACACGGCCTCCTAAACAGCACATTATAATGCCCCTCTGAGAAAAGAATTACAGAAAAAGTTGGACCTAATTGTAAAAACATTAAACTTACAAAAGCATGAAATTGCATCTTAGGGTGTACATGAATTAATGTCTTCTTTGTATGGTGGTTTTTTCATATATATCACTCAGGCTCAACCACACACAGTTATGCTTTTGCACCACTGAGGACTGCATTGCAAAGCTGTATCATCTGCTGCAAAAAAGAAAAGGAAAGGAAAGGAAAGAAGAAAAGATAGGAAAGAAAAGGGAAGGGAAGGAAAGGGAAGAGAAAGGAAGGGAAGGGAAGGGAAAGGAAGGAAAGGGAAGGGAAGGGAAGGGAAGGGAAGGGAAGGAAAAGGAAGGAAAGGAAAGGAGAAAAGAAAAAAGAAAAGAAAACAGAGAAGGGGAAGGGAAGGGGAGGGGAGGGAGGACTACCCCAAACCATTTGGGCTGGTGCAGGAGAAAAGGATGCTTTGAAGATTGCCTGTCTTCTGGATATCTACTCCTGAGCTGGGGCCCCATGGGGGCTCAGCAATTTCTGCAGACTGATGACCCCGGTGGGTCTGTGGGGCTGTCCTGTGTTGGTCTCCAGGTCCTGTGGGAACCAACATTCTTACATCCACAGGATCAGGGCCAGACCACGTGGCCCAACATCACACTGACAACCAGTCGCTGCCACTTAAACCCAACTGCCATGTCAACTTGTTTGCAAAGGACTATCCAGTACTGGAAAGGCCAAGCACCATGGTTCTGTGGGCGGAGGAAGCAAACCATCTCTGAACTCACCAGAAAGCACCTCTAAGACCTGTGGACGGCTCAGCATGTTGCCTTGATGATGTGGAAAAGCAGAGGGAAAAATAACCAGCTCCTATGTACGTAGCACTGTTTTTATTCTTTTGGTTTAAATAAGACTAATGTATTTTTTGGCCCATCGTTTGAAAATGGCCCTCTCTAGAAAACGGTTCTCTAGCGTATGTTTAAATGGAGGGTAACATGTATACTTTAGGATGACCGGGAAAGAGCTCCACCTTCCAGCGCAGGTAGAAAGGCTCTGGGATCAGAAAGAGCAGCGCTCTCATCTCAGCTTTGTGGTCCTGAGCAAGTTCCAGTTAATCTTCGTTTTTCATGGTAGTTGTGGTCTGTTAGGTTGGTGCAAAAGTCATTGCAGTTTTTGCGATTATTTTTAACCTTTTAAACCACAATGCCTTTTACACCAACCTACTATAAAGTTGCTGAGAACCCCGACTTAGGTAACTAACGTTGAAACATTGAACCATTGCTCCAAGAGGAAATGAACACAGGGAAGGTTCCTGCAAGCCTCAATCACAGCGTTTTCATCAGCTCATCAATACACAACCTTGTTTGATGTGTGTTTCTGCTTAAAGACACCTTGTTTAATATATGTTGTTGATTCACATCGAACTTACAGCCAAGAGACTCTAATTTATACCTTCTGAACAAAGCTTATCTAACACACACGTTTTTGCTGTAAAGCACATTCCAGCCCTTTTGCCCTTAGGAACACTAGACAGCACTGCATGTGGGGGCCATTTTAAATGGTGAAATCACTAACGAAAAGCACAAAAGTACTTAAACATGGCACTAAATAGACCATGAAAGAGACACTTTACATTCTGAGCACTGAAACAAGAGGGCAAAACATTGGCTTTTTGACCTCAGCTGCAATGTATCAAGTGACACAAAGTTTTCGCTGCCCTGCACATGTCCACAAATGACCGCACAAGTGCTGCAAGATTTGATTTGGGGAACAGATAAATGTCAGCGAGTAGGTGAAGCCCTAAATACGGAAACCATCAAAAATGAGGATGGATTGTACTTAACCTGCGTGCACTTCAGTCTTCTCATCTATGAATTAGAAATTTTACAGGTGATTCCTGAAGGTTGCTGGGGAGATGAGAGGAAGAGGTTTTCATAGCATGTGGCACTGATGAGGAACTGACTGATTTCTCCTTTTGTCTCTTTCCCTATGTTCTCTCCAGCCTTGTTTTAGGACCATCCTGCTGCCACCTGCCTGTGTCCTTCCCACCGGCTGTCGTACCTGCATCCTGCTAATTCACATCCATCTTTTCTTTTGAGACGGGTAAGACTCAACTTTGCCAAGGTTTCCAAATAAGCTTGCTCTCACAGTTGGTGCCACCTCAGTTTAGGTGGTAGCTCTTCGTTTGAATCTGGTTTTAGAACTTGTCTCCTTGAGCTTTGTAAACTTCTGTCTTTCCGATTCCTCACAGCATAGACCCCACTCTATGATTCATGCTTGAATAAATGAATAAATTCATGGAAGAAAGAAGTGCCCAAACCTACCAACCTGCTTCTCCACTTGAATGTCATGCTCCTGACCTCTCTGTGGTCAAAAGGTCCTCATGACAGCCTTCAGGTACTTGATTGGCAGCTGTGTAGTATGATTGAGGGACATATATTGCAGCTCTTCAGCGAGCCAACTTGTCAGAGTCGACGTGTGGCTCCACAGGGAAACAAACGCAAGGAGGATGGAGGCAGCCACACGGGTTATTCAACACTGCCATTCCTCTCACCCCCAACAAGTGCATGATTGAAGGTATTTTGGATTGAATCTTACAAATATCCTACACTCTGACCCAGTTCTCCTGCTGGGAGAGAATTTCCTTTCTCGCTATTTCATGGACCTGTGTAGATAGATCTTGACTGACATGAAACTAGTAGTCTTTGGTAGCTTTCTGACCACCATACCTGGAATCAGCTTCTTCCTTAAGAAGCCCTGGCATCTTTTAGAGAGAATGGGTCATTTTAGGACCACATTCAGGATGGCCATTTTGTTTCTTGTGCCTTTAAGTTAACAGGGCTAAAGAATAAAAGAGGAATATATATATTTAACATATGTATTTATATAAATATGTATTTAATATATGTATATATATTAAAATACCTCATGTCATGTTGATAATGCCAATTAAAATATGAGACTATAAAGCTTTTATTCAACCTATTCTCTATTATGTCATGATCCTCTTTCTTCTATACCAAGAATGTTGGTCTCAAGGATACTAGGATTGACAGAATTAGAATAAACCATAATCACTTATTTTTTAAATTCAATAATCACATACCACAGACCCAGAATAAAAATGATATAAAATCAATCTAACCACTAAAAACAAAACAAATAAAATTTGCGAATACTCCCTCTGTTCTTCCCCATTAAAAAAACAGTTATACTAACTCTGTATTATCAGAGCATATAACCACTACATACTATATAGACTCTTTTTTAAAGAAATTATTTTTATTTATTTCATTTAATTGAGGTCTAATTAACATATAACATTATATTAATTTCAGGTGTATAGCGTGACGATTCTGTTTATATCCATTATGACATGATCACCACAGTAAGTCTAGTTAACCTCCATCACCTTACATGGTTACAAAAAAATTCTTTTCTTGTGATGAGAAATTTTAATATCTACTCTCTCAGCAACTTTCAAATATGCAACACAGTATTATTAATTGTAGTCACCATGCTGTACCTTATGTGCCCTATTCTCTCTGAACCCTCATTTAGTCTTAGTTCTACAGGTTACTATGCAATTATTTCTCACCCTCCACCGTATGTCCCTCCAGTCATTTTGGTTCTCTGAAGCTCGTCCTTTAGCAGATTTCTCAGGAAGGGCTCCTGGAAACAACATTCCTTGAGTTCTTGCATATTGATAACAGTGTCTGGATATAAAACCAATGACTTACACTTTCTTTAAGAATCCCAAATATGTTACTCTATTTTCTTTTGGCATAAATGTTCTTTTTTTAGAAGTTTGATGATAATCTAACTTTCTTTCTTTATGAGTTAGGCGTTCTTTTTTTCTAGGTGCCCAAACAACCCTCCTTTCCTTTCTCTCTGTCTCTGTCATTCTTTCTTTCTTTCCCTCCAGTAATTTTACTAGAATATCTCTTGGTCATTCTGGGTTGATATTCTCAGGGACAAAATGTGCTCTTTCAATATGTAGTTTCAACTCTTTTTCTACTTTAGGAAATTTTTCCTGAATTATAGTTTTTAGTATTCATTCTGTTCTCTTGCTTTGAATTTTCTTTTTCAGGGACTCATATTATCTGCAGTTTTAATCTTAAATATTTACTTTCTTTCAAATCCCTTTTTTCTTTTTCTTCATTTCCTTTTTATTTTTTATTTTTTCAATTTTCCTCTCTTTATCTTTTATGTCTCTTACGGCAATATTTCTTATGTTATTTATTCTTGTGTTTTTTTCTTAGTTTAGTCTTTAATTCCACAATGATTTTTAAACTGATTCTTTCTTGAGTTCTGCTACCTCATTTCTGAATTTTTCTAATTCTGATTTATGTTCTCTCATGTCATATACTTTTCTTACTGTCTTCTATCAGTTTGAAATAGTTAGTTTTGACCTACTTTGTGGGCAAATCTTTCTACTGTACTTTAATCGTCTGCAGGCATATTATTCAGTTCCTTATTCTCTTTTTTTTCTTATGATAAATTTGTATAGTATTTGATCTGGAAACTTTTCTGTTGTCAGCCTTTATGGGAACTTAATTTTCCTGAAATCTTACAATGAGATGTAGTTTAAGAAAGTTTTTCTAACTCAGAGTTCCCACGTCTGTCATTTTAATGTAGTTTTTAAAATTTTGGTGATTTGCTTTCTGAAATTTCCTGGATTTGTTTCCTCCCCATTTTGACCTGGACCCTTTCTTTCAAAGTACAAAATGATTCATGAATTTGTATATCATTTTTGCACAGGGGCCATGCTAATCTCTGTATTGTTTCAATTTTAGTTTATGTGCTGCCAAAGCAAGCACAACCAAAGCCTTTTAACAGGTTTCAGCACTCTAACAATAAATTCTTCCCATAGAAATTAGTTTAAAAATGGAAATTTGATTATGTCACCCCACACCCATTCTGATTCCTCAGTGGTTTCCCACTACACTTGGGATAAAATCCAAAATCCTTGCCATGGCCGAAAGGCTCTGTACAACAGGGCCGTTGCCTAATTCTCGGATCTCATTTTGTACCTCTCTTTCCTGGCCCCTTACTCTGGTCAGACTTCTCTCTGTTTTCAGAACAACAAGATTTATTCCGCCTCAAAGCCTTTGCATGTGCCTTTCCCTTTCTTTGGCACTCTATTCCCCCGAGCTTCAGCTCTCCATATGACTGGCTGTTTCTCATTCTTCAAGTATCAGCTCAAATGCAACCTTTTGGGAGGTGATTTTGGTTTTTTTTTTTAATGTTCTTAAATATTTTTATTTAAGAATATACCTGACATACAACATTATATCAGTTTTGTGTGTACAGCATAGTTGTTCAACATTTACGTACCTAAAGAAGTGATCACCATGATAAGTCCAACAACCGCCTGACACAGTACCATGCTATCACTATATTATTGATTATATTCTCTATGCTGTACATTACATCCCCTTGACTTATTTGTCTTATACCTGGAAATTTGGACCTCTTATTCCCCTTCACCTTTTCCCCCTCCTTTTTAATTTTTCAGTTACAGTTAACATTCAATATAATTTTATATTAATTTCAGGCGTTCAGCATAGTGATCAGACATTTGTGTAATTTAAAAAGTGATACTCCTAACTAGTCTATTACTTACCTGGCACTATACATAGTAATTAGCATATTATTAACTATATTCTCTATTCTTTACATCCCCATGACTGTTTTGTAACTACCAATTTGTGCTTCTTAATCCCATCACTTTTTTACCCTGCTCCCCAACTCCCCTTCCATCTATCACCTCGATAAATCTAGTACGCATCTGACACCATACATAGTTATTACAATAGTATTGACTATATTCCTTGTGCTATACCCTCCATCCTCATGACTACTGTGTAGCAACCAATCTGTACTTCTTAATCCCTTTGCCTTTCTTCACCCATCCCCTCAATGCCCCGTCCCCACCCCCCCCACGGCAGCCATCAAAATGTTCTCTGTATCTATGAGTCTGTTTTGTTTGCTTATTTATTTTGTTTTTAGATTCCACATATAAGTGAAATCATATCGCATCTGTCTTTCTCTGTCTGACTTACTCCACTCAGCACAATACCCTCCAGGTGCGTCCATACCCCTGCAGATGGTGAGAACCCATTCCCTTCTGTGGCTGAGTAATACTCCATTGTATCTATCTACTACTTCCCCTTCATCCATTCTTACATCCAGGGACACCCAGGCTACCTCCACATCTTGACCATTGTAAATAATACTACAATGAACATATGGCTGCACACGTATCCTTGAAGTAATGTTTTGGGTTTCTTCAGATAAATACCGGGAAGTGGGATTACTGGGCCCATTCTTATAGCCTTTGTTTTAAAGTCTAGTTTGTCTGGTATAAGGATTGCTACCTGAGCTTTTTTTTTTTCCATTTGCATTTTCGTAAAATAACATTTTCCATCCCTTTACTTTCATTCTATGTGTGTCTTTCAATCTGAAGTGATTCTCTTGTAGGCAGCACATGTAAGTTTTGTTTCCTTATTTTTTCAGCCACCATATGTTTTTGTTTGGAGCATTTAATCCATTTACATTGAAAGTCATTATTGATAGGTATGTTGGGTGGGGCAGGGTCCCAGTGAATCAGCAGAGTGGAACAGCAGCGCTTACCAGGCCAATCAGATTCAGATTTGGCCCGTGGTGGGGGCGGGCTCAACACAGGAAAGATGGCGCCTGCCTGCCGGCTGCATAGGAGGACCTCACACAAGGAAAATGCTCACTGTCCTCCAGTCCTTTCCCCAAAGCCACACACCTCAGTCTGTCCCACCCCATATGTCTCAGAAGCCTCCTGAATCACTGTCCCTCCGCTGGAGCCCAAGGTGAGTGCCTGAGAGCGCGTGAGTCTGTGCGCCAGTCGTTTAAGAGGATGCCTGAGTTTCCTGCAGCCTTCTGTCCCACCTGGATGGCTGGAATCCCCACTGTTTTTCACAGCCAGATGTTGTGGGAGCTCCTCTTCCTGGCACCAGTGTCCCTCACTTCTCTAGGGGAAGCTCTGCAGCCGAGATATCCCTCCTGATTCTAAACCACCACAGGGAGGTTTGGGGCCTGTTCTGCATCTCTGCCCCTCCTACCATTTGTAATGTGGCTTCTTTATATTTTGAGTCATAGGACTTCTGTTTGGCTAGATTTCAGATGGTTCTCTAGGTGGATTGTACTATAATTTAGTTGTAATTTTAATGTGTTCACAGAAGGACATAGGCACAGTGTTTATCTACTCTGCCATGTTGGATCTCTTGTCCGTGTGGTATTGTGGAACCCTCTAAAGTGAGCCTTCAAAGTATGGCTTGCTTGTATTTCCTACGGGCTGCTTTATTTCTGCACTTCAGACTTTCTCTTTAAATAGCTGAAATATTGTCTAAACTGGATCCTAGGAGAAAAATGCCATGAAGCTGTCAACTTCATTCTTCACCCATTCATCCTTTCATAGGGGCTCCTGCTGTTTTCTCTGTGGGTCCTCATGGAGATGGGTGCAGGCCACTAAGAACCTGAGGGTGAGACTCCCCGGGGCTTCTGAGAGTGTTCTGTACAGAAATAGGCCATCCCCTCTTGTTCGTAAGTGGCAGGCTTCCTGCCTTTCCCCCTTGACCACTAGACAGGGACACATGGTATTTATAGCGTTTTCTGAGTGCCAGCTGCTGCCCTGGATGGAAAGGGCGTTGGGCAGTCAGCTCTGCCTGTCCCTGCCCAGATCACTGTCTCTCCCTCGTCTCACTTGTCCCTGTCCCTCAGCTTCTCCATCCCTGGACGCAGACACTTGGACTTCTGCCATACCTGTCAGATTGGCCAGGGCACAAGGCATTGATATTTTCACTTGATAGAAGTCTGCTCTGGGAGATCACCTCACTGAAATCCTTACCCCATTGATTGTTAAAATTTCTCTCACTTCAGACAAACCTCAAAGGTGCTGCATTCCACACTTTCGGAGTTAATCCTAACTCTTCCTCCTCTTTTCCTTCTTTTTACATCACAAAATGCCCACGGGAATTATGCTACTAATATCCATTACCACATCTTGAAGCAGTTCACATACCTGTTTAGAAAACAGTGACAATTTATTTATTTTACTTATAATGTCTCAATACTAAATTTTGGGCTCAAACAGATGCTATCTCATGCTAATCTCTGGTGTTTGTCCTAGAGGTAGAAAAATATGAGCAATATAGGAAACGTATGGGGGGAGACTTTAAATTTAGAAAATTCTATCCATGAACATAGTTCCCCCTCTTCCAAATGGAGCAGAGGACTTCTGTGTGTTGTTGGGATGAGGCAGGATTTTAAGGAGGGAGTAGACAGGGGGAAGGTATAACATGCCTTGAGCACCTGCTATGGATCAATGCTGGGGGGTTTATGTTAAATGTAGGTGTCCTTCAGGTGGGCCCAGAGAGTTAAAAAGTGATCAGTGGCTTCCCAGGAAGCTCCATGACAGCATTTTTACCCTGGAGAAAAACTGTAAAGAAGTTGGGAAGGATGATAATAGCGAACCCTTCCAATAATGTCTACACTACATCCAGCACTCTTTTTTAAAACCACTTTATTGAGATGTCATTGACATACAACAACCTGTACATGATTAATGTATACACTTGATGAGTTTGGAGATTATACACCCATGAAACTGTCACTATACCCAATGCCATAAATAGATCCATCACCTCCAAAAGTTTCCTCCTGCTCTATCTATCTATCTATCTATCTATCTATCTATCTATCTATCTGTCATCTATCTGTCATCTATTTATCATCTATCTGTTTATTCCAGCACTTTTTTAAAAGTGCTTTTCATATATTAACTTATGGAATTCTTACAACCTCCTTATGACATAGGTGTACTGCTGTTATCTCCATTTTACAGATGGGAAAAGTGAGGCACAGATAAGTAGTTGAAGTTAGTAGACGTGGGATTTGCAGAGTCTGTTCTTTTAACTGTGGCTGTGCATGATCTGCCTGAGAATCTGCAAGGTAGCACTTCCCTATTCCCTCCAACGGTTGCCTCGCCAAGTCACGCGCGCGTGTGTGTATGTACGTGTGCCTGTGCACCCAGAGGTCAGTGCTAAGCTCCAGCGGTGCTGAGACCTTTTGCTCATTACTGTGTTCTCAGCACGAAAGGTTTGTTGACTCAATAAAGAAATAAACTGAGATATTTCTAAGCAAAGGGCTCATGTAGCTCCTTTGTTAGTAGTGATTTTGTGGCCTTCATTATGATCCAATTTTCTTTTTTCATTTGGGTGAAAAATGATTCTGGCATTTAAACAGCATGACTTCATTATTGATTTTAAAATCTGCTCCCACTGTCAAATTCCCCTTTTTGTATTTTGTGACTCCCGTTGTATTTAGAAACATCTGTCCTTGTAGTCTTTTTCTCCTTCCTTTTGAATCTATAATGCATTTTAACAAAGAGTATTGCAGTATGCAAAATAGTTGTATTTTTATTTTAGTTTATCTCCTTTCCTCCATAATAGAGGTTAAGAATATGCCCTTTTGATAACAAAGAACTTTCTTACTATCTTTTCGATTGACTGAGTAGGCAAAGAAAACACCATAATTGTGTGAAATGGTCTGATTTAGAAACCAATTATAAAGAACATAATTATCTACTAGTAAAATATGCATGTAAGTCCTTAGTTTGCTGCATCTAATGTCACTTTAGACAAATGTATAGCCAGCAGTAACAGCAGTAAAGCAAATTGAAGAAATCTCATGACAGCCAACATCTCAGAATCAAAAATAATATCTATTTTTCTCCAGCAAAAGTCTCACCATCTCACTGTGTGTGTGTGTGTGTGTGTGTGTATGTGTGTGTGTCTGTTGGAGTGACAGTGGTGACTCATAAAGGATGTTTTCTGATCTGAAATTAAGGTTTACATTCCTCTTTCTGTTACTGATGATTATGAAAAATTCAATCTATAGGTGTCTCTAGAACTCTGAGGCTCTTTTACATCATAAGCATGCAAAAGGACAAAAAGCCACCTTGATTCCCTCAGGAAACACATCATTCAAAAACATCCTATTGCCCAGCTCCATGTACACAAGCTGTGCACAGTGGAAGGGAGGTAAACACATTGCTCTTTCGCTCGGTGTATCAGGAGGGCCAGGGCTGGGAGAAGACAGTCTGTAATTCTTCTGAGCTTCCCTCCCCTCCCTTCTCTGCAGGGGTGTTGTGAGAAGGTTGCTGCAGTTGAGGCAGGGAGGAGGAGAGAGGGCCAAGCTGCACAGCCCACACTAGGCAGCAGGGATATTCTGCTCTGGCTTTAAATGCCCATGGACAGGATGCTGGAATCTGAGGGCACTGGAGGAGCACGTGGCCCCCTCACTCACACCTATCATATCAGCACAAATTCTTCTTATCCTAAGTTATGTGATCCTACGTGCTTCCTTCTCCCCACCGTACTGCTCCAATCTCTTCACTTACTGTATTCTATCAGTTCTAAGAAGTGTGTTTGGGGGGATGCACTTCAGCATCTTTGAAATCAGGATGAAGCTCGCAGTCAATGGTTTGTCATAGTTTCATTGGTGGCATGGGGACATAAAGTATTGGTGTGCTTTACAATCTATGACATCTTAGCTTCCATGACACATCATCAGTCATAGCGAGTCTGTGGCTTTCCAAACTCTCTCCCTTTTCAGCCTTGTCATCTGCCATTGAGTCACAACCAAGCCTGTCGTGAAGGACCTGCTGTGAAAGGTTTGTGGCTTCGAAACACATGCTACACTTGCTTGCCAGGCCATTTCTGCTTCTGGTTGTCCTCTGCCTGTGATACTCGCCCCATCTGTCTGTGGGGATCTGCCCCATTCCTCAGGGTCCAGATCAAGAAACTAGGCCCACCCGGAGTCCTCCCTGATGGCCCATTCAGAAATCGTCTCTGCCTTCCCTAATATCTGTATAGAGACACGTCCCTCCTTCCTTGTGGCACCTGGAACTCTTTGAAATACGGAAAAACAAATTATTTTTTCTTATTAAATTATTTTTTCTTGGTATTTGTAAGCAAAGATACATTTAACTCCTCAAGCATTTGCTTTTTTCATGGGCAATTTGTAAGGAGTCTTTGGCAAAACTTTGCTAATTCAGAGACAATATCTGCTGTCAATATTATGTGAAATCTTTCTATTTAAAGATCAACTGGAGAATATGAAAATGTGAGTAATTAAGAATACGCTAAATGTTTTATTATTTATTCTAAAAATTCTATATATGTTTTTCAAATTAAAAATAATTCAAGGAAAGTAGAAAATAGGAATGTTTAAAAATTTTGTCCTTCTGAACAGTCATTCCCCCTCCCTCACTTTAAACCTTTTACTTTTAGGATTGATGGGGAGAAAGTAAGGTAACCAATGAGCCCAAATTATGGGGGGTTGTCTTAAATGCCTGGGTGCAAATATGGATTTATCTCTACTTATCTATGAGGAACTTTTTCAGAAAGTTCTGAAATGAAGAAGGGGGGTAGAATTTTTGCTGTCACAGCTCGCAGAGGAGAGGACCTGGACTCCAGGGTTTCGTCAAGTGGGAAGAATTAATCCGTTGTATAAATGTACCACCTCTTCTTTATCCTCTCATCTATTGATGGGCACTTGTGTTGCTTCCATATCTTGGCTATCGTATATAACACTGCAGTGAACATAGGGGTGCATAGATCTTTTGGAATTAGAGTTTTGGATTTCTTTAGATAAGTACCCAGGAGTGCAATTATTGGGTCACATGACAAGGCTCAACACAGGAAAGATGGCACCTGCCTGCTGGCTCTGTGGGAGGAGGACTCAACACAGGCACTGTGACGGCTCTCCCTCCAGCGCTCTCCCTGAAACCACACAACTCAGTTTCTCCCGGTGTATCTCTGGCACCTCCCCAGCTGCCTGTCCCTTTGCTGGAGCCTGGGTTGAGTGTTTGGGAGCGAGTCCGTGTGCGGGCCCCTTAAGAGGAATGCCTGGGTTTCCAGCAGCCTTCCTGTCTCACCGGGATGAATGGAATCCCTGCTGATTTTCACAGCCAGATGTGGTGGGGGTTCCTCTTCCTGGCACTAGTGCTCTGGGCTGGGGAGCCCAGTGTAGAACTGAGACGTCTCTATCCTCAGGGGGTCCTCTGTTGCTGAGCTATCCCTCTCCCTTCTCAACCAGCACACGTGAGTGTGGGGCCATCCCTTTTCATGTCTCCAAATGGCTTCTTCTTTATAGCCTTAGTTGTAGGACTTCTGTTCAGCGAGTCTTCAGATGGTTCTCCAGGTTGCTTGTTCTATAATTTAGCTGTAATTTCGATGTGGACATGGGAAGAGGCAAGCACAGCATTAACCTACACTGCCATCCTGACCAGAACTCGCAGTATGTTCTCTTTTATGTCTGGTCTCGTTTGTCATTATTCTCACAAGATTCTTCTGTGTTGTGTATTATAATTGTTTGTTCAGTATTGTTGCTTGATAATTTTCCATTGTATGAACTTCCACAATTTATTTATCCACTTGGGTTGTTTCCAGCATTTGTCTGTTACAAATGTAGCTGCTATGAGCATGTGTATATGTGTCTTTCGGTATATACATGTGTGTTTCTTTTGGGTATAAACCTAGGGATGGAACTGCTAGCTCCTGGCATTTATATATGTTCAATTTCAGTAAATATTGTCAGTTTTTCAAAGTGTGTGTATCATGTTTCATTCCCACCACCATTTTATGAGAGTTCCAGTTGCTTCATATTCTTGCCAGCACTTGGAATAATTTGCCTTTTTTATTTAGTCATTCTGATATGAATGTAGTGATATGCCATTGTAATTTTAATTTTCAATTCCCTAATAACTCATGAAGTTAAGCACCTTTCATATCTTTCATATGTTTATGTGTCATTAGGATATCTTCTTTTGTGAGGTACTGGTTTAAATCTTTTGCTAATTTTTTTCTGTTAATTGACTTTTTTTTTAAAGTATGAATTCTTTTATATTCTAGACATAACTCTTGATTAGATATTGCAAACATTATCTCTCACTTTGTGGTTTGCTTTTTCATCCTCTTAATGGTGTCTTTTGGGGGGGAAAAGTTCTGAATTTTAATGTAGTTTTTATTTTTAGTGCTTTTTGTGTTCTGTTAAAGAAATCTTTTCCTCTTCAAAACTAATGAAAATATTCCTTTGTGTTTTTGTTTTGAAACTTTATTATTTTCTCTTTCATATTTAGGTTTACAGTCCATCTGGACTTTATTTCCTTGTATCGTGTGAGGTAGAGATCAAGCTTTCATTTTCAATATAATGATAGCCATTTGACCCAGCACCATTTATCGGAAAGATCATTCTTCACTAGGTTTAATTTTAAGTGCAATGAGAAGCAGTTTGAGCCTGTCCAACAAGGGAGTAGCACGAGCAGATCTATGTTTTGAGAGGATCACTCTGGCTGTGCTGTGAAGAGTAGATGGTGGAAAGCAGGAGGGAAAGCAGGGAGCCCAGTCAGAAGGCTGTGGTAATAGGCCAGATGAAAGATGATGGGTGCTTGGATTAGCAGTGAAGATGAAGCGATATATTTTGAAGCTCTTGCTTTACAGGGCCAGCTCATGAATTGGGTACAGAGTGTGACTAAAGACAGAAGTCAAATGTGACTCCAAAGTTTTTGGCCTGAGCAATTAAGCAAATGGTAGAGAACCACTGGAGAGTATCTGGGCTCTTCAACAGCCATGAAAATAATTCTTGCTGTCAGATCTATATTAAAATTTGATCCACAGTTTTGTTTGTAAGTGTGTGGAGGAAAATATAGGTTGATTTATTGAACACTAATTCGAGCTCTTTTCTCCCTTGTCTTTCTTCTACTGAAGCTGCAAAATAAAAATACTTGAGTTCCCAGCCTGCCTTGAAGCTAACAATGGCCACATAACAAAGTTCTTGTCAACAGGCCCAGGCAGAGGTCTACTCATGCCCAGAGGAGGGCCTGGCACATGGTAGGTGCTATATTTGTTCAGTGAAAGAATGAAAAATATGATTGATGTGATTAAAGATATAAAAGGTGGAGGAGATGTTTTTGGAATAAGATCAAGGAAAAAGAAAAAGGAAAGTGACTGAGACCATAGAGCGAGCCGTTGGCTTTGGCAAAATAGAAAGGCAATTTTTCTCTGAGACCATGTTATCAAATATGATAAATGATCACTAAGTCCAATGAACTTCTTTTCTTCTTCACTTAATTTCTGGTGCATAATGTTGTTGATTGCCCTCGCTTTGAATTTTCCCCTTTTATCCTCTCTTCTAGTTCTCTTATTTCTCTGGCCACTCTTTTGTTTTAAAAATATGTTTATTGAGATATAATTCACATGCCATACAAGCCACCTATTTAAAGTGTCTTAATTCAATGGTTTTTAGTATATTCACAGATATGTGCAACCTTTACTTAAAAAAAAAAATCATGTACCTTTTAGCTATCATCCTCCTACCTCCACTCACCAGTCCTAAGCAACCATTAATTAAATGGTTTTATTCTTCCTTTCTAAGCTGGAGCCTCTTATTTCTCATTCTTGCCTAATTCTTGCCTGGCTGGCATCCCCCATACAGTGTTGAATAGAAATGGTGAGAAACAAAAATGAATATTTTTATCTTGTTTTTGATCTTAGATGGAAATCATTCAGTCTTTCATCATTAAGTATGATGTTTGTTGTGGGTGTTTTATGTTTTGTTTTTGTTTCTGTTTTTTGATGCTCCTTGTCACATTGAGGAAGTTCCCTTCTAATCCTAATTTGTTGAGTATTTTTATCATGAAACCATGTTGGATTTCATCAAATGCTATTACTGCATTGATTGAGATCTTCATATAACTTTTTTTCTACTAATATGATCTATTACATTAATTGATTTTTAGGTATTCAATTGTCATTCCTGGGACAAATCTCACTTAGTTAATGGTGTATAACTCAATTTATATATTGCTGGATTTTGTTTGCTAGTATTTTGTTGAGGATTTTTGTGTCCATAGTCATAAGAAATATTGTTCTATAGTTTTCTTTTGATATCTTTAGTTTTGTTATCAGGCCAGCAGTGGCTACATGTGTAAGTTGGGAAGTATTCTCTCTTTCTCTCTTTTAGAAGAGTTGTAAAGAATCAGTATTCATTCTTCTTTAAATGTTTTTTTTTTTCAATTCTTTTTTTCATTGGGGAAGGGGAACAGGACTTTATTGGGGAACAGTGTGTACTTCCAGGACTTTTTTCCAAGTCAAGTTGTTGTCCTTTCAATCTGAGTTGTGCAGGGTGCCGTTCAGCTTCAAGTTGTTGTCCTTTCAGTCTTAGTTGTGGAGGGCACAGCTCAGGTCTGTTAGGACGCACTCCAACCAACTGAGCTATCGGGGACCTCAGCGGCAGCTCAGCTCAAGGTGCCATGTTCAATCTTAGTTGCAGGGGGCGGAGCCCACCATCCCTTGTGGGACTTGAGGAGTTGAACTGGCAACCTTGTGGTTGAGAGCCCACTGGCCCATGTGGGAATCGAACCCGCAGCCTTCGGAGTTAGGAGCATGGAGCTCTAACCGCCTGAGCCACTGGGCTGGGCCAGGCCCTCTTTTAATGTTTGGTAGAATAAAGTGGTGATGCCTGGTAGGCCTATTGTGGGTAGTTTATTTATTACTAATTCAATCTCTTCACTTGTCGTATGAGGTCTATTCAGATTTTTTAAATTTCTTTTTGAGTCAGTTTTAGTAGTTTGTATCTTTCTAGGATTTTGTCCATTTCATGTAAGTTATCTTATTTTTTGACCTATAGTTGTGAGTAGTGTTCTTTTAAAATCCTTTATATTTCTGTAAGGTTGTAGTAATATTTCCTCTTTCATTTCTGATTCTATTAATTTTTTCTTAGTCAATCTGCCTAAAAAATTGTCACTTTTGTTGATCTTTCCAAAGAATGAGGCTTTCTTTGATTTCAATGATTTTGTTTATTATTTTTCTGTCCTCTAGTTCATTAATTTCTGCTCTGATATTTATTATTTCCTTCCCTTTGCTTGCTTTTGGTTTATTTTGGTCATTTTTCTAGTGTTTTCTTTTCTTTTTTTTTTTTAATTTATTGGGGTGACAATTATTAGTGAAATCTAGTGTTTTAAAATGGATGTTTAGGTTACAGATTTGAGATTATTCTTTTTTCTTAATATAGGCATTTACAGCTATAAATTTCCCTCTAACCAAAACTGCAGTTTTGGTAAGTTTTCTCTTTATTTTTATTTATTTCAAAGTATTTTCTGGGCATCCAGATGGCTCAGTTGATTAAAGCGTGAGCTCTGAACAACAGGGTTGCAGGTTCGATTCCCACATGGGCCAGTGAGCTGCTCCCTCCACAACTAGATTGAAGGACAACGACTTGGAGCTGACAGATGCTAGAGAAACAAGGTATTTCCCAATTTAAAAAAAATAATAATTTGAGAAAAAATTTTTTTCTGACTTATCTTTTGAATTCTTCTTTGACCCATTGCTTATTTAGGATATGTTATGTCATTTCCACATATTTGCGGAATCCTAATTTTTTTTCTGTTATTAATTTTTAATTTCATTTCATCATGGTTAAAGAACATATTTATTTTCTTTTAAATTTATTGAGTTTTTTTTTTTATGGCCTAGCATACGGTCTATATTGGAGAATGTTCCATGTGCTGTTGAGAAGAATATATATTCTGTTATTGTAAAGAGTTGGTTTATAGCAATCATTTCTTTTTTCATATTTTCTGCCTTATTGCTCTGGTTTTGAAAGTGAGTGTTGAAGTTTCCAACTATTATGTTGAATTGTCTATTTCTCCCTTCATTTCTGTCAGTTTTGTCTCATGTATTTTAGTGCTCTGTTATTAGGTACACATATGTTTATAATTGTCATATCTACTTGATGGCTTAATGATAATCTAACATTATTAACTATCCCTCTATCTCTAGTAACATTTTTTGTTTTAAAGTCTGTTTTGTCTGATATTAGTACAGTTAACTTACCTTTCTGGTACTGGCTGTTTGCATGACATATCTTTTTTCCATATTTTTATATGCAATCTATTTTTTTTAAAAACTAAAGCATGTCTCTAGTAGGTAACATAAATTTTTTTTATCCAATCTGACGATCTCTGACTTTTCATTTTATTGTTTAATCCTTTCACATTTCATACTATTATTGATATAGTTGGATTTACATCTGCTAATTTACTTTTAGTTTTTTATGTGTCTCATGTCTTTTTTATTTTTCTATTCCTCCTTTACTGCTGTTTTTTTTGCATTACATATTTTCTAATGAGGTGTTTAAGTTTCTTTAATGACTTTCACAATTAAAATAAATTTTTAGTGGCTTCTCTAAGTCTTACCATGTCCATCTTAATTTATTAGAATTAGCTTTATACTAGCTTAATTCCAGTGATTTATAGAAACATTATTCCGGTATAGCTTTATTTTCCCCTTTTTTTTGGTGGTATCATTGTTACACATATTACCTTGATTAATGTTACAAACTCAACACTACATTGCTATTATTACTTTAACATCTGCAGTCGTTCTCTTAGCCCAATACAGGTTTGCCTCTGTCACACTCTCTATGTTACTTTATACAACTGCTTTTAAAATTAGTTAAAAGAAGAAAGGAGAAAAATGCATTTAGGCTATCTTTTATAATTGCATCATTTCTTTCACTGTTGCTCTTTGTTTTTTGTGGATTCGAATTCCTTTCAGGGGTCACCTTAATCTCTTAACTCTTTTTCAGTGTCTTTCTTGTACTGGTTTATTCTCCTCTGCTAACCTAGAGTTCGTGTTCTTTGGTATTCACTCTTAGGTTTTCTCTACTACCCTTAAGCAAAATCTTGCTTTCCCGTGGCTTCAGTTTTCGCAGAGTTGACAAGGACCAAATGTGGGTGTTAACCTGCAGCACCAACTTCTCTTCTGACTCCTGTCTCCATTGACTCACTATACATCTTCTGCTACATGTCCCTCTCCACAGGACACACAAAACACAAATGTCAAACTAAATTCATTACCTTTCCGAATGTTTCATTTCTCTGAATGATGTCCTCCATTCACCCTTTTGCCCAGACTGTATATCTACGCTCATTTGTTGTTTCTCTTCCTTGGCTTCCCCCATAGCTAGTCACCACTGTGTCTTCTGCCACCTCTCTCTTCTTCCAAAATTTCTATCTTTTTTTATAACCTGTAATTTCTCATTAATCATTATGTTTTCCAACTTTATTGAGATATAATTGACATATAGCACTGTGTAATTTTACGGTGTACAACGCGACGATTTGATATACCTAGGTATTGTAAAATGATTATCACAATAATATTAGGTAACACTTCCATCACTTCACATGGTTACCTTTTTCTTTTTTGTGTGTGACAAAAACATTTACAATCTACTTTCTTAGCAACTTTCAATTATGCAATACAGTATTATTAACTATAAGCACCATGCTGTATAGTATTAGATCCTCAGAACTGATTCATCTCATAACTGAAAGCTTGTACCCTTTGACCAACATTTCCCCATTTCCTCCTCCCTCCCCAGCCTCTGGCAATCACTAATCTACTCTGTTTCTGTGAGTTCCACTTTTTAAAATTCCACATATAAGTGAGAAAATACAGTATTTGTCTTTCTCTGTCTGACTTATTTCCCTTAGCATAATGCCCTCGAGGGCCATCCATGCTGTCACAAGTGGAGGATTTTCTTCTGTTTTGTGGCTAATATTCCGTTGTATTGATACCACATTTTCTTTACCCGTTCATCCACATATAGACAGTTTGTTCCCATGTTTTGACTGTTATGAATAATAGTGCAATGACAAGGTATCTCCTTGAGATGGTGACTTCATTTCCTTTGGATATATACCCCAAAGTGGGATTGCTGGATCATATGGTAGTTCTATTTTTAATTTTTTAAGGAAACTTCATATTTTTTTTCATAGTGGTTACATCAATTTACATTTCTATTAACATTGTACAAGGGTTCCATTTTTTCTGAAGTCTCATCAATACTTATTATCTCTTGTCTTTTTGATAATAGCTAGTCTAACAGGTGGGACGTTTCATTTGCATTCCCCTGATAATTAATGATACTGAGCACCTTTCATTTACCTGCTGGCCATCTGTATCACTTCTTTGGAAAAAATATCTACTCAGGTCCTTTTCCCATTTTTAAATTGGATTATTTGTTTTTGTTTGTTTGTTTGTTTGTTTTTTGCTATTGAGTTACATGAGTTCCTTATATACTTTGGATATTCACCCCTTATCAGTTATGTGGTTTGTAAATATTTTCTCCCATTCTGTAGGTTGCCTTTTCATTTTTTGATTGTTTCTTTTGCTGTGCAGAACAGTTCATTTTAAAATACCCACCTTTCCATCCTGATTTTCTCCCCTCGTTTTTTAATAGACCTTTATGTAATATTTTTAATACAGCGGTGCTCCACTGGGGACATTTGGCAATGTCTGGAGACTTGGGTTGTCACAAATGGGGAGGGGAGAGGGAAAGAGCTACTGGGGCCTACTGGGTAGAAGCCCGGGATGCTGTTGAACGCCCTGTAATGTGTGGAACCGCCCCTACCTACTGCAACAGTATCCAGACCCGGATGTCAATACTGCCAAGACTGAGAAGCCCCATTTTAACACAAAAAGGGACAAATGCAGGTTTTGTAGCATCTAAAGCTAATACAATTTGGGAGGCCCACTTAAAAAAATAAAATAAAATTACAAATAAAAAGTTAGTTAGGAATGCATATATTTACCTAGCATAAGAAATGAAATCACAACAAATTGTTGGAATTTAGAGATTCAGGTCTCTTTCTCAGAGATATTTTTAGGCACATGTTCAAAAATGCTTCCTGATTCCCCCGCCCTACCTAGACCATCCCAGGAATTCTGAGGCTTGTCCAAGTAAGAAGCCCCAATGCTTAAACATCATTAGCTTCATGATCAATCTGTCTCTGACTATCTCACTTATCATATTTGCATTGTAGTTGTCCAGCAGCAGGAAGGGAAAGATGAATAGCCGAATTCAATTTCCTTCTTCTTTCTAGAGAGTGTATGTGTGCATGTGTGTGTATGAGCTTGTTTTAGTGTGTATGCATGTGTGCATGTGAGTATGTGTGAGTGGATTATGTGTGTGTGAGAGTGTACGTATGTGTGTGCACATGTGTGAGTGAATGTATAAGTATGGGTGAATGTGTGTATGTAAGAGTGTGTGTGAGTGTGCAGGCATATGTGTCGTGAGTCAATGTGGATAAGATAAATCTCTACCGCATCCTTCTGCTTAGAGAAGCAATTAGGGGAAGAGAGCTGCTTGAGAATTAGGTCTTGTTGAAAGACAATAATTTGTGCTGTTCAAACCTGGAGTCCTCTGCTGGCTGGCTCTTGGTTAGCAGTCAACTGCACGAGCTTTCAGATTTATGAGGGAAGATCTGGGGAGAAACACAGGCAGGGAAGGACCCATCATGCTGAAGTGGGAGAGAATCACGTGTTTCTGCCAGAGACAGAGGGGAAACAAGGCAGAGGCACTCTGGGGAGTGACCCAGGCAGGGTGGTGTCCGAGTGGGGCACAGGATACAGTTGAGGGCAGCTCATAAAGGAGATAGGACTGGGGAAGCGATGGGACAGAATTCAGCAGGTGCTGAGACGTAGAGCCGAAGATGAGTAGTAGGCAAATCAAAAGTTGAAGAGAAGGGGACAAGCTGGGGAAAGCCATTTTTGTTTCACTATTAAAAATTAAATGTGACTCTGTGGGGACAGAGTCCCAGAGACTCTCGGCCTCATGTGGAAAGGTGTTGGCTTGGGTAGTAGATGGCCATCACCTGTTACCGGTTAGCCATTAGCCACTGATAGGACTGCCATGGCTACGTTGGTTGGTTGGTTGGCAGAAAAGCGGACGGCAGGTTGCGCATCGTGTGGCTCCTACTTCCTGTGTCTCCAACCCAGCCGCCAGCGAGACTATAGTGGTATGACTCCCCTACCTATGGCTTCATTGTTCCTTTTGGCCTCACCAT
The DNA here is from genome assembly GCF_964194185.1 of Rhinolophus hipposideros. Classification (NCBI taxonomy): domain Eukaryota; kingdom Metazoa; phylum Chordata; class Mammalia; order Chiroptera; family Rhinolophidae; genus Rhinolophus; species Rhinolophus hipposideros. The sequence goes on from NC_138050.1 coordinate 10,307,438, forward strand.
GTCCTGTGTTCTTGTGTGGGGAGCAGGAGCTGAGTCTCCACATGAGACTCCCAATACTGATGATGTCATAGACACCAGGCACTCTGGCCTTCTTCCTGTTTCCCTCCCCATGTGGCATGTGAGCTCCTTGACTCATGTGAGATGTGGACACCCCACTCAATATAGGGCTTGGATGTTGAATTAATCAATGAGAGAGGTGAATAAGGATGGGAGAGAATGAGAGAGATTGAAGGGACTGAAAGTACTAGAGCAGGCCAAACAGATTTCAGTGATCAAGGAGGGGAATTCAATAAGAAACCAACAAGATGGGCTTCAGCTGGACTCGTATTTTTCAGCAACCATGGTTCCCTGAGAGGAGAGGTGGGGTCTTAGGTGGGAGGTGCCCCAAGAGGGAGCATTGCAGGTCCCAGGAGCGGGCCTGGGCTGTGGCTGTGATACAGACCAGGGGCCTATCCTTTGGCTGGGCACTGTGTTGCCAGGTGCTTTTTGTAAAAGGCCGCCACTGATCATTTACCTTATTATAAGAAGTGTTGCTTGAGTGACTTTGCTGTGTTTGGATAACAGTAAGCAAAGCAATGATTTATGGGCAACTATTACAAGCAGCCGTAACTCCCAACCCGGGGCTGGCAAGATAATATTGCTCTATTCTCTGGGATAGGCCCTCTTCAAAGTTTATTACCTTTCTTGTGGCTGTTGAATGAAGCTACGTTTACTTAAGCCAAATGTGCTTATCTGAGCTGTCTTCCTTTTAGGAAAAGAAAAAAAAAGATATGGTGACATAAATCCGCTCAGCACTGTGGGGATTTCACTGATGGGGCCCCGTGGATTATGCCCTGGGGAGTGGGGTGGGAAAATTGGGGGAAAAGTGAAAGCAAAGAGTCACATTGGTACAGCACAAGCCCTGGAGTGTGTGAGAGTGTACATGTGTGTGTGTATGTGTGAACATGTCTATAAATGTGGGTGAATGAGTGTGTGTGAGTGTGCAGGCATATGTGGATGCTGATTTGTCTCACATGCAGTTCCAGTGTGACCCAGCCTGAGACCCATCTGGTCTACATTTGCGTATTTGTTTAGCAAAGGGAAATGTCCCCAGCCTAGCAGCCTTCACTAGCTGTGTGCCTGGAAGACCCGCAATAACAGAGCCAACCTGGCAGGCAGGAAACAGGGCTCTAACAATAGGCTTTTTTGTTTTTTTAAAAGGGTATTTAAATGGCTAATGTTCCACTTGAAGAAATGAGCCGCATTTTTAGGACTTTATCTGTTTGGTCCCTCCTGTTTCCTCAGCGTCACAGAGCCCGCATCAGTAAACTCCGCTTCGATGCATTTGGTTGGTTCCAGTGTGTCTGGACTGTGTTTCCCTGAAAATAAGACCGGGTCTTATATGAATTTTTGCTCCAAAAGACCCATTAGGGCTTATGTTCAGGGGATGTCGTCCTGAAAAATCATGTGAAATCTTATTTTCCGGTTAGGTCTTATTTTCGAGGAAACACAGCAGAAGCAGTGCTGCCGTGAGCAGGGTGCCTGCAAGCAGTGTGTGGTCTCATCGTGTCCTTGGGATAAATTCTTACGAAAGAAATGACTGGTTTAGGGCAGTGCTTCTTGAGGCTCATAGGAATCGCGTGGAGGGTCTTGTTAAAAGGCGGCATCTGATTCTACTGATCTTGGGGGTGGGCGTGCTGAGAGAGCATTTTTAATAAGCTTTGGGTCCCGCTGATGTCACTGGTCCAAGGACCACACTTTGAGATTTGGGGCCCGAGATAGCCGATGGGCAGCGCCAGCCAGAGCAGCAGCTCACCGCTGAGAGGCAGGTGTGAGAGCCCGGGCCCCTGGGTGTTAGGAGAGGAGAGACAGCTGACCCTGGTCTCCAGAGTGAGTCAGTCCTCAGACTGCTCCGCGTGTATTCCTGCTTCCCCCTCAGGAAATGTCAGAAAGGACCGAGAAAACTCAGTGGTGATTTTTGTGATCTGTTTGGAGTCAGGGAAGTACACTGGGAGCCAGATGAATTATCCATGAGCCGAGAGATGGGGTGCTGGCAGCTTGCCGATTCTTATCAGCATCCCTCCACTCCACACACAGGAGCAGGCCATTCGAGTGGGCAACTCAGAGGACAGTCACCCTCAGTCACAACTGTCATTGCTCCATCCTCATTGGGGCTGACAGCAAACTGCTCCCTCCCTCCTGCCTCAGGTGTGGTCGTGGGGTCTCCCTCCCGCCTCCCTATGGGGTTTTGAGGGGTGTTTGCCTCAACTCAGCCCTGGGTCAGCAAGAACCTTTTTCTCAGGAGAAATGTGACCCTTGATGCCTATTTTCCTTTTGTCCAGATTGACTTCTTATGTTTAGTTCTAGGAACTGTCCTTTTCACAGCAACATGTGGGGGCGGGGGGCCGGGGTGCAGCCAGAGAAAGAGCAGGTGGATAGTATGCTCCCCCAAGAACTTCCATGTCAGGAGATTTACAAATGGAGTCTGAGCTGGGCTTGTGATGGGGTTGACCTCCAGCGGTAGTTTGAAAAAGCTGCTAAGGTTTTATCTGGTCTTATTAATGGTTTCATTTGGAGAGATTTGCCCCTGAGGTGATTTTGTGAAATGCAATCTAAACACCAAATAAAGAAATGACTCACCAGAAACATCGCTTAGTTTGCTAGGGGAGAGAAGTCGTTCTTTCTGTGAAGATCTTTGTCTGCTAAGAACGAAAGGACTTGAAAATACTAAAAGCTTATTTCACATACTGCAGTTATTCTCAGGCGGGTCCTGTGTTTCTGCTAGTACTTCGACCACATGAGAGGAAATTTTGTCTTTGGCAGGCAGTTCCAGAGAACTGACCAGTGCTGGTCACCATCTGGGCCCCACAGGTATGCAAGGAAGGTCTAGAAAAGGTGGGCTCTACTTTCACTCAGCGGCATAACCCAGCTAGGGAGACAAACCAGAAGCACGCAAAATCAATGTCTTGGCACCCCAGCCCTAAAGGTGCACATTAGCAAGAGGAAACAAATACAGCCTAGCCTGATACATCCAGAAGTCTAATTGTCCCAGGGGAAGCAGCACCCATCTATGCAATTCCCTGACTCTCGTCTCTTGTGTGTACCACTCTCATGCCACTATTGCTTTTCATCTTGAAAAAAGTGAGTTATGAATTTGTCTTAACTTCCTAACTTGTAAGCTTCTTGGAGATTCTGTTAGCTCTTGCTCGATTTGGTAGCTTTTGCACATAATAGACTCTGATTATTTAGGAGCGAATGACTTGAGGAGGATCAGATAGAGCCAAATCAATCTAAGAGGACTTCTCATAAGAGATGACTTTCCTCCTAGTTTTTGAAGAAAGTGATGATCTGGTATTTGGTGGCATTATCATTTTGATTTTCCTTTTTTCCTTGATTTCTCCATTTTCTAGGTTTCTCTACTTCCCTGTTCTCATTTCTAAATATGCATGCATATATATATATATATATATATATATATATATATATATGTATATACACACATATATATCTCCAAAAAATGTATACACATTTTAAGAAAGGAAAACTGTATTAAAATTGTAATATTCAATATATACCGATAACAAAAGATGAATTTGTTTGACTTCAGTAATTACAAGAGGTGCTCAAAGTGGTTACCATCAGCGTCCAGACACTTCTGATTATGACGAGCTACTGCTTGAGCATAGATAACATCTCCTAAAATGTGTATACATACATATACACATATATAAATACATATATAAATATATATGTATACATATATAAATACATATATAAATAACACTCATCTATGTTTCGATGTCTCCCCCCTTGCTCCATTGCATTCAGGTCCACATTTTCTAATACTCTGTGGCGAGCAGCCTCTCAGACAGACCCCAGTGATCCCTGCCTCCTGGTATTTACAACACTGTATGCTTGTACTTCCTTTGAGTAACTTGTGCTAACAACTATAATATGGCAGTGTTGAGCGATGTCATTTCTGTGATTAGGTTACAAAGGAGTGTGACTTCTCCCTCACCAGAGACTCTATTGCCTTCTTGGCTCGCAAGCTTTCATGAAGATGACATGTTGGAAAGGCCCCCATGGCAAGGGACTGAGAGTAGCCTCTGGCCAACAGCCAGTTAACAACTGGAGCCCTTGAGGAATTGAACTGAATTAACAGCCCATGAGGAATTGAATCCTGATACCAACCACAGGAATGAGCTTGGAAGCGGACCCACCCCGGTTGAGCCTTCAGATGAACACCAGTGTCAGCTGACTCCTTGATCCCAGCTTAGTGAAAGATCCTGAGGAGAGATGGCCAATTGTGATAGAAAATGCATGCTGTTGAAGCCACTAAGTTTGGGGGTAACTCGTTACATAGTAACAGAGAACTAATACCCAGGAACTTGTCACTGAATACATCGCCATCTCCCCACTTTTCCCAGTTCAGCTCCTCCCCCCTTTGTTCCCGGCCTCTCAGTCCCTATTTATTCCGCCCCTAGACTTGGGGGCCCTTTCTCATGCTTCCTGCCCCTTTCTGTGTTCTTTCTAAGTCATGTTCTAAGTTCTGTTCATCTTGCTCTGTGATGCATTCTGTTTCCTGCCCGAGCAGAGTGTCCAGCACAGCGGCCATCTGAGAACTCCTTCCCGATCTCAGGTCAGGTTTGTCAGCCCGCCGCGGGGTTATTCCCACTCACATATATCTGTACTGGTTGACAAACACCTCTGCTGATTCCTCCCATTCTCCTTTATCACCTTGAACCTCAGGATATGAATTTACCCACAGCCTGCCTCTTTTTGTAATTCCTTCATCGAGCTGCTGAATCACAGGTTCCTTGCAGCCTTTTACTGAGTGTAACTCAAACCATCTGTGACTTTGAGTCAATGAATTAGATTCACAGCTCAGGGGAATGTGTGCTGTGGTACCAGAGTGGGCAGAAAATGTCCAGCACCTCTTGTTTGTGAGAACATTTCAGATTCAAGTTCACCTTTGCCTGAGTCTGACTCATGACGAATTCATCACATTTGTGGCTAATCAAGGGAGACCCAGAGGAACAACCAGAGTTATTTTCTCTTTCAAGAATCTTTTGGACCCGACTATGTATGGAGCAAGGAGTCGGCTCATATACCAGCAGCTTGAGCTGAAATATTTATTGAGCAATTACCACAGACACAGGCCTGTGAGAACTAAGAATTACATTGGAGGGAAAAGGGGCAGAGGTGAGGCTCCTTTGGTCTTGAAACTTACTGCCCAGGCCTGACGGCCAGGTGTCTGGTGGAGCAAGAGATACCAGTTAACTTCTGAGCCCAGGGCAGGGGCCAGTTCCTCTCTGCTCTCTTCTGGGCTTCGGGCTGTTGAAGGGTAGACTAGGGCTCACAGGAGCTCTCTGGGGGCAGAGCCAAAGGCAGGAGCAGAAGCCTTCTAGAAAATCCCAACATAATGGAAACAGCACAGAGGGAGAAGAAGATGCCAGATTTCATGGTTATATTCAGGGCACATTTTGTCATGCAAATAACAGTGTGCTCATTAGGTGAGTGCTACGGTAAAGGAGAAGTCCAGTACTGAACACTGCCCAGTGGCACTCAGAGAGGAACAGCAGGCCACTAAGCAAGAAGCAATCAGGGTCCCACAATCCCAATTCAACAGCCAAATGAGGCTTTAATTAAAAGCTGTCCTCAGGATGGGGACAACCTTCTGCCTTCTTCTTCCTCCACCTCTTCTCTTCAGCAGCCAGCCTTTCCCAGTTCCAGATAGCAGCAGAGGGTGTGTGATTGCTGTGTGACCTGTGAGTCATGTAATTATCCATCGCCTAACTAAAGGGCTCGCCGTGATAAATTATTTGCTTCTCAATAGGGCCTCTTTCTTACTGGGTTTTTTTTTTAAAGCCTCTGGAAATACAAATAAGAACAGAAACTTGTTGAAAATTATTTTGTTGTAACTCTCTTCCAGTTAAGAGACTAGATGTGTGTATGTGTGTGTTTATGCCTTGATTATCACCAGAACTAACAGTCAGTTAAGTACCACAAAAAAGGCCTCTTTCTTTGCAAAGCAAGACCAGAGCAAGGGTTTGCCATGCTTTCTCTCTCGGCAGTTTCTGACAGTGGAGGATATTTACAAAGCACGCGGACCCTGGTAGGCTTTGAACGCCAGGACCTGGAGCTCTGAGATAATTTGGTGATAAAGGATTAGAACATCCCGTGAAATCAGTGTGCCAGCTTCTCTTCCCATCTTTGAACATCTCTTCTAATAACTGGTTTCTAATTCATCGTGCTTTTTAACACCTGCCAAAATGATGGCAGGATTTGGCTTCTGTGGCATTCTGAAGTCTCTAACTACTAGTATCAAAAAGGTAGCAGCTGGAATGGGGAGCACAGGGAAAGCCAGTGTCAGACACAGAATGAGGCTGGTTGGGATCAGGACACCTGTCTGCAGCTGAGCTGAGCAGCACAAAGCCAGGGGCTGCCCCACCCACACGCACAGTTAAGTAAGAAACAACAGGAAAGTCGGAAAACATCTATGGTGCCCTTCCTCAGAGCAGCCAGATATTAACATTTGTAGGTGGGCGTGCTGGGGAAAACAGTGACAGTTTCTTCCTGGATCCTCTTCAAATCAACAAAACAGATACATCTAAGTCGTATGAATATGCACTTCCCACCAAGGGAGAAAAGGGCAGCCCTTCAGTATCTCTATTTTCCCTGAATTGCCCCTTATGCAAAACTGTTGCTTTCCTCTGAGGTGAGACCCTGCTCACCCCCAGAGTTTGCTTTCTAAGGACTTTGCAGAGGCCCTTTCTAAAGGGTCCAGAACTCTAACTGTAATTCGAGAAGCATTAAGAACAGAACAGAGCACGAGGGGATTATCTTTTTATCCTCTGTACAGACAATTTCTGTTTTTTTTTCCAGCTAAACTGAGGTATAATTGAAAAGCAAAAATTGTGTGTACTTAAGGTGTACGCTGTGCTGTTTTGGTATACATACATTGTACCACCATCAAGCTGCTTAACGCGTTCATCCCCCTCAAATAGTTACCTTTTTTCTTTTTCTTTTTTTGGGGAGAATAATTAAGATTTACTCTCAGCAAATTTCAGGTATACACCATGTTTCCCAAAAATAAGACCGGTCCTATATTAAGGTTTGCTCTGAAAGACGCATGAGGGCTTATGTTCAGGGGATGTCATCCTGAAAAATCATGCTAGGACTTGTTTTCCGGTTAGATCTTATTTTTGGGGAAACATGGCAATACAGTACTGTTCACTATCTGTGCAAAGAATTTTTAAAATCTCCAGTGAGTCAGGGTCATGGCCAAGGTTGGAGAGGGAACGAGGCCCAGAAATGCAGGCTTAGATTACCCCAGAAGAAGCTTCTGCTTTCAGAGTCTAGGGAGGCAGGTGTGGGACAGGGAGGCAGCCCGAGACTCGGAGAAAGGGACTCACGCGTTCAGCTACGCCTTCATCTTTTCCTGTTGAGCAGCTTGAATGCACTGGTGTCGTGCTGGGCTCCATGGGGGGTGCCAGTGCCTGGCTCTCAGCCTGGCAGGGGAAAGGAGCAAGGACACTGACTCTTGGAACACCTGGGATGCTGTGGGGTAATAGAGGATTCCTAATGTGCTCTGGGAAACCTGAGGAAGGAAGGAGAGAGTAATGGCATCAGGGCCACAGGGAAGGCTTCATTGAGGGAGAGAAGGAGCAGCAGGAGGAGGCCGTTCCCCAAGCCCGATCTCTCTCCGGAGAGGTCAAAGTCACCAGAGACCGAGGGGAACAGAACCCTTTTGGGAATGTGTCAGGGGCTGGAAATAAATTCACGATACAGTTGGCATTTGGAGATTGCTATGAACTACAAATAAAGATTGTAGAAAAGACATTCAGAATACTTTCTGAATGTAGAGGAAATCCATAAACTTTCTCAGCATGGAGACATGTTCCCTTAGAGGTGGGGCAGCTGGCGGAATCCACTGAATGATCACTTTCCTTTCACAGGCAGGCTAATGAGCTCAAGAACCCAGCAGGGCTTCTTCATTGCTCATTGTTCAGTGCTCTGTGCTCAGAGCGTGGTGCTCAGAGCTCAGTGCTCATTGTTCAGTGCTCTGTGCTCAGAGCGTGGTGCTCAGAGCTCAGTGCTCAGTGCTCAGAGCTCAGAGCTCAGTGCTCAGAGCTCAGTGCTCAGTGCTCAGAGCTCAGTGCTCAGATCTCAGTGCTCAGTTCGGAGCTCAGTGCTCAGAATTCCACATTCATGTGTCTGTGTGGTGAGCAGAGGCCACCCTGAGGACAGAAGTTACTCTGAGATGTCAGTCACGCAGTAGAATTTACTGGCTTCTCAATAGCTTATATCTATTTAAAAATCCTTCATTATGACTTACATTCTTTGTATAGGAAAATCCAAAGAAAACAATTGTTTGGGCTATCAGGACTTTCTGAATATTCCAGAAAAAGAAGTCCTAGGGTGAAAGAAGCAGATGAGATTTCTGACCCTGTTTTCTCTCTGGCCTCAGTTTCCTCATCTGTACTAGGAAGGAGGAGTGGATGAGTAGCACAACATGTATGTTACTTCCTGCTGGGACACTTTCTTAGTCTGAGCTTTATGCAGACAAGAAGCTGTTTGCAATTACCTAGTCTAGCAGTCAGAGGCTGTTATCTCCTCACCACGTTTCTGTATCTGTCAAACTGAATTATTTCAGAGGCCACATATGTTCTTATTTCCCAGGTGATGCTGTTTCAGTTGACCACAAAAATAATTACATACATGTTCTGAAGCAATCAGTTCATCTAAGTCCTTTTCAACAAGACAACAGATTTCACCAGGAAAAGTGACATCTGAAGAGGAGAGTTCCTCCAGGGTACCACCCATCAGGGAGCTCACCAACGCCATTGTCTTTGGGGGCGGTGGGGACCACAGAGATGACTCTGCCATTTGGAACCTGCTAGACCTGAAACATCAGCCTCATTCCCTCCCTTCTGTGTTTGGCTCTGGCTGTGGAAGGGGGTGTGGGAGGTTTGCTCTCAGACTGAGGGCCAACTCTAATATAAAGTGTGTGGTAGTGAAGGCAAAAGGAGCAGAGGATTTTATTACAGCCAAGAGTAACACAATTAAATATATTCAATTTTCTTTGCTATATACCTAAAAGGCATAGAATACGCCAGTAGTAAAAAACAAAAGTGAACAGTGTGTTTGCAACAGGATGATTTCTTTTTGCACCCTTATACATAGCCTGATTGGGGGTTTGAGTCAAGGGGTGATAATATGAGATTCATAATTATTTGGGGGAACTGAATGCAGGTTGGCAGAGCAGAAAATAATACTGGAAAGACAGACTAGGTGTTAGATCTTGGATAACCTTGAACGACAGACAGGCTGAGGCTTTGTACTACAATTCATGACAAGTCACTGGGGGGATTTGAACATTCAGTTTAATTGGATTTCACATCTTTCTCACTTCAGGCTTCTCCCTCTGAGGGGAGGGACACAATGTGCCATGTCACCCTCAGATATTATGTGCTGAGTTCTGCATACTTCCCTCTGGTTCCTCAGTGATGGTCTTGCATAAATGTTTTCCAGGACCCTGGAAGTTTTCTATGGTCTGGGGACCACTAAACCTATTAAAGGTAATAATTATGGGACTGATCCGTGTTCATTGATTCAGTTAACTAACATATTTAACACCTACTATGTGATGGATACTAAGTGAGGTTCTGGGGATACAAGGAGTACCGTATTTGCCGGCGTATAAGACGACTGGGCGTATAAGACGACCCCCTAACATTTCCACTCAAAATACAGAGTTTGTTATATACTCTCCGTATAAGACTACCCCCTCTTCCGCACACCTTCCACACACCAAATAACTTTCAGTTTAAAATTTGCATCATACTTCTTTCTTTTGGCTGGTGCCATGATAGGGATGATAGGGGTTTGACTGGTCGACATTTTCTGTGCTGTACTGTACAATGGTGCAGTATTGTGGTTGGCTGTTGGCTGTATACAAAGCCTGATTTGATTGGTCCCTGCTCCCTGTTTGCCTGCCCTGTCACTATAGCAGTCTGGTCCACCCTTGCATCAGCATCTCCCTGGGACCTCACTAGTGCGCAAGTGCGAGCTCTTCAACATTCTAACAGGCACCATGATAGCGCAAAATCGCGAATCTTCAATGCATATGTAAAGAAATATACGGTAACCCGAATTTACCACGCTCGCAAAATCGCACACAGCCGACCATACACCCAGTATGGTATCGCGATTCGCGATTTTGCGCTATCATACTGGGTGTATGCTCGGCTGTGTGCGATTTTGCGAGTGTGGTAAAATCGCATAACAGCAAAATCGCATAACAGCCGAGCATACACCCAGCAGCGCTGCTGATGCCTGAACGGTATGTGGAATGAAGTGGGCGGGCATCGGGAGGCCACTATGGCACGGGGCAAGCACTATGGGCAGTCTATCTGAAGTGTACCTGGCGTATAAGACGACCCCCCCACTTGGAGGCATATTTTTCGGGGCCAAAAAATTGTCTTATACGCCGGCAAATACGGTAAATCATGGTTCCAGACCTTGAGGGTCTTATAATGAGGAGGGAGACACAAAAAGTTATGTTCATTTTAATACAGTGAGATAGAGTCTTTGGCTCTTATGGAGGTTTCAATGATAGGCTTCTTAGAGAAGATGAACAGTGCCCTGCGGGTTAATGGATAGCTAAGATTTAATTAAGCAGGTCAAGATGGAGACAGGGGCATTTCAGGTAGAGGGATCAATGTAGTGGGTGCAGTTGGCCTTTTAGAATGGAATGCTCCAGCATGAGGGGAGCAAAGCCAGATTGCTGTAGTTGGGAACTGAATGGAACGGGAAGAAGTGGAGGCTGGGGGTGAATGAGCCTGTTTCAATGACCACGTTGGTTCTAGAAATATGTAGACCTGAATAATCTCAAATCCTTTCCAAATACCCAGAAATTCTGGACAGAATATAGCAAAGACTCTTTTGAATGACTAGCTAGTTTTGAGAGAGGATATCTCCTTGTTTTAGATTGATATACTGTACATACACAGAATTCTGCACCCAGCATTAATATATATACACAGAACCTATGGCAGCTCAGCTTCATCTATTCTGAAGTACATTGGAGGGAAGCTGGAAGCCTGAATGACTATGTGGAGGAGAGCTGTTCCACAATCCAGCTCACTAATCCTGAATCCCAGATTGCAGTTAGTTGTCTTCTCCTGTCTTTGACAATTTCTCAGTTTTCCTTTGTCTTTCACAGCCTTGACACTTTTCAAGAATACTGGTCAATTATTTTTGAGAATTGCCCTCAATTTGGGTTTTTCAGATCTTTTCTCATGAATAGATTGAGGATATCTTTGACAAGAATACTATAGAAACTATATTATAACCTTTTTAAAAAAATAAATTTTATTGGTGAATATTGGGGAACAATGTGCTTCTCCAGGGCCCATACAACTCCAAGTAGTTGTACTTCAATCTAGTCGTGGAGGGCGCAGCTCAGCTCCAAGTCCAGTCGCTGTTTACAATCTTTAGTTGCAGGGAGCGCAGCCCACCATCCTGTATGGGAATTGAACCAGCACTCTTGTGTTGAGAGCTTGCAGTCTATAACCAACTGAGCTAACCAGCCACTCTTCCGGAAGCTCAGTGGCAGCGTGTTGTCTTCAATCTAGTTGTGGAGGGCGCAGCTCACTGACCCATGTGGGAATCGAACCAGCAACCCTGTTGTTCAGAGCTCGCGCTCTAACCAACTGAGTTATCCGCCCGCCCCATTATAACCTTCTTAATGCATCAGATCAGGAAGTACATGTTGTTCACACGTCTTTTTACTGGTGATGTTTGTCACTTTTTTAAGGTGGTGACTACCGAGTTTCTCTACTATCAGGTTACTATTTTCCCCTTGTAATTAAGAAATATGGGGAGATACAGCTAGACTATGTAAATACTCTGTCCACATACTTTTGCCCACAGATTTTTAGCATCTATAGATAAGTTTTATTTTTAAGGGAGGGGTCTTCCTCTTGTCTGGTATCTATACAGGGCTTAGTCACTCTCCCTCACTGAGGGCTAAGGGAGCTAGCCACTCCTCCTGGTGACTAGCCACTCCTCCGAGTGGCCTGTGCAGGCAGTACAGGCTTTATAGACCTGCAGGACAACAGTGAACAAGAGGCCAGTCAGACCGTATGGACAGGGTAGTCAAACTGTGAGGGGAGAGGTGACCAGTGAAGGGTTATAATGTGCTTGAAGACAAAGATCAGGCTTGTTCCCATTCATAGTTGTAACCCCAGGCTTAGCACAGTACCTGGACGTAGTAATTCTCATTGTGGGCTGAATTGTTTCTCCACCACAATTAATATCTTGAAGTTTTAATCCTCCAGTACCTCAGAATGTGACTGTATTTAGAAATAGGGCCTCTGAAGAAGTGATTAAGTTAAGTGACTCTCTTAGGGTGGGTCCTAATCCAATCTGACTGGTGTCCTCATGAGAAGAGGAAATTAGGACACACACCTGGGCCATGGACACACACAGTGGAAAGACCACTTGATCACACAGCAAGAAGATGGCCATCTGTAAGCCAAAAAGAATCCAATTCTGCTGACATCCTGATCTTGGGACTTCTGGCCTCCAGAAGTCTGGGGAAATAAATCTCTGTTGTTTAAGGCTGTCTGTGGCATTTTGTTATGGCTGCCCTAGCAAACTTATACAATGCGGCAGAGCCAGTCTCTCAGTAACTCAAGGAATGCAAAGGCTATTGAACTGGGACTTAGAGGTCAAGGGCAAGCTTATGAAAGTAGTGCTTTTCACAGTTTGAGAATATGCAGGCCACCTGGCCTCTTGTTAGAATGCAGATTCTGGGATGGGGCCTGAGATACTGCATGTCTAACACGTTACCAAGGGAAGCAGCATATCCAAGGAGCACACTTCGTGAGTAGCAAGGCTTCGGACTGCCTTACAGTCTGGAGTCCTGAGCTTGTCTTGAACTGGATAATCTTTGGTGATTTTAGAGGAAGATGGGGGAACTTATTTGAGTTCAATTCAGCAACTACTCTGAGCATTTACCCGTTGCAAGATCCCGTGCCAGCCTGTGGAGAAGCCCCCAGGTGGGTCAACCCGTTCCTCCAGGAGTAGGGGAGGCAACACAAAGCAAGGGCCGACCAAACTGCTAGCCCTGTTTTTGTCTGGGGAAAGCCAATGTTATTCCATCACCGGGACAAAGGATGAAGCTCGCCCAACGGTCGTGCAGGGTTGCTGGGAAGACAACACTTTCATCAAAGCTTAAGAAAAACTAGATTAGTTTTTGAAAAAAGTGGGAGGCAGCTGAGAGTTGTTTGTTGATGTCAGTGACCTTGGAAATTCTAAATGAGATTCTGTTGTTTTCCTGCTTGGGTCGCGCTCCTTCTGAGGAGGCCTGCAAGGGCAGCTGGCTCACCATATGCGGTCAAAGTTTAGTGTGGCCCCTCCCTGTCCCCTGGTAGTTGTAATACACCTTTCTCTCCTCTGAAGCAATCAAGAGTCCTTTAGCAGCAAGAGCAAGGAATAGCTTCTAGTGTTCATATAAATAAACAACCTCTTCTTCAAGTGACTCTTCTTCTAAAGCTCCAGGAAAACAATTTGTGATGGAAATGAGATATGAGCCATTGCTGAGAATTATGAAATGCTGGGATTATTATTATTATTATTATTATTAATTAATCAACCTAAAATTGGCCTTAAAAAAAGAAGTCCAGGTGACTCAGCCTGAACGCGGTGACACTGGGCTCCATTTGATCCCTTCAGACAGCCCCTTCTGCAGAGCAGGAGGTGGGAATGATGCAGGGCCAGGCCTGGGGGAGGGGCCTGATCCTGCGGGAGAGCCTGTGGGTGGAGGGCCCTGGTTTGGGTGGAAGCTAGGATTTCTGTAAGGAATTATTTACAGAGAGTATTGGGCCCTTTGAGTTTTTGTTCCCTTCTTTCAGTAGAAAGGACCCACACCTTTTCTCTTGTTCCTTAGGATGGCAGGATGCCATTTTCACAGGAGGTGAGCAAGTAGGAGGCTGATTTCTGAGCTCACTCATGTCAGAAGCCACATACAGGACTCAGCACTCCGAGCCTAAGTGTTTGCCCTCCTCTTCCACCTGACTCTTTAAAGGAGCAGCTCGGAAGCAGAGGCAGCTGCCCCTGGGAGGGGTGAGGCTGCAGTCCCTGGAGCCCGCAGGCCCCTAGGAGCGCACCTTTGGAATCATAGGGTGTGGTGCTTTGTTGCCTCTGCTTTGCTTTATTTTATTTTATTTTCCAACTTTATTGAGTTTTAATTGACATTTCACACTGTAAGTTTACAGTATACATGGATACATTTATACTTTGTAAAATGATCACCACCATAGCATTAGCTAATACCTCCATCCATCACATAATTCCCATTTCTTTTTTGTGACAACATTTAAGATTTACTCACTGAGCAACTCTCAAGTATGTAATAGAGTATGATTAGCTCTAATCATCATGCTGGTCATTAGATCCCCAGGACTTACTTATCTCCTAACTAGAAGGTTGTATCCTTTGACCAGCGTCTCCCCATACCCCCACCTCCAGCACCTGGTAATCACCACTCTCATTTTTCTCCGAGTTTGGCTTTTTTAGATTCCACATGTAAGTAAGATCGTACCATATTTGTCTCTCTCTGACTGATTTCACTTAACATAATGCCCTCAGGTTTCATCCGAGTTGTCCCAAATGGCAGGCTTTCCTTCTTTCTCCTGGCTCAGTATTATTCCATTGTATATATAATGCTGCCGTGAACATGAGGTACAGGTATCTCTTGGAGGTCTCTTTTCATTTCCTTTGAATAAATAGCCAGTAGTGGAACTGCTGGATAACAGAGCAGTTCTACTTTTACTTTTTGAGGAAACACCATACCTCTTTCCTTACTGGCTGTACCATTTTACATTCTCACCAACAATGCACAAGAGTTCCTTTTTCTCTACATCCTCGCTAACGGGTGTGAGGTGATATCTCATTGTGGTTTTGATTAGTGATACTGAGCACATTTTCACGTATCTGTTGGCTATTTGTCTTGTTTGGAAAAATGTCTATTCAGTCCCTCTGGTCATTTTTAAATTCACTGCTTTTTTTTTTTTTTTTTTTTTTTTTGCTATTGAGTTGTATGAGTTCTTTATGTGTTTTGGATCTTAACCCCTTATTAGATATATGATTTGCAAATGTTTTCTCCCATTCTGTAGGTTGCCTTTTCACTTTTTTGATCATTTCTTCTGCTTTGCAGAAGCTTTTTAGTTTGATGTGGTCCCACTTATTTATTTTTGCTTTTGTTCCTGTGCTTTTGGTGTTAGATCCAGGAAATTGCTGCCAAGACCAATGTCAAGGAGCTTTCCTCCTGTATTTTATTTTTCTAGGAGTTTTATAGTTTCAGATCTTATGTTTAAGTCTTTGATACATTTCGAGTTCATTTTTGTGAGTGATGTGAGCTAAGGGTCCAATTTCATTCTTTTGCATGTGGTTATTCAGTTTTCCCATCACCATTTGTTGAAAAAACTATTATTTTTCCATTGAGTATTCTTGCCTCCCTTGTCAAATATTAGTTGACTGTATATGTGGAGTTTATTTCTGGAATCTCTGTCCTGTTTTATTGGTCTATGTGTCTATTTTTATGTCATTAGCATATTGTTTTGATTGCTATCGATATTTAGTATAATTTGAAATCAAGAAGTCCGATGCTTCCACATTTGTTCTTATTTCTCAGGATTACATTGGCTATTTGAGGTCTTTTGTGGTGCCATGCAAATCTTAAGATTGTTTTTTCTCTTTCTGTGAAAAATGGCCTTGGAATTTTGATAGAGAGTGCATTGAATTGCATAGGTGGCTTTGGATAATATGAACATTATAGCAATATTTTCCAGTTCTGTACACATGGGCCATCTTTCTATTTGTTTGTGTCTTCTTTAATTTCTTTCATCAGAGTCTTGTAGTCTTCAGTGTATAGATCCTTCACCTGCTTGGTTAAAATTTTTCCTAAGTATTTTACTGCTTTTGATGCTATTGTGAATGGGATTGTGTTCTTTATTTATTTTATTTTTTTGAGATGTTTTGTTGTAAGTGTATAGAAACAAACACTTTTCTATGTGTTGATTTTGTATCCTGCAACTTTACTACATTCACTGATTAGTTCTAGCAGTTTTTTCTGTGGAATCTTTAGGATTTCCTACCTGTAAAATCATATCATCTGCACACAAAGACAATTTCACTTCTTCCTTTTCTATTTGGATGACTTTTATTTCCTTTTCTTGTCTAATTGCTCTGGCTAGGACTTCCAGAACTATGTTGAATAGGAGTGGTGAGTAGGCACCTTTGTCTGGTTGCTGATCTTAAAGGAAAAGCTGTCAACCCTTCACCATGAAGTATGTTGGCTGTGGGTTTGTAATACGTGGCTTTATTGTAATTTCTTTTACACCCAATTTGTTGATTTTTTTGTGTGTGTGAGAGGATGCTATATTTTGTCAAATGCTTTTTCTGTATCTATTAAGATAGTCACATGATTTTTATCGCTTATTCTATTAATGTGATGTATGACATTGACTGATTTGCATACGTTGAATCATCCTTGCGTCCCCTGGAGAAATCCCACTTGATCATGGTGTATTGATCTTTATATGTGCTGTTGAATTCAGTTTGCTAATATTGTGTTGAGAACTTTTGCATCTATATTCATTACGGATATTGATCTTTAACTTTTTTTGTGTGTATAGTGTTCTCATATGGCTTTCATATCAGCGTAACGCTGGCCTTGGGAGTTTTCCCTCCTCTTCAATTTTTTACGAGAGTTTGAGAAGGATTAGCGTTAATTCTTTAAATGTTAGAATTCATCAGTGAAACCATCTGGTCCTGGGCTTTTCTATGTTGGGAGATTATTGATGACTAATTCAACCTCCTTACTCAGTATTGGTCTGTTCATATTTTCCATTTTTTCATGATTTAGTGTTGGTAGTTTATATGTTTATCCATTTTATTTTTAGGTCATCCACTTTGTTGGCATATAATTGTTTATAGTAGTCTTTCATGATCCTTTGTATTTCTGTAGTATTAATTGTAATGTTTCCTCTTTTATTTCTGATTTTGTTTATTTGAATCCTTCCTCTTTTTCTGAGTTAGTTTAGTTAAAGGTGTATCAATTTTGTCTGTCTTTTCAGAAAACCAGCTCTTAGTTTCATTGATCTTTTCTATTGTGTTTTTGGGCTCTATTTCTTTGATTTTTGCTCTGATTTCTGTTTTCTATTAGTTTCTGCTTTGTATATTTAGGTGCTCTGAAGTTGGGCGCGTATATACTTATGATTATTATATCTTCTTGATAAATTGACCCCCTTGTCATTGTATAATGACCATCATTATCTCTTGTTACCATTTTTGGATTAAAGCTTATTTTTGTCTGATACAAGTATAGCTCCCATTTCCACCATTATTTCTAGTAATCCACTTAGAATTTATGTTTCCAGCCCCTGTGTCTTTGAGCTCAGCTGGATTTGAGGTCCTGGACACAGGGGAAGGATGTTCTACCAAGGGATATAACAAAGATTTTACTAAAACTAAAGTTATGGCTGCTACCCAGTACTTTGGGTTTCTCATGTACAAGCAGGCCAAGAAAACGCTGCCATAATGATAAGGGTTACTGAGTCTGGTTATTGCAGAGATAGGGCTGTTGTTTTATAATGGGGAAGAGAAGGTATGTCTAGAATTCACTAGGATGTTTCTTGATGCTTCTGTTACCAACAAATAACTGTAAGTGGGCAAATCAAGCAGTTGTAACCTGACAAGGGCATGATGAGTAGGGACATAGACATATTACCATAGAGATAAACGTCTGGTTATGGTATTAGGTAAGCAACCTAACGAGGCAAGCTGGGGAGCAACCTAGACCAGTAGAATTGCCTAAAGGTGAGAAAAATGTGGAATGGATTCTAGGTATGCAGGTGATAAATATCAGTTGTAGCCTTGGGACCAACTGCAGCAGTAGAAGTGATAGCATCCTGTTGTAAGCCTTTTCTTTAAGAGGTTGTGACCAGTCATGACCTTGAAGAAGCATTGACTAGGCAGAGTGAGCTTAAAACATAGCACCAGTGGATCTGAGTGGTACCTAGGCAAGTGTGACAGCAGACTCTGTCCATGCCCGGCTCCCATGCCCGAGACCTTACCATTGCAGTGTGTTCCATCTCCCAGTACCTACTGGGCACTGGAGAACAAGTTTGTGCAAGTGCAGAATGCTGCCTGCTTGCCCAGCAAACTGGAAGCAGTAGAGAATTCACAGCTTCTAGGGAGCCACCCACAGTTAATGACAGACAGAAGGTGGTATATAAATACCCCTGCTCCCACATCTGTTGGCTAGGATAGCTTTGAGCTATGTATTTTTCAATTTATTAGTTTTCTTGTGGGATTAAGCTCTAGCTACCCACTGTTTCAGGTGGTTTGATATGCATACTTTATTAGCTACCTTCCTTTCTCTGTATCACTTTCCTACTTCTCTGCAATTGTTGCTGGTGACTTCCAAATAAACTACTTATACTGAAATCCTTGTGTCTATGTCTGGGAGAATCTAAGCTAAGACAATTTCATTTAATGTTTCTACCTTTGTTTTCCTTTTGTGTGGATATCTGACTTATACTTCTCATCTGGTCTCATATGTCTCCACTTCGATGATGTTTCTAGGGGCAACAGACTTCTGCAGTATCTTCTCCTTCATTACATGCAATCCAGTCCATGTTACCTTTAGGCTCCAGGGAAAGTGGACAACCATCGTCTGGGAATAACTGAAACAACAAACCTTCAATAACTAAAAGAGCTTAACAAAACCCACAAGGCATTAGCAGTAGACCTGGGAGCAGAGCCGTTTTCTCAGTAGATTGTGTCTTGTCAAACACAACAGTGTGGGTGTCACTCTCATCAGCTGTGAAGCACGGTTGATAATCTTAGGCCTTCAACTTGCCAGCAGGAACTTACCATCCCTTAAAGAGTGGGCCAGTTATTTCTGAGCCACTCCGAGTTGGCATTCCAGAATTTGCTCAGCACTCATCTCTCAGGTTCTACTTCCTCTCTGGCGCCTCTGATCAATGTTCCCAGCCCTGCAACTGGCCAGTGTTCCCGATGAGAAGGCCAAGGTCTTTGTCAAAGGTGCTGTCTCGCACGGCCCAGACTTCCCTGGTCTGTGTCCATAGCCCAGGACTCTTGCAGGACTCATGGTCAGACGTCATGTCACCCTGGTCCTCACCGAGGGGCTCTCTGCCAAGGCCTCAGGAGCAGCCCCCCCAGAATGCAGAGTATGGTTCTTTTCCAGATCTCTGAACCTCCATTGCTGGTTTTCACTGGATTTCTCTTGAGAGCCTCTGCTGGACTTCTGACCCACATGCCCACATTTCCCGACATTCCTGATCACACAAAAACAACCTCCCAAGAACAGACAGCAATTTTCTTATGCAAAGATGTCTCAAACCATTCTTGAAACGTAAAATGTGAAGGAAACCTCTTGAAATTCAAGTCAATGTATAGAAGGTGTACTTTACGTGTAGAGCATATTTTCCGCGAGCACACAGAGCATTTCAGTCCCAGGCACCACAGCAGTCTGAAGAGCTTTTTTCTCCAACTATGGTCTCAGCTTTATGTTCACATACCTAAATGGCCCATTCGAGTGGTTTTCCTGGAACAAAGGTCTTCTTCATGTGAAGTCTTCATCTCTTTACTCCCAAATTACTTTGAAATGGTGACTCGTCCCCCACCGCACCCCACTCAGCCTCCTTTCATTCTTATTGTATGTTCAGAGATCTTGGGATCAGGTTTCAGGGGACCAGTGGTATCTGCAAGAGAATGTCTCTCAGGCAAGTGGCCTAGGAATGGAACGTCTCCTTTGCAGTGACCACAGTGGAAAGTCCTGTTGCCATCCTGGACATATGTGAACATGCATGCTGACCACCCTGATCCATAGGTCTAGGCCCTTTGTCACATGTATGCCCTTCATGGTTAGCTTTTAAGCTCAGTCTCCTGTTGGCCTCCAGGCCCAGACTTTCTGGCTGCAAGACGGTTCCCTGATGCCTCTTGGAAAGGAGGTTGGGATTTTGAGAAGGGCAGGGCCACTTCCAAGAAGGGCGGCCAGCTCTGGGGAGCTCTTGCCAACCACCCCAGCAGGAAAGTGCTCATCAGACCTGCTGATCACTAGAAAGTGGCTGGATCATGTGAGGACAGCTGGGTGAATTCCTCATTTTCAGTGTGAGTTTCTAAGCTTTTCCAGAGTCCCTCTCCCAAGGCAGACTCAGCTAAGAAGAGGGAGTCTAGGGAAAGCTGATTCATCCTGCTTAGATCAACTTTGCTCTGCCTCCTACTCAGTCATAAATTGCTGTACAGACTGTGCTCAATAAA
Source organism: Rhinolophus hipposideros (assembly GCF_964194185.1). Classification (NCBI taxonomy): domain Eukaryota; kingdom Metazoa; phylum Chordata; class Mammalia; order Chiroptera; family Rhinolophidae; genus Rhinolophus; species Rhinolophus hipposideros. The sequence continues at coordinate 10,327,775 of NC_138050.1, forward strand.
TTGACATTAAGAGTTATTAGAGGAACAAGTCGACAGTTTAGAAAATGTACATTCACGGCAGGCATGAGCAGTCCTCTGGAGGAGCTGGGCGGGGCAGAGTGACGTGCTGTGTCACGGAGCCAAGGCCTTGCAGCTCTGAGAGCTGGCAGAGGTCCCAGTGCTCGCAGAGGACCAGTGCACCCCCTTAAGGAGACCCCCCTAAAGGACCTAGTGGTGGCGCCAGGCTGCCTTGTCTGTGATGCCGGGTTGTATGGTCGGGGGTTTCTGTAATGATATGGGTTTTGCATAGAGATTTGTGTATTTTTGTCTTCCTTTAAAAAGCATGTTTTTATTTTTGGCAGCCTAGTGGTGATTAATCTTGGTGGGGTCCCTCCTATCTGTACATGGGCAGCTCTAACTTCCTGCCTGCAGTAGCTCCCAGACCCCTCACACCCAGAAGGGGCACTTGTTCCTCTATATTGCCTGGTTCAGTCAGATCACACTCAGCCTGGTGCTTCTTCAACTCTTGTCTTGTCACCTGAGTGTTTGTGTGTAGCTTGTTTTCCCTCCCAGACTGTGACCTCCTGGTAGGTAATGGTCTGGGCTTCCCCGCTGTGCTATAGAGACAGGAGGTGCTTCATGGAAGGAGTTTGCAGGAGAGACCGTGGAGCTGCAGCAGGGGCTGGCGCCTACAGGCGGACATTTACCTGTGGCTTGTAATTTGCTGTCCAGGGGGAGCAGATATACGTGTTAGAGTTTAGTGTAAGATCAGTTGAATCTGTCTACGACGTAAGTGGCTAGGCTCTAGCGCCCAGGGTTTGCAGAAGGCTTACGTGGGCCTTTTTCCAGATAGCAGGGTGGGCAGTTAGTTGAATGACCTCTGAATAGTAATAGTTAATGTTTAATTATATGTTTGCTGTATGCCAGAGAAGGTTCTACAGGCTGTACGTGCATTAGCACATTTAATCCTCGCAATAGCAGTTTGAGCCAAAGTTCTCTTATCATGCCTATTTTACAGACGAGGAAACTGAGGCACATAATAGACGATAAGTACCTTGCCCAAGATCACACAGTCAGCAGCTTAGGGAGCTGGGGTTTAAAATTCAGACTGTCTGGCTCCAGAGACTGTGCTCTGGAGCAGGACTCTACAGTGCCTCTCAGAACATTTTAAATACTGACACACCCACCCACCTACTCTCTCGCCAATCCATCAAAAATTTAAGTCCCTTTGGAAAGCAATGCCTTATATGTAATGACTATGTGTTTAAGAAATTCATTAAATCTGTTCCTCCCTCTTCCCAAGCCCCTTCTTGGCTATCGGACTTGGTAGAGAGTATCTATAGTGAATAAGACCTCTGTCCAGGATTTTGAAAGCAATAATGAGCACTGGAAATAGTGACGGTAATTTGGGGTCTACTGAGTTTTTCCTGGAGAAATCAAGATAGAAACTGGCTGGAAATTGTATGATTTGTGATATGCATGAAAAATTCTAGGAACTATTTTGTTTTGTGGCATTCACACTGAGTAATGTTCAAGGTCAGCCCTCACATGCTTTCTTCATTATGTTTTAAATATTGACTCATACTTTTATTTTCTATTTTCCCCAAAGCGCTGAAGGATGTTTTTTGTCCATTAGGGTTTGATAGGGCATCTGCCTCTCATGTGAAGCTGCCCTGGAGGTTTGAATATGTACTTTTGATTTAACTGTACCATCAAAGGGACGACCTGGGTGTAGGTCTGGTAACCTACAAATGGCTGGGCAGCCATTAACATCTTTGGGACTCTATTTCCTCATCTGTAAAGTAAATGGAAGGAATGAGGTGATCTCCAAGGTCTTTCCATGATTCTGAGTACTTTCGGCCAAATTTCTGGAAAGCTAGTCTTTCTACACATGTTTCTTCCATGTGCATCAAAACCTTACATCCTTAGCACTTGGCTTTTGGCATAACATCTTCAGATGATGTCCGATCTTGGAAAATAAACTTTAGAAAAAAAAGTAATGATTCCAAAAGCAAGTTAAAACATGCTTTTTTTCTGTTCTCACAAATCATTGTCTCTTGACTCCTTTTCCTAACCGTTGAGTGAAGCTGCCTGGGTCCTTTAAGTACCGAGGACCAACCTCCAGGTGCTTCCAGAGGCTGTTCACAGGGATTGCTTTCTAGGCGAGCAGATCTTTTACTGGGGATACAATGCAGGTGCTGCCCGCTGCTCTGTTGGCACAGGTCCTGCAATGTGCTAATGCAGCATTTATATTCTTCAGTCTCCCATTACCTCAACACCTCTTTGCTATTAAAAAAAAAATCAATGTCAATGAAAGACAAAAGCAACTAGATGTCAAAACAGTAACAACTTAGTGATTTGATTAATAATAATATGGGCTATCATCTCTTAAAGACTTAGTGTTTGTCAGGCACTGTTTTACATGCTTTATATTCATTTGATCTTCTTTGAGGTAGATATTGCTATTTCACATTCCTCAACTGAAGTACAGAGAAGTCAAGTCACTTGACCCAAATCACACAGCTATAGTAGTAGTTTTCTGAACTGTGTCTTTTAATGCTGGGTGTAGGGTAGTCGTGGGTAGGATCCTGCTCAAAGATAAAACGCATCTCAGTAGATTTGGGAAGACTGTCTTTGGAGGGAGATTTGCCAACTGGACTCTAACACCTTGAAATGAACATTTAGTGGGGAGAAATGTATGGAAAACATTTCTAATCCTGGATGCTTCAGAATAGAAGGCATATATGATACTTTCATTCATTCATTTACTATAAAAATATTCACGCAGCGTTACTATGTACCAGGATGTGGCTGGGCACTTTAGGAGAAAGGCAGAAGAGATGGCTGTGCTTCCAGTTATAGAAAATAAGAGCCAAGTGATTAGGAAACATAATTTGTTTCTGGCCTCAGATGATTTTATCCAAATGAGCAGAGTATGAACAATAGTAAAACATTGCAGATTTGGAAACAAGTGGACAATTATTATTTGCTCTATATGACGAAGATGGGGTAGGCTGGGACTGACAAGTAGAATGGTAGGTTCCAAAGAACCAGATCTGGTGGAAGGGAAGTGACCATGTTAGTGAGAGAAGAAAGCTACTTATGTCGTTTATGTTACTTGGCTGTTACGGAACCATCTTTTACACATATGAAAAAGAGTCACAGAATACACAATGGAATCCCAGGACCAGAGACGTTATAGGGAAGAGTTGAAGATGATGGAAAGCTTCTAGCGTGCTTGGACAATCAAACCCCAGTAATCCATGAAGAAGAGTTAGGTGGGCAGGGAACGAAACCGTGGGGTCGTACAGAGAACTTAGTTTATTTTCACAGACTTTGGCTGGTCTTTATAAAGGACCAGGTGAGTGACACAACCTAATGTCAATATCCAAAAGCGAAAGCCCAGAATAGCTGAGTAAAAATAGGTCGCAAAAAATACATATATTTTAACTATTGCAGTAAGAAGAAAATGAAGGACGTGTAGTTTCCACAGCTTTCAGTAGAAACATCACAATCAGTTAGGTAGGGTCTGAGGCAGTATTGATTACCAGATTGAAAAATAGAGGGCAGGCTTAAAACACATCCCCCATGCCTCCATTCTTGGCCCTGTTTTATTCTATGTTTTAAATTAAAACTTTAAATATAAAATGTAAAATAGACATCAGAGGCAAGGACAGTATAGTAAACCTCCATATACCTAGCACCCAGATTCTAGGCTATGATTGTGTCACACTGGCTTTATTTCTCCATCATGTTTCTCTGCAGAGGTATTTTACAGCCAATCTCAGAGAGCACGCTCTTTCGTCACTATGTAATTCAGTGGGAATTTGTGAAAACTAAGCATTTTCTTTCCGAACACAATAACACTGCCATACCAAAGGTAACAATAATTCCTTGGTACATTTTGACATCTTAATTGTCTCAAAAATGGTTTCTTTTTCTTTCTTGTTTTCTTTTTTTTTATCATTGGTATTGGTTCCCTTTAAACCAGGAGCTAAACAAGGTCCTGACATCATATTGGTTATCATCTCTCCTAAGTCTCTCTTACTCAAGAGCAGCTCCCTCCCCTTTTTTTTTTTTTTTTTTTTACCTTTTAAAAAATACTAGTGTAGGGCCAGTTACTTTTTGAAGAAACCGCATTACTTGTCCTGCAGAATGACCATATTCTAGATTTGTCTGTTTGCTTTCTTGTGCTGTCAGTTAACTCATTACATTTCCTGGAACTGCCGGTTAGTTCAATTAGATTCCGGTTAATTTTTTACTTTTAACAATAATATTTCGTAGGTGGAATTGCCTCACTCCGTAGGCACATAATGTTTATTTGTCCCACTCTGAGTGTTCCTAGCGTTGATAGGAGGTTCAGATGGTGACAGCCAAGATAAGGTTCCCCATTGATAGGCTGATGCCGGCAGCTTTCCTGGATCAGCTCCAGTATATGACTGTTCTGCTAGTGTCCTTATCAGCTTATCATTTGTTATTGATCTCTCATTTCTAGACAAACCGGTGTTATTAATAATCGCCTTAAATAAGCCAAGATGGGGTTGGAAGACCTCCGGCTTCTACCACACTTTTCCTCTAGAAGTTTGTGAAGCACACATGCAGCGAACTGAGTTCTCCTGTAACATGTGGTTCACCCGAAAGGGGACTAGCAATAACTCATTTCCTGATGCAGTCTAACTGGCAGTCCTCTTTCAAGGAGAGTAGGTGGGGTGTTTGTTGATAAAACGAAGTTGGCTGAAACCCAGCTGGCCAGGGACAGCCGACTCTAGTTTCAGACGGTGGTGGGAAGTTTAGTCAGTGCTGCTACTCGTATCAGGCTCTTGGAGGACTGAGCTGTTGGTCAGTGGCCTGTGCCATGGCCTGTAAGTGGCATGGCTGTCAGTCAGTGTGGTCAGTGGGAAATGTAGGAAATCATGGACTAGGCACACGTAAACAAACGTGTGTGGGAAGTAGAGGCCGAGCTGTCCTGCCACAGGAAACACGGGAGTCTGAATGCTCTGCATTGTCATTTAGGGCATGATGATATGATCCAGCTATTTGTTTTTGAAAACTCTCTTCTTAGCAAAAATCTACGACGACAGTCTGTGTTTAATGGAAAATTAAGTAATAAAATTCTGCTTCTTAAGAAAGTTGGTGATGAAGGTGTGACTTACCCCAAAACGTTTGTCAATGTTTAGCACCTACCATGGGCCCCATAATAATATTAGGGACTATAGGAAAACCAGAATATACAAATTGCATGAAGAAGCATCAGCATTTGCTTCGAAAAGTAGTGGTTATTTTAAGAAGACCACGCCTAAGGATGAGGATTTCACACCTGCAGTGGCACAAGGAGCTTTTACATGTCACTGTTAATCATGACTTTTTGTTTAGAACAAATAACTGTTATTCTAAGTTAATTTAGCTCACTGTCAATCCCAAAATTTCTTATTTACTTCTGGAAAGTGAAATGATAGCTATTCATGTCATTTTCAGGAGAACGTCATAAACAGTTAATTAAACAACAATAGGCAATGTCATCAGAGCCTTCAAATAGAAGTTGCTTAATTCCAATAATATTTGTATTTTTTCATCTGCTTCATGGACTCATAATGAAGCTTTTAGAAGTTCATTTTGTTGAAGGGAACATTATTGTAAATGTTGTTATAAATTCAGATGTAATTCAACATTAGAGGTAAAATTACTTATTTTGGTGATAGTGGTGAATACAAATTTTGGTGGGGCCAAGTACTGTAAAAAGAATGTTTTTACCAAATTAAGAAACTTATGGAACATAAATAAACTTAGTGATTGATTATGATGCATGCATCATTTATAATTTCTCTCAAACAAGCTTCAACATTTTACAAAACAAAAGCTGTAGTTGTCAAAATTTACAAATATTTATACTTTTCGAGTTGTTGTTACTGAACAACAACACTTTTGTGATGAAGTATTTTTACGTGCATCCAAAAATGATGAATTTGAGAAATATGAAAACATATTTCAGATGGTAAAACATGCTTTTGCTCTTTGTTGGCAACGACGAGCCAGGATTTAGGTATGCTGGGGCCTTGCAGAGTGACGGTGCCAATCAACCTATGTGTTCTACAATGGCATTGAATGTTCTATAAATGATTATTTCTATAAACGCTCTCTCTATAGACAGATATACAGATATAGATATGGATATGGATATGAATATGCATATAGATATAGACACAGTGCTGGCGTAAGAGGTGGAGTAAAGGTATATGTTGACCCTGCCAGCAAAGATAGTGCAAATGGAACTACAGCTGTCATTGTTGTCCCCCATCATCATCATCTGACTATGTTTGCATAGTCACTCTTCATGACCCATCTGACCTTCGCTCTACTCAAAACCTACCTCTGCCTCCTACTCACAAGTGTGAGTAATGAGGGAGGTGATAGGAATCACCATCCCTTTAGGAGTCTCCTAAGCTTTGACAGTACAACTAATCTCTGCAATCCCCCTAGAGTTGCAGTTTTCTTTTGCTTCACTCTCTTCACTGAGAGTGAGTTTTGGGGGTGGGAGGGTAGTTCCTGGGGTTTCCACTAGGCTTTTCCAGCCAAACAGGCTCCACTCCACAGATTAGGAAACTAGTGGAGTTTTGCTAGTTACTCTGTATACCTGTGTCCACTGTACAATGCATCTGTATCTAGAGAGAGCTACCAAGTGGGTCCACGGTCTCATTGGCTCGACTTTTGGGTGGACTCAGGCCACAACTCCTTCTAACACTGACCTCCAGTCAGCCCTGTTCTAATTGGAGGCAGGGTGGAAGTTTGGGTTTCTGTGTTCAGTGATGGGTAAGTGGTAAAGTCTCAGTGAGGTCTGTGTCCTGTACCAGCACCAATTTCCTGACTTTGCTATTGTGCTAACGTTGTGTAAGATGTTCACATTGGGTGGGTGGTGGGGGAGGGTGTTTAGAACTTCCCTGTACATTTCTCTGTAACCTGAATCTATCATTATTTCAAAATTAAAAAGTTTTAAATAATTGTAAAACTTCTTGTTCTGTGAGGCTGTTGAAAGGATTATACAAAAAGGCATCCAATACAATGTGGAGCACAGAGTAGATTTTTAATCCATTATCTTCACAAAAATACAGACATACATACACACCTACATTTATAATATTCTTAGTGTCCTAGCAGTGAGACACGGACTTTGAGCAGTTTATCTACAAGATGTAATATGTATACCTCACTCTGTATTCTTATTTCCCTTTCGCCCGGGGCACCACCAATAAAACAGCCATTGGGAGCTACCTGGTCACCTTTTTAATGTGAATGTGGCCACAGTACCTGGGATGTGTGAGTTCCAGGGACGCAGTGAGACATCAGTGGTGGTAGAAGGTGGTGACGGGGGCAAACTAGGGTAATAAATAGAGGCGCCTGAGATGAGGACGCTGGGAAGGAGGCCAAGGGGGGTAGTCGAAGACTTCACCCTGGGTCATACGTCATAGAACTGTCTCTGGCTACCCCTCCACCCCCATGAAAGATGAGGCTGATGTTTATCTGCCTACTAATGCTTGTTTAGGAACCGGGCACGGTGTCTAAATGCATAATTAAAGCTAATCTTGTTGCCCTTACCTTATTCACTATAGTGATTTTCTGGTTGCTTTAATGGATTATTGTAAAAACTAGTTTTGAATAAAATATGTATCCTCAATCTTCCATCTTAATTTTTGAGAGTGTCTAGTCTTCGGTTGCTAAGTAACATACCTATAATGTGTTATCACAGTGGTTCTGTCTGAATAATTTCTGTAATCACTTAGGCGATTGCTTTAATAATGTATCATCTTTGATGGTAAGAAATGACTAATTCTAGGCTGTTTGGAGAACCGGCTGAAGTGTTTCCTAAAAGGCAGGAGGTTCATCAGCCATGGAATGTCAGGGCAGCACATGACATGCGCCTGGCTCACTGCAGCTCTTGTCACAAATTTGTCACTGCCTTTAGTGTCTCCACATGGAGCACACACTTACCAGGACCTCTCTCAGGTTTCAAAGAGCCAAAGGATCCAGAAGGGGAGATTGTTTTTTAAAGGAATATTTTTCTCTAGTGACTTGGAAAATGACGTTTGTCACAACCACAAATGAAGCATGATACAGAAGCAAAGCAGTGTCACTCTAGTCGTCTCAGGGCAGAGACACGAGCAGAGCTGAAATATGGGATTACCAAGTTGTTCCAACAGAGGGGACGTCTGATTGGAGACCAATCAGCGTGGCTGCAGATGACCCTGTCTGCTGTCAAGTCTTCTGCCTTTTACACAAGGGTCCTGGAGTAGGTGGCCAACTGCTCAGAAACATGTTTATCTGAGCTGGGGACCAACAGGATGAGGGCTGTGAATCTGAGCCCCCAAATATAGGCCAGGTGGGTGTATTCCCCACATGCAGACTCTACCCCCCACCCTGTCCATCTTATAGAGGCCGAGGTCAAGATCGGTGTGTATAAGCATTACAAGACACATTCAGGTCTCTCCTACTTAGAAGAAACGTCCCCTTTAACCTTTCTGTCCCTTCTGTTGACCGCCCGACTTCCCTCCTTTATCACCAGATTTCTAGAACACTGCATTGCCGCTCTCCCCGGCCACACTGTCTCGGCCCTCGTTGTCTCTTCATCCCACTGCCGTCTCCCAGCCCTCGTCAGCCAATCGCTAAACTGCTCTTCCTGAGGTAAAGCGAGACGTCCTGAATGCCAGCCCTCCTGTTTTCAGCCCTCAACCTGAAGGCCATCCCTGCTGGGTGTGACATGGGACCCTGTCTTCTCTGTGCAGCTTGCTTCTCCAAAGGCCCCAGCCCCTGTTTCCTCTGACTTGGTTTCTCAACCCCATCTCCTGATTCTTCTCCTTGTTTCTTCTTGGTCCCCTGTGCTGGCTCGTCTTTTTGTTTTTACTCTGAATTGTTGGTGTTCTGCAGGATTCATTCCTTAGCCCTTCTTTCTTTTACCTCTTTCCCGGCCACTTTTCCCCCTGTTCCCCTACCTCCCAATCCAGAGCCATCTTATCCATTCTACTTGGTGTCAGGCGCTGTGCCAGTGCTGGAAATGCAGAGATGAATGAGACACAGTCCCTGTAAACACTGGAGTCTTAGAGGGAGCAACAGATGAGTGAATGGTAGTGTACCACAGTACAAGTTTGGACAGGGTATGGTGGGGCAAAAATCTCTTCTATGTGATGGGAGGGACAGGTAGGACAGTACCCAGTGAGTGCTTATCCTGCTGTGTCATCATTTGAAATGGAGGGCAGTGAGGTCTACGTCAGGGCTTTCTACAAGGAAGGGTGTGTGTGTGTGTGTGTGTGTGTGTGTGTGTGTGTGTGTGTGTGTGTGTGTGTATTAGGCACGTGTGCCCAGAAGCTTTGAGCAGTTGGAGGAGCTGTGTGGATACACCTGAATTTATTCTAGGAAGAGGACATTATCACACTCAGGCAGTGTTTCTAATTACCAGAAGGTGAGTTGGGGGACGCTGGCTTTGCCCCAGCCTGCAAATGAGTCATTATGTTTCCTTCCTATTCTTGCTTTGAACTTTATACTCGAGGTACCAAATTACTTTTGTGTCTCCAAGGGTGATTTAAAAAATATTTAACAAAGACATTAACACAGATCATTGAGAATGATTGAACATGATCCCAGAGCTCCTTTCTGTGCTATAAGGTAAATCTTTTAGCTTTTTTTTAAAACAATTTTCTTCAATTTATTGGGGTGACTTTGGTTAGTAAAATTGTATGGGTTTCAAGGGTACAATTCTGTAATACATCATCTATGCATTACATTGTGTGTTCACCACCCAGAGTCAGCTCTCCTTCCATCACCAGGTGTTTGACCCCGTTTACCCTTTAGCTCTTGATCTCAGGAATGTGCATGTGTATTGAGTGTGTGTATGTGCATGGTGGGGGGGTTGTCCTGAAGGAGGGGCTGGGGCAGCTGAAGCAGAAAGGAGGGAACACTTGGGGTTTAGGGCAGTGCAATTTCCCAACTGTATGAAAGTATTTCGATATTTTAACATCCTGTGTGGCCATTCAGAAGCATTGCTACCTACTTCCTGAGCTTGCAGATTATCTGAGGACAGATATCTTTCATCATTTCTGTGATCCTAGCTCTTAGTATAGGCCTTATAGTGAGTGATTGATAAATGCTTGCTGACTGGAGTGAACTTAATGATTTAGTAAAACCCTTTACCTCTCTTCAGAAAAACAAAAGAACATGTTGGTGCATGAGTCATATGGACTACGTTTTGCTGTGATGACAACCCCCAAATCTTAGTGGCCTATTACACAAACGTTAATTTCTTGGGTATCTGACTTGTCCATTGTAGGCCATCCGCTCTATGTCTCCCCGCTCTGAGGCCCAGGCTCATGGAGCAACCACCATTGGAAATGTGGTCAGTGTGGCAGAGGGAAAAGTGAAAGTGACAAGTTATGTGCGGACTCTTAAAGCTTATGCCAGAAAATGACTTTTCTTCTGCTTACATTTCATTGCCCAAAGCAAGCCTCTTTTGATGGCAACTATTTTCTTTTAAGAAAGACATTCTTTGTAGGTGTAACGATTGCTCATTCTGGGCCCCATGCTGTGCTAGAATGTGTCAGGGAAACAGATAAAGTAGTGTCCCTGCTCTGGACGGGTTCCATTCTCGTAGGAAAATAGATTCTAAGGAAACAGATAGATTACGAGAGGCCTTGGTGGGGGAGGGGGCTTTTAATGGACTGAGAAGAGTGGCTTAAGTTCACTGCCAATCTGTCAGATGAATAGATCCCCAGCTCGAGACCTGTGAACTTCTGTATCCAGTATGTATTTTTCCATTTGCATTTATGAAGCTTTGCTGGGATTGCTTTGCTTCTTTGTTTCCTCCCACCCTCCACTAGAGAGCAAGGACTTCAAACCAGACCCAATTCTCTTAGGCAGGAATTAGTCATGTTGATCTTTCTCTTCATAGTGCCGGGCACTTGCGTGTCACAAAGTGAATGAATGAGAGGATGAGAGGGTGAATGGATCAGTGGTCACCCTAATATTAAGCACCATGTTTATGAGCCTCTCAGGCCTGGTCTTCCTCAGGAGTCTTCTCATCGTCCTTCAGCTGCTGGATCCACTTGCCCTGTTTGGATGTCTAGTTCATTGACTATTGTCCCACTTTTCCTCTGCTTCTCTTTTTAGCAGGTGGCTCCTGACAAATGGCCACAGTGTGACCCTCGTTATTGCAGCCTTTGTATCCCAAGGTTTCTCTCTCTCCCATGCTAGCTTGCCCCCTCTAAGTTGGGTCTTGATTCCCTCTGTAGCATTCATTCTAAGGAGCATGTGGCAGCTGGAAATCTATGCAGCTGTGTGTGTTGTTGTTGTTGTTGTTGTTGTTATCTGTACTGGACTGAATAGTGTCCCCCAAAATTCAGGTCCACCCAAAACCTCAGAATGTGACCTTTTTTGGAAATAGTGTCTTTGAAGATGCAATGACAATATAAGATGATGCCGTACTGAGTTAGTGTGGGCCCTACCTAATAACTGGTGTCTTTATAAGAAAACAGAGACACACACATGGGGAGAACACCATACGATGACAGAGGCGCCACCAGAAGCTAGGAAGAGGCAAAGAGGGACCCTCCCTTAAAGTTGTCAGGGAGAGCATGGCTCTGGCAGTACCTTGATTTTGGACTTCTGTCTTCTAGAACTGTAAGAGAATGTATTTCTGTTGAATGCTGCTAGCTGAAATTGCATCTATTTATTTGCTGTTCATGGTACTCATCCCCATCTAATGAACATAAACCTCACCAGACGGTATCTCGTCTGTCAGTCTTTCTCAACACTCCCTCTCTGCAAGCCTCACTGAAATGTTCCCCAAATAGTACCAGCCCTCGGAAGAAACTAGTGATGAATTTTACTGACATATTTGCCAAAAGGCTCTCTCAGAATCTCTCATATTTGCCAAAAGGCTCTCTCTCAAGTCTACTACTTGTAGACTTTGTCATGCTTTCTCCACAAGACAGTAAAAGGAATTACAACAGGCACAATTAGGTGTTGAGCACTCCTGCTGCTAGAAGCACCAAGCACCAGCATGGTTCCTCAGAGCTGTGTTGTTAAACTTTATAAAGTGAATGCATTTGCGTGGTCAACACCCCGAGGCACTGCTCACCTGGTCAACCGTGTGAGAAACGAGTGTTGAGCAAGTCCACGTACAGATGCAGAGCCAAAGGCCCAGAGAGGGTGGCGTGCTCTAGGACTCAGAGCCACTTAGAGAAGGAGCTGGGTGGGAATCCAGGTCTTCTGATTCTGGTGGAGAGCTTCCTCAGGAGGACGCACTGTCTCTTCTTCTAGTTGAATCCCTGTCAAACAGCCTTCACTCAGATGGAGTCCCAGGCAGTTGGTGACAGAAGCCACCTCTTGCCACCAAAGGGAAGTGGGACAGAAAAAATTCCAGATGTGTCCCCATTGTACGTGCGTGCTCGTTGCTGAGTATCTGGGTGGAGGCTTGCCTGAGTTTTGGGCTTGTGATCAGGGCTCAGAGGACCTCGTTCCCTTTGGTAGCTGCAAATGTGGGGTTATGGCGAGAAAACCTGAGCAGAATAACGACGAGAGGAGTGACGTGAACAGGATGGATTCCGCAGATTGGCAGGCTGACCAGGAAATCACTGGGTCTCACTCAAGACGCCCAGTGAACCGTGAGGTCTGCCCACAAGATATGCCTGAGTAAATGTTTACTATTTCTGCTGAAAACACAGACATACAAAACAGACGTGTTCGTTAGAGAATAAACTTTTTAAAATTTGCAGGTAAGCAAAAGGCGAGCAGTTTACACTCAGCATCGATTGGTTTTTAGAAAAGTAAAACCTACACACCTAGTAAAAGATGTCTTTCTCATTGGAAATGCACAGTGAGCAAGGAGTGAAGTGCATACTTAGTGCAAAGCTTGGGTGATGCCTCTCAGCTTGGGGATATCAGCAGGACCACAGTGCCTAAAGATGAGAAAAGGACCGGGGTTTGAAAAGCCCCCTGTGGCCATTTGCAGTCAGGGACAGTCATAGGAAATTCCTGAGGCCTCTGGCAGGGTCTGCTGTGCAAACAGCAGAAAAACTGGAGCAGTTCCAAGCCTGGAAGGATCTGGGACCTGAGGGTACCCTTCTCCCCACACGTCCTTGCACACCTGGGGAGGCAGAATCCCACTGCTGGGCAATACCGTGTTTCCCTGAAAATAAGACCTACCCCAAAAATAAGCCCCGGTTAAGATCGTTAGCCAGACGAATGCATTTAGAATGTCATGACAATTTTCCAGAAGAAGATGACGTGACTGTATTTGAATAAATGTAGATTGTTGTACATGAAAAAATAAGATATCTCCTGAAACTACGCCCTACTGCATCTTTCAGAGCAAAAATTAATATAAGACTCAGTCTTATTTTTGGGGAAATGTGGTGGCAGTGGTCCTGGCGGTTGGGCCTCTAATGTGACCAGTGGACACCCCGCTTACTGCTGATCGTACCCCACATCCTTCTGGTTCCCCTCAAGGATTCCATGCTCACCCCATTGTGAACACAGACATGATAAAAAAATGCAAGAGAGGTGGTGGGAAGTTGGGTTAGCCCATTCGGACTGCTCCCACAGAATGCCATAGAGTAGGTGGCTTATAAACAACAAACATTTCACACAGTGCAGGAGGCTGGGGAGTCCAAGATCAAGGTGCTGGCAGGTTTGGTGTCTGGTGAGGGCCCATTTCCTGGTTCATAGGCAAGCTTCTTGCTGTGTCTTCACATAGTGGAAGGGGTGAGAGAACTCTCTAGGGTCTCTTTTATAAGGACACTCATCCCATTGGTGAGGGCTCCACCCTCATGACCTACTCACCTCCCAAAGGCCCCACCTCCAAATCCCACCATATTAGGGGTTAGGTTTCAACATATGCATTTGAGGGGACACAAGCATCCAGTCCACAGCAGAGGGGGTAGAGAAGGAAATGTAAGGGAAGCACCGTGAGTGGATGTTGGGGTAGGTGGATTGGGAGTGACTGAAAAGGGGGTGTCCCACAGTGGGAAGTGCTTAGTGAGCTGGGTTGCATGACTCTGCTTGCATTCTTGTGCCTCAGCCATTGCCAGAGAGCATGTCTCAGTGGCCTGCTGGTCCTGGGAGGAGAGACGTGTAGATCCGTGCAGACGTCCCAATGGTCCATAATTATGGGAACAAATTACACTGAGATCATTAGAACCACTTAACTGAGCCCAGCTGGATCAGCTGACCACCAGACACGTAAGGAATAACAAAAGACTGGTGTTTTAAGTCACTGAGTTTTAGAGGTTTGTTACACATTTAATAGTTAACTGATATACCTAACAGCCACACCCCTTTCTTCCTTGTTACAGATTTTGTTAATAATGATAATGTGCCATCATTGGTTTAAGCCAAGCAAGTTACTTCTATTACCATTTGCTAGATACTCTCTTTCCCGGACTTCTTAGCAGCTGGTGGTGACCATGTGACCTAGTTCTGGCCAGAGAGACATTATTCCTGAGAGAGATTTTTCTCCATGATAAAAAACAACAACAAAGCCCTCTTCTGGTCCTCCCTTTCCTTCCTGCTTGGTCACTGGTAGGCGATGTGATGCCTGGAACTATGGAAGGCATCTTGTCACCAGGAGGTCACAAGGTCAAGGATGGGTGCCCAAACAGAAGGGTGAGAAAATCCTGCATTTTTTATTGTATTGTCGAGCTTCAGAACAGACCCTGGGCCATCTGCCTGCAGCCTCTCCCCGAGTTCACAATGGTTGTCTTTCTGGTTCAAACCACTGTCAGTCAGATTTCCTGTTATGGCAGCCGATGCACTCTCAATCGTGAGGGATCCCTTGAAGATGGAGGGAAGGAGTGTGGGTGATAAGTGAGGACGGTGTGTGTCATAGTGCTGTGAAAAATCACATTGTACTGAGAACTGAAGACCTTTTCCTAATGAGCTGTATAACCTTGAGTAATTCACTCACCTCCCTGGGCTGCGATTTCCTCTCCTGAGAGAAGACGGCATTTATCTAGATGATCTTTATGTTTTTTGCCGTTCGAATATTGTCTCATGCAGTCAAGTCTCTGGGTGCCATAGCTGGGCAAATATTCACAGGGGATTTTGGAGAACTATTAATTCTGCCCAAGGAAAATATTGAGAGTAGTTGTTCTATAGCAAAAGCGTAGTTCTGGGCTTGTAAAAAATGAGTTTCTTTTTCATTTCTGAGTTGGTGTCTAATATGTCTTACCTGCTCGAGGGGACTTCCATTATGAATGTTCCTTAAATGCCTTGTTTGTAGTAGATGATTTGCATGCGAGGAGCAAATGCTTCCTTTACAGGAGCAGGTGTTTGGGGATGAAGAGAAACCTGCTGACTAATGCCTTGTCATCCAAATTCATCCACAGGAATTTCTGGTCTGACACCATTCTGGGGAGAGAACAAAGGGGACACATCTTTTGAATAAATTTATTGATTTATTCAGTTTCTGGTTCTGCAGAACAGAGCTATGGCAGAATCCCAGAGAAGCACCCACAGGGGAAGAAAAATTGCTTTATTTTCTACTTTAGCTAACAGCATTTTCCTGCCCGGACTTCGCCAAACAGACCTGCTTGGCTTTGCAGTCTCATGCAACTGTCCCCGTTCTTCTCTGGCTTTCTGGCTGCAGATGTCCTGACGTAATCAGATTCCTTCAGTTCTATTACTGTTTCCCCCCCAAACCATTTTTCTTTCATTTCTCCTTGCTCTTTGCCACAGTGATATTCATTAAGCATTTTCCTTTTTGTCCAGTTCCTATCACCTTCTATTATTTCTCTGTATCACCCTCTCTCTCCTCCTCTTTCCATCTACTGCTATGTTCTGAAAGGGGTCCTGAACTTTTGAGCAGCGATGTTCCTAAAATCTAACGAGAACCGTGGGGCTCATGAATGTCTGACGTAATCATACAGAAGGATTTTACTCACTACTATCTGCTGTTCAAGGAGAATGCCACAGGTCTGGTCCTGCTCTCTTTTCCTTATAATATTCTGTAGCATAAAATTTAGCTTTATAAACATGTTGGATAAAAGTGAATTATGGGAAGAAGGGCAAATTCTAGGGCATAACTGGGCAGCGCGGTGAAGACTCCCTGAGCCCTTGAAGGTCGTTGATTTATATACACTTTTGCAAACCTTTACTGAAGATGACTGAAATTCTAAAGCACTGAGCTAAGGACTATAAGGGGACACACATGACCTTAAACACATACATATCATATATGGAGCTGCTGTAGAGGAGCAGCAAGAGGGACTTGCAGAGGAAAAATTTCCACGTATAGCAACACATGCTCTAGGAGATATCAAGGTTAAACGCTGTGTTTCTAACCAGCTGACATGGTCCCAAACACCAGCCCCTACTGGGCCCCAAAGACTCTTTTCTGACAATGAATGATTGGATTTGTTTGAACCCTGGATTAATGTCCAGAATCCTGGTTGTCAAGTCTTAACCCCTGTGAACGCTCTTTCTAGATTAAACATCCCTGACTCTCCCCCCTGAGCTAACGATTGAGTGAATTTCTTCACTTGTGTGTGTTTCCTTGCCTGGCAAGTCAATACATTGGCTTTGTGGATTTTAGTTATTTTATAACTCTAGTCATCTTTGCTTTATTATTTTTCAGAGTATAGGCCGTAGGGGAGCCAACTAACATTTAACATCTGGCACAGCACAAAAAATTCCGAACATTAAGAACAACTAAAAGAAAATCAGCCAAATCCAACCCAACAACAAACCAGTAACAGCCGCAATAACGTAATAACAGCAATCTCACTCATGAGACAGGGCCTGGCTAGGAAATGAGACCTGCAGTACCTTTCAGCTCAGGTGATTTCTAACTAAGTGTTGGTTTCAACTAGACTAAGCCAATTTCAACTGTGTTCCGATCTAGAAGTGAATATTTCTTCTCCATGCTTGTGTGGCCGCTTTGATTTAACATTCAAAGTTTAGCAGGCTGATAAGGAACAAAGGCCAAAATTTTAACAAAAGTTACTTGCCTGTTACTTTTTAATTATTCACCAGGTACGGCTGCAAAATTTGATTAATTTAGGTAGGATTGTGCTTCTTTATCTCTTGCTGATACCTGGATTTTCTCAGAAGAATCCTCCCAGAACTTGAGTTCATTTCATTTTGGGGTCTTATAAAAAGACCTCAGGGGATTTTCAGTTCCAAGCAGTGCTTCTGCAGCACAACTTTCAAATTCTGAGAGTTTGAGTCCTACACATCATTCCTCATTGGAAGAAACTTCCGGCCCTTTCCCCACAAGTGTACTTTCCTCCTACATCAAGATGCTATTATGATTTGTTTCTCCCTCTCAGCAATTACTAATGCACTAGACATTTGTGAAAGGAATTTATTGAAAACGTAGCAGAACTTATTTGATGCACGTCTCACTCTAGCCTTAGAGTATTATAACCCAGTTGCATTTTTGCTTCTGGCTGTCCCTGCCTTTTAAGGATTTGGGTCTGTAATGTGAAGCACATGATACTTTGCTTGTCCTAAATAAGATTGGGACCCAATGTCTTTCATGGTGACCTTCCCTGTTCTATTCTTATTGTCATATTTAAGGAAAGATGTTTACTCAGTACCTACCACGCAGGGCTTTCTGTTGGTATTTGAGTGTATTCCTTCTGCCTTCCGGGAGCTCAAGTGAAGCCATCTTTCACCTTCCCTCCCTCAAACATTTGTTAACAGGCAGAGGAATGAAAATAAGAGGAATCCTCTGATACTTGAAGAGATGAGCCAAAGCAAAGTCCTCATCCAAGTGTGAATGACTAATGGCATGTTTCCAGAATGTGGAAAGAAAAACAGTGGAAGCTGGGGGTGGGAGCAGATCAAAGAAAAGGGGAAAACCATAGTTATTTCTCTTTCTTTTGTAGAAATCTTCCCAGAAGACATAGTTTCTTGGAGGATGTAGCATTTGTCAACTGCTACATAACAAACCTCTCCAAAACTTAGTGGCTAAAAGCAGTGATGATTTATTATCTCTTAAAATTCTGAGGCCTGCAAATCTGGGCAGTTCTGTTGCTTGTTTGGCAACAAGATTTGCCAGAGTCTGGAGCTGGAGGGTGTAAGAGGGCCTTGCTCACTGGCAGCAGTGGATACGGGCTGTCGCCTGGGGCATCTCAATTCTCTCTGTGACCTCTTATCCTCCAATAATCTAGAATGGGCTTTTTCACAGCAGGGTGGTCTCAGGATCTGAAAGCGTAGGCTCCAAAACTTGTTCAACACTACTTCTGCCATTTGCTGTTGGTCTAAGCAGGTCCCAAGGACATTCCAGATTCAAGGAGTCCACCTTTCAATGGGAGGACAAAGGAACATGACCAAGGAGACACAATTCATTGGGGACCATTATTCTAACAACTTATCACAGTGGAAGTGGGGTCAGGAGAATCAAGAAGAGGGTAGGGCTGGGAGGTAGGAGGAGGGTGGTTTAAGAATTGAAGATGCAAACTTCCCTTAGAATCTTTTGTCTTGTCTTCAGTTATGGAATTCTGTGTGTCAGCAAAAGGGTCAGTAATTTGTTTCTGGGTACAGACTCAAGGGGCTATATTAATGAAGGAAAAATGATGGATGCCTGCCATTTTATGAAAGTGTAGCATTTAGGGGATAATACATAAAATGGAAAAGCAGGAAAAAATCAGAATACCAAAGAGATGAGGGGAAGCAGAAGATTTTATCAGGAAATTATATGTACATTCCAGATTATATGTATACATTTGAGCACACATATGAAATACTTTCTGCTGTAAGATACCTTTAATTTTATGGCTGAACTTTTTAAAGATGTGTTTTTCTTTTCAGTAGCCCTGCAATTTAGGTAGGCTGTCACCAAGTGATGGGTCCATACTTTAACTGAGAACCACATGGGTCCTTTTATTCAAGTCTCTTAGAGTCTTAACCATGAATTTCCTATGTATAATTAGGAAACATGTAATTCTTTTAGTAAAAGAATTGGATCCCAAAGGCCGTTTTCAACTGATTTTTTAAAGTTGAACTTTGGAAATAATTTTCATAGCACAATTTTGTACCTTTCCATCAGTCTTTAATTTTCCCTTTATTCATGTCTTCTGAATCTAAAATCAATAGTCTTTCTAAGTAGTTCCTCTTTCATTGGTGACTATCATCTTTCTGTTGTCGCCACAAGAACAATGGAGAGGACTTAATGAAAGAAATGGCTTTAGTTTACCTTTCCAGCATATGACGCCTCTGTTTCTTTTATCTACATGCAGAAGGGGGAACATGTAAAATAAGGCACAGAGCTAAGATGCCACAGAGATCCCAACTGGGCCTTCATTCACTGCTAGGCCGCCTCTGAATGTTTATTGTTGCAGAACTTCCCCATCTTTCTCTTCTCTTAATACACTAGTATCACCTGAATGAAACATAGGAGCTTACACCCACTCCCTCCACTGTAACTAATAACCACGTCTTTATAAACTGCCATAACTTCAGGCTTCTATAGAAACTTACCAGGTAGAACTCCCAACAATTTTGAACCGTTTGAAACTAGTCTTAATAGGTTTGGAATAGTGGTGTAAGTCACTTTTATTATATAAATGCCATCTTTTTTTCTTGAGCCAGGACAATTCGGGTAAACAAGGAAAAAACAAGAAAATAAAAATCACTCACTCAGAGATGGTCACTCTTCGTTACGTCCCAGGTTGAGGCATCTTTCTGAGAAGTACTCCAGTATTGGTTCTAAATGAACGTCCCTAATTCTGTTCCCCTGACAGTCCCTTCAGATTACTCATCACCTATCAACCAAAGGCAACAGGGCATATCCACCTGGAGCTGCCCTGGGGCGGGCGGCATTGGTGGGGAGTTTGGCTCCAGCACCTGGGTCGGTTCCCTGGCCCCAGTTCCCTGGGGTAGTTAGCTTTAGCGGAATCTCCAGACGAGAGTACAAGATCAAAACGAAGATGTAGCTCAATCTTCAGTTACTAAAGCTGGATGAAAGCGAAGTCATTGCCGGGTGCAACATCTGGTCTTCCCAAGGCCACAAGCAGAATGTCATAGCTTCTGAAGCTTAACGATTTTAACATTTCATGTAGCAGCTACATTTTTCACGGCCTGAACTCAATTAGTTTCCACAGCATGCTGTGAAGGTGAGGATGGAAATGCCACACATTTCTGCAGTGGATATACTATCCTGTCATTGGTCAATTATTTGCATACACACCAAAACTTTGCAGGCAATTACCGGGGATGAAGGGATCTCCAGAAGTGTCCTCTGGTCTGCAGGTCAGGTGCATAGGTCCCCAGTGCTCGACTGTCAGTGGTTTCAGCTGGCCACTTGGCAAACACTGCAGAACAAACTATGCATATTTGAGACTGAGAGCGTGTGCCTATATGGCAGAACTATCTGTTGACGGGCAGAAAAAGCAGCTCTAGAAACAGGCCGTGTAGACGACACCCCCTGGTGTTGGTGAAGCTGGAGCACCAGGCACACACTTGAACTGCTGTCGGGGCTGTAAACTAGGACAAGTCTTCTCAGAACACTCAGGCAACATAGAATCAGTGTGTTTACGTATCATTATTTTAATTGGCTGTTTAGGGTCTCATTGTATGGCTATGCTATAATTTATGTAACCAATATTTAAGTTGTTTCCAATTTTTCACTATTATCAACAGTGCTTAACAAACATCCTTATACCTAGTCCTCTGTGAATTTGACCCATTATGTCTTTAGGATAAATTCCCAGGAATGGAATTGCTGGGTCAAACTTTAAAGTATGGATTATAAATTTGCATACCAAGATTATAAATCAATGATCCACATTTTCTTTTCATATTTTTAATAAGATGTATATTTTTGCATTTAGATATTTGCTTCATTTGACATTAGCTTTGGTGGTAGAGATTTGTCGTTTCTATTTCTCCAAATGACCAAGGCAATTTCCTCAACTCGTTTTTGTTGAACGGTCCACCTTTGTCATGTATCAGATTCTCATTCATATATAATCTGTTTATGGATTCTGTACTATTGAGTGTTCTGTTAGTTATTGTACAATGCTTTACTTTTATTACTTGTATAATATGTTTTAACATTGGGTAGGACAAATACTTCACTATTCTACCTCATTATTTATTGTTTCAGCGGAACTTTGAAATCATGTTTTGTTTTCTGTAAAAAGGGAAAAAAAACAAACACAAATTTTTGATTGGGATTTGCATTGGATTTACAATTTGATTTTTTTTTTTTTTTACAATATAGAGGACATGTTCAAAAGTAGAATTTATTTTTCCATTTATTCAAATATCCTATGTCCCTCAGTAGAATTTTATTGTTTAGGTCCAGCACATGTCTTGTTCAACTTTATTCCTAGGAATGAGATATTTTTCTGATTGACATTATTAAAGGGATCCCACCTCCCCTGCAGTTGTAACTGTCTAGACTGTTCCAATGAAGTAGGCGAATCCACTGTGGTCCCTTATCCTTCGGTGTCTGCGGGGATTGGTTCCACGACCCCCGTGGATACAAAACTCCTCGGATGCTCAAATCCTTTATGTAAAATGGTGTAGTATGTGCATATAACAAACACACATCCTTCCGTATACTTTAAATCAATCTATAGATGACTTAGAATACCGAATACCATGTAAATAGTTGTTATACTGTACTATTTAGGGAATAATGACAAGCAAAAAGTCTGTACATGTTCAGTACAGACAGCCATGGTAATTGGGTCCTACCTAACTATATAGGATATATCAGCAACAATGTAATATTTCCCCCAAATATTTTCTGTCTGTGGGTTCATGGCATTTGCCCATGGATACAGAGGGCCGACTGTAGCTCCCACTTGCACCATAATCTGGAAGCCCCAGCTCCCTGATACCTGCAGGGAGCGGCTGCGTGGAGGCTGGGCCAGGACCCCTGCCTTCTCCTCTTTTCCCTTCGCTCCCTGGCTCCTTGGTTCCAGTGTGACGGTGCAGACCCAGTTGTCCTAATAAATAAGGGAGAATCAATCCACCTCCCAGAAGTGACCGGCAATGAAAATATGAACTTATCTCGAAGTGCCCTGCACCCTGTACCTCTGGCCAACTTTCACAGTCGTGGCTGAGGGTCAGCAGTTGGAACAGGAGTGGAGAGCATACCTGGCCTCCTTACCTGGCCGTGACCCTGCCTGAGGCCAGCAGCCTGGGAAGTCAGTCTTGTGAGTCCTGCGGAGCCCCTCCAGGCCCCTCCTGCAAATACTCTGCTGCCTGGGGTCTGCAAAGGGAAAGCGACAGAGGGGAGAAAGGCAGCCCCTCACTTTTCAGAGGAGCTAGGAAACCTCCTCAGGGCTCTCCCCGACAGAAAGAACAATCTCTAGGAAACAGGGAGCTCAATGCTTTTTTCATTCTGATTTTTATCTCAGTCCTTAAAAACCAAGCTTTAAAAATCAGACCCTACCCATTATGTAGGTCTTATTATTATTATGCAATAATCATCACCAGGGCTTAAAGTGATTAATGATAGAAGGTTTTGTTTAAATATTAAACATGAATGGTTTTGGTCTGCTCTTGGGAACTGGAACCGGTAGGAAATGGGCTCACTCCCTGCTCTGCCCGGGGGACCTGGACTGATCCCAAAGGTGACCTTTGAGAGATGGCTCCTGTAATCAAGGCCACTTCTCTCCCTGACGTGGCTGCCGGGCGTCCCCTCACTGGGGAGCTGAGGCTTCACGAACGCTTTCTGCATTTTTGTTTTCCCAGATGAACAATGGGTCTGTCAGAGAGGAATTCATTGTCGATTGCTTCTTTCCTTTGATGCCACATGACTCCTCAGAGGCTCAGAAGGCCAAACCCTCATCTTAATAATGGGTTCTGGCACTCAGCTGACACTTTTTATGCATTATTCTATTAAAGTTTATAAGTACCTGGAGGGACACGAAATATTATTCCCTATCTTAAATATGAGGATATTGAGACTTACTTAAATAAGTTTCCCAGTGTACCAACCTTGTAAGCGGTAGAAATAAAATTTGGAATTAATTCGTATCTGATTCCAAATAGCGTGTTTTCCATCACCTTGTCACCCACGTAAACCACAATAAAAGGACCAGGGCAGTCTGTTGGAGACACGGTCACCTCCTAGACTCGAGACCGGCTCCTGTTCTTTTTTGAGTGAGTGGTGTGTCCGGATGATTTCCGAGCCCGAGCAAGCGGGAGTAGTGGCATAAATATTAATGGAGAACATGTACACTGGCTTTTACGACATGCCAGATGCTGTTCTAAGGACGTTGTGAGCATTCCGTCACCGAGCCCTCACAATAACCCCATCGTGTTCTACAGTTACGTCACAGAGACGCTGAGCAACTGGTTTCACATCACATAACCAGCAGGTAGCTGAGCAGGGACCCAGGGAGGCTGGCCCCAGAGTCCTGTACCCTTAACCATTCACAGAGGGTCTCTTTAACTGAGACGGGGAAGGTGGGGGTGGGGGACAGAGCTTTCAGGGCCTGGGAGGGCAGGGTTGTCAACAGTTCTATGTGGGCGTTATATGTGAGGTAGATTAGTAGGTAGTCCAGTGCATAGCAACTTAGTATCATCAATATATAGATGAAGGGTAAAGCCCGAGATAAGATGAAGTCACGTCTAGAAAATGTAGAGGTGGAGAAGAGCAGAGGCTCATGGCCCTTTCCACATCGTGAGGGTGGGTGGGAGAGGGAGAGCTGGCAGAGAACCCAGTGGCTCCTCCCTTTCTCTCACACCTCCCATCCCAACCCTTAGCAGGACCTGTGACTTCCCAGCATTCCTTTCCACTGCCCCACAAAAAGCCAACAACATGGCTCCCCTCTGACAAACTGCTCTGGTCACCCCAACCTCCTCACTCAGATCCTGCCACGCAGCCACCTTGTTTGAATGTGCGGGCATGCTCCCCTCAGGACCTCACACTTGCTGTTCCCCTCGCCTGCAGTGCTCTTCCCTAGGTAGTCCCAGGGCTCCAGCCATTGCTTTGTTCACATCCCTACTCAAATTCCACCTCCTCACTGGTGCCTTTCCTAACCACTCTATCCAGAGAGCAACCGCTAGCCTCTCTCCCCATAATCTGCTTTCCTTTTCTTTACAGCCCTTACCACTGTCCACATTGCATTCCATCTCCTCTCTGCAAACGCCAGGAGAGTGGGGGCCTGTGTCATCCGCTACTGTATTCCCGGTGCCCAGGATTGTGCCTGGACCCATGGGAGACATGCGACAAATATTTGTGAATGATGAATGATCGATTGAAAAGACACTGAGATGTCGTGGCTGGCGGTCGGAGGAGAACGAGGAGGAATGTGCGGTGACAGCAGCCAGAGGGTGAAAGTGTTTGGAGAAGGCAGGGTGTCCATCCATATTTAATGCTGCTGATGCTTAAGGTGGTAAAGATGGAGGACTGACTTTGCATTTGGATGCTGATCGTCCTCCCATTTCACTGTATTGAGGCTCATTTGCAAGATGTGCATTGCAGCGTGATAGGAAGCAGCAAAACAATGAAACAAACGAGGGTACACAGGCATCATTAACTTAATGGTTTTCTACATTAGTGCATCCATACTAATGGAATATTATGCAGCCATCAGATGAGAGGGAGACCTACAGCATTTTCAGGAAAGATGTTCAGATATGTTAAATGAAGAAGTAAGTTGGACTCCAATTTACACAATGACTCCTTTGTGCATTTATTAGAAAAGTTATATGTCTGCAAAGGATAACTTCAGATGGATAAACAATAAATTATTTCAGAAATTACCTCTGTGGTGTTGGATGGCCGGGGAGATCTTAACTTTATCTTGTACAGTTGTTTTTATAAGTGGTAGGATTTGGGGAATTGGTTTTTCTCCTTGCAGTTTGCCAATATTTTTCAAATAATTTAAAAATTAGGAAACTAAATAGGATGAGTCTATAGATGATATTTGAATAAATAGATGAAAACAGGTGGGGGGCAGTTAGAGGCTCTGGACCAGACGCAAGTGAAATGCAGGAGTTTGCCCCTGCTCTGAATATATGGGAGGCCCCACACACCTGGGCTGTTGGGTGGCCATGGTCATGAAAGCATGCTGGTCTCAAGCTGGCTGCTGTCTCGCCCTTAGGTAGAGACTTTGGGTATGTGCCAGAGACTGAGTTAGGCCAGTGGTCTGTGCAGAGCTCCTCTAGGTTGTGCCAAAACTGAGCCACTGGCGCGTGCCATCACTTATTCTATTTAATTATTTTTTTCTTCCCAAGTCACGTAGAGTCTGTGAAGTGCACGCTGATGAGAATACATCATGCAGACCCAGTTCTTCTCTCTTCTAGATGCGTCATTTGTCCAGCCGCCTTTGACAGCCATGGGCAGTGGGTTTTACTTGGTTTTCTTCCTTGAGTTTTTGTAGCAGAGTAAAATTTACTTTTATTGAATAGGTAAGTAAGAGTTAAGGTCATCCTCTAAAACAGATTCTCTTGTGAAATGGAAACTGGTCATTTACCCTATGGATTGTATTTTTAAAAATTAAAATCTACTTCAATAATGAGAATTGGTAAAGGATGGTGATGTCCTTCCCTTTTTGTAAAGAATCAGGATCGAGGCCAACTGCACGTGTAGGCGAGTCAGCAAAATTGCTCTGTATGCCTTTCCCTGTCAAACTACTTAAAAGAGGAGTTCAGGTTTGCCCACCCTTTCTCCCTCCGTGACCTTTCCCCAGCCCTCTGCATTATGACTTTCTTCCCCTGGCTTCTCATTGCCTGCCTCCGTTGACTCTTGCTGCTTTGTCTGTCACCCACATGCCAGGAGGCTGTCTTGTGTCCCCAGGGCCTGGCCCAGCCCCGGATGTGGAGTAGCCCTGCCTGTAAAGCACACCCAGGGGCTCCATGTCCTCACACATCCTCTGCCTCAGCTCTGGTCATTCCCTCTGCCTGGCATGCCTTTCCCTCACTTTTCTACCCAATACACTTACTTTCGTGACCAGCTCAACTGTCCCTTCTTTAGAGAATCTTCACTGGCTGCCCCCTCCCACTTCCAAGCAGAATGGGGTCTTCCCAGTCTGTGTTCCCATACTGTGAGCAGATTGCTGGTACAGAGCTTACCTAAGGTCGCTGTGGCTTTGTTCCTTTAGACTGTGTACTTCTGCATTCTTACCACCTAACACAGTACTTGGGGCAGAGTAGGTTCCCAGCTCGTGTGGGCTGAATGAATGAATGAATGAATGAATGAATGATTCCCAGTGGGGATATGAAAGGCAAAACCCACAGTTTTGCTGGGAACTTCTCATCCTGATGATAAGAATACATATGGAAGAGCCACATGCACATACTCTCTCCACCCAGGTGTCACCCTGACCCTCCTTTCAAGTCTACACAAGGGTGGCCCAAGGTTTTAAATCCCATTCCCAATTCTGTTTCTGACTCACTTTAGCCCTTTAAATTACTCACTTCCTGTCTACAGTGGCATTTGCTAGTTTATAAAGCAAAGTGACCCTTGAGGAATGATAACAACTGAGAGATTATAAAAGGCTTCAGAGTACTATGTGTAAATGCTGAATGTCGTTATGAATCAGTCAAGTGAGTGAGTGAATGGAAACTGCTAAGCTCTCCCCTGGATTACTAACTACTGTATTTGTCAAATTAAAAGGTACTAAAGCCACCCCAAGGGGAGAGTTTTGATATTCATTCTTCCTCATGAGTAATTTCTCATGAAGAGTAACAAATAGGACAAGAAGCCAGAATTCCGAATGTTGGGACGGGTGTGGGGCTGTCTCTCCTGTTCTAATTCCCACTTGTGGTGCATTTAAGGAAGTATCTGCAAAGAGAACGAGGCATACATGATTAGTACCCAAAGGCAGTTCCTGTAAAGGGAAGAGGATTTATAAATGTTGCAGCAATGTTTTCCTTCCTTCTGAGGGGTGCTGAGTGAATCAAAGGTCATTGTGGATGTTTCCCCAGCTGGGAGAGGGAGTGTCAGCTTTAGCATCTCTTCTCAGCACCTCAGCAATGCCCTGAGGGTGTAGGAGGCCCTTGACTTTGTCCTCTGTCAAGCCAGTGAGTGTTGTTGGACCCCTGGCCTTCCCCACAACAGGTACCTCACAGCTCACAAATAGTGAGCTGATTCACTCCCTGGCCAGAGGAGTGAGGCAGTGCCAAATGCCAATTAGCCTGGCCTTTAAACACGTAGCTTCCTGGCAGTCAAATCCAATGATAATGCAAGGACTAAAAAAATGACAGGCAGGCTGGGGAGTAAGGTTCCTTTTTTAGAACATGATTGGCTTCAGGCCTGAAAGTGAGGACCTTAAATGTTGGCTTTTGTGCTGTGCTTTCCTACTACTGTCCTGCATGTTACCTAATATTATGGGTTTTAGTGAAGCCTTTTAGCTTTCCAGTTGTGAGGGGGAAATGGCAGAGTGGGGGTGGGACACTCTGGTCCCTGTCAACCTTAAGGACTAGGTAGTGGGCTCCTCCCCCTCCCCCTGTTAGGTGTTCGGAGGTCCCCTTTGTACTTACAAGTGTCCTGATGGCCCTGTGGGATGCAGTCTGTGTGGGTGGCTGGGCTGGGTGGACCAGTGGCTCATTCTGTGGGCGTTGCTTGGAGAGACGGCGGGAGGGATGGTCAACAGCTGTGTTGGGGGCCTGGGCTGTGTGCAGTTCTTATTTAGGAGAAGAGCTATCCTTACCCTCAGGGTGAGCCAAATGCCTCCTTCCAGTGCTGAATAGAACACCAATAAGCTATATTTAGACACTTCTGAAAAGTGCATATATTCACATATAGCCACATATATAAAACATGCATACATAGTGTATAACTGTTTACAATATGTGTGTGTTGGTATTTTACATATATATATACATACATATTACATATACAGATATGTAATATATATTGTTAGGTCAGCTACGGGCATGGTCAAAGCGGCTGGGAGCCAAGTCATACCCCTCTGCCAAGTCAGACCCTTCCTCGCATGATAGAAACTGGGGCCCCTGGTGTTTCCCGGAAAAGGCAGCAGACCGCTGGTGTGATAAGCAACTCTGGACACAGCTGCTCATGCCCGATCTGCGCTAGGGGGGGCCTGCCCAACTGCCACCTCACTCAGCCAACCCCCACCCCAAAAATCGCATATACGCCTCCCTCCCTCTGCCCTGGGCGCGATTTCGCCAGCCCCTATCTGCGGTACTGGTGAACCTCGCCTGGGAGTGCCGCATAAAGCACTCACTTTTCTCAACCCGCCTGACTCTCATAGCTTCATTATCTCGCCGCAAGTCTCACATGTATGTCTGTGTGTGCATTCTCATATTCTCTAGTTAATAATATATCTTGAGAAACCCCTTCTTCAGTCAGACTTTTCTTGGCCAACATGGGAATCACACCTTAGTATCTGCTTTCAAAGACTATGGAATGTGAGAAAAGCAATTCTTTCCACATTACAGCAGCACACATGAAATTAAAATTGGAATAGGCCACTTGTGATTTTTATTTAATTTATATTGAATTTTAAAACTTGAAAAGTATCTTGGAAAAGCACTTTCAGTACATTGACACTGTGAGTATGCTTTCGGATGTATCTACGGACACGTGAAGAGGGTTGGGGACGGGCAGTCAGAACCTAATTAACTCCCAGAGGTTCCCCAACCCCCTTGTATCTAACCTGGGCTAGATGCCATCTTTTGTAGATTCCATCTTTACAGCTACATCGCAGAACACATTGTTGAGTAGACCACTCTTCCCTGTCGAATACTGTACCCTCAACAAAACAACAAAAACAAACTGAAACTCAGTGAAGCTATGGGGATATGTCATATCTTCAGAATGTTTAGGGACCTCTGTGACTGGTGGCTTCACAATATTGCTAATTTACCTTTTACATTCAACCCTGAGAAACAACATACCTGCTGAGAAGGACTTTTTGTGGTTAACTGGGCCCAAATTCATAATCAGAGTCTAGCAGCCATTGCTTGCAGAGGCCTGTCACGCACACTGCATATCAGGGAAAAGCCACAGCTGAGCTGTCACCCTGTGCAGTATGCTCCTGCCGGCTGAGCCAACCCATGTAAAGAAGCTCCTGGTTTTGTATTTCCACTAATAGGACTGAGACCTTGTACATCCAATTGGAGCTGTATCCTCCTTTGCATCTTTACCAACCAATCAGAGTGGCTCTATAATAACCAACCAAAATGCACAAAGCTGACTAATCAGAACACTGCTATTTGGGCCAATCAAACTGCAATGGTGGAGTCCTCATTTGCATGAAATTGAACCAATCAGGAACTGGGGGAGGGAACTTCTCTCTACATAAGCCAGCCTCCCCTTTATTTCGATGGAGTACAATTTTGGCTGCATTTCCACATTTTGAGCTGTAGCACTGGAGCTGTAATATTTTGGTTGTTTCACTAGAGCTGTTTCATGGAATAGTCTCCCTTTACCACATTCCCAAACTGGGGACTTTTCTTGGCATTGAACTTTTAGCAGTGAATTTCACTTGAGACATTCTACGGGCACAATCCCAGAAAGTTGGTCCCAAAATGTAATCTGTCCCCATATTTTAAAGGACAAGTCTTCACTCTGACGAAGTTATGGGCTTCTTAATTTCTTGGATATTCCATAGAAAATTCTAATGATTTCCTTATTGATAAAATTCAAGCTTCTTAGGGTAATATTTTACATGACAAGTAAGATGCTTGGACATGGCTATTACATGCATAAACACATTACATTTTGAATAACCTTTGAATAAATATGTTAGGAATTGCTTATAATTGTGATAGTTTTGAACTTTGTCTTATTGTCTATGGACAGGAAGTGGCTATGAGCTCAGTGAAAGCATGAGTGATTGACTATATCGAATGTTTATTGAGTATATCTCTACAGAACCTGTTCCTAAGTACTGGGCTTAGCTGGTTAGGTAACAATTTTTAGTGAGATGAGATATAGATGTACTCTACTCTTTGCCTTTAAATTTACAGTGTAATGATTTGGGGATACACACATGCATATGTATATGTATGGTACATCAGAGATTGCAAATAGATGTCAAAGGTGTCACTCTGTGGAAATGCCAATTGATTGGTGGAGACCACCCTGAGCACTATATTGAGAACAGTTTGAAGCGGTCAATGGAAAAGTGTGTAGTAGTGGATCAGAGACATCCACTGAAAGCACGAGGTGTGGCAGCAGCTGAAAGTCATTTGCTGTACAGATATGAGGGCTCTTCTTGAAGGGGGAAGCTAAGGTAGGGTGACTGTCACATCGACTTAGGTTTCAAATCTGGCAAGTGCATATTTATTTGTTGGAGCTTGTTAAAATAACTACAACAGGCATTCAATACATAGTAATAGCCACCTGAATACATCAAAAATTCAACTAGAATTTGTGTGGTGAATATAAAACAAGTGACTCAGTTTAAGGCAGGAAATGGGAAAGAAAATTGGTAAGTTTATTTTAAGCTGGTTACATATGAAACAATTCACATTAAGTTAAATTAATATATTATCCGTAAACCTATCTTAGCCATGTGTCATGCTTTTCTACTATTAACCTAAACACATTTCACAAATCTTAACCTTCATGAACACAAAAAGTATACATTTTAATTGGGCAAAGATATACTTTGCAGTAAAATAATTTTATAAGAGGACCCTTATCTCTTTGCATTTGCTAGCAGGAAAGAAATCTGTGACTGGTAAAGGAAAACAGACAAGAGTTAAATTCGTTTCTTGAGACCTTTGCCTCAATCTGATTAGTTAGCAAATAGGGTGTTTTAGAATTGTTGCGTTCACGAGGCCATAAATTCGGCTTCCTTATCAGCACAGAGCACAGCATTTTACAGAGCAGCATCTGGAATAAACAAAGGCACTTTAAGCCCAAGTGATTTGCTTCATAGTTTCCCTTTAATTAAAGCGGACTCTCTTCTTAAATAGAGGCTTATGTTTCTGATTTCATATTTCCCTTTATTAGAGAAAGGTTTGTAGTATTCTATTTGTCCATAGGAAAACTAATAACTGGATGCTTTCAGACGGTGATTGTATCACTTAGAAATTTCATTTGGCTGCCAGTCACAGAAACCTGATTGTAGTGACTTAAGCAAATTAGGTTATTTTCTTTGTCATAAAAAAGGATGGATGTTGGCACGTGCGCAGTGGCTCTGCACATCATCAAGGACCCAGGCTCCTATGACTTCGTGCTCTTCTATCTTCAGTACGTGGCTTTTATCTTTAAACTTGCCTCATGGTTCAAGGAGGGAAGGAGCTTCAGCCGCCATCGAGTCTCTATGGCGGGGAAGAAGTAGGAGGAAGAAGGGCTGGGTAGTTTTTAAGAAATCTTCCCAGATGACACCCCCAACTGAACATATCCCAGAGGACTCAGCCTCACTTGTCTCCGTGGACCTCAGCCACTGGATCAACTCTGTGTAGACTCTGACACAGCCTGATAGGGCCTCACCTCACGCTTGTATGCTGCAGCTCCTGTCTCAAGGCTCCACCATGGTCACCCAGGCCCGAGGAGCCTTGGAGGCCACCTGACACCCACGTATGCATGATCCGGTGTGGGCGAATTATGCTTCCATGTGTGAGGCTTTGGCTAAGGGAAAATGAGATGTCCAATCAATTCTTCTCCCTTCCTGTCCTCAGCCCCAGGATGGATGTTGGGAGGTGAACAGTTCATTTGAACTTTGGGAATAGGGCCCCCCTGTCAAATTGATCAGTCAGTTGCTTTTGGTGTTCAGAGATGTCCGGTTTGGTAACATACCCTCCTATTGGCTGTCTCGCTTTTTCTGCCTTGTTCCCTTTCTCCTCCCACTCTTACTTCCTTGGGATTGCATTCCTTAATGAATTAATGGCACACACAGTGTTGTCTTAGGTGGCTCTGCTTTGTTGGGAACACAGGCTAAGTTGGCAGAATTTGGCGACAGGACCACATTCAGTGGGTTTTTTTTTGTTGTTGTTGTTTTTAACTGATAATCTTGACTTGTCAATAAGACTACATTTCTGTTGCTAAGGAAGAGTGGGAGAAGTCTCTGCCACAGTGACTTACAGTATAAAGCAGGGGTGTCCAAACTGTGGCCAACTGCGGCCCACAATCCATTGTTAATTGGCCCGCAGCAAATTCCAAAAATATATTTAGTTTACTTAAATAAACCAGGTGAGGCAACACGTACTTCACCTCGAGTGAGTGGCCCGGCTGTTTGTGTGTTTTACCGCATATGGCCCTCGGTGAAAAACGTTGAAAAAAGTTTGGACACCCCTGGTATAAAGGAAAGGAAACAATGTGATGGCAGAGTGTTATCAGGGGCAGGGCGACCTCTCCGGATTCCGTCTGCAACTGGCTCAGTTTCAACAGTAGGCAAAGCCGGTATTGAAAACTTCCATCAGCTGCATTTAGCTGAAGTGGAGATATTGGTGCCTCTGGGACTGTGGCAGAGGAACAAATCAAGGTGAGGCAAATTGTACCAGCTGAGATTTTTTTCTCTTGTGCCTGATAGAGCCAGGTTGTCCAGACACAGCCTGCAGCCAGTCCTCTACAGCACGGTGTCAGCCAAGCTACGCTGCTTCTAGAGAAGGTCTTAGGAGAGCTTGACTGCTGCTCTTGTGAAGTGACTCAGGAGGCTGCAGAGCTGCCTCCGAAGGGCTATTATTTTTTTTTTTATCAGGATTGTGGAAGGTGGGAGATAATGGGTGCTGGTAGAAGTGAAGTAAGATGTGAGGCTGGATGAAAATAGAAGTCAAGGGTCTACCGTGTTTCCCCGAAAACAAGACCTAGCCAGACAATCAGCTCTAATGCGACTTTTGGAGCAAAAATTAATACAAGACCCGGTCTACTAATATAATATAATATGATATAATATAATATAATATAATATAATATAATATAATATAATATATATAATATATATAATAAATATAATAAATATAATAAATATAATATAATATAATATAATATAATAAATATAATATAATAATATATACGAGGTCTTATATTAATTTTTGTTCTAAAAGATGCATTAGAGCTGATTGTTCGGCTAGGTCTTATTTTCTGGGAAACATGGTAGTGGGAGTCAAGATTGAAAAAGATGCTACTCTCATGGGGGCAGGGCTGTCAGCACCAAGAAAGCTTCTGGTTAAGAAGAAACCAAAGTAGTTGAAGTTGGAGAAACAAAATGGGATTATCCAGAGGCCTTTAGAAATGGAAGATGAGAACAGGCACGGGGAGTTTCATTTGTGTGGAAGTTTTCCTTGGTTACGCATACAAGGGGTGGCACCTTAGGGAGCCAGAGAGGGTCCCCAACTAGAATGGCTTGATTGTTTGGGGTTCAGTCATTTACTCTCTAATTTTGGACATTACATTTAAAGTAAAAAATCTCTGGGAAACGTCACACCTTAAACACATTATGACAGGGATTAGTTGATAACTCCTGAAAGAAATAGGACAATGGATTGTGGAATGTGGAAAATATGGCGATGGGCAGGTAGAGAGAGCACCCTGGAGCTTAAAGTGAGAAAAGGATATAAATCACAACAAAGGGCTGGCTCAGGTCTGTAGGGTTTGATTCCCTTCCCTGGACAACTCGGCAAAACCCCAGAATGTTAGAAACATCAGGAAAACTACACAAACTGTGTCCATTATACCACAAACCATTAGTTCAAAATCCCCGTGCAATACAAGTGGGTTCAACAGATGAACAAAGCCAGGCCAGACTGCTCAAAGCATAATTTTATTAGGTGCGTCTCAAAGTACAGAGATAAAGGATAAAATCAGATAGGATGATTTTGGCTACAAGTAACAGATAATCCAGATTCGGTGCTCTTGGATAATATGGGCTGGTTATTCAGAAGCATCTTCAGGATGCCAGTATTTTCTTTCCATCCTGTTCTGCCATCGTCAGTTTGTCCAGCTGGTCTCCCCTCCTGGTCCCAAGATGGCTGCCACGGATCCAGATACGGAATGAAGACACAGCAATGTCCAGTGGAAGAAGTGTTTCTTCCCAAGTTCTGATGGTGTCAGTAAGAAAGCCTTTCTCCAGAAGCCCTCCAGCCCACTTCCTCCCATTGACCAGAACTGTCCCCACCCAAGCCACACACAGGAGGTGGAAAGGAGCTTCCAGGATTGACTTAAACCCATCAAGAAGACTTTCCTTAAGGCTGGGATGAGAGCCCATTTCCCCTAATGCACTTGGCCACGTGGAGGACCCTGAAAGTTACCTTTTCGGAGCCTCACTTCATCTGTAAAAATCACAGATTGGTTGTGATGAACAAATAAGCTAACAGGCCTGAAGTGTGAACCACACAGCAAACACTCAGTACGTGGGCACTACCATTACAGGTGTTTTCCGTTCCCTAGCTTCAGTTCTAGAAGGTAGAAAGCTCCCGCCATGGAGGAAAAGCTGCACCGGGGAAAGAATCGCAGCAGCAGGGCCTCTGGTTCTCAGGGAAGGTGTCCTTTCCATGTTCAATGCTGGAGCCGAGTCCTGGCTCCTGGGTCAAAACTATGGTCCATCTATGCTTCTGCATGAACTCAGGGGCATTTCACGATGCCGTTATTCCAATTCTCTCTTCATCAGCTCTCTAAGACAGATGATACACAGGCTGTGACATTTGGACAGTGAATTAATTGAGGATTAAGTGCACAGACTCTGGGATCTTCGTCACTATGACTGGGGGTCGTGATGAGCTGGCCTGGCAGAAAAAAGACCATTCACATTCTGACTCCAGTCAGGGTAGGCTCTTGGGCTAGCCAATGTCTGCCCTGCTGCCACCTGTAGCTTCCCCACATCTGGGCACGTGGTGATCTGGCACGTGGAGCAGGGGCTTTAGAGTTAGACAGAGCCATCTGCATTTGAACACTGGCTCTGCCACTTGGCTGTGTGACCGTGTGAAAGTCACTGAATGTCTCTGCAGCTCAGTTTATTTATTTTTTTCATCTGGAAAGCAGGAGCTATGACAGAATGTTTGTGACCCCCTGAAATTCATATGTTGACACCTTAATCCCCAATATGATGGTATTTGGAGAAGGGACCTGCTATAGATTGAATGTTTGTATCTCCCCCAAATTCACTATTGAAATCCTAATCCCAATGTGATAATATTTGGAGGTGGGGCCCTTAGGAGGTGACTAGGTCCTTTATAAAAGATACTGCAGAGAGCTCCCTCACCCCTTCCCTCGGTGAGGACACAGCAAGAAGTCTGGGAACCTGGAAGCTGATCCTGACCAGATACCAAATCTACTGGCATCTTGACCTTGGACTTCCCAGCCTCCAGAATGAATGAAGAAAAGGCCTGTGGGAGATGATTAGGTCATGATGGTGAAGCCCTGATGATGGGATTTGTTTTCTTGTAGGAAGAAGAGACCAGTGCTGTTTCTTTCTCTGCCATGTGAGGATGCAATGAAAAGATGGCTGCCTGTGACCCAGGAAGCAGACCCTCACCAGACATGGAATCTCGGAGACCTTGATCCTCAGCCTCCAGAGCTGTGAGACAAGTTTGCTATGTAAGCCATTCAGTTTATGGTATTTTGATATATACCACCTGGGGAAACTAAGGCAGTAGGTTTAATACCTACCTTGCAAAGCTGTAAGTTTACAAATAATGCATGTACAGTACCTATCCCAGAATTCAATAAATGATAACTACTATTATTAGTAAACCTGGCTCATCTTTGTGTATGTGTATGCATATATATATAGTTCTTACTCAATTTACTGAGGTTATTTTATATAAAATGGAATTCATTTATTTTAAATGTATGGTTTAAGGAATTTTGGCAAATGTATATCCATGTAATCAGCACCCCAATCAAGATAAAGAACATTTCTACTAACATCCCCCAAA
The DNA here is from genome assembly GCF_964194185.1 of Rhinolophus hipposideros. Lineage (NCBI taxonomy): Eukaryota > Metazoa > Chordata > Mammalia > Chiroptera > Rhinolophidae > Rhinolophus > Rhinolophus hipposideros. The sequence continues at coordinate 10,363,493 of NC_138050.1, forward strand.
CTTTCTTTGTACTTCTTTGCAATCAATCCCTGACCTCCATTCCTAACCTCAGACAATCACTGATTTGCTTTCTGTCATTATAATTTTTGCCTTTTCTAGAATTACATAAAAATGTACACACTCCAGTCTTTTGTGTCTGCCTTATTTCTCCTTGCATAAAGATTTTGAGATTTACCCATGTTGTGTATATATAAGTAGTTTGTTTCTTTGTATTGCTGAATTGAATTCCATTTACTAGTTGATGGCCCTTTTGGCTATTTCTGGTTTGAGGCTATAATTAATAATGCTACTATGAATATTCATATACAATGTGTGTATGTACATGGTCTGACAATTAAGTTCGTGTAATTGTTGCAATGATGTTGCTAACCTTTTTTGATACTAGAGGGATTATTCATTATGAATTTGTACCAACTGGACAGTTAACCAAGTTTACTATTTGGAAGTGCTAAAAAGGCTGAGTAAAAAAGTTAGGCGACCTGAACTTTTCACCAACAATTCATGGCTCTCGCATCACGACAATGCATCAGCTCACATGGCACTGTCTGTGAGGGAGCTTTTAGCCAGTAAACAAATAACTATATTGGAAGACCCTCCCTACTCACCTGATCTGGTCCCCAATGATATCTTTCTTTACCCAAAGTTAATGAAATATTGAAAGGAAGACATTTTGATGACATTCAGGACATCAAGGGTAATACGACGACAGCTCTGATGGCCGTTCCAGAAAGAGTTCCAAAATTGCTTTGAAGGGTGGACTAGGTGCTGGCATCAGTGCATAGCTTCCCAAGGGGAGTACTTCGAAGGTGACCATGGTGATATTCAGCAATGAGGTATGTAGCACTTTTTCTAGGATGAGTTCGTGAACTTAAATGTCACACCCTGTATACTCTAATTTCTCTTGAGTAAATACCTAGGACTTGAATTATTAGCTCATATGGTATGTTTAATTTGATGAGACATTACCAGTGGTCTTCCCAAGTGGTGGCACCATTTTGCATTCTCACCAACCCTGCATGAGATTTGTAGTTGCTTTAACTCCTCACCAGTACTTGGTATGTCTTTTTCTTTAATCATAACTGTTATAATGTGTGGATGGAGATAGCTCATGCAGTTTTAATTTGTATTTTTCTGATAACTAATGATGCTGAGCATATTTTCATGTACTCATTGACCATTAATATATCTTCTTTTGTAAAATGCCCCATCTTTTGCCCATTTTTAAATTGGATTGTTCATTTTCTTATTATCATACTATAGAGCTCTTGAGATATTCTGGACTCAATCCTTTGTCAGATAATATGTTTTACAAAATGTCTCTCCCATTTTGTGACTGCATTTTCATTTTCTTAATTATTATCATTCAAAAAGCCTAAGGTTTTTCATTTTGGCAAGGTCCAGTGTATCAAATTTTTCTTTCATGATTTGTATTTCAGTGAATGTGTCCTCTCTAAGTAAACTTTGCTCATCTCAATTTAACAAAGGTTTTCTCCTACCTCAGTTTTTACATTTATGTTTATGATTCAGTTCAAATTAATTTTATGTATGGTGTGAGGTAAGGGTCAAAGTTCTTTATTTCTCCTATGGATATCCAATTGTTCTAGTACCATATGTTAAAAAGACTATTATTTTCTTATCAAATTACCTTGACATCTTTATTTAAAATAATCAACTGACCATATAAATGTGGATCTATTTCTGAACTCTGTGGTCTTTCCCATTGATACATATGTCTATCATTCTGCCAACACCATACTGTAACTTTATAATAAGTTTGAGATCAGACGGTCTGGGTCTTCTGTTTTTTGAGCTAACAGAATATTTTGGTTGTTCTCGGTCCTTTGCATTCTGTAATAAATTTTAGAATCAGCTTATGATTTTCTATAAAATTCTGCTGGGATTTTTTTGAGATTGTGCTAATCTGATTTCCTTTCTTCTATTTATTTTGAGCTTAACTGATTCTTTTTCTAACTTCTTAAAGAGAAACTTTAGATAGTTAATTTTTATTATAACCATTTGAAACTATGAATTTCCTTATAGGCATTTCTTAGCTAAATCCCATACGGTTTGGCATCTTGTGTTTTCAGTTTCAGTTAGTTTAGAATATCTTCTATGTTGTTTTGTGATTTATTTCTTTGATTCGTGGGTTATTTAGAAATATATTGCTTAATTTCCAAATGTGTGGATATATTCCAGGTATATATATCTGTTATTGAGTTCAAAGTTTAATCTGTTGTAGGTCAGAAAGCACATGCTATATAAGTTTAATTCTTTACATTTATTGAGGTTGTTTATTTTGGCTTGGCATATGTTCTATCTTAGCAAGTATTCCATATGCACTTGAAAATTCTGCTATGGGTAGGTGGAACATTAATATTGCATTTAGTGCTTGCTCTAGGGACTACAACACACATCTTTTACTTATCACAATTTACTTAATGTTACTTAATCTGATCCACACACATTTGTATTTTAATACCCTTTTATTTGGTGAGATGCTATTAATTTTTCTGATATGTGTTAGTTGCATAACAGAAGGGGTGACCTCTTTTAAATATGATCTTACCGAGGCATTTGCCAAGAGACAGTCTGAGGAAGAAATTAGAAGGAGGGTGAGGGGCACATGGTGTAACATCACACATGTTGATTATAAAACATGGAGGATCTTTGGGAAGGTTGTGGCTTTTGGAGAATGGGGGAGAGAAATATTGTTGCAGAAGGTAGGACTCTCTGAGGTTCAACAGTGCATGAGCTATGGCTTCTGAAAAACAAGGACAATTGGAAGATGGGTGGCTGGGTAAAATTTGAAAACCCAGTTGGGGTACTTTTTTTATTGACAGATAACATTAACAAAATACTTTGTGAGTGTGTAAAAGTATATTTTCCTGGAATTTTATACCCGAGGGTATGCTGAGCTAGAGAAAAATCTAACAGTGAAAATGCTTGGAGACATTTATAGAGAGAAATAGAATAAAATGAAAGAAACAAAAAAGAATGACTGGAACTAGAATGTTCCCATTACTAAGAAATCTAGTTATTAGCCTCACTTTACAGATGAGAAATATGACTTTATGTTTTGCATAAGATGTAAATGTAGGGTGAATTAACAAGTGCTTCCTTTATTATAATCCCACCCCCCTCCAAAAACACTAGCAAGTGAACTCTGCTCCATCCTGGTTTTTGTTTTATGTTTATTCCTGACTAAAGTCATAACTTTTGCACCTGTTCTGCTACTCAAAAAAGCATCTTGAATCACTTGGCAGATATGCTGGTGGCAAAGGAAAACATGAAGTCCTGAGAAGCTTATTAGATGAACTCTAAGTAAGCTAGGATTGGTTACATTCAATCCCTAAGGTTAATGATGGTACCATGACCTCAGGAAGAATTCACAGAGCTGCAAAAGAGAAATATGCTCCAAACACATTTTGTCTTTGCACATGCTATTCCTTTTGCTTGGAATATCCTTCACCCCAGTATCTTCAGAAAAGCTCCTATTCATCCTTCAAAACCCTCCTCAAATGTCATCTCTTCTGTAAAGTTTTCTTCAATATCCCAAGGCATTTAGTCAATTCTTTCTCTGGGCTCTAATAGCACATTTAATATCTCAATCATAGAATTTACCACACTATTCACCTAATGTACCTGCTTATCTGTCTGCCTCCCTGCGGCACACATTGTTGGTTGCCTACCAAAAGCCTTTCCCCATCTCTTCATTCTTATGGATAGAAGCTTGATATTGTTCAGGTGAAACAGAATGACTGGGGAGGGTGCTTTAGCTGGAATCCAGGAAGGTGTTGTGAGCCAAGATCTGAGAAATGAAAAGAGACAGCCATATGAGGATAAGAGAAAGAGGGTTCCAGGCAGAGGTAATATCAAATGCCGAGGACCCGGGGGAGGGAGAGCATGGCAGGTTCAGGGACTGAAAGCAGACCGTGTGGCTGCTCCATGGTGAGTGGGTGGGAGATGAAAGCACAGAGGTAGGCATCAGGCAGGCCACGTGGTCTAGGTCATGGTAAAAGAGTTTGAAATGCATGATAACCGTAATGGAAAATCCCTAGAAGGTTTTAAGTAGAAGAGTGATATGCTCTTATTTATAGTGAAAATGAGGAAAAGACTAGGGGCCCATGAAGACAGGGGCTGTTGCAAAAATCCAGGAGAGGGACAGTGGGGATTGGGTTAGGGTTATGCTAATGGGGATGCAGAGAAGTGGTCATATTGGGCTTCTATTTTGCAGGTAGAACTGAGGATCATATTAGTGGATTAGAGATGGAGCATGAGGGAAAGAGAGGAATCAAGGATAATTCCTCGGGTGTTGGACTGATCAAATAGAAAGTGGTACCATGTTTTCAAGATGGTAAGTCTCAAGGGAGTGAGATAGCAGATTTTGGGAGAAAATGAACAGTTTCATTTGATCATGTTAATTTTGAGATGCCTATTTGATACAGGTGAAGGAGGTAAGAGGCAGTCGGATAATAGCCTGGATTTGATGGGAGAGCTCTAGGCTGGAAATACAAATTTGGGAGTCCACTCAGTATAGATGATCTTTCAAGCTGTGTGACTGGATGAGGTCACGTGTGGGGAGAATATAGATGGAGAAGACGACCAAGACCAGAGACCCAGGGTCACATCAATACTTAGAGGTTTGACATAAGAGGCTGAGACAGCAAAGGAGATGGAGAATGGGTGTGCTACAAAGTACAGGAGAACCAGCTAAGTGTGTGTATGGGAGCCTAGAGAAGGTCAAATTCAAGGAGTGGATAGTAAGCCTCGTTGAGTGCTACTGAGAGAGTGAGGGCAAATGGACTGTGAATTGACCTATGGCTTTGGCAAGATGGAGGTCTTAAGTGGCCCAACAGTGTTGTTTTACTGATAGGGACAAAGCATAACTGCAGTAGGATGAAAAGAAAGTCCTTTGTCCCTAGTTCTACGAGGACCACTCTTCTCTCTCACCCTAAGAGCGTTTAACTTAAAAAACTTGGAACTCTGTCCCCATTAAACCACAGTTCCCCACCCCCAACCCCCGAAGCTCTAGCAACCGCCATTCTATTAAGTTAGTGCAAAAGTAATGGCAGTTTTTGCAATTATTTTTAACCTTTTAAGCTGCAATAATGTTTGTACCAACCTAATACTTTGTTTCTATGAATTTGATGGCTTTAGATACTCATATATGTGGAATCATATAGTATTCTTCTTTTTGTGACTGGCTTATTTCACTTAGCATTAAGGCCTCAGGTCTCATCTATGTTGTACCATGTGTCAGAATTTCCTTCCTTTCAAACCTGAATATATTTTTTAGACTTTTCATGTGTGTTTTTGTCCTGTTATTCCCCGCCGCCCCACAGTTCCAGACAGTTGTACTCTTGGTTATTGCTCCTCGTCTCAGGGAGTTTTGCAGGACTAAAAAAGCCAGTTGAAAAAAATTGCTTTTACATTTTTTTGAAATCTAAACCATGAAAGATATAACTCAAGATTAGTGGGGGTGGGTCATAATGGTGGCAGTCAGGAAAGAAGAGCACTCTTGGGTGTAGCAAAGGAGAGACAATTCCCCAGGACAGGCAGGGACAGAGATCAAAGGGTAGAGGGAGATGTGGACATCAGAGACCATGGCTGGTGGAGCTTGCCGCAAGCTCCTGGAAGAGCAGTGGCCACATTTCAGTCTCTTCCTGAAGCCAAGGGGACATTACCCCTCAGCAGTGCCCTACATCCCTGCATGGTACTCGCGATGCGACTGGGGAACAAAGTCCTGACACACAGGTTCAGATGGAGTACAACAGCTTTATTTGGGAACCAATGTCCCTCCAGAGGCCAATGCTCTGGTAAGCACAGAAGATTATACAGAACAGAATAGAATTTAATAACGAGCCAAGTCCCACAGTCAATCGAGGTGGAGAAGGTCCCTGGTCCGGGAGAGACGACTGGGCCCACGACGGGGCTGAGACAAGCTGATCTTGTAAGGAAGAGCTTCAGAGAGTCCCAGAATGTCTCGGCTTCCACCTCACAGAGGACAGTCGGATCGCCCAGATGAACGAACGTCCCAGAGGATCGTTCCGGAGTGTCTCGCTCAGAGCCTCGCAGAGGGTCTTAGCCATTGTGCCCAGTCGGACTACTCACGGCATTGCTCTGGAGTTCTGCTTTTATCCTCTTCGCCTTGGACTTGTTTACTTCTTAGGTGATAACCAGAAGTGGTTTGCCAGGAGTTTTTTACCTCTTAGATAATAACCAGAAGTTGTTTGCCAGGAATTGTTTACCTCTTTAGGTGACAACCAGAAGTTGTTTTGGTGAACATGTTTACCACTCAATTTTGTTATGCTCAGTTTCACACATAAATATAAACATGTTTACTTTCATGTATATTCTCTACACATGTTTGCTTTCACTTCACTCTTATCAGTCTCACATCTACTACTGTGTTTCTTGGAAAATAAGACCTAGCCGGACAATCAGCTCTAATGTGTCTTTTGGAGCAAAAATTAATATAAGACCCGGTATTATATTATATTATATTTTATATTATATTATATTATATTATATTATATTATATTATATTATATTATATTATATTATATTATATTATATTATTATACGCGGTCTTATATTATAGTAAAATAAGACCGGGTTTTATATTAATTTTCACTCCAAAAATGCATTGATGCTGATTGTCTGGCGTCTTATTTTTGCAGAAACACAGTAGTAAACAACTTGTTTTGCAAACCTCAATCCAACAACACCCTTGTTTATAGTATATTTTATATATAAATCTAAAACTCTATACAAGGCTCCAGGTCTCTGGGCTCCAGGACTCAGCACAGATTTTGTGCCTCGCCTGTGGGACAGAAGGAAGAGCGTCAAGGAACCACATGAACTTGGTTTTGAGAATACCATAGCAACTACCATTGATTAGAGGTAAATGGCCTTTGCTCTATTTTCCAGGCACTTCCTAAGCTTCCTGGTCCAATCCATTGAGATGGGCCTCAATTCAGAATTACGTTGACCTAAATAGAGGGGTATTTCCTTTGCACCAGAGTTTATGGACTAAAAGTCATCCCCACTATGTTCTACAGTTTTCTTCAATTTCTTTCTCTCCTAAATGAAAAGCATTGTAATTAACTTATGTGCGTCCAGAGCTTATGGATTTATTGAACAGTGGGGTAATAGATATGAAAACACTTTGAAAAGCTATGAACACCAAATAAATGAAAAGGGAGAAATATTACAGCAATACCCTGCTCTGATTAAAAACCACCATCTCATGAATCCAGAAGACTCCAGTAAACCTGAGACCTGGCAAAACTAGAGTAGATCCCTTTGTATTATCAACAATATTAGCTTGACTATGTTAACATCTTTTGCCATCAGAAGTTCCTGGAGAGCAGGAACTAGAATGGAGCCCAACCAAACAGGTCATCCTTTTTGTGTTATGGACTTTTGTTAAACAGAAAAAGAATGGAGGAGGAAAGATTGCTTTCTCTACCTCCTTCCTGATATTTGCATCCTAGCAAAGCAAACAGTCCTGGGAAGAGTAGGCTAGGGTGAGAGGAAGCCGATATCAATCATTTATAGTTACACTCAGCTCTTTCGTGGGACCTGAGCAGATTTGCTAGGAAGTGTAAACTCTGTGAGCAGTTTGAGGAAGCTCCCTGATGAGGAAATGCTCCTCCACTTCCCCCAAATACTTTAGGGTGATGAGAATAAATTTGACCCACTTTGCAGTTTGGCTCAGGGTATTCCTACTGGTACCAGACCAATGTGTCTTTGATGCAGATGGTAATCTGATCATTTCTACAAGAAATGGTTCAAACTCTCACCCTACGCTTCCAAGTTCAGGTTTCAGTCTCCACACAGTTGAGTTTTTCGAGGGTCAGTTGTTTTGTGCTGGGAGGCATTCTTTAGATTGGTGGCTGGGCTCACTTGGTCACGGGCAATCCTGCACGTCGCAGCGCCCTATCCAAACAGAAAAAGCCCAGAGGAAACATTAATCAGGTGTAAGCCTTACAGACGAGAACATGGTGTGGGGCTGCGGGGTAGCGGAGGAGCAATATCTGTCTAGTGTTTGCCGGATCACCAAGCCCAGGAGGATGGGTTGCCTAGCAGCTCCCAGTCACTTCAGGCCAGTGCTAAGCAACAAAACACAATTTATCAGCCACAGCCCATCCACATTGTCTCCTGAATTTTTGAAGACCTGCACCGAGGTATTTCAGAAGCACCTAATTAGTTTGGATCTCTTTCACTTCACCATCTGCTTCAGGTATCCCTAGCTCAGACTCCTGTCTCCCCACCCCCTTCCTTCCCTCTGACATTCAAAGGCTTTTCTCACATGGTGGTGGTGGTGGGCAACTAACCCTTGCAAACAAATTCTTATGCATTTTAGACAACAGGAAAATGAGAATTTGTCCCTTTGGTTGCAGTAGGCATATCCAACTTTTCATGAAGCCATCTCTCTCTGGTCATTTTCAAGGCTTCTTACTGACATACACATTGTTAGATGTACAAAGAGAAGTTCACTGATGGATGCTATGGAAACCAGGACCCATACTTTATCATGAGGGCAGCCATTCTGCTAACTTCTGGCTCCTCCACTGAAAAGAGACAAGAGGGTGTGATGGTTCCAGGACTTAGCTGATTTCTGTGGCCAAAGAATTCTATGCGTTAATCCTTTTTTGCTTTCTAATTCTCCTGATAACCCTTATTTCTGTTTCACAGTTGAGGAAACAGGCTCGCAAGTCCAGGTCTCCAGAACATAGGTGTAAGTTCTTTTGTGGCTCTAAGTGGCATCTGGTGGCTCTCCAAAGGCAGTTTTGTGGAAAACTCTATAATCTGCCTAGAAAACTGTCATGATTCTGAAATCGTGTTTTTGTTTTTTAATCCAAGACAATATGTAATTTAGAGGATTTCAAAAAAAGGGGAGTCGAAGGTTGGCCATTTGTAGGAGATGAGCCTGGAAAAGGGCTGAATGGATTGAGGAGGGAGTTGCATGCATTCTCGAACCTCCTTCCAGTGGAACCACTGAGAAGCAGCAGCGTCTTTGGGTTCTGCTGGTCAGTCTTTAATTTTCAGACGGCAGTGCCAAAATTGGAACCAAAGGTGAACATAGATTGTACTCTGCCCACCAATTTTGGTTGAACTTCAGACGTCACAGTTCACAGGCCGTGTGCCTGCATGTGCACCCAGAGCCACCTCTGCAGATACTCGTAGGTTCTGGCTGCTGAGCAAACACTCATCTATCCAGAAACTGGATTGAAAGTGAGAAAAATATTAATCCTTCCTGGCATCGTGGAGCCCCATTCCCTAGGTAGAAATGAGAAAACAGAGAAAATTAAGTGACCCAGAGAACAGAACGGGGAAAGAAAAGATTCAAGAAACTTGGTTCAAGGTCAAAGTGAGTAAGATGAGAACTTACAAACGCACATGCTATCTCTTTATTTTTGGAACAGGCCCCTTAAAAGTTCATAGCTTTTGGGAAAGAGTTTTATGATATTTGAATGCTCTAATACCTGGACACCATCCCCTATACAAACACACACACACACACACACACACACACACACACACACACACACACACAAAGCTTGGTTTTGTTAAGCTGTAGGTTCTCAGACCACCTATGAAGAAGAGTATCATTTAGGACAATGATTCTTTTTCTGAAATATTTTTTTATTTTTAATTATAGTTGACATACAATATTGAATTAATTTCAGGTGTACAATACAGTGATTAGACATTTATGTAACTTATGAAATAATCACCCCAGTAAGTCCAGTACTTATCTGATACCATACATAGTTATTACAATACTACCGACTGTATTCTCCATGCTACACTATATGTTCCCATAACTATTTTGTAACTACCAATTTGTACCTTTTAATTCCCTCCCCTACTTCACCCATGCTCCCAGTTCTACCCCCCAATCGGGCAACCATCAAAATGCTCTGTGTTTTTATGACCTTGTTTCTGTTTTGTTTGTTTGTTTATCCTGTCTATAGATTCCACAAACAAGTGAAATCATATGACATTCGTCTTTCTCTGTCTGACTTACTCGCCTCAGGACAATACCCTCTATGTCCATCCATGTTGTTACAGGTGGCAAAATTTTATTTTATTTTATTATTTTTATGACTGAGTAATATTCCATTGTATATATGTACCACTGCTTCTTTCTCCATTCATCTATTGATGGACACCCAGGCTGCCTCTATATCTTGGCCATTGTAAACAATGCTGCAATGAACATATGGATGCCCATGTCACTTTGAAATAGCATTTTGGGTTTCTTCTGATAAATACCCAGAAGTGTGATTACTGGGTCCTTCTTTGTCTCATTTCATAGCCTTTGTTTTAAAGTCTACTTTGTCTGGTATAAGTATTGCTATCCCAGATTTTTACTTTTCTATTTCCATTTTCATGAAATATCTTTTTCCATCCCTGTACTTTCAAGTCTGTGTGTGTCTTTAGATCTGAAGTGAGTCTCTTGTAGGCAACTTATATATGGGTCTTGTTTTCTTATCCATTCAGCCACTCTATGTTTTTTGATTGGAGTACTTAATATATTTACATTAAAAGTCATTATTGATGTTATTGCCATTTTATTATTCATATTTTTGACCTTTTTTTTTTCTTCCTTCTTCTTAAAGAAGTACCTCCAATATTTCTTGTAATACTGGTTTGCTGTTGATGAACTCTTTTAGCTTTTTCTTGTCTGGGAAGCTTTTTATCTGTCCTTCAATTCTAAATGATAGTTTTGCTGGGTAGAGTAATCTTGGTTGTAGGTCCTTGCTTTTCATCACTTTGAATATTTTTTGCCACGCCTTCTGGTCTGCAAAGTTTCTGTTGAGAAATCAGCTGATTGTGTTATGGGAACTCCTTTGTAGGTAACTAACTGCTTTTCCTTTGCTGCTTTAAAGATTCTTTCTTTGTCTTTAACTTTTGGCATTTTAATTTTGGTGGGTCTTGGTGTGGGCCCCTTTGAATCATCTTATTTGGGACTCTTTGCTTCCTGGGCTTGCATGTCTTAATCTTTCACCAAGTTTGGGAAGTTTGCCACCATTATTTCTTCCAATCAGTTTTCAATCCCTTGCTTTCTCTCTCTTCCTTCTGACCCCTCTATGATGCAAATATTGGTATGTTTGATGTTGTCCCAGAGGCCTCTTACATTAGCCTCAGTTTTTGGATTTTATTTTATTTTTTGGCTATTCTGATTAGGTCTTTTATGTTACTTATTTTCCAAATCGCCGATTCAAGTCTCTGCTTCATCTAATCTACTGTTGATTCCCTCTAATGTAGTCTTTATTTCAGTTATTGTATTCTTCATTTTTCAAGGGTTCTTTTTTATATTTTTCATCTCCATTTTTATGTTTCATTTATCTGTTTTGAAGTTCTCACTGAGTTCACTGAGCATCCTTATAATCAGTGTTTTCAACTCTGCATCTGGTAGATTGCTTGTTTCTATTTTGTTTAGTTCTTTTACTGGAACTTTGTTTTGTTCTTTCATTTGGCACATTTTCCTTTGTCTCCCTATCTTGGCTGCCTCCCTGTGTTTGTTTCTATGTATTACGTAGGGCTGCTATGTCTCCCTGTCTTAGTAGAATGGCTTTATGTAGTAGATGTCCTGTGGGGCCCAGTGGCGTAGTCTCCTTGGTCACCTGAGTTGGATGCTCCACATGTGTCACTTGTGTGGGTTGTGTGCTCTCCTGTTGTAGTTGAGTTTTGGTTGCTGTTTCTACATCAATGGGCAGGATTGACTGTCAGGTTGATTGGTTGTGAGGACTGGCCATAATTACAGTGGAGGAGCTGTTGTGCAGGAGCTGACCCTATGGAGTACGATTTGCTTTAGCAGGGCTCTGGTGCCTACTGAGCCTGTCCTTTGGGCATGTCTTTTGTGGAGGTAGGTAGACGGTGCTCTGGTGTGGTCTGAAGCTAGCCAGCAGGTGTTTTGGTTCTGGGGTCTCTTGGGAGGAGCTCTATTACAGGCCAACGTCAGCCGTTGCCTATGCCTGGCCTGGGTGCACTTGGTATGAGCTAAAAAGTGACCTGAAGATGGTTGCCACCAGCACTGGGCTTGGAAGTGCTGGGGAGAGGCTAAACTGAACATAAGCTGGCTGTTGCTAGTGTCGGGCTGGGACTGCTTAGCAAAATGTACAGGACAAACTGAAGACAGATGCTTCCTGTTTGGGTTTTGTGAACCTTTGAGAGATTTTAGTAAAGTCCTCAGCATGAGTCAATCCAGGCCATTTATATGGAAAAGCTACTGGAAATGGCTTGGGTTGGCCTGAAAGTTGGGTGGGGCAAGGTCTCAGGGAATCAGAGCAAAGGAACAGTGTTAGCCAGGTTGATGGAGATTCAGATACGGTAACTGCCCTTGTCTGCCTGCCTTCGGTGGGGGAGGGCTCAATAAAGGAACAAAATGGTGCCTGCCCAGACAGCACTGCCTCTCCAGCCCTTGCTCAGAAGCCAGACAACCCAGGTCTTTCCCAAACAATTCAATTTCTCCCTGTATGTCCTTGGTGCTTTTAGAGCTTATGCCCCAGTGCTGGAGCTCAGAGTGAGTGAGTCCATCAGTGAGGAAGTCCATGTGCAGGCCCTTTAAGAGAAGCATCTGGAACTCCAGCCACCCTCCATCTCACTCAGCCACAATCTCTGCTAGTTTCCACAGCCAAAAGTTATGGAGACTTCTCTTCCCTGAACTGGAACCCTGGGCAGAGGATCCTGGTGTTAATCTGGGACCCCTCACTCCTCAAGGGGACCTCCGCAGCTAAGATATCTTTCCTGATTGTTAACTGCCACACGTGAGTGTGGGATCAGTCCGTTCTGCATCTCTGCCCCTCCTACCAGTCTTTATGTGGCTTCTTCTGTATGTCTTTAGTTATAGGACTTCAGTTCAGCAAGACTTTAGGCAATTCTCAACGATGCTTGTTCCACAGTTTAGTTGTAATTTGTATGTGGTAGTGAAAGGGACAAGATAGCGTTTACTTACTCAGCCATCTTGACCGGAACTGGGGCAATGATTCTTAAACTTTAATGTTCATATAAATCATCCTGTCAAATTTGGGTGGGGTGGGTTGATTGAGGGTGGGGCCCAATGTTCTGGATTTCTAAGAAGCTCCCAGGTGATATTGATGCTGCTAGTCCAAGAATCTTCTTTAATTTGAGTAGTAAGGTTGTCTGAGCTTCCTGATTCTAGTAAGAAATTGGGCCAAAGGGACCCAAAGGTCCTTCCTAATTTTAAGATATTATTTAGGATCAGAATGTGGTTTAAACTCAAATCATCAAAGGTACAATAGTTGGCAGATTCACTAAATTTCACTCTGTTATTTGAAAAATTCCCTATCAACAACCTATTTTTTCCCCCAGCAGCAGTGAGGTTTGAAGTGATACTTGACACCCTGGTATAAAATCTCTGTGATTTTTTTTTTACCATAGCTCTTTGAGGTAGCTATCATTATTCTCATTTTTGAGGTGAGATAATTGATAGTAAGTGCTGAAGTCAGGGCTAGACGCCAGATCATTGGCCTTCTAATCCTAGATGGTACCCGTAACCATGTACAAACACCTCACAGACCCTAGAGAAAGGCAGCAGGTGTATATAAATTTAGATCAGTTCAATTTGCTGGGGTTTTTGACAGATTTTAGGAGGCTGGGGATGGGGTTTGCAGGGAGAAGCACTGTTAGATCAGCCAACACTGAGAAAAAATAAAAGAGGTGAGATTTTACTCATTGTGACTATCCCCACCTCTGTCTCCCCTCCTTTTTTTCTTTTGCCCTCCCTTCACTTTCACTCCCTACACAGCCACAGCACACACACACGTGCTGCTCTCAGCCTTGCCGCAGTGGCCTGGTCTGCCTGGCCCAGAGGAATCAGACTGGAATTCATTCAAAATGAGATATATTTTACTTATTAATTTCCTTGTTCCAAAAGGAGTATAAAAACATTAACAGAAATATGCACTTACTGTATCACCCTTTCCAGGGTAGTGGGGAGGGTATTTGAAGAGAGATTGTTTAACTTCAGGGACAGAATTTCGAATAGTGGAATTTGGGAGATTCTCTTGGTGTGGGAGTGGGGGTTCGTGATGGAGGGAGAGCGTTGCAGAGGAAACATCACTATTCACAGATGCTCAAACGTATTCTCAGCAGTGCCAGCCCTGGCTGAGGGGAAAGGCCATGGCCCCCGCTCAGCAGCACTCTATACCATGGCTTTTAAAAGGTGCTTGACACCATTAAAAGAACAGAGTCATATTAGGTGAGTTTATTCAAATGGCTTTGGAAATGGCCATGAAGTATGAACACAGGCTCTGGAGAAGTAAACAATGATTAATAGCAACGTCTGCTGGGCTGCTCAAGGGATCTTTATTACATTTTATCTAACAGCCTCATTAATGGTCTAGAAGAGGAAGATGCTAACAGAACTTTAATTAAATTCATGGTGGATATTAAATTGGAAGTGATTGTGAATCTCAGGGAGGACAGAAAGGCAACCTACGAGTAGGTGAGAAATAGATAAAATGCAGCATTAATGGGTGAAGAGAAATGCCTGCAAAATGACTCTCATGGAAATAAGAGTTTCAGAGATTGGTTTATTGTGTGCCAGGCATTGTCCAGGGTGCTCTAGAGGTGTTAACTCATTTGTTCTTTGCAACACGCCAATGGGGTAGGTGCTGTTGTAATTCTCATTTTGCAGGCAAGGAGATTGAAGCAGGAAGAGATGAAGAGGCTTGAAGAAGGCACACAGGTGATAAATGATCTAGGAATTAAAAAGAAAACCCTCTTGCATCTTTGTGTCTTGCATTTCTTTTCCTTTAGGCTCACAAGGCAGTATAAAGCCATGCTTTAAAAATGTGCCTGGTTATTTGGTTTTAGTGGAAATGGGTATTTTGTGTATGAGCCTAAGGACAACCTATTTAAAGACATGCTTTTCAAAAAAAGATGTTTACAGCACCCATTTCATTATTGCCGTTGATTTGGGCATCCAGTCAGCCTGCTTCGACAGGGGGCAGCCACCCAGGCCCCGTGGGTCAGAAAGCACCCTGTGTGAGTGGGCATCTGATCTGCTTGGATCACGGTGGGATTAACTGGCTTCTAGAAGAGTGCTCGGAACACGGGGTACATTCAAGAAATAATTATTAAATGCACTTTTGCTGGGCCATGTTGATTTGCCATCAGCTTTTATCTGGAATTCAGAAAGCATTAGGCAGTGGTAGCAACAGCAGAGAAAAGGGCTGGGGCTGCCAGGTAATGACACGTTTCTGCCACGTGCACTGAGAGGTTTGAGCTATGACACAACTGCCATTTCTAAGGGGAAACCTCGGCAAGGAACTTACCACGGTTGCTTTGCCCATAACGAAGGATTGTTGCTGTACCCTCCAGCCTTCACGGGATTGGGAGAATCAAGTGAGAGGAGGGTTGAGAAGGTGCCTGTCAACCATGAAGCGTAGCATGAATGCTCCTTATTGTATAGTTAGAACCTCACATTGTGTTTATCAAATTTGATGTCACTTCCAGGTCACTACTGGGGAAAAAAATTAGCAAGTTTAACCATCAACTACGTTTACTACGAAGGTCGGACAATTAAGTTCGAGAACTTTCCATCATGCACTTACATGGTGGAAAGTTCCCAAACGTAGTTGTCTGACCTTTTTGTGTAACACTAAAATAGTCCCAGATAGTGTGGCTCATCACTTACCAGATGTCAGCCTTCTTTCCAGGTGAGCTTCAGAATCTTTGGGGGTGGGACCCAGGAATGTTATTATTGAAATGGTTCCATGTGATTGATTGTGATGTCCCGCCAGGCATGAGAATAAGAACAAGTTCAAGAGAAAAGCTACCTCCTAAGGGGATAGTAGAAAGGCTGGGAGAACAAATGGCCGGAAGGCAAGGAAGTGGCCACAGGACGCCGAATGTTGGGGAATACTGGGGGACCTTGATTTTTAGTGAGGAAGAGATCATAGGAAATGGTGTCACAGTCAAGGTCAGACTGTGCCTTGCAGGGTAAATGCAGGGTTGTTTCCTCTGGATTAGGGCCCACCCTAATGACCTCATTTTAATTAATTACAGTCCCTTCTTTAAAGTCCCTTATTTCAAATACAGTCGCATTCTGAAGTTCTGGGAGTTAGGAATTCAACATAGGAATTTGGGGTAGGGGGGTATAATTCAGCCTGTAACAGAAGTATAAACAGATTTAAGTTTTAAGGCTTCTTTGGCTACTGGAAGGGATGAGACTGAGGCCCAGCTGAGCTCCTGTCACAGACCAGGCTTGGCTTATGCCATACACTATGACATGTAACACCTGTCCCAGGCGACATGTCAACCCTCTGTTCTGTCTCCTATTACAACTTTATTGCATTTTCATGTAGAACATTCTAATGCTATGAAAATCTATGTACCGCTTCATAGGCTACACTTTTTAAAATAATTAAATGAGACACTAGACAATTTGTTTTTGCTGAAATGTCACTTGAAATACAAATAAATGAACAGATACTAGCTGTCTTTTAAAATATGCTTCTCTGACTTGTCAGTGTTTTAGAGAATGAACGATGAAAGAAAAGGATATTATTTAGCTATTGAAAATTCATTTTGTTTTTCTAGTGCGCATTAACATAAGAAAATCTGGAACAGTGAATCAGAACAAATGAGAATCGTCTCTCAATAATTCAAATAATAATAATCATCAACACATATTCATCCTAAGGAAATACTTTTGAAACTTTAGAAGGCAGTAGTATGGAAGAAGCACACCCAGATAATAAGCTGTGCTCAGAATGGAACCATTAGTCATTCAACAAGGTACATTTTGTACCCACTGTGCACAACAGCAGATCTCAACTATGGCAGATGGGGACCACATGGGAAAGTCGATTGCAAATGGGACTTTGGTCATCCCAGAGCAAATCCGAATATGTGGACAAAAGGACCAGGAGTCAACACCTCTGAGCCACCAGAAAACACTGCAGGTGAGTCTTAGTCCAGCAAAGTCTGAGGACCGTCAGAGCCAAATGTGTGCTGTGCTAAGTGAGTGGAATGAAGGGAAATCAACTTTGTGTTGCTGTCTTGGGGATGTATTATTGAGGAAGAAGTGTGCATGGAAACATGAAATCATAAGGAAGCACGCCATCGCGTAGAATTTCTCGACTTCAAAAGACCATTGCTTTTGTTTAGCCTAATCCTTGCATTTTGCAATGAGCAGCTCACACAGAGAAGGCGTTGCTGGGATTTGAATCCAGGCCTGTGCTTCAGCGTTTGCTCCACTCCGTGGTGGCACGTGGACCACTACCCTCGCTTTGCCTCATAAATTCAGATAGGTACACAGCACATGGTTCTTACAAAGAGGGGCATCTAGTTTTCTACTAAAGGTGCTTGGTTTTGGTTTTTAAGGGGGCGCATAATCCTTGCTCTTTTCCAAGTTTCAAATCATGAGACCCTGCCAGCATTCTGCAAAGCACGGCTCTGGGAAAATCTCACCATCTGTGCTGGTTGTTGACTGGAACACTGGAAAAAACCCAAGGTCACCCAGGCAGTGCACATGGCCTGTTGAGCTTCACTGATTCCTGGAATTCTGAAGCCGTCTCCTGGAATTAATTTTTAACTTCTCTAGGTATGTTTCTTGAAATAAAATTTTGATCCTGCTGAAGGAAAAAATCAAGGCACTGGAGATTATTTTCTCCTAAAAGATTGGAGGAGAGTTAATCTCATTTTAGAATGCAAAGCGTTCTATGTAAGTTAGAACAGAGGAGAATTAATTATTTCACCTCTTGAGGGATTTAGGCTCTAAAGAAGGAACAGCCGCCAAGAGGAAAGTGTTATCATCTCCTTGCCAATTGGACTTTGAAAACAAAAGGACTATCACCTCTCTTTCAATTTTCTTGAGTGTTTCTCACCCAGGGCCATTGCTTCTACATTCTAAAGTTCTCCTGATTCGAATCCTCAGCCCCTATCATACTGCGCGGCAACAGCGATCCTCTTGTGCCTACTGGTCCCTTGGCATAAGGCACCCTTGTGGCAGATGAAGCTGAGAGTTTAAGGGGGCTCTTTCTGTGTCCACCCGTGGGATTATCCCCCTGTGAGAGCCAGAACCTGTGAACCCATAAAGCTCAGAGATGCAGGGATGAGAAACAAAACCTTCCCATGTGGTGATAAGTTGGGCCAATCCTGCTTCCACCCCTTGGTTCCTGGACTTATATCCTTCTGGGGACAAAGCACTGTGTGCTGGTCACTGTTTAGCACGTATACTCTGTCCTCTAGGATGCACCCCATCCATGGAGTTTTTCCTGTCCAAATTGACTTGTCAGCTGTACCTTCACCAAATAATTCTGTCTTTCTGTTAGGTCAGCATCTTCTGGGTGATGTGGCATGTGAGAGACCAGTGGGTCCCAAGGTCATGTGTCTGCTGCCTCCTCTCCTGTGCTGTCAAGTGAGGCTCTTGCTGTTACGTGGCTTGCAGTGTTATGTGAGCTGTGAGAATGTGGATCAGACACTCTGGGGCCCTCAGATGGCAGTGCTGGCTGAGGCTCTGTGAGCAAGGAAGGCAAACCCATATGACATTATTGCAATTCTGTCAAGAGGAATCACACCTCTTTCAGGGTGAAAGAGTCTTAGATAGTCCTTTTCCCACCTAGGGGCTGGTTGGCCCCCTTGATGGAAAGTGCCTTCTCAGGACCCAGTGTTGGTTGGTTCTGCTGGCAGGGTTTCATCCAGCAATGGCAGAAGCAGACCAGCCTCGGTGAGAGGAGACCACGTGGTTGGCCTGCTCCATCTGTGGTTGGCGACTCCATTTGTCAGCACAATCCATACATAAATATTTAAAAATTTCCTCAGTTCAAATTTCAAAAACAGTAAGTATTTATAAATATAACTCACATACTCAAAAGCTTTCGGGGTCTTCCATAATTTTTAAGAATCTAAACGGGTCTTAAGACCAAACTGTTTGAGAACACTGCCGTAGAGCACTCACTGTCAGAACTACTTGGTTGGGTGCCTGCCACTCCCCATGGGCTGGGGCTGGGGACATTGCCAGCCTGCCTCGAAACTCTGTGGACTGAGAACGGTGGACAGCGGCTCACCAAAAGGAGAACTAGGAACTAGCATCAGCAAAAGGGAGGCTGCACACTGTATCCCAAACCAAACAAACCACAAAACCAAACAATGAGTGTGTACCCCTTTAAGGATCTTGGTTTAATTGTTTTTGAACCCTCCAGGCATAGTACCATGTAGAAGAGATGCTATTTGTTCAATGATTCAATGAATGAACGAGTAAAAGAAGGAATGAGTGAGTGTATGAATAAATGAAAAAAGGCTGGGGAGTGATCCAGATAACCTCCTGAAGTACTTCAAACTCAGTAATTTTATACATCTCCTGTGGAAGTACATTCTGAAGTCTGTATTTGTGTGTGTGTGTGTGTGTGTGTGTGTACATTAAGCAGGTAGGAGGATGGTGATCATGACTTGGGAGATGGCACTTTCGAAGTCCCACAGCCAAAGAGGGGGTCCTGAGAAGGTCAGACCAGGGGCTAGCAGGGAACATGAAACAGGCTGGAAGGTGGGGCAGAGGCAGTAGCAGCTCAGTCACTGCCCACCCCCTGCCCCTGTCCCATCAAGGCACAGATGTAACCAATCAGGAAGCCGAAATACTGGTGGGAGAAGCTGAGACACCAGACGCAGCTGTAAAGAGGAGGCTTACGAGTTCTCTGGTAATAATAGGCAGTGTGGAATATGATACTTAAAAATGGCATGGCAAGTCTATGGGACAGTGAGCTACAGTTATGCATTTGAAGGAACTGCCGTTTGGAAGTGATTAAATATGCTGTCCATGTATGTGCATGTAAGAGAGACACATTTAGGGATGAATTTACAGGGACTCGGAAAAGAGTGCAACTAATAGAGCCCAAACAGCTGGGGGGGGGGGGGGGGAGTAACAGAAACGCTTTTACCAAATGACTGCGCTGTGGGTGCCCAGGGCTGGGAGACTGCTGAAGCATCAGAGCCAGGCCCAGAAGGTTTAGAGGAGATCGCTGGTCACGTCCCAGGCTCCAGGCCATACGCTGCCTGCTTCATTGGCGCTGCTGTTGGAACGCTGAGCAAGTCAGCACCACCTGTGCAAGTATGTCCTTTCCTTTTGTGAGAGAAGGCCCAGTAACTTCCTGTTTTCCAAATGCCTAAAATTGAAATGTGTGAAATTGGGTATTGCTCGCAAATTTACAGAAGCCTAGCAAAGTGTTTTGAAATGCGAGTAGGAACTTCGTCACCCACTAGAGATGGGCGGCTCTGATGGGTGGCTGGCACAACAGAACCCGGAGGAGTGATGTCTGCAGCTGGCGTGGTCTCGGGATCTGGGGAGGGCTGGGCCTGGGGAACTGGAATGTGCAGTGGGCTGAAGCTGAGCTTTCTCACCTTGATCTGTCCTCAGAGAAGAAGTGTTTAGCGCTTGAGATGATGAGGCAATATATAGAAATATGCAGGTTCATAAAGTGAAAGCCACCTGGCAAGTCTGCGCCTCCATTCGGATAACGGCTTGGAGGACCAGGTCTTTGAACTGAAATTTAGCCTGGAATTTAGACTTGAAATCTAGGATTATGCTACATGAGTATTCTCAAGTTACCTGTCCATAAAACAAACAAAAAAGGCTTTTTATTTAGTATGATGCATGGACATCTTTTTACAGTATATGTATAATTGCTTTTAAAAGTTTTAAATTCAATTTGTTTAAACTAAACTAAAACAAAATCAAGCAGTTCACACATTTTCCCCACCTCCCACCCCCTCCCTGCCTCTGGCAACTATCCTTCTATTCTTTTTATCTATGGACTTGGCTTTTTTTGTTTTGTTTTTTTAAGATTCAACGTATAAGAAAGATGACACGGTATTTGTCTTTGTCTTTCTCTGCTTACTTCACTTAGCGTAATGCCCTCAAGGTCTATCCATGTGGTTGCAAATGGCAAGATTTTGTTCTTTTTCAATGGCCAAATAATTATCTATCTATCTATCATCTATCTAACTATAGATATTGTTGTGCGGGAGACCCTGCTCGCTGCGCCATTTGTCACGCGGGATATGGTGAGGCCAAAAAGGAACACCCACGGAGCCATAGGTAGGGGAGTCACACCACTATAGTCTCACTGGAGGCTGGGGGCGACACACGCAGTAGTAGCCACACAATCCACAGTCCACCATTCACTTCTCTGCCTGCCAACCCACCAACCAATCAACACAGCCCTGCAGTTACATCAGTAGCCAATTGGCTAACTGGTAACAGCTGATGGCCAACCCATCACAATTGATGGTTATTCACTACCCGAGCCAGCACCTCCCCACCAGAGGTTGAGAGCCTGGAAAGTGCTCTCTGGGATTCTGTCCCCACAGATATCTACAGATATATAGATATCTATGTATATAGATGTCCTCACATACATCTATATACCACAATATATTTATCCACACATCCATTGATGGATATCAGGTTTTTCTATATTTTGGCTACTGTAAATAGTGCAATCAACATGGTGGTGTATGTATATTTTTGAATGACTGTTTTTGTTTTCTTCGGATAAATACCCAGAAGTAGAATAGCTGGATCATAGGGTGGTTCTATTTTCAGTTTTTTTCAGAACCCTTCATACTGTTTGCCATAGTGGTTACTCCAATTTACAATCCCACCAACAGTGCACAAGGGTTCCCTTTTCTCCACGTCCTCATCAACTATTATTTCTTGTCTTTTTAATGATAGCCATTCTAACAGGTATGAGGTGATATCTCATTGTGGTTTTGATGTGCATTTTCCTGATATTTAAGATGTTGAGCATTAGTTTATGTACCTATTGTCCATCTGTATGCTTCTTTGGAAAAATGTCTAGTCACATATTCTGCCTATTTTTTAATTGATTGTTTTTACACGATTGAGTTGTATGAGTTCTCTGTATATTTTGAATATTAGCCTCTTATTAGATATATATGATTTGCAATTATTTTCTCCCATTCAGTAAGTTGTCTTTTCATTTTGTTGATTGTTTCCTTTGCTGTGCAGAAGCTTTTTAGTTTGATGTGCTCTCACTTGTTTATTTTAGCTTTTGTTGCTTTGCTTTTGGTATCATATTTTTTAAAAATCATCCTTAAGACTTTGTCAGAGAGCTTACCACCTATGTTTTCTTCAAGGAGTATTACGGTTTCAGGTCTTACATTCAAGCTTACATTCAAGTTTTTATCCATTTTGAGTTAATTTTTGTGAGTGGTGAAAGATAGTGGTCTAGTTTCATTCTCTTGCATGTGGCTGTCAGTTTTTCCAATACCATTTACTGAAGAGACTGTACTTTCCTCATTGTATATTCTTGGCTCCTTTGTTATAAATTAATTGACCATGTAAGTCTGGGTTTTTTTCTGGGCTCTCTATTCTCTTCCATTAATCTATGTCTGTTTATGTGCTATTACCATACTATTTTAACCACTATAGGTTTGTAATATAGTTTGAAATCTGGGAATGTGATGCTTCTACTTTTGTTCTTTTTCCTCTAAATTGCTTTGGCTAATCAAGGTCTTTCATAGTTCCGTACAAATTTTAGGGTTGTTTATACTATTTCTTTGAAAAAACACTATTGGAGTTTTAATAGGGATTACACTGAATTTGTATATTGCTGTGGGTAGTATGGACATTTTAACAATATTAATTCTTCTAATCCATGAGCACAGAATATCTTTCCATTTATTTGTGTCTTCTTTAATTTCTTTCATTATTGTCCTGTATTTTTCAATGTGTAGTTCTTTCACCTCCTTGATTAAATTTATTCCCACGTCTTTTATTCTTTTTGAGGCCATTTTAAAAGGGATTGTTTTCTTAATTTCTCTTTGTGATGGTTCATTATTAATGTAAAGCAATGCAACATATTTTCGCACATTGATTTTATATCCTTCGACTTTACTATTTATTAGTTCTAACAGTTTTTTTTTGATGTAACATTTATGGTTTTCTACATATAATATCATGTCAGTTGCCAAGTAGTGACAGTTTTATGTCTTTCTTTCCAATTTGGATGCCTTTTCTTTTCCTTGCCTAATTGTTGTGGCTAGGACTTCCAATGCTTTGTTGTAGTAAAGCAGTGAGAGTGGGCATCCTTGTCTCATTTCTGACTTTAAAGGAAAGCTTGCAGCTTTTCACCATTGAGTATGATGTTAGCTGTGGGCTTGTCATACATAATCTTTATTTTGTTGAGGTGTGTTCCCTCTATACCCATTTTGTTGAGAGTTTTTGTCATTAATGGATGTTATATTTTCTAGTTTTCTTCATGTAATCAATTTATAGTTTTATACCATTTTGGTTAGAAAAGATGCTTGATATGATTTCAATTCTCTTAAATTTATTAAGACTTTTTCTGAGGCCTAGCACATAGTCTGTTGAAAAATGTTCCATGTGTGCATGAGAAGAATGCATATTCTCTTGCTTTTGGATGGAATGTTCTGCAAATATCCATTAAGTCAATCTAGTCTAACATATCATTTAAGGTCGATGTATCCTTATGGATTTTCTGTCTGTATTATTTGTGGGGTATTAATGTCCTCTACAATTATTGTATGGATGTGTATTTCTCCCTTTAGGTCTGTTAATATTTACTTTATATATTTATGTGCTCATGTTGAGTGCATAAATATTTACAAATGTTATATTCTCTTGTTGGATTTACCCTTTTTCATCTCTTATTATAGCGTTTCTTTTAAAATCTATTTTGTCTGATATAAGCATAGCTATTCCAGCTTTCTTTTGGTTTCCACTTGCATGCAACATCTTTTCCATTTCTTCACTTTCAGTCTGTGTGTGTCCTTATATCTAAAGTCTGTCTCTTATAGGCAGTATATAGATAGATCTTAAAAAAAACACAAAACCATTTAGCCACTCTATGTCTTTTGATTGAAGAATTTAGTCCTTTTACATTTCAAGTAATTATATCGATACATATGTGCTTATTGTCATTCTATTAATTGCTTTCTAGTGCTTTTGGTAATTCTTCTGTGTTTGTTTCTTCTTCTCTTGCTCTCTTCCTTTGTGGTCTGATGACTTTCTTTAGTGGGGTGCTTATATATATTTTTCTCTTTATCATTTATGTATTTACTATAGTTTTTGCTTTGTCTTTACCAAAAGGCTTATATATAACAACTTACTTTAACAGTCTATTTCAAGTTGATAACTTAAGTTTGATCCCCTTCTACAGCTCAACATTTTTACTCCACACACATTTTATATTTTTGATGTCATATTTTGCATCTTTTTGTCTTGTGTACCCTTAACTAATCATTGTAATCATAGTTCTTTTTACTACTTTTGTCTTTCAATCTTTATACTAGCTTATAAGCAATTAATCTACTATTTACTATATACAGAGGGTGCCAAAAAATGTATACACATTTTCAGAAATGAAAAAACTGTATTAAAATTATAATACTCAACATACACCAATAACAAAATATGAATACAAGTCATGTGTATACATTTTTTTGGCACCCTTGGTATTTACTTCTCCAGTGAGATTTATTCTTTCACAAGTGTTCTTATTACTAATTAGTTACGAATCATATATATATATATATATATATATATATATATATATGTTTTTAAGGAAATAAAAAGCTTACAATCAATAGCACAGATGCAATATTTAACATGTTTGGAGTTGGGGAGATTGGAGCCAATGAGATAGAATAATATGATGTGGAGGCTGGTGGCAGTGAATGGCATGGCAACTGAACATGGGAGACAGTGACTGGATGGAAAAATAAAATGGAGGCTGAAAGGCAAGTACTTGTTAGAAATGCTAGCATTGAATAAACATTATGTGGAGAAAAAAATCGGTTAAGAAATCTAAGTAGGGCCATTGTAAGAAATAAATAAATGAATAAACAGGAAGGCACAACAGATAATAATTGATATGACCAATGGTCTCCTCTGCCTCCATTAGTCTTCTGTGACTTTACATTTGGTCCATCATCATTAACACTTGTTTATAGTACTTTCAGAACTGTTATTTACAGTTACTTGGAAGCAAAAGAAAGCTGTCAGGGCCCCTGGGTATGTTGTAGGGTACCTTACTGGATTTGCTAGCATTTTTAGATAATCCACAAATGCCAGAATAATTCTACCACTAAAAATCTAGCTAAGGGAGTACAGACACAGGTAAGAAGATAACTAGAAATATAAGGCAGTATGTGGTAGACGCCAGATAAAAGGTGTAAGTGATGGCTTCTAAAGGGTTCAGTGGTGGGACGATATCTTTGTGGGCAGTGCAGCTCATTGCGGGGATCCAAATAGTTAGGCTCCCAGACACAGAGGGAATCTGTACAGAAACCTATTTTAAAGAACACAGATTTGGTTGTGGATTAAAGCATGAATGAAGGGAGGAGAGACTCGAGTCAGGGACATAAATTCAGAGATTATTGCAAAATATCAGATTGAAGGCAAAGAGCCCTGTCTTCTAGTGGTGACAGTGAGATTGGGAATTAAGAAACAAATGGAAGAATCCACTAAACGTGGTTGCCAATTGGATATGGATCAAGAGAGAAGGAGTAGTCAAAGGTAGCTCCAAAAGTGGGAGACAGAGGGAACAATGTTCTTCTCAGCAGGAATAGATATTATTTTTGAAAAAAACGTAATGAGCTTGAGACATGGTAAGTTCAAGGTAGCAGGAAGTATGCCTAGAAGAACTTCTGGCAGGTGTTTTGTGGTAGATTCTGGTGATAGTTCAGAGCTAAATGGTAAAAGAGGAGTCATCTGCATACAGGTTATTGTAATTGAAAAATTGAGAGTGAATGCACTCCTTGAGGGAGGAAGTTTGGAAAGAACGCTGACTAAGGAGAATATTTAAAGGGTATGCCTATAGGAAGTCTACAAAAAAGAAGGAGCATTGGTGAATAAAGACAAAGAAGGTGCACTAAGAGAGTGAGGGAGAGAATCAGGAGGTATTATTCATTATGAATTTGTACCAACTGGACAGACAGTTAACCAAGTTTACCATTTGGAAGTGTTGAAAAGGCTGCGTGAAAAAGTTAGACAACCTGAACTTTTCGCCAACAATTCATGGCTCTTTCATCATAACAATGCACCAGCTCACAAGGCACTGTCTGTGAGGGAGTTTTTAGCCAGTAAACAAATAACTATATTGGAACACCCTCCCTACTCACCTGATCTGGCCCCCAGTGACTTCTTTCTTTACCCAAAGATAAAGGAAATATTGAAAGGAAGACATTTTGATGACATTCAGGACATCAGGGGTAATACGACAACAGCTCTGATGGCCATTCCAGAAAAAGAGTTCCAACATTGCTTTGAAGGGTGGACTAGGTGCTGGCATCGGTGCATAGCTTCCCAAAGGGAGTACTTCAAAGGTGACCCTAGTGATATTCAGCAATGAGATATGCAGTACTTTTTCTAGGATAAATTCGCAAACTTAATTGTCCGACCTCTGTATATTACCAAAAGCCAAGGTAGGAGAGAGTTTCAAGGAGGATTGGGTGAAAGATGTGAATTGGTACGAAAAGGTCTAAGAGAATCAGGACAAAATATTTCATAACATTTTGGGTACAAATAGAGAATTTGTTATATTTCTTATAACTTTGCTTTAATAGATTTTATTCTCAGAGCCGTTTTCGGTTCACAGAAAAGTTAAGCACAAAGTACAGACAGCCCATATGCCCCCTGCCCGCCCCCCCCCCCCACACACAGCCTTCCCCACTATCAGCCAGAGTGGTACATTTGTTATAATTGGTGAAGCTACATTGACACATCATTACCATTCAAAGTTCATAGCTTAATTAGGGTCCACTCCTGTTATTGTACATCTGTGGGTTTGACAAATGTATAAGGACATGCATCTACCATTATAGTATTATACAGAATAGTTTATTGCCCTAAACATCCTCTGTTCTTCATCTGTTCATTCCTACGACTCCTTTTACTCTTATCAATCACTGATCTTTTTATTGTCTCCATAGTTTTGCCTCTTCCAGAGTGGCATATAGTTGGAATCATGAGGCATATTGCCCTTTTAGATTGTCTTCTTTCACTTAGTAATATGCATTTAAGGTCCCTCTGTGTCTTTTCATGGCTTGATGGCTCATTTCTTTTTAGCACTGAATAATATTCCATTGTCTGGATGGGCCACAGTTTATTTATCCATTCATTTACTGAAGGACATCTTGGTTCCTTCCAAGTTATGGCAATCATGAATAAAGCTGTTACAAATGTACAAGTTTGTTTGTTTGTTTATTCATTTATTGTCAAAATACACTTAATATAAAATTTACCATCTTAACCATTTTTAACTGTGCAGTTTAGTAGTATTAGTATATTCATAATGTTGTGCAAACATTACCACTATCCATCTTCAAAATTCTTTTCATCTGGCAAAAACGAAATTCTATACCCATTAAACAGTAAATTCCCTTTCCCCTTCCACTATCCCCTGATAACCACCAGTCCTCTTTTTTGTCTCTATGATTTTAACTGCTCTAAGTACCTCTTATGAGTGGAATCATACAGTATTTGTCCTTTTTTGTCTGGCTATTTCACTCAGCTTAATGGCTTCAAAGTTCATCCATTTTGGGGCATGTGTCAGAATTTCCTTTCTTTTTAAGGCTGAATAGTATTCCATTGTCTGTATGTGTCACATTTTGTTTATTTATTCCTCCATCAGTGGACACTTGGGTTGCTTCCATATTTTAGCTATTGTGAATAATGCTGCTATGAACATCGGTGTACAGATATCTCTTCAATTCTTTGCGGTGTCTACCAAGTAGGGGGATTGCTGGATTGTATGTTGATTCCATGTGCTGATTTTTGTGTGGACATATGTTTTCAATTCACTTGGGTAAATACCAAGGACCACGATGGCTCCATAATATGGAAAGAGTATGGTTCAGTTTTGTAAGTTATTGTCAAACTGTCTTCCAAAGTGGCACTTTGCATTCCTACCAGCAATTAGTGCGAGTTCCTATTGCTCCACATTCTCACCAGCATTTGGTGGTGTCAGTGTTTTGGGTTTTTGCCATTCTGACAGGGGTGGGGCAGTATTTTATTGTTGTTTTAATTTGCAGTTCCCTAATGACATAATGTGGAGCATCTTTTCATGTGCTGATTTTCCATATGTACATCTTCTTTGGTATGGTGTCTGTTCAGATCTTTTGTGCATTTTAAAATCAAGCTGTTTGTTTTCTTATTGTTGAATTTTAAGAGTTCTTTATATATTTTGGACAACAGTCTTTTGTCTGATATATATTTCACAAATATTTTTTCCCAATGTGTCGCTTGTTTTCTTGAAGAAGATAGATGGAAGTTTCCATCTATTTTTCTGCTTTTAATTTCTAGTTTAATTCTATTGTGGTCTGAGAGCAGGGATTGTATGATTTCTATTCTTTTAAATTTGTCAGGATGTGTTTTATGGTCCCGAATGTGGTCTATCTTGGTGGATGTTCCACGTGAACTTGAGAAGAATCTGTATTCTGTTGTTGGATAAAGTACTCTAGAGATGTCCATTACATCCAATTGATTGATGGTGCTGTTGAGTTTAACTATGTCCTTCCTGATTTTCTGCCTGCTGGATCTATGTATTTCTGAGAGAGGTGTTGAAATCTCCAACTATAATCGTGGATTCACCTGTGTTTGTTTGTTTTTTTCCTTGCAATTCTATCAGTTTGTCTCATATAGTTTGACACAATTTTGCTAGGCACATAGACATTAGTATTGTTATGTCTTCTTGGAATATTGATCCTTTATCATATGTAATGCTGCTCTTGAACTCTAGTAACCTTCCTGGCTGTGAAGTCTGCTCGGTCTGAAATTAATATAAGTTAATATAGCTACTCCAACTTTACATGCAATGTGTTTTCTATCTGACTTTTAATTCATATGTGTTTCTATATTTAAAGTGGATTTCTTGTAGACAACTTATAGTTGAGCCTTATTTTTTGATCCACTCTGACAATTTCTGTGTCTTAATTGGTATATTTAGAACACTGCTATTTAAATATTGATTGTTGGATTAACATCTCCCATATATGTTACTATTTTCTATTTATTGCCCTTGCTCTTTGTTTCTATTTTTGTTTTCCACCCCTTTTATGCCTTTTGTGGTTTTAATTGGGTATTTTATATGATTCAATTTTCTCTTCTTAGCATATCAATTATACTTTTTTTTTTTTAATTGGGGAAGGGGAATAGGACTTTATTGGGGAACAGTGTGTACTTCCAGAACTTTTTTCCAAGTCAAGTTGTTGTTCTTTCAATCTTAGTTGTGGAGGGCGCAGCTCAGCTCCAGGTCCAGTTGCCCATGCTAGTTGCAGGGGGCGCAGCCCACCATCCCTTGTGGGAGTCGAACCGGCAACCTTGTGGCTGAGAGGATGCGCTTCAACCAACTGCGCCATCTGGGAGCTCAGCGGCAGCTCAGCTCAAGGTGCCATGTTCAATTTTAGTTGCAGGGGGCGCTGCCCACCATCCCTTGCGGGAGTTGAGTTATTGAATTGGCAACCTTTCTTTTTGTACTTTTTAAATGGTTTCCCTCAAGTTTGCAATATACACTTACAACAAATCCAAGCCTACTTTCAAATAACACTCTACTGTTTCACAGGTAGTGCAAGTACCTTATAATAACAAAATGTTCCTAATTCCTCTCTTCAGTCTTTTATATCATTGCTGCCATTCATTTCTTTTATATATGTTATAATCAAATAATTGTTGCCATTATTACTTTGAACAAACTATTATCTTTTAGGTTGATTAAGAGTAAGAAAAATGTTTTTATTTATTTTCACTTATTTCTCTTCTTTCCTTCCTTCCTTCCTTCCTTCCTTCCTTCCTTCCTTCCTTCCTTCCTTCCTTCCTTCCTTCCTTCCTTCCTTCCTTCTTTCTGTCTTTGCTTCTAACCTATATAATTTTACTTCTCGCCAAGAACTTGAGTATCTCTTATAAGGCAGGTCTACTGGTAACAAATTTCCTCAATTGTTGTTTGTCTGAGAAAGTATTTATTTCTTTTTCTTTTTTGAAGAATAATTTCACAGGATACAGAATTCCATGTTGGTGGTTTCTTTCTCTCGATACTCTAAATATTTCATTCACTCCTTTCCTGTCTTTCCTGCATAGTTTTTGAGGATAAGTTAGATATAAGTCTTATCTTTGAACTTTATAGAAGGTGTTTTTATCCCCTGGCTTCTTTAAAGACATTTTCTTTATCTTTGATTTTTCCAGTATAAGTATGGTATGCGGAGGTGTCGTTTTGAAAGGTTTATACTGCTTAGTGTTGTTCTCTGGACTTCCTGGATCTGTGCTTTGTGTCTGATATTAATTTGTAGAAATTGTCAATCATCATTACTTCAGATATTCCTTCTGTTCCATTTTCTCTTTCTTTTCCTTCTGGTGTTACCATTGTGGGTATGTTACACCTTTTATATTTGTCCCACAGTTCTTGTATATTCTGTTCCTATATTTTTGGTCTTTATTCTCCTTGCTTTTCAGTTTTGGAAGTTTTTATTGACATATCTTCAAGCTTAGAGAGAGTCCTTTCTCAGTCATTTCCAGTCTACTAATGACCTCATCAAAGGCATTCTTCAGTTCTGTTACAGTGTTTTTGATCTCTGGCATTTCTTTTTAATTTTTTTCCCCCTAGAATTTCCATCTCTATGCTTACATTACCCATCTGTTCTTGCCTGTTGTTTACCTTTTCCATTAAAGTTTTTAGCATATTAATCATAGTTGTTTTAAAGTGCTGGTCTAATAATTCCAACATTTGTGCTATATCTGAGTCTGGTTCTGATGCTTGCTTTCTTCCTTCAAACAGTTGTAAGGCTTTTAGCACGCCTTGCAGTTTTTTGTTGAGATGAATATGATATATTGGATAAAAGGAACTTCTGTAAATAGACCTTCAGTAATGTGGTAGTAAGGTATGGGAGGAGGGGAAGCATTTTATAGTCCTGTGATTATGTTTGTCTTTTAGTGAACCTATGCCTCTAGACTGTGAACTTCAGAAGTGCTTTCAAATCCCTCCACCCTTTCTCCCCACACAATTTTTAGTGGGACAGGATGGCTAAAGGGGGCTGGAGTTGCTTATTTTCTTTCCCCAAAGTAAGTTAGGCTCTGATAAATCCCCAACAGGTTAGGTTCTGGTAAAATATTTTCTCTTGAGGACAGGCGTGTTAAGAACAGAATGCTTTGTTTTGTGTATTTCAAAATGGTTACCTTTCCCCTCTCCCTTGGAAAGCTCTAGGGGATTTCTCTCCAATATTCACTGTGAGAACCTGATAGACCTCCTGGAGTTAAAGCACAAAAAATGTGGACTCATCTCCCTAAAACCGCCCCTTCCCTGAGTTTATATCTCTGAGACTTGTCCACTCCCAGCCTCTAGAAATTTATCAATTACAGTTCAGGTTTACCTATTCCGGTACTGGTTCCCATGGAGATTTCTACTAGTGAGTTTTTGCTTCCAGTAAAGTTACGATTCTCTGTGTCTACCTCTCTCTTTCCAATTTGGGGACAAAAGTTTGTCTCGTGACCTCAATTTTCTGACAGACTTTTAGTTTGTTCAGTTCTTAACTTGTTAAGATGGAGTAGTTTTATGGTGGGGCCCGGGGATCTGCATTTAACGAGATTCCAGGTGATTCTGATCTGTGAACCCTCTGGACCATAGTTTGTGAAATGTTGGCTTAATCTCTTGAAGTCTCATGCCTCTCCCCCATACTGTGGGCCAGTGATACCTGCTTCATGGTTTGTGCAGAGAAGGCATTTAGCCTCGAATCTGGCTTATTGTGGGTGCTCAGAAACGTTGGCTTCCTTCCCTTTAGATATAGTCTATTCAACTATCGTATCAAGCATGTGTATCCAGTGCCAGAGAAGAGACCAAAATCTCTAGAATGTGCTAGAAGTTGACAGAAATCTGCTAACAAATTAAGAACCATCGAACTGTAAAGGACAAAAAAATCTGTGAAACACATTAGACGTATTTTGAAAAATATAGGCGAGTAATAGAATGGATTTCTTCTCCCTCCTCACAAATTAGCCATGTATGGAAATCAAGAATTCCACTCTGATGAGCACATTTCCCTCCTTTCCAATGCCAGAAACCAAGTGAGCGGCAAGCAGGGTCTGCACCATTACCACTGGCAGCAGGCAGTTTCATAATGAGTCTTGGAAATGGAACTTCTTGCTGGCCTCTGATTCATTAATGTAATATTAGAAGAAAATTAACAGGGTATGATGACCTCAGAGGACATTTGGGGAGAAGGCCAAGTCCACGCCGATCTGAGTCAGCTACAAAGAAAATGAAACTTCAGTCTGCCCACAAGCTCTTGTTTGCTCTGATGTATCCCATCATCGTAGCTGGTGAATGCCCCTGCTGTCAGTATAGAATGGAGACTGAACTCCTGGTGTCTATAATAAGCTAGATGAGCTCATTTGTTACCGCTTTTCCTTCCTGTTATACTCTTCAGTATGTTAAGCTGCTATTTAACTTTGAATTGTCACAATCTGTGGTATTATATAATGATATAGTTTTTTTCTGCTGTATAATTGGCAAAGAAGTTGGTGATACTTTTGATTGGAGGGGGATTAAAAACTATAGAGCAACATAAGGCTGTGTTTATGGAAATAAAAAAAAAAAATCCATCAATTCTCCCCAAAACAAGTGGGCAAAAAACATTAAGACTTCTTTGCTCCCCCCACACACACCCCTTTCATACAAAGAATATACTTTAAACTGAACTTTTCCCCTTTTCATCTGCTGCTGATGGACGCAGGATATGTAGCAGCAGGAGGAGATGAGAACAATCTGCTGAAAGCTGGTGCTGTTTAACAGATTAAATTCAAATTTGTTTTTAGAAAGAAAGAGCTGTAATGTTTTATTCAGGTGCAGCCATGGCAGCGGCGTTTCAGGAAAGCCTTCTTTAAGGAAAGAATGTTGTGATTATAAACTCCTAAATAGAATTTTGAAGCAGAATCTGATTTGTCTGTGGGGGGCTGTTTTTATTTTGTTTTAATTTATTCAGACATTTGTTCACTTACTCAGCAAACACTGGCTGCTGCCATCTGCGTTGGACTGTGGGGAAAGGAAGGAAAGAACTGCCCTCAAAAAGTCCTGATCTCCTGTAGAATCTGCTTCCGTGGGGTCTTATGTGTGCTCTATCACATCACGTTCGATCTCTTAGTGAAACTACCGACCGAGCAAACGCTTGTGGAGTATTTCCTCTGTGTGCAATGCAGGGCTATGTGATCCTTGCCTGCTCCAAGGGGCTGGTGTGAGGGTTAAGTGGGTTCATGCAGATAAAGTGTTCAGCACTTGCAGCCTAGAAAGTGTTTACTAGACATCTGAGGAATGACTGACTTCACGTCCAGGGGGAAATTGTTGCTAAGAAAAGACTGACGGTGACCTTGTGGTAGCGAACTTCAGTAGGATGAGACGATGGAGAAGGATAAGGCTTTTACCATCTTCTGACACCGGTAATTCTGCCTCTCTCGTGCAGTCACAGATTTTGACCTCTGGTCTTCGTCCTTTTTTTTAGGTTTCTCTCTTTGGCTTCAGCTTCTTTGTGACTCCCTTCCTTCCTTCTTCCCTCTCTCTCTTTCTCTCCCATTCATTCCTTCTCACTGGGTGTCTCTCATATTCATTCTACACACACTGCTGCCGTAAAATCCTAGCAATATTTTACTCTATCAAATATATTAGAGGAGCTATAAGAGTAATCATCAGGGGATTAGCTGCCAGGAGGACCCGAGGGGCACAGAGTGATTGGCTGGTGTGAGTTAGGGCAGGGCAGCCTCAGCCCCTACAGGTTGGGCCACCCTGAGGATGGGGGGTATGGTTTCCCTAGGACAGCTTAAAGTATCTAGATACATGCATAATGCTATATACACTTGCGCATAAATTTTGTTCAGGGGGAGATTTTGATATTCTCAGTTATGAAACAGAAATACTGATTCCTCAGTGAGAACCATGGAAACTAGCATGGTTCTGAGTGGGACGGATATTTGTGTGTGTGTATGAAAGGAATGAAGAGTTATTGCTTCTTGGGGGGAAATACACCTTGAAGAGTTTAGCTGTCATTTCCTCAGCACTCATTTAGATATTTTCATCACTGAGGACCGTAAATAAAAGACATTATGTATCTTCTACCCTTTAAGAAAATTTTGAACAAAAAAAGGACCTTGTTTATGAGTCTCCCAGAGTCAATCCCTAAACATATCTTTTGCCCTCCATGAGGGCCATGTCTCTCCTACAGGTCTTTAAGTTCCCCAAGGACAGGACCATCTTTAATTTTGGTCCCCCAAATCCCCCAGAGCCTGGTATGGTGCCTGGTGCCCCAATGTGCCCAAAACACATCTACTGATGTAAAATAATCAGGTATGTAAAGCCATTTTGAAATGTTGCCTTTTATAGCCCAAATACTCTAAATAGGAATCTTGACCACGTGACAAACTGAAAAGCCTAAAAGAATGTAGCAAACCAGAACATGATACTAAGGGATAATTCCAATAGTGGAATTTTAAATCATTGATATGAGTTCCCATAACAGATTCTGTTTGTAGGTCATAATTGTTTGAGGAACTCAGAACCAACAGGCTGATACCCACACTTGTACAGGGAAATTCATGGTGGGGGGCCAAGGCTGGCCATTACTGTGATGACCTAGGTGTTCATCGTATAAGTGGGTTCAATCTTCCGACTGGCGGAGGAATAATTTATAAGGGAAATAAGAGAAAAATCTAAACAAACAAACTCTAACTTCATGTTACTGAGAATAATTTTCTAGTTTTAACATGAGTACATTAAATGACCCTGGCCCCACTTGGTACCCAAAGAAATGACTTCAGCAGGGTTGGTTTACCAACGGACTTAAATCACTATCTAATCTGTGTAAGTAGGTGGCTATCGGTTTTAAATCAGATCAAAATATGCATGGAGGGCAAAGATGTTGATTCAGAGGCTCATCTATGTTATAGTCATATGATAGGGATGAGAAAAACATTTAAGTCTGAAATATATCAGGATATGAAAAAGTGGGGAAAAAAGATACAAATAGAAAATAAAATCTCAGAATTGTATCTGTCAATGAACTACTGAATTACACTGATAAACTTTTGATAACTGCTGACAGGCATTTTGTTCTATTTGATGAATTTTTTTTCCCACATACTAGAAGGAATTTTTCATAATATTATGAGGTCTGATTTGCAAAATTAATGTTGCTAATTTTTTTTTATATCAGAGGGGTTATTCATTATGAATTTATATCAGCTAGACAGTTAACCAAGTTTGCTTTTTGCAAGTGTTGAAAAGGCTGTGTGAAAAAGTTAGATGACTTGAACTTTTCGTTAACAATTCATGGCTCTTGCATCATGACAATGCACCAGCTCATACGGCACTGTCTGTGAGGGAGTTAGTTTTTAGCCAATAAACAAATAACTGTATTTGTAAACAAATAACCTCCCTCCTCACCTGGTCTGGTTCCCAATGACTTCTTTCTTTACCCAAAGATAAAGGAAATACTGAAAGGAAGACATATTGATGACATTCAGGACATCAGGGGTAATATGACAACAGCTCTGATGGCCATTCCAGAAAAAGAGTTCCAAAACTACTTTGAAGGATGGACTAGGTGCTGGCGTCGGTGCATAGCTTCCCGAGGGGAGTACTTTGAAGGTGACCCTAGTGATATTCAGCAGTGAGGTATGTAGCACTTTTTGTAGGATGAGTTCGTGAAGTTAATTGTCTGATCTTGTATGTTATTAACAGGGGGTTTCAAACCATAGCTAATCAATAGTTGCTTCCCATGTTAAGAATAATGACTGCATCTAGCAGGAAAGTTTGTTTTGGGAACGACGACAGAGTGTGGCTGTAAATAGGCAGCTGAGTTGGACACAACTGAAAGATTTGGTTCTCAAATTTGCTGTGGTTCATTAAGATCATATTTGGAGCGGAGGGACAATTATTTCTTGGATCCTGATGCTTGCAGAGTTTATAAACAAGCCACAAGAGAAATGGAACAACCAAATCTTGTCCTTACATCTATTTAACCGTGCATGTAGGCATGTAGGCGTATGGTATTGTCTTTGATGTCAGTGAACCCAACGCAAGGATATTCTTTCTAAATCTTCCCAAAATTCTTAATGGAAATACTTACAAAATGGAACTATGTGAGGTAGTTTTGCTGTGATATTGTTTTGAATCTTTTTTGTTCAGTGTCAATCTCTAGTAGTTTCCTGTTTTGCTGCTTACTGTTGAAATACATTGTACTCACAGACAGAAGTGTGTGGGGCACCTTTCTCTAATGAGTACAACTCTGGACGGTCAGACGTGGGTCCAGAATCTCAACCAAAACCCCACGAGGGCTGACCTGGTACCAATCTCTTCCCCTTACAAAACTGGGAGGGTCATTACCTGTAGTTTTATGAGGACAATAGAACTAGTTGAGAATGATTGAAATCATACTATTGATTAGAGTGAAAACTATATGCAGTTTACAAATAACTTAAGTATGGTCATATGAAATGGGATCCCTTAATGGGTGGCCTTACAGAGTCCAATTTTTAATTTAAAAACATTTTTTTGAGGTAAAGCTGCCGCAGTTTCTCTGTATGTGTAGGAATGGGGTCATATTGGAGCATATATATATATATATATATATATATATGATTTATTGTGGTAAAAATAAAAGTTACCATTTTTTAAGTGTACAATTCAGTAGCATTAAGTACGTTCACAATGTTGTACAACCATTACCACCATCCACCTCCAGCACTTTTTCATCCTCCCAAAATGAAACTCTGTACCCATTAAATAACAACTTCCTATTCTTCAGCCTCCCAGCCCTTGGCAACCACCGTCTACTTCCTGTCTTTATGAACTGACTATTCTAAGTACCTGGTACAAGAGGGATCATACAATATTTTTCCTTTTGTGTCTGGTTTATCACTTAGCATAATATTTCAAGTTTCATCCATATTGTAGCATGTCAGAATTTCCTTCCATTTTGAGGCTGAATAATATTCCACAGTATGGATAGATCACATTTTCTTTTTACCCATTTATATCATCCACTGATGGACACTTGAGTTGTTTCTACCTTTAATCTATTGTGAAAAATGCTTCTATGAATGTGGGTGTACAAATATCTCTTCAAGGTCCTGATTTCAGTTTTGGGGGAGTATTACCCAGAAGTGGAATTGCAAGATCATACAGTAATTCCATGTTTAATTTTTTGAGGAACCTCCATACTATTTTGTACAGCAGCTACACCTTTTACATTCAGAGCATACTTTTTCTGATGTACCATCTTTTTGATATGGAAATGCAAGACAAGCAGGCCCTCTGCCCTGAGGAGAAGCTGTCACTGGACTTCTGTGTTGAGTAGAGCAGTGACTCTTCCCCTGGTGTGCAGCGCAGGGGAGAAAGAAGTAAACTAAATGCATAAGGAGCCCCAGGGCCTTATTGGGGCAAAGGAGCCTGTATCTCGGTCCCTTTCCTGTTTGCATCATCCACCTGTGTTTTCACAAAAAGATTGTGTGCTGGAGAGAAAGGGGACACCCCCTGCTACACCATTAAACCTCTCTGGCAATAGAACCTCATGGAGTAACTGTTAATTTTCCTGCCTATCATTCTGGGGGACCTGGTATCAAAACGCTGGCAGACCACAAAATTAACTTATCTTTTGATGAAAAATAATATGACAACAGGAATTTCCGTATCAATGGAAGACACACTTTGCCACTCACTGGAACAGAGCTTTGGGCATAGAAAATGACATGAGGAATTGAGCTGTATTCTGATTCCTACTTAAAAAAACAAACAAAACAAAAAAACCATGCCACTATTTCATTAGTCTAAGCAGAACCTAACACTATGGTAAAAGCAAGAGGGAAGAGATTTCTATTCATATTTAGGTCTTTTTTTTTTTTAATTGAGCCATCTTATCTTTTTTAAATGAAGATTCTCATCCCCTCATACACATACACGCCAAAGTCTCATAAAAGAGTTTGTCTATGTGAGTGATTAGTTTCTTTATCTCTACAGATTTTGTGGGAATTGTTGTTTTGTGCCTATGAGACAAAAGAAATTTTGATTCAGATTAAAACCGCATTTTTGCCCACTCTAATTATAAAGATTAAAAGCATTGGGCCTCATCTGAACAACAAACTTAGGGATTCAAATATAGGTTTGTCCAGATGTTTAGCAAGCTTGAGAGAGCACATTTCACTTGCCCAAACCTCAAGAATGGAGTGGCCCAGGTGCTCGGCGTGGTCGCCGGCATGCTGCACCTGTGGGCCATCTACTGTGTGTAAAGGACAATGACACTTCACTCCAGGACCAGGACCTTGTGAATGTCAAGAAACCATGGGCTAAAGCAATTTAAGTGGCACAAATGTTAAGCATGAAATGTGGTTTTTTGTTAAGTGTTTATATTTGTGTTTAAAGTACTCAGAAGAGTAAGAAAACTCTTCCATGTTTAAATGAAATGATCAAGGAAAAACATGTTCCACAGGTGTTCCAAACTGCTAGTTCCATTTAGGCTGCTAGACATAGTAATAACACTAAAAATAGTTTTTAATTGGTCCAATTACTTCTTGATCATTAAGGATCCTGTTTTTTCCCAATTATCTACGTTCTTGTGATGGTTAGTTTTATGTTTCTACTTAGAGGGTGTTTTGGGGTGAGATTAACATTGAAATCAGTCATACAGCAGATTGTCCTCCATATTGTGAGTGGGCCTCATCCAATCAGTTGAAGGCCTGAGTAGAACAAAAAGACTGGTGTCCCAACCAAGAGGGAATCCTCCCCCATACTCTCAGACTTCATCAGCACCAGCAGCTCTGTTGGGTCTCTAGTCCACTGCCTACTTTGGACTTACCAGCCTCCAAAATCACATGAGCCAATTCCTTATTTTCAGTCTCTCTCTCTCTTTCTTCTCCGTGTCTCTTATTGGGTCTGTTTCTGTAAAGAACCCTGACTAATACAATTCCTTTCTTATATTTACATTTCCTTACTGTCCCTGAATTTCTACATTTTGTAAGGTGAACTCAGATCAGTATTTTATGCTTTTCTTTCTTTTAGTGGGAAATTAAGATAACTTACTCTATATAACTATAAAAATTAGAAGTAGCAATATATAGGAATAAATGGATAGGAATATGTCAGTCAAGATTCTAGCAAGAAATAGAATTCCACTCAAAAGAGTTTAACAAAAAAGTGACTATTTACAGAAGAATATACAGAGTTAAGGGAACTCACTAGGCTTAGTGAGGCCCTCAAGGAACTAGGATTAGCAGGAAGTGGTTACCACATGACAGCCTGAAGGGGCAGGGAGACAAACCCATGTTTCCAGAGCCCATGAGGGCAGGAGTCCTAAATGGACCACCTGGCAGGGGCTGTCATAAAAGAAGGAGGGAGCCACAGTCAGACTCTGGCTGAAGCAAGGAGCAGTGAAAGAAATGCTCTGATCTTTCTCTCATCCCTACTCTGATCTCCTGCCAGGGCCTCCAGTTGCCGGAAGCCAAGCAGAGTGTCAAAAGCCAGGGGCTGAAGATGCAGTCCAGGAGAGGTGAGCCTCCTGGGGCACACAACAGGCTAGAGGCAAATAGAGTAGCTACCCCATCTTGAAAATAGTCCAAAAGGTTTTGCTGTGGACTAAAGAATAATCATCCTTCATCTCCAATGGACCTCCCGGCTTTGATGACCGTGTGGACACACACTGGAACACTTGCTGCCCTGCCCACTTGGATTGGGCCCCACTTCCACTCACTCCACCACTCTCCCCACCAGCCATCACGACCCCAGCAGAGCAGACAGATGGCCACCACCCTTGCTCAGATGGTTTCTGGCCTGCCTTCTATCCCTATAGTTTGCTCTCAGCATCCCAGGCAGGCTTTTCCATCCTCTGCAGGTCCTGGCCTGGCCTCAGCCAGCGTCCAGCAGATCTGGGAACTGAGTGGTACCTCTGATGACCATCACAGATGATGAGACCCCTTGAAATCTTCTACCTGTCATTTTATTGGAAGTTGCTGACCTATATAGCCACATGGGAATAAAGGCCTGTCTGAAACGATTTTGAAGGACACCAAAATTGACAAAAATCATCCAAAGGTTTCTAAAGTTTTTGGAGACAATTTGTGTATGTAAAACTCCAAATCTCCTGAATCAAACAATAAGCCTCACTTTGTTTGGCAAAAGAACCTCTCAGTTCAGCTATATAGTGTTTTTAAATGATTTATATCAGAATTACCCGCCAGGTCTGCAACTGGAGCATCTGGAAACCGAATTTTAAGAGAACAGATCAGATAAAGGGGGCAAAGAGAAGAAACTGTAAGTCGAGCCCACAAGGACTGGGGACACTGGGGTGAGGCCCGTGAGGTGCGAAATGTAAGGAGATGGTGACGCTCAGGGCCCTACAGAGCAGTCAGCACTGGGCATGGAGCCTCCTTATATTTCTTATATTTTGTACCCTAGTTGCCTCCCCTGCCTCACCCCAGCCTGGCCCTTCCGGGTTGTCCATTTTCTCTCCCGAGGAAAGCACCGCTCAGCACTGTGCACTCGCCTATTTTTTCTGGAAAGTTGCCTTTTTATAGAGATTTCAATATGATTTCACTCACTGATGTAAATGGAAAAATTATAAACCATAAAAAGAATGTTCTGGAACAGTCCTGGGTGATAAGACTGAATCAAATAGGCATAGGGTTTGTTGGCAGAGTGCGAGAGAAGAGCTAGAGGAGTTCCAAAGCTGAGTCTGATTTTGAAGCTCTGAGCATTTAACTGCACACAGAACAGGCAGCCAGGGAGCATAAGTGAATGCAAAGGAAGGAAATGCTGATTGCTTACAAAGATGTTCCAATATCTTAAACGCTACCGTTCATTTATTCCTTTGGGTAAATGCGTCTTATTTTAAAAAGCAGACACTCTTGTTTAAGTTGCAGAGGGGTGAGTGGTGGAGCTAGGGTGTCAACTCTGTCTTGTGATTTAATTGTTGAGATCATTTCCCATAAGATGGGAAGTTGCAAATGAAGGTGCATTATGTATTTTTCACAGAATTTTTCCCCTAAGGTGAGCACAAGATTCCAGAGGCTCCAATCAGCCGAAGAGAATCTTTTGGCCTTATTTGCCTTTCAGTGTAAGACTCCATGTGCAAAGCAAAGAGAAAGTAGCCAAAGAAATCTTGAATAAAAATTTATATTAAATCCTGAACGTATCATTCTGTCCTCATGGTTATCACATGTGTCTTAGTCAGCTCGGGCTGCTATAACAAAAGACCATAGTTTAGGTGCCTAAAACAACAGACATTTATTTCTCACATTTCTGAAGGCTACAAAGTCCAAGCTCAAGATGTCTACAGATTTGGTTCCAGGTGAGGGCTCTCTTCCTGGCTTACAGATGGCCACATCCTCGCTGTGTCAACACACGGCAGAGAGAGAGCATTCTCTTCTTATAAGGGCACTAATCCCATCATGGAAGCCTCACCCTCATGACATCATCTAACCCTAATTACCTCCCAAAGGCCCCATCTCCAAATGCCATCACCTTGGGGGTTAGGGTTTCAACATATGTATTTTAGGCAGACATAAACATTCAATCCACGACAACATGATACAAATAACATACTGTGAAGATATTTGCAAAATCACTGCTAAAAGAGTTGCTAAAATGTTAGCTTTTTGACTTCAGTTTGACTTTGATTCATTACTCTAGTTTTTTAGATAGTTGCTCTTGCACACACAGTGGTTAAATGCGCTGCATCTTTGTTCAGTTGCAAAGAAAATATTGGTCCTCACAGCTCAGCAACAGATGGCCAAAGTTTACAAAACCACTAAGAAAACACACTCGATGTATTAAAACAAAGTTCACTGCTAATGTTGAACCATTTCTTTCATGTTTTGATTCATAGGGCAACATTACTCTAATCTAGAAAAAGAAAGAACTGAACATGATTTAAAAAACAGTAACACCCCATTTAGCTGTTCAGAACAGTTTCTTTTTTTTGGATGAAAAGGCCCTAAATAAAATACTTCTAAGGGAATGGTTACATGTGGCAAACTTGAAGAGAAAATTGCTGATATGAATAGAATCCCACTGCGTTCACTGTGGTGAAAATAGAATTATCTTCCTCATAATATTTTGTGGCCCCAAAATTGCTGGGAAATATGGTATTAATGAAAAATATGGAAAAGAATTAGAAAATAATTATTGTTTACATAAAAGCTATGTAACTACTTACACAAGAAAATCTCGCGACTTTAATATGACCTCATTCTCCAAATGTAAAGGGAAAATTTAGACTTGAATGTCTGAAGTAACATTACTCAGTCAAGCTAATTGTACTTTGAAGGGTATTGATTGCTGGTTGTCTGGTGGTGGGTTGTGGAGGCAATCTGATGTTTTTCTTTGGGAGTGAATGGGTAAAAGGTGAGAGTGAACACCCACGGAGGACTGTGCCAAAGTTAGAAGAAACTGACTCAGTTTCATATAGGAGCATGAATAGATCTCAAAACTATAGCACTGAGTGAAAAAAATAAAAGAAACAGAATAAGATATATAATATCATTTTATTTGTATAAATTAAAGATGTAGCCTAAAACTATAAAATTCTTTAAAAGAAAACATAAGGGAAATACGTATGTTTCATGACTTCGATTTGGCAATAATTTCTTGGATATGACATCAAAAGCATAGGCAATGAAAGAAAAAAAACAAATTTAATTGGACCTCATCAAAATTTGTATGTATCAAAGGACACTACCAAGGGAGTGAAAAGGCAACCTACGGAATGAGAGAAAATATTTGCAAATCATATATCCTATAAGAGATTAATACCCAGAATATATAAAGAACTCTCACAGCTCAACAACAACAACAAGAAATCCAGTTAAAAAGGGGCAAAGGACTTAAATAGACATTTCTCCAAAGAGGATATACAAATGGCCAATAAGCACATAAAAAAATGCTCAGTATCACTAATCATTGGGAAATGCATATCCAAATCACAATAAGACACCACTTCACACCTATTATGATGGTGATTATTGAAAGAAAAACAAAACCCAGAAAATGACAAGTGCTAACAAAGATGTGGAGAATTGGAATCCTGTGCATTACTGGTGGAATGTAAAATGGTGGAGCCACTGTGGAAAACAGTATGGTGGTTCTGCAAAAAATTAAACATAGAATTACCTACCCTATGATCCAACAAGTCCACTTCAAGTGTACGTCCCAAAGAAGTGAAGGCAGGAATCTGAACAGATCCTTGAACATTTGTTTTCAAAGCAGCATCAGTCCATCAACAGAGGAATGGATAAACAAAATGTGATCTATACATACAACGGATATTATTCAGTCTTAAAAAGGAAGGAAATCCTGACACATACTACAACGTGAATGAATCTGAGAGATATTGTTAAGTGAAATAAGCCAATCACAAAAGAACAAAAATTGTATGGTTCTACCTAAATGAGGTATCTAGAGTAGACAAATTTATAAAGACAGAAAGTAGAATGTTTATTGCCATGGTTTGGAGGCAGGGAGGAATGGAGAGTTATTGTTTAAT
Source organism: Rhinolophus hipposideros (assembly GCF_964194185.1). Taxonomy (NCBI): domain Eukaryota; kingdom Metazoa; phylum Chordata; class Mammalia; order Chiroptera; family Rhinolophidae; genus Rhinolophus; species Rhinolophus hipposideros. The sequence continues at coordinate 10,407,020 of NC_138050.1, forward strand.
GGGTACAAAGTTTCAGTTTGGGATGATGAAAAAGAGCTGGAGATGGATGGTGGTGATGATTGCGTAACAACGTGAATGTACTTTATGCAATTGAACTATACGCTTAAAAGTGGTTAAAATGGTAATTTTTATGTTATGCATATTTTACCACAATTTAAAAAATAAATTTAAAAAGACAAATAGAAAAGTGGTTCTGATAGTTTTAGAGTAGGAGTGTAACATAGTACTTTTTTAAAGAAGGAAAAGGAGAATATGTTTGTCTTTACTTGTATGAAACAATCAAAATGTAAGAATTAAGTGGTCAATATTATGCAAATGTTTAAATTAATTAATCCAAAAATATTTTTGAGAGAAAATACATATTTGCACAGAACAACAAATACACATTTAAGGTATTTGTACAACACACTAGAATGTTTGATGGGCTGGGGAGGGGGTATTGGGTTGGTACAAGGATTAAAGGGAATAAAAAAGTAAATGGAACAGGAAAAGGGAAAAATACTGGTGATCTCTCAATTCAGTTTAATAAAAATTTATTAAGGCTCTACTTTTTCCAGACACTTTATTTGAGCTTGCTCTTTCTGATGGTATCTGAGCCTAAATATGATTTATGAACATGAGATAATGAGACTGTTTATTAATTTTAGTTATAAAATTGCATGTGCCACAAGAACAGAGAGAAAAATAAAAATTTATTGCTGCAAGATGTATCTTCTAAGATACTTTGTCTTGCTTATGTGGTAAGATAAACTGACATAAGAAATGAGATTCTATCTTCAATTTAGCTTTAATCTCAAGTGAGGCTATTAAAACCTTAAAATCCAAGAAATATAATTAAAAATAAGCTATAACATAAAATAACGTGATAGATTTGGAGAAGATTAAATGTTATTTAAATTATTTGTGTATTAGTCTTTTATAAAAAATAAAACCTTAGAAGCATGTTTAGATATTTCTAAGTCCCAAGTGACTACAAACTCAACATGTCCTAATAAAAAGTAATCTTTAGTAACCCCCCAAGAATTTATTCATTTAACAAATATTTTTAACTGATTCTATTTATTTATTTTTAAAGATCTCTATTAAAATATAGCTAACATACAATATTACGTTAGTTTCAAGTGTATACCATAGTTATTCAACATTTATATAAACAAAGAAGTCCAACAACCATCTGACACCATACCATGCTATCACAATATTATTGACTATATTCCCCATGACTCATTTGTTTTATACCTGGAAATTTGAACCTCTTATTCCCCTTCACCTTTCCCCCACTTTTTAATTTTTTCATAACAGTTGATATTCAATATTATTTTATATTTCAGGTGTACAGCATAGTGGTTAGACATACATATACTTAAGAAGTGATCCCTCTGACTAGTCTAGTACATAGTTATTACCATATTACTAACTATATTCTCTATGCTTTACATCACTCCCCCGTGACTGTTTTGTAACTACCAATCTGTACTTCTTTTTCACCTTTTTCACCCTGTCCCCCAACCCCTTCCTTATCAGTCTGATAAATCTAATACCCATTTGACACCTTACATAGTTACTATAATATTATTGACTATATTCCTTATGCTATACCCTATATCCCCATGACTACTGTGTAACAGCAAATTTTTACTTCTTAATCCCCTCCCCTTTTTGACCCACCATGCCAACCTCCCTCCCATCTGGCAACCTTCAAAATGTTCTCTGCATCTATGAGTCTGTTTCTATTTTGTTTGTTTGTTTACTTTGTTCTTAAGATTCTACATATAAGTGAAATCACATTACATGTGTCTTTTTCTGTCTGACACTCCACTCAGCACAATACTCCCCAGATCCATCCATGTCACCACAGATGGCAAGAATGCATTCCCTTTCATGGCTGAGCAATATTCCATTGTATATACCGTGTTTCCCCAAAAATAAGACCTAGCTGGACAATCAGCTCTCATGCATCTTTTGGAGCAAAAATTAATATAAGACCTGATATTATATATTGTATTGTATTATGTTACATTATATTGTGTTATGTTATGTTACATTACACTACATTACATTATATTATACCTGGTCTCATTATAGTAAAATAAGACCAGGTCTTATATTAATTTTTATATTAAAATATTATATTTTAATATAATATTATAAACATTATATTTAATATAATATTATAAATTGTAATATAATTTATAATTTATTATATTATAATTATAATATTATAAATATTATATATTTATTATAATATTATAAATATTATATATTTAATATAATATTATAAATATTATATTAATTTTTATATTAACGTGCTCCAAAAGACACGTTAGAGCTGATTGTCTGGTTAGGTCTTATTTTGGGGGAAACACGGTATGCATTACCTCCTCTTATCCATTCGTCCACTGATGGACACCCAGGCTGCCTCCTCACCTTGGCCATTGTAAACAATGCAGCAGTGAATATATGGATGCACACATCCCCTCAAAGCAGTGTTTTGGGTTTCTTTAGAATAAGTACTCAGAAGTGAGATTACTGGGTCCTTCTTTGTCTCTTGATATAGCCTTTGTTTTAAAGTCTATTTTGTCTGGTATAGATATTGCTACTCTAGATTTGTTTGTTTTCATTTTCATGAAATATCTTTTTCCATTCCTTTATTTTCAGTCTGTGTGTGTCTTTTGATCTTAAGTGAGTCTCTTGTGGGCAATATATGAGATCTGACAATTAAGTTCATGAACTTCTTGCAACAATGTTGCTAACCTTTTTTGACATCAGAGGGATTATTCATTATGAATTTGTACCAGCTGGACAAACAGTTAACCAACTTTACTATTTGGAAGTGCTGAAAAGGCTGTGTGAAAAAGTTAGACAAAACAACCTAAATTTTTTGCCAACGATTTATGGCTCTTGCATCAGACAATGCACCTGCTCACACAACACTGTCTGCAAGGGAGTTTTTAGTCAGTAAATAAATAACTGTATTGGAACACCCTCCCTACTCACCTGATCTGGTCCCTAATGACTTCTTTCTTTACCCAAAGAGAAAGGAAATATTGAAAAGAAGACATTTGGATGACATTCAGGACATCAAAGGTAATATGATGACAGCTCTGATGGCCATTGCAGAAAAAGAGTTCCAAAATTTCTTTGAAGCGTGGACTAGGTGCTGGCATTGGTGCATAGCTTCCCAAGGGGAGTACTTCAAAGGTGACCATAGTGATATTCAGAAATGAGGTATGTAGCACTTTTTCTAGGATGAGTTCATGAACTTAATTGCCTGACCTCATATGTATGGATCGTGTTTTCTTATTCATCCAGCCACACTGTCTTTTGATTGGAACATTTAATCCATTTACATTTAAAGTAATTGTTGATAGATACATAGTTATTGACATTTTATTACTCATATATTTGATTCTTTTTTTTTCCACCTTAAAGAAGTTACTCTAAAATTCCTTGTAATACTGGTTTGATGGTGATAAACTCCTTTAGCTTTGTCTTGTCTGGGAAGCTCTTTATCTGTCCTTTGATTCTAAATGATAACTTTGTTGGGTAGAGTAGTTTTGGTTGTAGGTCCTTGCTTTTCATCACTTTGAATATTTTCTGCCAATCCCTTTGGCCTGCAAAGTTTCTGTTGAGAAATCAGCTGATTGTCTTATGGGAGCTCCCTTATACGTAACTAGCTGCTTTTCTCTAGCTGCTTTGAAGTTTCTTTCTTTGACTTTAACTTTTGGCATTTTAATTATGTGTTTGTGGGGACTCTTTGGATTCGTCTTGTTTGGGACTCTGTGAGCTTCCTGGGCTTGTATATTTCCTTCGCCAGGTTAGGGAAGTTTTCCGTTATTATTTATTCAAACAGGTTTTCAATTCCTTGCTCTCTCTCTTCTTCTTCTGGTGATATACTTGGTGTTGTCCCAGAGGCCCCTTAAACTATCCTCAATTTTTTGGCATCCGCAATAGAGCAACTAAAGACACTCACAAAAGAGGACTTCCAGAACTGTTTCAGAAGTGGCAAGAATGATGGGATAAGTGTGTTCAAAGTGAGGCAGAGTATTTTGAAGGGGATTAATGGCAATGTGTCTTTTACTGTAATATATATATATATATATATATATATATATATGTATATATATATATATATATTGTTTTTTATTTAAACATTCATTGTATTTATCGATCATACCTCATACATGTCCACAAGGCATATCCCAACCCTCTTGCTCTTAGGAACATTAGACAGCACTTCAGCACTAAGCTTGGGGGCCATTTTAAACAGCAAAATCACCAACAAAAAGTACAAAAGTGCAGAAAAAGTGGCACTAAATAGAACATCAAAAGGACGCTTGTTTATAGTAGGAGATCAAACAGAAAGGCAGAGTGTAGCCTTGTTTGACCTCAGACCTCAGCTGGGATGTGTGTCAGGTGACTCAAATATTTCGCCCCTCTATGTATGTCTACAAATGACCATAAAAGGGTCCAGAATTGATTTGGGGGGAACAAATAAATTTTAGTGTGTAGGCAAATTTGCAAATGCAGAATTGGTGTATAATGAGTGTCTACTGTATCTTGGATATATTGGGTTAAATAAAATATATTAAAATTAACTACACTTGTTTCTTTTCACTTTTTTAGTATGGCTGCCAGGAAACTTGAAGTTACATATGTGACTTATATTACATTCCATTGGACAGCACTGCTAAGGGAAGGCATCAGAAATGGGTCAGGGAGTTGTAAGAAGCAATGATGAGGGCCATGTCACCCTCGGCTCCAGGTACATAGGCCCCGGCTACACCTCATGTGCTTTGGAACACCTTCCTTGAAATTTTCTAAGGCCCCTCTGGTACCTGGGTATAGCCAGGTCTTCAACGCTGTTTGGGTGGCATCCCAGAGTGCTGATAAGGACCGCATTGGCCCTAGTCCCTGGTATTCCTTTTGGGGGTGCTTTTAAAACTACAACCCCCACCCCTACACGTGGGACTGACCAGATGACCAAGGAGCTCTGAGCCTGGCATTCATGGAATTGTCCTGGGGTACTGTAGAAAAGCAGCTGCTATCTGGCATGGTATGTCTTTCATGGATCACGTGGGATTGGGCCACTAGTATGGGCTGACACGCTGATTTGAGGTGACTTTCACTCATGTCTGACCCAGGACCAAGAATCGCTACATGCACTGATTGGACAATAAAACAGTCACAATAAATACGTACCTCTTCTGTACCCATTGTTCTAAATCTCCAATGATAAATCACTATACCTCACATGAGCCCATGAATTTGATAATACATTTAAAAATCATCTTGTTTATAGTGACAAGGTCCCTTTAAAAAGCCAGTTGCCGGCTAGGGAAGCGTTGAGTGAGGATGTGGAATGGCTGTGGTGGGAGATGGGATATAACTGGCCAGATGCTCACAAAACGGCTGCAAACAAAGTGACGGTTAGGGACCTAAAATTGAGGATTCTGGCTGAATTTACGGAACTTCAGAACAAAGTTAGAGAAGAAAGCCAGAGGGAAAGCATTTTCCTTATCCTACAGACTGTGGATCTTTTAAACTTCAAGTCCATCAGGAATGATTCATAAATAACTGACTCCAAGTCTGGCTCGTTGCACTCCCAGCTGCTCTCCCAAATCCTGCAGGCCCCTCTAGCTGGGAGAAGGGGCTGGCGCTGAGCTCCTTGCCCGCCTCTCAGGTATGTTTCTAATGTGGAATTGCTTAATACCTAAGGCTCTTTTTACAGAAAGGAATTCTGCAGCTCACATCAAGTTTACAGGCCATTGCCCGAGGTCCTGTAAGTGAAAATTGAGGCAGCTGGGAAGGAAAGACTCCCAGAAAGGCTGGGATGGGAGGTGATGGCAGAGTTGAGCTGAGGTCAGCCACCTGCCTCTTCTCCTGGGGCAAGATGGCCTTGATTAGGGATGAGCTTTGCCATTAGGTGACTAATTCAAGTATTTCCTACATGGGAAAGCACTTTAAAGTGTTGCTGAAAATACTGTTTTCATTATCAGCCATTAAACAGATTTAATGCAACTTCCAAACTAGATTCTCACTGACATTTAAGCCTTGACTCCCTCTCAGGGCTGCTAGAGGCGTGGCCTCCAGACATGAGATTACCTTACACAGAAGATGGTGTTTATCTTGGGTTTGATGAGCAGAAAAGACAGTTGGAGGATAAGATAGTGTTTTCTTGCCCGCCCATTTTAATAGTCATGTATAGCTACTTTAAACAGGTCAATACACTCTTCCAATCTCTGCGAGTTCTTCCCTCCTTTGGAGATGCCTTAAATCAATTTAAGGAAACTTACTTGGGATCTAAGTTTCTGAAAATGTTGGGTGTACAAGAGTGATATTTGCCATGATTTTTATTCTCCCTTGTGTATTTGCAGAAAACGACTCTTATTAAAATGGGTTTTAAATTTCTTTATATTTTTATTTCCCTCAGTAGCTTTCTATCACAGTAGCCCAAGTAGTGAATTTAACAAATGGCAGACTGTAAAAAATAATTCATTTCCTATCAGTTTTAAAGAAATATCACTATAGTCTCATTAGATGCTATTGTGTTCTTTCTTGTACTACAGGAAAATTCTTTCTTTACTGTACATAATTTTAGGTACATACATCTTTACAAACTCATTCTATACTTTTTAAAAGCAAATTTACCATATTCTTGCTGAATTATTATTTAATATATACATCACAACCTTGATTTCTTAGTGCTTATTTTCCAAGGAGACACAAAACAAATCTGACCCACACTCTCCTTATTTGAACACCTACAGATTGTTTTTAATTTAAAAGTAACATTAAAGTTTGTCTTGCCATTTTTTTCATGAACTCTATTGTTATTTTCAAAAGCAGTTTACCTCCTTATGCCTTGATGCATTGATCAGTCCCTGCTCATTAATGCACACAACTCTGTTAATCTTTCCAAAGCAATTCTCTATATTCTCTTTGTAACGTGGTCTGATGCCTCACTAAGTTTCTGGACAACTTTCTCTGTGTGGCAGAAGTCTTCATTCGCCAGTCTTTGACCACTCCTCTAGCTGTCCTCACGAGGTTTCAGTGAATTCCAAAGCTATTGGTACACATGAATGGCTTCTAATTTCTTTTTCCCCCTAAAACAAACTTCCTTGCCTTTGTGAATCTTGAATCTCGTTGGGTAACATGCCAACCAGGAGTCAGTTTTGCTGTGCGTTCTTCACTCTTAATGAAGTGATGGGATCTGAGCAGATTCTGACACCTCCTAGAACATCCGAGATGTCCCACAGGATTTTATGCAGTCAACCCTGTAGTGCTAACACGTTCACCCTTGGCTTTCTTGTTCTGCTCTCTGACTCCTGCTGGGACTGTTTTTAAGAGTGTTAAGCCATATTTAGGCCAGGAGCAGAAACCTTATCTTAAAAGCCAGCTTGTCTTGATCTTGTCTTGCCTTATCTCCTAGCAGCCTCTGATCAGCTGGGCCTGGGTGGGCCTGGGTGGTCCAACCCGGGGCCAGGGTGTGGAGCTGGAGGGCTTGGTCATGCCCTGAAACCCTTTGTCAACAAAAACCCCTGAAGCATTGAAGGGGGAACAGCCTAGTTTACCCCTTCCTATGAAACTCCGTAACCCTCTTTGCTCGGGGAGGTTATGATCTTTTCCCTCTTCTCTAGCCTGACCTCCCGCAGCTCAAACACGCCAAATAAGTTCTAATAGACCAACCTTGGTCTCCTCCGACCCATTCATCCGGCCATGCCTAACAAAGAGCAGCTCCCTGGCTGTCTTGCAAATTTGAGGCAGATGTTTTTGATCAACATCTTTTTTTTCTGATGATAAGACTACTGACATAGACAATTTGGAAAATATTTTTAAAAACACAGAAAAAATTAAAATTACTTGTAATTGCACTACACAGAGGGAACTACTATTTAATATATTGGTGCATTTTCTTCTAATCTTTTTGTCAAAACACACATGCACGTATATAAATATGCCCATATATAGAACAGGGTGTCCTAGTTGAAGCCAAACTGAGTCTTCCTGAGTTTGACAGTTTGGAAATTGATTGGGCTGCTGATTCCTCCAGGCATCACTGTGTGTTTGATATGCTTTGGGGTCTCGTTCGGTGAAGGGTGTTTTGGGAGAGGGATGTGTTGGAGTTTTGCTGTGTTTCTGGGCCCGAGTGCAGACAGAAGTGAGGACAGAGGCGGTGGGGAGAAAGGCCTGATGGGGTTGGATGGGGTTGCAGCCATTAGGGAGTGAGGAATTGGAACAGCAGCCCAGTGACTTGCTTTTACAGAATTTTGAATTTAGAGATACAGATTGTAGCTTTGGGGCCTGGGTGACATGTTGGAGCTGGAGAAAAGATCATTGTCTCCATTGCTGTGTTTCCTGGCACCCCCATTACAATCCCATCAACCACCTTGGGCAGACATCGGCGTTTCCTGCTGTGCTTTATTAGCCCTTTGTGTGGCTTCACCATCAATAGACATCTGGGGAGCAGGAGCAGGTGAACATGATATTAGGTTGGTGCAAAAGTAATTGCGGTGTAAAGGGTTAAATATAATTGCAAAAACCGCAGTTACTCTTGCACCAACCTAATAGTTGCCAGGTATTGACTGCCTCTGAGAGTCAGATAGAAGCACATGTAAGTGTCCCTTTTAGGGGGACTTTTAAAGCCCAGTCCCAGGTTCTGCTGTGCAGATCGGGCAAGAACAGGAACTTTGCCACAGAAACACTAGTGTAACAGCCTTTGCTTGGAGGCCAGTAACGTCGGAGACTGTGATTTTCATCCCTCTCATGTTCTTTATTAAAATTGGAATATTTTCTGTATATTATTTTGTATCCTGCTCTTTTTCCCTTACGAGTATAATTTTCCCGTGCCATTAAATCCTTTTTTTTTTTAAAAAGAAAAGGGCTTAAGCTTATAAAGCAAGTATCAGAAAGGGTGAGCAGCCTGACCATCAACCTATCAAGTGATAAATACTCTACATCACCAGTATTTAGTTTATAGGGTAGGTAATACAGGAAGAGGAGAGAGCATGGATATCTGTTTATTTGAAAGTAATTGGCATTTGCAATCAAAGAATGCATACTGAGTTCTGTCTCCATAGGTAACGCAGTGAGGGAAGCAAACAAGAGAACAGACTTGTCTTAAGAAATGTCACATCTGATTTGGGCTACAATGTTCAAACTTATGAAAAATTAAATAACATAGGAGTTAAATGATATTTAATAGTAGCATGAAATGTCTCATAGGAAAATCCATGCTAATAAATGGTGCAGACAGCCCTGAGTCATGATGTAATCATTGCTGGACAGAACCTTTGCAATCCTGTCACCCAAACTTCCCATATCTCTAACCTGGCACGCACAACGTATTTGGTAATTGTTTGTCTCTTTTTTCCCCCATCCATGACCCCCACACCCAACCCCTTGAGGATAAGGGCTAGGCCTGAGCCACTGCCATAGGTTAGAGCTCCTTCACACGGCGAGAAACTCATTTTGAGCACTCCATACAATTTGTGGAAATAAAATGGAATTGAACATGTCATGTGCATCTGAGTACCGCACAGTGTATTACAATATGTGATCACTGGATGAAAAGGGAACAGACAATGACAGGTACCGTGACAAGTGGGAGGAGCATGAGTGCTCGTGTTCAAACCCTGATCCATCCTGGATTGACTGTATTTTCTTGGGAAAGTTAGTGAATGATTGTGAGTCTTTCCAGTATGGCCGTAAATCTAGCTGGTATATATTTCTGGCTTTGGTATATAGCCTTGTGCTAGCTCTAGTCTTAGACCCGTTTTAAATTACTACCTTTTCTTTTATCTTTTGGGTTATTTGATTATTTAATTATCAATTCAACTTATGTCATCAGTAAAGTTCTTTAATACTTTGAAGATGTTTTGAACTTGGGTGACCATGAGGAAAAAGGTCACAATAAAGGAAACAGGGATGCCAGAGGATAAGCTAGTTTTGCAAGGGGCGGGGGGTCACAGCTTGCACCTGTATTAGTTTGCTAGGGCTGCTGTAACCAGCACTGGCTTGTAACAAAGTGTCCCGAAGGAACCCACCCATAGCCCCCTTACTCTTCATCCCTCTCTTTCTCTCTCGAGGTGCATGTTTTGTTTGTACATGCTTGTGTTTTTTGGGTCCTGTTCAGGATGTATGTTGCTTTCTCAATCAGAAGACAAGCTATCTGTGCTTTTTCTTATTTTTGAACTTCTTTTCTAGTCCTCAGAGGACACCCTGGAGTACTGTAAGGGACCGCCTTGCTGGATGAGTATGGGAAGTTGTTCCCACCTTGGCCTTCCCTGCAGTGAATGGGGGAAAAGGAGAAGAGGCTCAACATGTTTCACTGTCCAAGCTTTCTGAGGGGGCTTTTGCAGCTAAAGTGGCAGATCAGCTGATGGAAGAGGTTCCACACCCTCATCTTAGACAGTGTGAGGAAAAGCTGTCACTGACAATAAGACCAAGAACAACATGACCTCATAACAGCTGTAGCCAAACGAGTGGGGTAGGGTGGGGGGGTCTGTTCTGTGCAATGCCCTGCTCTGGATTACCCCCAGCATTCCATTCAGAATAGGAATACTACACTAAGTTTCTAGAATTCCCCATTTATCGGAGGTTCTGGAAAATAAATTTAAGAAGCCATCAGATTCCCTCCTCCCATTTTATACTCTTTGAATAGAACTTTCAAGAAAGAAAGGGCTTAGAATGCCCTACTCTTCAAGATCCTCTCAGAGCTGTGGGTTGACGTGGGCCTCCGAAGCTGCTCTAAAGTTTCGGGGGCCCTTCAGGGACAGCCAGGAACCTAACAACTGACACACCGGTCCCGTACCCCACCACGTACACAGCTGGATACAGTGGCCTAAGCTAGGTCGATGCTCAGTGGTCCATTCAGTGACTCCAAACTCCTCTCCAGTCACTACCCTGGTTTCTCATGAGAAAACCCTGAAGTCCTAGAGTCAAAACTCAGGTACAGAATGAAAGGCCGTTGTTGTATTAGCAGCTCACAATACTGCACTTTTAGCTTATTCTGTGCTGTCCTCTTGATTCCATTAGTACTTTCTTTTACCAGATGATTTCAGAACACTCAGTGGCAATTATCTTCGTGTTATATGTACTTCCTTAAAAGTTGGTATCTCGCAACAGTGACTGTGAACTTGTAGAAAAATGGTGAGGCTTTCAGAGACGTGGACCAGGGATCTTTGATTATACTGACACAGAGGTTTGCTCTGGTTTCTATATCATTCATTCCCCAAATATTTAGGTGCCTACTATGTGCCAGGTGTCAGGGATCAGTACTGAGTAGTTCAAAGGCCCTGTTCTCGTGGAACCTAGAGTCTAGCAAGATGAGACAGACAACACACAAAGGTAAGCGAATATATAATGTAATATCAGGTATAACACGTTACAGAGAAAACGGAGAGTCTGATGAATAGAGGGTTGCTATTTGAGATGGTGTGGTCAGGGAAGAACTTATTTTGAGATGACAGTTAAATAAAGACTTTAGTGTTGTGAGGAAACAATCTGTAAAGATACTTAGGGAAGAACCTTCTGTGAAGAGTGATCAGCAAATGCAAATGACATGAGTCAGAGACGTGCCTGACCTGTTTAAGGAGAAGTTTGGAGGCCCTTAGGACCTGAGGGAAGAAGAGCAAGGGATGAAGTCTAAGAGAGGCGGCGTCTAGATCATATGGGGCCTTGTAAGTCACAGCAAGGTTTCAGAATTTCTCTGAGTGTAATGGGAAGCCACTGAGGGATAGTGAACAGGAAAATGGGTCACTAGACATTTTAAAAGGATCACTCTGGCTACTGCTTGAGGAATCAGGGAGCAAGAATGGAGGTTAAGAGAAGGTGACTTAAATTCAAGACATATCATAGGAAACGTTTAGGCAGGGAACGTGAAGGGATTAAGAAGACTGCTGCATGGCTGTGAGTTTCGATCCTATGACTTTTAAGCGTCCTTTCAAGTCCAAGATTCTGGGCTAGTTTTCAAAACACAATGGAGGCTGAGCTTCCAGGAACAGGAAACTGCTCCCCTGCCAGGTGCTGGGTGCTGGTGTCACCAAGAGGGACTCCATGTCTACTGGAAACAATTACTGAGACCTGGCTTCTCTCTTCCTTCCCTTCCTTCCTTCCTTCCTTCCTTTTTTCCTTCCTTCCTTCCTTTTTTCCTTCCTTCCTTCCTTTTTTCCTTCCTTCCTTCCTTTTTTCCTTCCTTCCTTCCTTCCTTCCTTCCTTCCTTCCTTCCTTCCTTCCTTCCTTCCCTCCCTCCCTCCCTCCCTCCCTCCCTCCCTCCCTCCCTCCCTCCCTTCCTTCCTTCCTTCCTTCCTTCCTTCCTTCTTTCCTTCGCTGCTTCTTCTCTGTGACTGGCATCCACACCTCAACCCTCCATTCTTCTTATTGATATTACCTTTGTAAGAATATTGGTTCCATGTTTGGAATTCCCCTTTATATTATACCATATGTTTTCTCTGGGAGATAGAGTCTGAAAGAAGAGTCGGAGAAGAAAAGAGTTAGGGAGATCAGACTGTTTCCATTTGTTCATCATCAATCTTTGTTGGCCACTGCACCCACTGGCACTACAAAACTGAGTTAATCCTAATGCAATTATTTAGTCCACGATTTCCCTTTTTTCTCTCTCATCCTTTTCTTTTTTTCCTCCTCAGCGATAAGGGATGGAGAGAAAGTATTTGTAAACTAAAAATAAAAGGAAAATGATTCCCCTCTCCAATTCCATGTCTCAGCATTAAGCATTTGGCGTATCTTCACCAGGAGATTTTTTTTTTTTTTAATTTAAACTTGTAACATAATTTACGTAAGTTTCATCCATTGATGGCCGTTGGGGATTTCCTTATTTCT